>NC_090927.1:192369063-192994063 GCF_040938575.1 Ambystoma mexicanum | reverse complement strand
AATAAAATATCATATCATACCATAACGGCAGGCAGGACATTGTAGGCTAACCAGCATTCAACTTATGCACACCCGTGTAATATACAGTTATCCTAAAATGACTGGGAGTTAAGGATCTAAGGCTGGAATGGCAGGGCGGAATGAAGGAATTCTGGAATGTGTGTGGCATACCAGGAGCTCCTTTGGATATGTCTGTTGGGTGGTGTTGTTTCTCTGAGCAGATATGTTGATGGAGGTAGGTGGCGCAGGACTGTTTATCTAAGCCTTAGGATGAGGGGATCATTACAATGGATGCCTTGGATGACTGAAGGGATCAGATTTATGTCATGTATGGGTAACCCAAGAGCACATTGGGGTCCAAGAGCACGCAGGGGCTGGATTCACCAACTTCCATCAACATGTGAAGACGTGAATGTGAAGTAGGAGTACGCTATTACTGGGTTTATATTTGCCTTTTTGGTATATATTAATTGGGGAGGTGGTATGGTGCAATCGGTGGTGTTTTAGTAACAGTGGAGGTTATACAGAATATGTCGGGATTGATATCATAGGTTATTTATAACGCGCTTACTACCCAGAGGTTTTTAAGCGTGGACCCAGGGAATCAAACCTGTGTTTCTCCATGTCGTTTTGTTTCCAAGTTGAGCATGTTGCCGCTGAGCTATCCTACCGGGACAGTTGCCCATTGGCTTGAGCTGTTTTTTCTGCTCACACGGCAGGTGCTTATTCTTCTAATCAATGTACTGTACCGCAGACATTGCTGGCATCAACATCTTGTCGAAACGGACAGTATTTGATTTTTGATGTGCCCCGGACAGACCCACGGACAGAGGAAAACAGCAGCCATAACTCGGCGATGAGGCGGTGACAGCAGCCATGTTTGAGGAGGTGGCACTGTAAGATCTGATTGGCTGACATGAACACAAAGAGCCATACCTTAATGCAAGAAAGATGCTAACCTCTGTCCCAGGTGCCGCTATGGTCAGTGACACAACCAGCATCATCTCATGAAGGCGTATTTGACCATAATAGGGATTATGTGCAGTGGAGTAACTTTGCTGAAAATGTTGGGGGGGGACAGGGATGGAGTCGAGGGAGCGCGAGTGGTGGCTCTTAGGGATCGTTTTGGCCAAATTGTTTGATAAAATTTTGTTGAATGTTAGGTTTGACTGAATTCAGTCACCATCATTAGTTCGAAGCCGAAGATACCGAACATGAAGAGCTGGGGCTGCGGGGGGGAACCCTGCTCCCCATGTTCAGGATTTTTGACTTCGCGGTTGCGGGCGTATTCCCTGCTTCCTCAGCATTGGTGTCAGTGGACCCAACAAAAAAAAGAAGAAAAAGGGACACTGCAGCGTCTGATCCGACCCGACCCGAGTTAGATGGATGGATCTGACTCAGCAGGGTACAGGAGAGGTGGCAGATGGAGAAAAGGTCAGTAGGGCGGGTTTATGGGTGTACTGACGTTTTGGGGGGACATGGTTTTGGGTTTTTTATACCAAGGCAAAAACATATTTGCAGCAAAAATGACTACGGTCAATTTCGCCGTAATTATGTACCTCGGTCAAACAACCTAAATCCCTGAGGGATAACACTAGACTACTACACCACAAGAGTATATTTCTGACGCTCCGTTATAACTTTCATAAGACTGATGGCCTATCTTCAAAATTCAATTGGGCCCCCACACATCTCCAGCTGGCCTGCCATGCACCCATTGACACAACATAACATTCACAAACTTTATTCCAATAGAACATACAAACAATGCATTATTTATCATTCATTCAGGCACAAAAGTCAACACACATATGCTTGCATACACTCTCACTCATGCACAAATGCACCCAGCACCTCCATTGACATACACTGTGTGCACACAACATTTATATGTACATATTCAATAACACATGGAAACAGTGGTGCAACGTCCATTCAGCAGACCAGACTTTATCACCCCCTGATCCTTGACATTTTGGGCTAAGTTGACTTGACCAAGCTGAACTATAAAGCCATGGCCGAAAGGAACCGATTCACTGGAATGTCAGCAATTCCCTTGATTTTTCCTTTCATTCAAAGGCAGAAGCCATCGGTTAATGCAGTGCAGTGGGTGACCAAGTATAATTGGTATAGATTTTTAAATGCCCTACATCTCCAAACTTGGGTTCTGCACAGCACCTTAGGAGTGTAAGTGCTGATAGGTTTTTCTACAAGATTCTAACTGATTAAAATTAAGGTCTGTTTTCCTGTGTGCAAATGGCTCGAAGCAGTGGAGTACCGAGCGGGAGAGTCGCAAGGGGGTGGTCAAGCTGCACCCCCGTAGCTCTTTTAAGAGCCAGACCGGGACATTTGTCTTTGGGACACTTCTCCCATTCGGCAGCTCAAAGAGGGTGTCCAACGGCAAAAGTGTCCCGCTGGCAGGACAATGTGTGCTGAGCAATTCCCGCTGAGCACGCTCATTGTCCTGACATTCCGAATGGTAGAGGTGTCCCGCTGCCAGGACAATGTCCCAAGGAGCTCTGGGCAGCACAGGGTCCTCACGTTGCTCTGTATCAACAGAGCATTACAATGTGAGCCATTAGGCACTGATGGGAGGGAGGGGGTTACTATTAGCAGGGACTTTTGTCCCTTTAGAAATGTGAATGGAAAGAATGGATCAGAAGTGATAAGGGTGCATAATGTTGCATGCTTTATGAATAATGACTATAGCTTTAAACCCCAAGGGGGATTTGTTAGGCTCACATTAATCTACATGATGCTATTGTGACTTTGCATGCAGAATGGGGAGAATACAACTAAAGCCATACTCCCATTGCTCAACATATTTCTATCACAATGTATATAGTGTATGGTTAGTTTACTATGAAAGGCTAGTTTATTATGTAAC
Organism: Ambystoma mexicanum; assembly: GCF_040938575.1. NCBI lineage: Eukaryota > Metazoa > Chordata > Amphibia > Caudata > Ambystomatidae > Ambystoma > Ambystoma mexicanum. Next base: position 192,991,176 of record NC_090927.1, on the reverse strand, counting down.
GTGGTTTGCTTCCAAGGCATTGATATAAACAATTATTTAAGCACATGAAATGCAAAGCAAAACCTTAATAAATATCTATATAAACTAAATCTGGAAAGATGTGCTCGGTCGCTTAAATTGTCCACATCCCAGTTTCACCATTTAACCAAGTGTGTGATCCTGAACAAATCATTTAATCACATTGTGCCTTATCTACTGCTCTACAAGTGACTCTGACTCACTTCAAAGCTAATGTTAATGTATCATGATATAATGCAAATTCCTAATAACTATAGAGTTGCTCCACATATAACAAAAGGGCAATTTAGATATTTTGCACCACAAAGTTATTTGTCACTTGGCTTATTTATGGGAAATTATTCTAAAGTCACTTCCATGGAGCCTCCAAGTATCAAGGACTGATGATGCGCCTTGCAATGTCCTTTTCTGTGAAGTAACTTCTGTTGGTGCAATCCATATAATTATTCGGAAGTTTGCATGTATTTTGCCTTAGAGCGCTTGAACAGAGCCCTAATAGATAAGTTTCCTGCATCTGGAACAATCCCTCAGTTTTATTTTAGTTGTTCTGTGTTAAAATGCCATGTTCCACAAATGCTACCAAAAAAGTAGATTGGGGCAGGGGTGGGTAGTTTGGGGGTGCCAATTAGACCACGTGGAATTCCACACACTGCGTTTTGTTGCTCACCCCATTTCCCCCCCCCACTCTTACAATGCTGGAAACTCCCCTGCTTAGTTTGGTAAGTGAAGCAGTTTTTGGTGGCCTGTAACCTGAACCATGACACCCATTTACTAATTTGCACCAAACCGTCATGAAAAAGTGTCTACAAAACTCAAAATACTTTTTGCCATTTTGGTGAAGATTATTTTTGGCAGCATGGCGAAAGGTTATACAGGGCTCCTAAAGGTGTGCTTTTAACACAAATTCCCATACGGTTCCTTCTGCGCACCTAGAGCAAAAACTGCTTAACAAAAGTTCACCATGTTTGGAAGGTATATAGCACTCCAATTCATTTCACAGAATGCGCAGAGTACAACATTTTGTGGTCACAGATTTTCTCAGCTTGACTCTTTCCATTCGACTTGGGGAGGGCGCTCCTTCCGCCAACTTCATTTTGAAATTAGGATAGTGGTGCTTTAGAGGAATTTGAAAAGTGGCAAGACTAATTTTAGAGGCGTTGCAGAGCTCTGGCTTGCCACAGAGAATGCACCATTTGTTATTGTTAATGTCTCTTCATACCTAGGGCCTTAATGTGTACTGTGAGCTCTGCTCACATTGTCCAAATGTGCCACACGCCCTCACTAGGGTCAGCCCGCAGAGCAGCCCCCCAAGAAACATACACAAACACAATTAAAAATTATTTTAAAAAAAAGAAAGTACCTCTGCTCTGCTTTTAAATGCCACCCGGGCCACGTTTCATGTTACACCGACCTACCCTCTTTGCACTTACGCACCTCCAGACAGAAACCAGCAAGCTGAGTGAGCTTCCTAGTTCCTGTCTGTGTGTCAAACAAACACAAAGCCGGAAAGTGATTCTCTGCGCCGCGGCCCCTGGAAGTGCTGCTGTTAGCGTGGTAGCACAGGCGCCAGGCCCTGCAACACCCAGTTCAGCACCCTGGCTGCTGACTTTGAGTCAGGCCAGCCACGGTGACGGACTGAGCCATGCAGGGCATCTCGGCCCCAAATGTGTTGCAGTGTGGCTGCCAGGCAGCTCAGCATTATGTAATGAGACAGCGCAAGCCTTGCTGGGCACCCCAGCTGGGCTTGCACTGTCCAATTACATAATTGTTGATTGAGGCCGTCCATCCCTACCTCTAAAAGTTGGGGGGGGGACAAACAGGCATGTCACAGAAGTTGGGGGAGACAAAACCCCACGTCCCCCCCTATAATTACGCCCATGATTATGTGCAGTCACATGCGTCATGCTAATTGATCTGTGTTTAGCAATATTTTCTATTCGTATACACCCAAAGAGCCAGTAACAATGTTAGACGTATACCAAAAAAAGGAGCGCAACTGTGACCATAACGGGGGAAGGGTGCACTGTGCAACACATTTTTCAAGGGTTGCAGTCATGCTGGTTCACAGCCAACTAAATTGAAACAGATTTCAGTTTAGCTGTAACTGATATCCCGTGGTAAAACGGAGATGTGTGCTTTAACTTCACAAAGAACAGTTCCGGAATGTACAAAATGGTTGCAAAAAGTAGTCAAACTGTTAACAGTACAAAGAAAAGTGGAACACTGCTCCCGATCGTTCCTGCTCACTTCGACCACTGAGTATGCACCCTCCCTTTAACCAACTGATGTTGCCTTCCAAAGGAGTACACCCAGAGCCCAACTACTTTCTACACAATCTTGGAAAAAAGAATTGTATGACATTCAATTCCCAGTGGGTTCAGTCCTAGTACAGTATGTGGACCATCTACTGATCGCATCACCTTCCGACATGGTGGGTAAGCAGAACACATTGGCGCCGTTACCCACACTGACAGAAATGACACAAAGCATCCGGACAGAAATAACAACTGTGAAAAGAAAAGGTGCATTGTTTAGGACACACCGTTTCAGCAGGAAGCCGGAGTATTATGGATTCCCAAAGAGAAGCCATTCTGAAAATTGCCCGAACCAGCAACAATTTGTCAAATAGAGGAAATGGGTGCTGCCATCATTGGACATTAGCATACATCATTATGGTGAGTCCTTTGCAGAAGTGACTAATTTGCACACACCTGAACCAGTGCAGTGATCACATTCAGCAGAGAAAGACTAATGGAACCGATTTGAGCTGTAGCAGTGCCCTTGCCCTTGCGTTGCCAGGGTATATAAAGCCATTCAATGTGTAATGTGACATGGCACGAGAGAGAGGGATATGCACGGGCCGTATTGATGCACAAGAACGCTGATAAACATCACATGATTCCCTATTACAGTGCAAGGTTAGATACCATTGCAACAGGGTTGTCACTTTGCCTTCAATCAGTGGCTGCAGTCGCACTGTGGCGCAAAGATCTGGCATCACAGGATTAAGGTTGTCCCTCAATGTGGCAGTGCCTCGTGCGGATACCAAACTACTGCTTACAAAGAAAAAAACAACATTTATCTGCATCCATACTCACTAAATTGTTAAATTCAGCACACATGATCTAAGGAGTTAAATCCAGTCTCACTACATCCATACCAAAAGTATGAGGAGCCCATGATTGCCTCTTTACCACTGTGTCCCTCACTAAACCAGGCCAAGACTTATCAGCAATCCCTTAACACAGCAGGACAAGGAGTACTATGTGAACGGATCTTGCTTCGGGATTTAAAACTAATATCTGCTGTGTGTACTGTTGGGTGTCCTGACCCACGTTTAAGCTATCATGCCACAACATTTGGTGCTGTGGGCTTAGAAAATTCAAGATGGCGGAAAACCCACATGTGCGCCGAAATCCAGGAAAGCTGCGCAGTTTGTGCGCACACCGAAATGGTTGCCTCACTTGCCACCCACCAGTGCGAGAATGAAAGGCCGGGTTGCCATGAGGGAAATGGGTTGCCAAAGGAAAAACAGTAGCGCCGGTTAGCTTCAAAGCGCTTTAAAATCACCATTGGACTACCCGCACAGTAGTCTGAAACCATTGGGAATGGCAATGCTGATTGCCAAATGCAACCTAGAATTGTTGGGAATTCATTTTCTTAAATCCCAAAAATGGGTGCAGTACCAGTACTCACCACTATCCAAAAGCCGGCAGTTTAAAACCACCCTGTGTTTCTCTGAAGGCAGGCTCAAACTGTCTATTTTAAACATTGCAACACATCTAAAAACTCACTGGACACCAGCAGACATTTGGTAGAATGGAGTTTTGTGTGCCTACAAAATCTGGGAAATGAAGAGCCCAGAACAATGCTTATAACAAAACTGGCTGAGCTATGGAGTCAGCAGTTTAAGTTGCACTGGATTTAAAGACACTAAAATCGAAAATGTTTAGATTAAATGAGTGACCTATGTTTGGTGTCACATGCCTTTGTAACTGTTGGAATGTCATAGTTTTGCACTTAGAATCAGCATTCTAGCTGCATATGTAAAAATGTTTAGTTTTATTTGAATGCAGGAACTGGGGAACAAAAAGTGACATTTTATCTGAAACCTGGCTTAAGGAACTGAATTCTGCCTGGCAACTACCCCCATCAGGAGTGAAACTTGAGTCACAGCTGTGTTCCCAGGCCTAGCTGCCCTTTTGCTGCTCACACTAAGGATATGCCATCTATCTGATAATTGAATTACCTGTGCTCTGCAGGAAAGTGAACAAAGCCCTGTCCTGGCTCAGGCAAAGGTTTTATTGGCAGGAGTCGTAAATGGTCGTAAAAAGTGGCTTCCTCCTGAGGAAAGGGGAGGAGCACTGCCTGTGAGAGCAAGCTGGCTTGGCAGAACTGGAAAAACCAGAAATTCAACCTTGTGCTGAGAGGAAACCACACCCCTTTGGAGCCAGAACATAACTTTAAAAAGATGGATCATTCATAGAGCGGACATGTGAAAATTTTATAAATGATACCATAATTCTTGTGATTTTTCTGCCCACATTTTAAGAGGTTTTTCGACCCGGTGGCGTGTTCAGGGGGGTTTTAGCGGAAAAGTGGATATTACTCTAAATGTATGCATGTTAAAAATCTGAAACTTCATCAGTTAATGTCCATACTCCCTGCACACATGTATGTAAAGTTGGGTCAATGTCAGAAAGTGAAAAATCAGTTAAAAAGTCAATTATGTGCCATTTCTGAATGCAAGCTCTTAGAAACAGCAGATTTGGACAGAGACATGGCTAAATTCAGCCACACCATGTATATGTAATTTCAAGCAACTGTGTAACTGTGAAATATGTCTTTTATTATCAAATATAGAATGTGTGCAATCTGACAGAGGAGTGTCCTATCTGCAAGCCCTAAAATGACATCCCTCTGACTCACAGTTCATTCCCCAATCAAATGATAAATGGAAGTTTGACCAATTAGAAGCTGAGAGAGAGGTAGGGTCAGTGATGCTAGAACACACCCACATTCTAAACACATAAAAGCAGACAGACAGGACAGATAGGGACCTTCAATTCCATCTGCAGCGGGACGCTCTGCCGGAAAAATCCATACTTTACCTCCATCAAACCTCCAGAGAGCCAAACTAGAGACTTCAATCTATCCAGAACTAGAGACCCAGACCAGAGAACCAGAGAGAGCTGACCCAGATCACTGTGAAGTGCAGAGACCAGAGGCGAGTTTAAAACCTGACCAGATCCATGGCGAGGCCCATTTCACTCAAGAATATAGTGTGAGTACCTAGAAAACTGTGCAGAACCAATCTCCTAGTTAAAATAATATAATTCAATCTATTTAATCTAAGTAGAACTGCCTCCTAACTGTCACCTGTCATTTGTAAAGCTGTCACTTGTCATTTCCTAGTTGCAAGCTGCAGTTGTCTTTTTGAACTTTAAAATTTCAAATCTGAAAAACGACCTTCACAAAATCGCTCATATCTCCGCAACCGTTTGTGCTAGAGACTTGCAATAACTTTCATCTGAAAGGTTAGAATCGTGGCTTTCCTACGAACCTAGAACCGCATTCCTACCCCTTATAGTTTTACCGCAATCGCGGAACACGCATTCGCGAATTTTACCGCGATTTGCAAATTTCTTCACATGTAAAAACTGCTGCTGCTTGCCTTCCATTTGCCAGAAATTCGTTTAACCTGCTAACTATCCCTGCCTCATTGCTAGTGTGAGCCTGGACTAATATTAACTAGATACCACTCACCCTGAACCTCTGAAAGGGAATTAAAAGCATTTCCAGCATATTTCTCATCCATTGCTAGCACATATCAAAGCATTTTGCCTGTGTTTTCAAACTTCTGTAGTCTAAGCTCGCTGGGGTGAACTGAATTACAGTTGATCGCATTTCTGAGAACTGTGTGCTTCCTTCCATTTCCTTGCCTTGCATCAAGGGGGGGAGGGGATTGCCAGAGAAAAGTGATTACATTGTTTGGTTGAAATCATATTGGGTATTTTCTGTACTGCATTCATTGAATATTGCATCCACCTGAGCTTACATAAAGCATCCTCTACCACATTATACTTTTGTTCCTATTTACCAGTGTGCTACCTTATCCATTTCATGTCAACTCATTAGTGATTATAAGAAGTGTGCTAGTGCCAGATTCTCCGTTGTTGATCTTTATCATATCAGATTAAGTGTGCTATTCAATTATTAATTTATTATAAAGTGTGATATATATATATTTTAAATTATCAAATAAACCTTTTAAACTTGCAAAACAGAACTACTTCTTGGCTCAGTGGGGTCAGGGGGATTCCAAGAGAGGGGTGTTATATAGGGGTAGTCATCCAGAACGCATGAACTGGACATAAAGATATATCAATAAGGGTTTTCATTCAGTATTCTAGACTAGGCGTTAACTTAGCTGTAGTGCTGAATTGAATCCTCTTACAAATTGGGGGCTCGGGCCGGACGTTTGGGTTAGAATACCACTTGTGCAGCTTAATACAGTGTGCTAACTGACGGGATACATACATCCAGTCGGATCACCACGCTGCCTTACGCTGTGAAGCATTCCTCAAAAGGGACACTCCAAGAAAAGTTCTGTTCTGCAAAAATAAAATACTAACTTCTGTAAGTCAGGACAGAGACCAATCTCTAGAATGACGACCTTAGTAGACATGAAAATAGCCAGAGAGCACTTCTTACATAAGTTATTTGTGAGAGGTGAGTGGACTCACCAGGACCAAACAGTCTGGTTGCAGGCCATCACGCAACAGGTCACTGAAACAGGGTCAGACTCATGGAGAGATCAGGGTCCATTACATGTGGCCCTGAGTGAACTATATATGGCTCCTAAGGCCAAAGATGAACACGACAAGATTGTTAGGATAGCGGCATACCTGTACCTATATATGGGAGACATGCAGGATAGATGTGCTGAAAGCCAAAATCTGGCAAATAGGCAACAGATGGCGTTAGAGAAGGTCCAATCTGACCTGGTCTCTTCGGAGCAGAGGCTGCAGAGGAGCCAGGAGTCAGAAGATGATAGTAGGCAGCACATCATTAAAATAAAGAAGGATATGGATGTGCTGCAACAGGAAAAGGTAGAACAGGATACCAGATTTCTGGCCTTGCAGAAGGAATACCAAGAAGGTTTGGACTCCCTACTGCAAAACCAGAAAAAGCTGGAGCAACAACTGGACTTCAACAGGGTATGTGCTGAGCAGGTAGTCACCCTGCAAGGCCACCTAGATAGAGTGAAGGCAGAGAGCAACAAACTAATTCTGAAAGACCTGGATACCCAGGCAGAGTTTGATCAGGAGCGCCAGAATGCTGGTGCCTTCCAAAGGCAAAGGGACGACCTGGCAGCACAGATGCAGGCTCTCAGTCAGGAAAGGGATACCTTAGGCCAGGAAGTCTGCCATTTAAAAAGAAAAATGGAAGAAAATCACCTGACCCACCAGGGACTGGGTGACCTCCAAAAAGAACACCAGAACTTGCTAGAGCACACCAGGAGGGTGGAGGATGCTCTAGCAAGAAAGGAGCAGGCCAATAGGGACACAGCTCAGGAGGTAACCCTCCTGCAGCAAAGACTGGCCCAGTTCTCCAGGACCAACCAGGAAGCACAGAGGGAAAATGAGGCCCTCTGTCAACACAATGATAGGCTCCAACAACAGGTAGCGATGCAGGAGAGACTGATAGAGTCGAGTAAGGCCTTAACAGAGGAACTGAAAGCACAAATGCAGGCTCTTGCATTGCAACAGGGAGCAGGGGCGGATAGAGATGAGGTCCGCTGGGAAAGAGAGACTCCTGACCATAACCGCAGGAGCCCTAACACCAGGGGCCTTCATCTCCCCCAGTCCCTGGACTCTACCACCCCCATGTCCCCTGGCGCACATGAGCACAGGGCCGCAGGGATGGCAGATTACTATCCAGCTAAGAGTATGGGGCTCATAGGCCAGTACCACTCAGGAATGGAGGGGTGGGCATCCGGGTATGGGCACCCAAGTACAGTACAGTTCAATGGGGAACCCCAGGAGAGTAGGCCCATTAAGGGCATCCTGAAAACCTCTGCCCAGTTAGGTCAGTGGAGGGGGTACCCATCAAATCCTGGCAGCAAGGAGGAATCTGAAGACTCCTCTGAACTGCGCAGGACACAGGAGACCAGGTCCCCACATTCTGCCAGCCATTCCCAGGCTCGCAGAATCCGGGAAAACCTGGAAGAACAGACGGGAACCTCTGGGAGCAGTGCCTCTGAGTCCGAGGAAGAATGGACAAGGGTTACCCGAACCAAAAAGGCCAATAAGGCAAAAAGGGCCTTGCTTAAGGACCCCTTAAAGCAGATTAAGGCGATCAGGAGCGTCATCACGCCTTACCATAAGAACGCTAAGTATTCTGTTTGGGAGCACTTAGAGTTGTTTGAACAAATGATGGAGACTTTCCATTTGAAGGACAGCCAAAGCTGTATTCAATATGTAAAGTGGACCTTCTCCCCGGAATACTCCAGTTTCTTTGCGGGGCTGGAGGACCAAAATCATTTAAGATGGTCCACCTATAAGCCGGCCATCTTGAAACATTTTTCTGTTCACAGAAATCCTCAAGAGGCTCGCAAGGCAGCCTACAATTTGCAATGTGGGGAGGATCAGGCCCCACAAGAATTTGTGCAGGAGTTAAAGCGTGCTTTTGCACAGACCACAAGAAGGGTGCGCACGGATAGCAGGGAATTTATTAATACGTTTTTCCATGCCTTGCCCAAATATATCATGACCCAGCTCGTGAGGGATTTTCACGAGAAAAGATCTTTAGACTGGGTCATTGAACAGGCTACCCGGATCTATGAGGTGCAGAAACCGGTAGATAGCAAAAGTAATGCCCAGGAAAACCCCAAAGCCAACAGCACCCCTGCTGCTGCCAAGGTGGCAGAGGTAAAGGTCACCCCCGTTTTGGATTTGGAGATGGGGGGGCCTAAAAACCTACCTGCACCTAATAATGCTAGGCCCAGAAGGTCCTCGGGCCAGTCACAGACAGGGAGCCAGGGAGGCAGCCCCACAAATGGGGTCCCTCGCTCTCCTGATTATGTAAGTCCCCGTTACAAGGGAAATCGACCCATCCTGGGTTATGTGTGGACTCCTCCAGCCCAAGGGGGGGGATCCAGCCAAGCACCTAACCCAGGGAACTTCCCTCCAAACTTCCCACAGGAGGGCAGAAATTTACCAAACCCTGGGCAGAACTTTTTCCCCAGATATCCACCCGACTTTCAGCCCCAAAACCATCCATCCTTCTTTCCCCAATTCCCTGAGCCCAGACCACTGAATCCGGGAGAGGGGAGGCCAAGGGTGGAGGGGTACCCAAATCTTCCCAACCCGGGGTATTACCAGAGGAGGGACAGCTACCCTTCCCGGGATCAGCCCAGGGGAGAAAACAGGGCCCCGTATCAGCCTGAGCGGGTTTCCCAGTTAGAGCGCCAGGTTCAAAACATGGCGCGGGACCTGGGTCACATACTGAGGGCTCAGCAGAACCCTCAGATGGGCGTGCCGGCGCAGAACGCACCCAATTCTGGACCTAGTGCTCCAGAACAATGACGGGGCAGCACCCCGATAACTCACCGGTTCCCAGGGAGGAGGCACAAAGGGAAGGGGGGTGTAAAGCCTTGGAGGAAGCTTCCTTCCTCACTTGTAAACAGCCCCTGGAAACCCAGGAACCGGAAACGAAATCTCTTGCCCCTGAAAGTCTGCCTCCTAAGGAGCAGAGGGGGGGTAGGAGAAACAAAAGACCCAAACAGACTCCGTTTGAGGAGGAGGTACAGATCTTCCAATTTGAGGGAGAGGGATCCTCAGAGGATCCTGGGAAAAGGATCTTCTCCTTCAGAGAGGGGGGAACTCCCCCCAAAGAAAAATGGGTCCCTAGGGATGCAAATCCAGACTGGGGAGATGTGGAGACTGAGCTACCGCCGCCCACCATCTCATCCCAGAACCAACAGCAAGAAAATCCCCTGGTTCAAACCCATCCTGGGGACTGCCTCCAAAAAGGGGGGGGCAGCCCAGAACCGGAACCAGGGGAACCTACAATGGCTCTGATCTCCAGTTGCCAACTTTTTCTTTCAGATTCCCAAGACTCTCCACAGAATTCTGCCCAAATCTCTTCGCTATCGATGTCCAAAACCAGAAAGTTAGCCCACCAGTTGTCCAAAAATGTGCATTATCTGTGCCCCCTTGAGGAGAAGGAGGGAAGATATTATGCCCCGGTACAAGTACAGGGGCAGGGTACAATCTCGGCACTGGTGGACACGGGATCTCAAGCTACCCTTCTGTCGAGAAGGGCCTTTGACGAACTGAATGCAGGAAGGGGCGAGAATTACCAAATTCCTCTCACCTCTCTTCCTGGACAACTACAGAACTTTGACGGGAAGGAAATTCCCGTCGAGGGGACGGCAGATTTGGACATTAAAATTGGGCGACATAAGTTGAAACACCCGGTCATAGTTGTGACCCCAGAGGGCACCCCTTGTTTACTAGGGAATGACCTCCTGAGAAGGTTGTCACCCCTAATAGATTGTGTAAACGAGGTCCTCTGGACCCAGACTAGCCGACCAATAAAATTAAAACAGAGTGTCAACCATGTTAGTTTAAACGGCACCTGCCACATGGTTGAACAAAAATCTGACCAAGTAGAATTTCACTTCCAGAATAGTCAAATTCCAGACGTGACAGTAATAGCAGTAGGACAACAGACTGGTGATGGGGGGTCCTCTCTATTTCTGAAAATCAACCTTCCTTCCAGTCTAAAGTGGTACTCCACGCTGGAAGGAAACACTCTGAGATTCTATACTAATCCACAATCAGAAACTCCCACTCCTATAGTCCAGAAAGATGTGAAATCAGCTCAGAGCCTGGCTGATATTCAGCAAATTGGAGAGCAGTTGTTCATCCCTGTTCAGTTAAATGATGGGAAGGACTCTGTTCTCGCTCGAGTGTGTGTGAACAACGGTAAGAGCTTCATCAGCGAAGCCATGTTTCGCCAACTCCCAAAAGATCCAGCCATTCCCACCTTCAAACTGATAGACAAATGGGAAATGGACCTGGAAGCACCTAATTCCAAACATCTCCTGCCAAGAAGGTGTATGCTCAAAATCTCCATTGGCAACAAGAGCATAGTCCACAATTGTTGGGTCGTGCGAGACGTCCCTGCCGCCTTTTACTTAGGCAGTGACATTCTCAATCGCTTTGCCATTAGTTTGGACCTAATAAACTTCAAAGCTTGGTCCCGATTAGCGGATAATCCCATGGGCTTTGATGATCCAGAAAAAGCATTTAGGTCAGCTCAATTGCTACCTTATGCAGTTGAAATTCAGGTTAAAGAGGAAGTCACCATCCCAGAAAGGACCCGACAATTCTCCCTGGAAGTGAAAGTTAAAAGAGGACAAGAGTTGAAAAACCCTGATGCTTACATACATCTAAATGCTTCTCTCCAACAGCAAGGGTTGGGGGTAAACCCAACTCCATTAGTCAACATAGAACATAACACCATTCCAATAGAGGTGGATAACAGCGACTTAAAGAGTATTACTCTAGCCGCAGGCACCATTATTGGAATGGCGGTTGATGACCGACATTTCTCCATTGACCTTGGAAATGAACTGTTAGGACCAATCCCCAAGGACTGTTTTGACAGTGACAGTGATGACAACGCAACACCAGACAGGATTTTTACCCGGCATGGGGGGAACTTCCTGGTGTACACTTCCTGCCCGTATGGTAAGGAAGATGTGACGTGTGACTTCAGGAGGAATGAGGTGATTTTCCAGGTTCATGAAGGCTGCCTTTCCCACCTGAAGCCTCCGGTCCAAATCAGCACTCTGACCAGGGACTTCTCCACCCAGCTGGAGGAGGCCGCTGAAATAGCCAAACCAGAAGTCTTTCCAGGCTTCAGGCAGATGGTGGAAGAGAGAGTCAACCTAGCTGATGCCTGTGTGACTCTGGAACAAAAGCAAAAGTTGAAACAAGTTTTCTTGGATTTCCAAGATCTCTTTGCGGTAGACTCATATGACTGTGGTCGCACTGACATCCACACAACAACAATCCCCACGGACCCTGGCATGACTCCTGTGTTTGTGAAGCAATATCGCTTGCCTCTCGCATCAATGGAGTCCCTTACTGAAATAATTAAGAACCTTGAGTCCCGGGGAATAATCCGTCCAGTCCACAGCACCTTCAATAATCCGGTGCTGGGAATATTGAAGCCAAACGGCCAGTGGAGACTCTGCGCCGACCTTAGGGAGCTCAACAAACGGGTCCATACTTCCCGATGGCCTCTGCCCTACATTGACCAAGGTCTGGCCCAGATTCAGGGGTCACAGGTATTCACTGCAATAGACCTGACCAATGGATACTGGACCGTGCCTGTCAGTAGGGAGGACCAATACAAGCTGGCTTTTACCTTTGGGGGCCAGCAGTACACATGGACCCGGACTCCCTTCGGATACCTCAACTCCGGCAATGAATTCAACATTTTTCTACACAAGGCCATGCCCGACTTGGGTGCAAGGGGTAACCTGGCTTATGTAGATGATGTCCTCATCAAAAGCTCAACTGTTGAGGAACACATAGCGGAGATCCGTTATGTTCTGACACAGTTGAGGGCCGCCGGAGCAAAACTTTCCTTTCAGAAAGCACAGTGGTGTAAAACCCGTGTTAACTTCTTGGGGCATGAGATTACTCCTCAGGGTCTTTGTCCCCAGGAAAAGAAAGTGGAAGCACTTCAGAAACTGAAAGACCCCACAACTCTGCGGGAACTAAGGAGCCTCCTTGGACTGACTAATTACAGCAGAAAGTTCATTGAGGGCTACGCAGAGATCACCAGACCCCTGATTCATCTCCTGAAGGGGGGGGTCAAGTGGGAATGGGGTCCAGAACAAGCCGAGGCAGTAAAACAACTCAAAAGAAGCCTCTCACAAGCGCCTTGCCTAGCTTACCCTGTCAGAAACAAGGAGTTCTTCCTGGAGACGGGGTTCTCTAATACGTGCTTGACGGCAGTATTATACCAAAAGCATGACAAGGTCAATAAAGTAATCTCCTATGCGAGCAAAACTTTATCCTCTGTGGAGGAAAAATTCAACGATTGTGAGAAGGCACTCCTGGCAACGGTGTGGGCATTGAAGAATTGCCGCCCGTTTATCCAGGGGGAACACATCATAGTGGAGACTCCACACCAGCCTCTGCAATATCTCCAAAGTGACAGAATCCGGGCCGGAAATGTGAGTAATTCCCGAATTACTTCCTGGATTCTGTCAATGCAAGGCTTTCCTGTGGAGGTCAGATATGGCCAAAACAAGAAGAGTCCCCTCGCGCAAGGTCTGGCTGACTTGCATGATTGTGCCAGAGAAAACCGTCTCGAGGACGAAAGTCTAAAAATAAAGGACAACACGGAGGCATATCTTAATTCCCCACACAAAGTCTTTGAAGAAGACAAGTGTGAGGGAATGCCCACTGTGTATGTGGATGGATGCTCTTACCATGTTGACAACGACGGGGAGAAAGAACTGGTGGCTGGCGTAGGGAATGCATGGGTGAATGAGTCCCCAGAACCCTCCGCTGGATACAAAATTGGTCCCCGAAGTAGTCAGGTGGCAGAATTGATGGCTGTGCATCAGGCCATCCTCACTGCTGTCCAGCATCAACTCCACGAACTGGTCATAATCACAGATTCGGATTATGTACGGAACGGGTTCGTGGAGCACCTGGTTAATTGGAAAACCAGAGGCATGTTATGTGCTAACAACAAACCCTTGAAACATGGGAAGTTGATCCAAAACATTGATGATCTGGTCACATCGAATGGGATGACCATCTACTGGAAAAAGATCAAGGGTCATTCCAAAGTAGAGGGACCAGACAAAACTGGAAATGACTTAGCTGATCAGCTGGCCAAAACCGGGGCCATCCAAGGGGATCTAATTGAGATTGAGTCCCTGTTGGGGGAAATCCAGGTCACTGCCATCACTAGGTCCCAGACAAATGCTCACAACGACCTTTCAATGGCACAATGGAGTAAGGAGACCCCTGATGCTGATTTGATTACTGCTCAGAAGGGGGATCCAATTATTGGTAAATTTTACCAGCACCTTGAGGACCCTGAGAACTTTCCCCTGACGGATACCGATTACATTGGGAAAGAGGACCTAAGAGTGTTGATGAAATGTCCAAAAATGTTCCGGATCCAAGACGGTTTGCTGGTAAGGAAATCCAAAGCTGGCCACGATCAGTGGGTGGTTCCTACCTCATTCCAAAGCCTGATGTTAAGTCACGCCCATGATGCGGCCACCGCCGGTCATAGGGGGTTTCACACAACACTGGAAATCTTAAGAGAGGTTGCATACTGGCCACACATGGGCCAGGACCTCAACCAATATTTGAAGGGTTGTCTTGTGTGTGCACAATTTCAGCCGACATCCCTCACACACCGGGCACCTTTACAAAAGCGGGGGATGACACTGCCATGGTCAGATTTACAAATCGACTTTGTAGGCCCTGTGATTCGCTCGGCTAGGGGGAATAAGTACATGTTGACTGTGACATGCTTGTTTACCAAGTGGGTGGAATGTCTCCCAGCCCCAAACTGCAAGGCAGAAACTGCAGCTGCCTTGATGATTAACCACATCTTTTCCCGTTTTGGTCTACCTCAAAGGATTGAGTCAGACAGAGGTAGCCACTTCACCAGTGAAGTAATGACAAAGATGTGGGAGATACTGGGGGTCAAAAGGAAGTTGCATATTGCTTATCGGCCAGCTTCTTCTGGGGCAGTAGAGAGATATAACCGAACCATTGTGAGCATAGTAAAGAAGTTTGTGGCAGATTCTGGGCCAAGTTGGGATATCCGATTACCTCTGGTCCTAATGGCCATCAGATCTACCCCTTCATCTGCAACCAAAATGTCACCATTTGAGTTGATGACTGGGCGCAAGATGGTGCTTCCTCAGCATTTGCTCTATAGGACCCAAGAGCAGACACTGATAAATGCCTCCACTACTCATGAGTATGTGGAGAATTTAAGGAAACACCTCCAACATGCTTTTGCTTATGCTCAGCGGAATCTAGAAAGATCAGCTGATAGCATGAAGGCCCACTATGACCTGAAAACTTCCAGGAAGGAATATCAGGTGGGGGACCGAGTCTATCTATACAACCTCCAAAGGAACCAGGCCAAGCAGCGCAAATTTTTGCCTACATGGAAAGGACCCTTTGAGATCATCGACAAGATCTCACCTGTGGCCTACAAAATCCACATCCCCAAAGGCGGTTCGGCAGAGGGGGAAGACAAGTGGGTCCACATAAACCAGTTGAAATGTTGCCATCCCAGGCACACTCTGCAACAACTGGAGGAATCCTCTGGAATCCTAGCGGGTACTGTCTCAGACTAATTCAGTTCCAACCATAAAACATACCACATCTAGTCTCTAAAATATTGTGATTTGCATGAAACTGTCTCTTAGTTATACTGTTTTTTATCAAAATAAGAATGTAATGTTTCGTGATGATGAAATGCATATGCTGCCCCACTATCTCAACAGTGGTGAAAAAAGTCTATGAGTAGGTATTGCCGCTCTTCCTTTGTCGTCCTAGGAGAAAGAAAACCTGAAGACGGGCCAAGGAGGATGATACGGAGACTGGAAACGAAGATCCAATGGGCCCAGTGGACCGCCCAATATTCCCATCAGGACCGGCGGGGAGAACTGATCGATCATTACCGGATGGAGAAGAAGATGCTGAACTATGCCATCTACAGAAGAGGAAGAAGATTATGCGGACAGACCGGTGCGTGGGTCAAAACCCTTGGGCACGCGACTCCCCATCGACTCAAATTCAAAGTGCAGTCGCGTGGGGGGGCTTGTTGGGTGTCCTGACCCACGTTTAAGCTATCATGCCACAACATTTGGTGCTGTGGGCTTAGAAAATTCAAGATGGCGGAAAACCCACATGTGCGCCGAAATCCAGGAAAGCTGCGCAGTTTGTGCGCACACCGAAATGGTTGCCTCACTTGCCACCCACCAGTGCGAGAATGAAAGGCCCGGTTGCCATGAGGGAAATGGGTTGCCAAAGGAAAAAGAGTAGCGCCGGTTAGCTTCAAAGCGCTTTAAAATCACCATTGGACTACCCGCACAGTAGTCTGAAACCATTGGGAATGGCAATGCTGATTGCCAAATGCAACCTAGAATTGTTGGGAATTCATTTTCTTAAATCCCAAAAATGGGTGCAGTACCAGTACTCACCACTATCCAAAAGCCGGCAGTTTAAAACCACCCTGTGTTTCTCTGAAGGCAGGCTCAAACTGTCTATTTTAAACATTGCAACACATCTAAAAACTCACTGGACACCAGCAGACATTTGGTAGAATGGAGTTTTGTGTGCCTACAAAATCTGGGAAATGAAGAGCCCAGAACAATGCTTATAACAAAACTGGCTGAGCTATGGAGTCAGCAGTTTAAGTTGCACTGGATTTAAAGACACTAAAATCGAAAATGTTTAGATTAAATGAGTGACCTATGTTTGGTGTCACATGCCTTTGTAACTGTTGGAATGTCATAGTTTTGCACTTAGAATCAGCATTCTAGCTGCATATGTAAAAATGTTTAGTTTTATTTGAATGCAGGAACTGGGGTTCAAAAAGTGACATTTTATCTGAAACCTGGCTTAAGGAACTGAATTCTGCCTGGCAACTACCCCCATCAGGAGTGAAACTTGAGTCACAGCTGTGTTCCCAGGCCTAGCTGCCCTTTTGCTGCTCACACTAAGGATATGCCATCTATCTGATAATTGAATTACCTGTGCTCTGCAGGAAAGTGAACAAAGCCCTGTCCTGGCTCAGGCAAAGGTTTTATTGGCAGGAGTCGTAAATGGTCGTAAAAAGTGGCTTCCTCCTGAGGAAAGGGGAGGAGCACTGCCTGTGAGAGCAAGCTGGCTTGGCAGAACTGAAAAAACCAGAAATTCAACCTTGTGCTGAGAGGAAACCACACCCCTTTGGAGCCAGAACATAACTTTAAAAAGATGGATCATTCATAGAGCGGACATGTGAAAATTTTATAAATGATACCATAATTCTTGTGATTTTTCTGCCCACATTTTAAGAGGTTTTTCGACCCGGTGGCGTGTTCAGGGGGGTTTTAGCGGAAAAGTGGATATTACTCTAAATGTATGCATGTTAAAAATCTGAAACTTCATCAGTTAATGTCCATACTCCCTGCACACATGTATGTAAAGTTGGGTCAATGTCAGAAAGTGAAAAATCAGTTAAAAAGTCAATTATGTGCCATTTCTGAATGCAAGCTCTTAGAAACAGCAGATTTGGACAGAGACATGGCTAAATTCAGCCACACCATGTATATGTAATTTCAAGCAACTGTGTAACTGTGAAATATGTCTTTTATTATCAAATATAGAATGTGTGCAATCTGACAGAGGAGTGTCCTATCTGCAAGCCCTAAAATGACATCCCTCTGACTCACAGTTCATTCCCCAATCAAATGATAAATGGAAGTTTGACCAATTAGAAGCTGAGAGAGAGGTAGGGTCAGTGATGCTAGAACACACCCACATTCTAAACACATAAAAGCAGACAGACAGGACAGATAGGGACCTTCAATTCCATCTGCAGCGGGACGCTCTGCCGGAAAAATCCATACTTTACCTCCATCAAACCTCCAGAGAGCCAAACTAGAGACTTCAATCTATCCAGAACTAGAGACCCAGACCAGAGAACCAGAGAGAGCTGACCCAGATCACTGTGAAGTGCAGAGACCAGAGGCGAGTTTAAAACCTGACCAGATCCATGGCGAGGCCCATTTCACTCAAGAATATAGTGTGAGTACCTAGAAAACTGTGCAGAACCAATCTCCTAGTTAAAATAATATAATTCAATCTATTTAATCTAAGTAGAACTGCCTCCTAACTGTCACCTGTCATTTGTAAAGCTGTCACTTGTCATTTCCTAGTTGCAAGCTGCACTTGTCTTTTTGAACTTTAAAATTTCAAATCTGAAAAACGACCTTCACAAAATCGCTCATATCTCCGCAACCGTTTGTGCTAGAGACTTGCAATAACTTTCATCTGAAAGGTTAGAATCGTGGCTTTCCTACGAACCTAGAACCGCATTCCTACCCCTTATAGTTTTACCGCAATCGCGGAACACGCATTCGCGAATTTTACCGCGATTTGCAAATTTCTTCACATGTAAAAACTGCTGCTGCTTGCCTTCCATTTGCCAGAAATTCGTTTAACCTGCTAACTATCCCTGCCTCATTGCTAGTGTGAGCCTGGACTAATATTAACTAGATACCACTCACCCTGAACCTCTGAAAGGGAATTAAAAGCATTTCCAGCATATTTCTCATCCATTGCTAGCACATATCAAAGCATTTTGCCTGTGTTTTCAAACTTCTGTAGTCTAAGCTCGCTGGGGTGAACTGAATTACAGTTGATCGCATTTCTGAGAACTGTGTGCTTCCTTCCATTTCCTTGCCTTGCATCAAGGGGGGGAGGGGATTGCCAGAGAAAAGTGATTACATTGTTTGGTTGAAATCATATTGAGTATTTTCTGTACTGCATTCATTGAATATTGCATCCACCTGAGCTTACATAAAGCATCCTCTACCACATTATACTTTTGTTCCTATTTACCAGTGTGCTACCTTATCCATTTCATGTCAACTCATTAGTGATTATAAGAAGTGTGCTAGTGCCAGATTCTCCGTTGTTGATCTTTATCATATCAGATTAAGTGTGCTATTCAATTATTAATTTATTATAAAGTGTGATATATATATATTTTAAATTATCAAATAAACCTTTTAAACTTGCAAAACAGAACTACTTCTTGGCTCAGTGGGGTCAGGGGGATTCCAAGAGAGGGGTGTTATATAGGGGTAGTCATCCAGAACGCATGAACTGGACATAAAGATATATCAATAAGGGTTTTCATTCAGTATTCTAGACTAGGCGTTAACTTAGCTGTAGTGCTGAATTGAATCCTCTTACAGTACTCCACACGAAGGTATTGAAAGTGGTCAAACCCCATGTGTATTTTCAGCACAAAGTACAGAGCTTGCTATTTTAACACAAGTATTAACTCTAGCAAAGTGCATAACTATTTTTACCGACTCACACTGTGCATTTGGGATAGCGCATGACTATGGGATGTTATGGAAGGAAAAAGACTTCCCAAAAGCCACAGGGGCACGAATTAAGAACACACAGTATGTAATGCCAACAGCAGAAAGTGGGCAAAGATGTAAATATGGAGCAGAGAGCACACTCAATGGACTCTCTTCACTCAATTATAGTGTGTTTTTATTCAGCTGCTGAAGGTGGCAGGCTCAGAATATTTACTCATCAGACTCCATGGGCCTCATTCCGTGTTTGGAGGTAATCATGGCGCTATTAGTGCCATGACTACCTCCCATACCGGTACTGAGTCCGCCCTGGTTCAATGGGGACTTACCGGTCTATTCCGACCTTTCCGGGACCGGTAAGTCCCCACTGAAAAAGCCATTCCCCATTCCCATTTGAGCCCCCATAGGGCTCAAATTAGCTCTAAAGTCCCTTAACGGGTCCCGTCCATAACACCAGGCGTTAAGGAAGGGACCCACTAAGGGAACTCGGAATAGGGCGCAAAGGGATTACCGGCACCGGTGTCCTTACCGGTGCCCGGTATCCCTTTGTGCCCAACTCGTAATGAGGCCCCGTGTTTATTAAATGGTTAGACGTCTATCTGAACTGTATAACTGTATAACTGGCACAGAGGCTGCACTAAATGTTCTGATATATATATATGACCTTATCTCTCATTTTGGAGTGCCAGAGAGTATTAACACTAACAGAGGAATACACTTCACAGGGAAATTAATATAGTAGCTATGTAAGGTACTGAATAATAAGCACAATCTCCATTGCCCTTATCACCCTCAATCAGTGGGAGAAGTGGAAAGACAAAATAGGATTCTGAAAAGAAATGTTTCACAAAATTTGCCCAGAAGCTGGTTGGAAGTTGCCAGATGTGCTGTGCAAACTTTGATGAGCATGTGGGCACAGAAAATCATTTTACAGAAATGATCCCACATGAAATTCTCATGGGCAGCCCAATGCATTTAACAGAAGCTCTGCCATTGTCTTTGCGCCATGGCAATGTGTTCATTTCTGAACAGCTGCATGGAAATGAATCTTGTGGCAAAATATAAAACCTATGAAGGGTAGGGATTGTGAAGGGAACATATCTAATTATAGAACATATAGGTATTAGTGCATCATTGGCTACTACTTGTCTATCATCTGTCATCGGTAGGCCATCAGCCAAAGTCTTCCATTTGTAGTTGACCTTGTTGCTTCTCACTGTCCTGGAACATACAAGGGAGTGCAAGCACACCCCTATCTTAGTTTAAGGCTCTAATGAATAGGCTTTGTTTTCGACTTCTGAGTCACATGTGAAAACACCACGAATTTGTCAATTTCAGCCTTTCATTTACTGCTATTTGATTTAATTATGCAGGGTGCTTTTGCTCTACTTGGCGTCTAGAGACTTGCTCCCTCTAACACATATGCACTTTATGCATTTTTAATTGACCAGCAGTTTGGCTCTCACAGATTCATCTTTTTTCCATCATTTTCATAACGTTTCAACATAGGTTCATATATCTTCTTCATGACATCACTTTGACTTTGTCATATTTCACTTTAACGTTCGTCCATGATATTCATCAATGCATTCTGACATTTTAGCAGCAACATCCTTCCATGTAGCATTCTTCCGTGCAACATCTGGCCACACTTTTAGTGCGAGGGTACATTCTGTATGGCTGTCTGAGTGCATAACATCTGTCATACACTCTATGCGGTATAGGAATGATGAGTCCCATGTACGGCTCTTCTCCAACTGTTTAATATGATGGTGGTGAAGGAATGGGAACTGGCAGGTTAGCGTCTGCCTGCTCCTCTACAGAGTCATCAGTGGAGGTTTCCAAACAAGTACCTCCGTAAAAATGATCTATATAAAGTTCAAATAACTATAAAACTATAACACAGATGAAAGTTACATTTGATGAAGTTATGAGAGGATGGATTTTTGGTCATTGATATCATTCACGTAAAAAAGTGTCCCATGTATATTTACAAGATCATTCAAAACTAGTAACTGTAATTTGTAATTGATTGTACCACTTGACAACATCAGTAGGAATACTTCATAGCATGCTTGAATGGCTAGTCAACTACCTGAGAACAGCAGTAATGACTAGCAGCCTGCTCTGAAAACCGAGACCCATGTATATTTCCCCAATAGGTGCGAGCCCAAGCTCTAAATGCAGCAGATGCTTTGTATACTAGGTGGAACTGCAATAAGCTTTTTCATGAAAGAACTTTCAGTTCCATCACCCTATAGCTGGTCTAAGGCCCCATATAGTACTGCTCCCTATGTTGAAGGTGGTTAAGCCTGTGCTTGATACATTTCAAAGGCCGGGAGAAGAATGGTGTTACCAAAGGAATTGGAGTGAGCTAATATGACACTGCTACATCATCAATTCTAGTTCTCCGTAGTTTCCATTGCATTTGGTAGTGTGATCTTCAACTTCGTGCAAACTTCTTAGTTTGATCTTGTCTTTGTTTATTTTAAGGCCCTTTATAAGTTGGCAAAATTATCTTTATGTTTGATTAGGCCACATAGGGTGAGAAAAATAATGACAACGTCATCCACACACATTAGCAATGGGATCTTTTCATGCACTATGTTAGCAGCATCAGACATGTGTTATGGGATGTCATCTAAGACCCCATTGAAAAACAAATCGAACAATTTAGGGGCCTAGATTACACCCTTGCTGAACTCCCTTGCCAACAAAAAGGTTTAGCACGTTCCCCTCCCAGTCCCCATCTAATAGGAGCCATGATGCTATCTTATGATTCCATTATGGCACTCAACAAAGATGGCAGAACATTCTTTTTTGGTCATGGCTTCCCACAGTACATTAAACAGCAAATAAAGGGCACCTCCTTTAAGTGAAATGTATTTACTCATATTTAGAGAAATCCTAAAGACTTGATCCAGGGTACTCGTTCCCCTAGTAAAGCCTGCATGAAGATGCCTAATAAGTAAAGAATCGGTAATCCAGACCTCTAGTCTGAGTGATTCGACTTTCGTGTAACCTTTACTGCTAGCATCTAATAATTATATTAGCCCATAGTGACCTGGAAGACTATGACCCTCCTTCTCACAGATCAGAACGATTTCAGCAAATTGCCATGATTCAGGGGTCTTCCTTTGCTGGGTAATGGCATTGAAAAGCAGCACAAAATAGGGTCTGCAGGCAGTTATTTCTCCTTTAGAGAGATTGGCTGGAATACGGTCCAATCCTGGGGCTGTGCCCTGGTATTGAGAGTTAATTGCTGCAAAGATCGCCAAGCCAGGCTCCATACAAATATTCATTTTACTTACATCAGTGACAGTAAACACAACACTAAAATACTACAGCTAAAATGAAAATACACAGACAACGCAGGCTATATCTACATACAGGTTTAACAATCTGTGAATTAGACAAGATGTCAAAAAAGGAAAAACAAGAAATGGTTACTTTAATATGTGTTGGATAAGTTAGCAAACTAGGGCCTAACTAACCACTAAGACCCAAAGTAGAGGCCAGGGTGCCAATCCTTTGGAGAGAGCGCCTAGTCCACAGGATGGCTATCGTAGTCAGAAGGCTTGTCAACATCAAGCATGTCTTCCTGGTGCTTCTTTACAAGCCACAGGTCAAAGGGGGTGAGCTGACTCAATAGGATTTGAACACTACAGTATGAAGCAACAAATAGGGGGGCTCGATACTTCAGTGGTGCTTCGAGTCGGCCCAAAGAGTGCCACAGCATAAGATTCCATCCAGCGATTAATTTCAACGTGGCAAGCAGCTTGACGAAGCTTGATCATGGTGGGGGACTTTGACAGGGGCACCTCAACTCGCTTTCCAGTTTGGCTCAACAAGGTCTGCAGGGCTTAAAGCAAAGAAGATGGTCTGGTGAGTGAAGTGAAACTCGATTTTGGGGGTTCGAAGGTGGCTTGATTTCTCAAAACATGCATTGAGTCTCTGATAGGTTTGCTGAAAAACAGCAGTGTGACAGATCATGTCTCCAGACATAAGAATGTTGGTGGTGTACAAAAGAGAGCCATTGAAACCTGGATCCCTCTTCTGGATCTCTCATAGGATGACGTATTCTGTACAATTCACAGGCACACTGTCACAACTATGGGCCTTTGTCCTGGTCATTTGGATCTCACCAAAGGTTAGCTCCAAAGGTCTTCCTGCAATGTCCTTTATGTTCTTCAGGGACAGTAAGTGAAATGGGTCTCCTGCCCTAATCAAGTATCCTCACCTCTATGTAAGGGGACTTTGAACTGCCAGCAGCTCCAGCAATTAATCAACAGAGTCGGGGAGCCCAGCATACTTGATACGTAAATCGTACCAGGAGATTGGCGGCTTTTAAATCTTCTGCTAGAATCCAGTGCAGATAACTCCCTACCGCCATGTCCACCCACTTCTGCTGAAATTCCCAGAAGCCTCAGCTCATAGAGATCTGACTGCAGGCCAGAGCTAAGCCTGAAGAAAGAAATCAAAAAGGTGAAATGACCTTGCCTGGGCCAGAGCTCCCATGCTGTCATAGTCCTCCTTACGCCCTGCCGCCTTGAGAACAAAGAGCCGCTGACTTGGCTAAACAGGCTCCAGGCACCACATGGTGGTGACGTGTCACATCATCACTTGGGAATTACAAAGGGCTGAGATGGCCTGAAATCATTTGCTATCAAGTTTCGAGAGAGACTCTGTACAGGTGATGTCCCTTTCGTTTGGGTAGCCAATGAGTATGGGCAAGTTAAGTAAGTATGGTTCTTACCAGGGACGTCATTTAGGGGTCGCCAGGGGTCACAACTGAGACCCCTGTGGTCTCCCTTGCTACCCCTAAAAACGATTTTTTTTAAAGCAAGGTCCTGCGCTCTGGCCAGTGCCATGTGGCTCTTTGCTTCTGGAGTGGCTGGCTTTCTTGTTCAAGCCTCTTAAAAAAAATGAACAGGGGTTCCACAAGTCTAACACTTTCAGCAGTGACCCTAAATAAAAAAGAATAGGAATACTAAATAATTTGTCTTTCTGGAATTCATTGTAATAATTGCTAGACTCATTAAAGGTTTATTTCAGGCACACTTCTGGGGTGAGTCACTGATTTAGTCTGTTCTTAAACACCTCAACTCAGCCTTTCATCCTTCTGAGGTTGATAAATGAGTACCAACACAGGTTGGGTGATATTGTATGTATTTATTTCATATAAATTGCGTGAGCATAAGTGCTATATAATACCACATCATTAT
Organism: Ambystoma mexicanum; assembly: GCF_040938575.1. Taxonomy (NCBI): domain Eukaryota; kingdom Metazoa; phylum Chordata; class Amphibia; order Caudata; family Ambystomatidae; genus Ambystoma; species Ambystoma mexicanum. Next base: position 192,966,765 of record NC_090927.1, on the reverse strand, counting down.
CATGCGGCCATGGAAGTCTGCTTGCATTCACAGTAATTTGGTAATATGGGCCTATACACACTGATCTTAATGATAAATATGGCGATCCACTCTTGTATGAAATCCTTATCACATCATAGTGATATCGTAAAAATGTTGTCAGTGTACTTACGAACAATGCTTTGTGATCCCACTTCCTGTTTTGCCAAGGGGTGAAATGTCATGTTCCGGTGATATCGCTTAGGGGTTGGGGTCAAATGACATCACTCCTGTGATGTCATCAGAGGTCAAGGGTCGTGTGATATCACTTCCGTTGCCCCTGGCATTTTGGTGAAATGACGTCCCTGGTTCTTACGACATGGAAAGAGACATGTGTGAGGAACACATGATAGATGGGGAAAGGATACGTGAAGGCTGTATTGGAGGTTTTTTGAAGGGTATGTGATATATCAATGTGGTATTGTAGGCCTGTGTGGGTGCTGGTATAGATGCCATTGTACCAGGCCTGATTTGTAGGGATAAGGCATACAAGAGGATGCATAATGTGGAATGAGGCATCACAACCCTCGCAACCTGCCTGGATGTAATCTTTAGATTAAGGATGTTATAGCCCTATTGTAGCATGGCTTCATTGGAGAAATGATTTGTAGGTAAACATTTTGCTTAGGGACACACTGATTGATGCAGGGAGGCACGCAGCAGGTTTTATGGGGTTATAGCCCTCTGGTATTGCGTGTAGTGCACCGCCCACAGTAAGTAGTTGATGGTTAAATGACATGTGTGAAGGTTTTTCTTTGATAGAGGTTGTACACTAAACACTTGTTCTTATGTTTGCAGAGGGAGACATCAGCACACAACATGCCTGTATTATCTCCCCAAGGTTTCACCAAGAAGCAGCTGTTCGCATGCTCCGGGCCACCTTTGAGCACACCTGGCATAAATCTGCAGACCCCTGCCTGGTAAGCCCTTCTTCAGCATATTGCACTGAGTTCTACATTTCTGCTACCTAAATGCCTTGATTAATATCCACGATCATGAGAACTATCACGGAAGAAAGGTATTGAGTTTTTATCCTCCACGTATCTTTTCTCACCGAAGATGCCTGTGTGTACACCGTCCAATTGGCCTTACCAACATAGCTGCCCTTGTTGCTCTCATCTCCTCTTGCTTTATTTCCTGGCTTGTGCCTGCCCCGCTCCCATTGGCTGGCCTCATGTTCTCTTAAGCCAATTGTTATTGCCGGGAGGTGGGAGTTGGCCAATCCGAACCAAGGCCCACAACGAAGGCCCTTGGAGTTCCTACATTTCTCCCTGTGGTTTCACCAAGAAGCAGCTGATCGCATGCTCTGAACCATCTTTTAGCACACCTGGCATAAATGCGCAAACCCCTGCCTGATAAGCCCTTGCTCAGCATATTGCACGAGTTGCACCTTTCTGCTACTTAAATGCCTTGATTAACACCTGCGATCATGAGAACTATCACAGAAGAAAAGTATTGCATTTTTATCATCCACTTGTTTATCCACGTATCTTTTCTGACCGAAGATGCCTGTGTGTACAACCTCTAATTTGTTGTACCAACATGGCCATCCTTATTGCTCTCATCTCCTCTTGCTTGCTTGCCTGGCCTTTGCCTGCCCCCGCTCCCATTGGTTGGCCTCATTATCTTTTAAGCCAATTTTTAGCCTCATTTTCTTTTAAGCCAACTTTTATTACCAGGGGGCAGGAGCTGGCCCATCTGAACCAAGGTCCACAACAAAACCCTGTCTGCTCCCTGTCCGTTACATGGATGCTGTAAGGGGAGTCACTGTCCCCCTTGCTGTACATCTGAATATGTTGCTCCTTATTGACCCTCTGCAGATCTGTGTCATTGCCGCCGTGCAACATGGGGTAAGGCTCCATGAATGTGCCCACTTGATTGACTTTTGCATCTCTGTGTCCCAGCCGCCGTGCAACATTGGGTAAGGCTCCATGAATGTGCCCACTTGATTGACTTTTGCATCTCTGTGTCGTCGCCACCCTGCAACATGGGGTAAGGCTCCATGAATGTGTCCACTTGATTGACCTTTGCATCTCTGCCGCAGCCGCCCTGCAACATGGGGTAAGGCTCCATGAATGTGTCCACTTGATTGACCTTTGCATCTCTGTCGCAGCCGCCCTGCAACATGTGGTAAGGCTCCATGAATGTGTCCACTTGATTGACTTTTGCATCTCTGTCGCAGCCGCCCTGCAACATGGGGTAAGGCTCCATGAATGTGTCCACTTGATTGACCTTTGCATCTCTGTCGCAGCCGCCCTGCAACATGGGGTAAGGCTCCATGAATGTGCCCACTTGATTGACTTTTGCATCTCTGTGTCGTCGCCACCCTGCAACATGGGGTAAGGCTCCATGAATGTGTCCACTTGATTGACCTTTGCATCTCTGTCGCAGCCGCCCTGCAACATGGGGTAAGGCTCCATGAATGTGTCCACTTGATTGACCTTTGCATCTCTGTCGCAGCCGCCCTGCAACATGGGGTAAGGCTCCATGAATGTGCCCATTTGATTGACTTTTGCATCTCTGTGTCACAGCCACCCTGCAACATGGGGTAAGGCTCCATGAATGTGCCCACTTGATTGACTTTTGCATCTCTGTGTGGCAGCCGCCCTGCAACATGGTGTAAGGCTCCATGAATGTGCCCACTTGATTGACTTTTGCATCTCTGTGTCGCAGCCGCCCTGCAACATGGGGTAAGGCTCCATGAAGGTACCCACTTGATTGACTTTTGCATCTCTGCGTGTCAGCTGCCCTGCAAGATGGGGTAAGGCTCCATGAATGTGCCCACTTGATTGACTTTTGCATCTCTACGTCGCAGCCGCCCTGCAACATGAGGTAAGGCTCCATGAATGTGCCCACTTGATTGACTTTTGCATCTCTGTGTGGCAGCCACCCTGCAACATGGGGTAAGGCTCCATGAATGTCCCCACTTGATTGACTTTTGCATATCTGTGTCACAGCCGCCCTGCAACATGGGGTAAGGCTCCATGAATGTGCCCACTTGATTGACTTTTGCATCTCTGTGTGGCAGCCACCCTGCAACATGGGGTAAGGCTCCATGAAGGTACCCACTTGATTGACTTTTGCATCTCTGCGTGTCAGCCGCCCTGCAAGATGGGATAAGGCTCCATGAATATGCCCACTTGATTGACTTTTGCATCTCTACGTCGCAGCCACACTGCAACATGGGGTAAAGCTCCATGAATGTGCCCACTTAATTGACTTTTGCATCTCTGTGTGGCAGCCGCCCTGCAACATGGGGTAAGGCTCCATGAATGTCCCCACTTGATTGACTTTTGCATCTTTGTGTCGCTGCCACCCTGCAACATGGGGTATGGCTCCATGAATGTGCCAACTTGATTGACTTTTGCTTCTCTGTGTCACAGCCGCCCTGCAACATGGGGTAAGGCTCCATGAATGTGCCCACTTGATTGACTTTTGCATCTCTGTCTGGCAGCCGCCCTGCAACATGGGGTAAGGCTCCATGAATGTGCCCACTTGATTGACTTTTGCATCTCTGTGTTGCAGCCGCCCTGCAACATGTGTAGGCTCCATGAATGTGGCCACTTTATTGACTTCTGCATCTCTGTGTCGCAGCCGCCCTGCAACATGGGGTTAGGCTCCATGAATGTGCTCAGCTTGAACTCTTTTTTCACTTTGCTTGTGATATAATTACCTCTGTACACTTCTTTATGATGTAATCGCTCCCTGTGCTTCCTCTCTGTAACCAGAAGCACTGTAACCAATCCCTTAAGCATAAGCGCTTAGATACCCCTGGGTTTTGTGCGCCATATAAATAAAATAAAAAATAAATAGAAATGTGCCTATACCAATGTAAAACAGCTGAAGTTGTCTTACCTGGGGAGATTGGATACTAAATGCAATTTTACCAGGATGTGGTAGAAGACATCAACACAGGAAGTGTGTTGTGAGGAATCTGTTTCTAGTCACCTCAGGGACTCAATGGTTTCTAAGCCAACCACATCCACCAATGACACTGCTGCACCCTGCAACTGTGCAGGCCTAGAAATACCTACTTCCATGAAGAATGCCATTCCTGCATTATCCAGTATAGTGCAGTCAAAGGTACAATATGTGACAACCGTGCACTCTTCTGTTACTGTAAAGAGCGCTCTTACAAGTTTTAAAAGTGTAGTTCAGCAATCTGCTTGACAGCCTCGGGCAGGAGATACCAGCCTCCGCCACGGTCTCTAAAAACAGGAATACAGTGTCCTTCTTATCGAGGAAAATGCTTCTTGCTTCATCTATCTTTTATGAACATAGTGCCCTTCTCACTCTAAGGGATAGGATGCCCTTCACACTGTCCGGTAGATTCAGCTATTCAGAAGGTTAATGGGGATAAGATCCAGGTTGCTTGTGGTCTAGTGGAGAAGGGATGTAACCAAACAGTTTGGGCTGGACTACCCATGTTGTGGTGGGACCAAGCCTGATTTGCATATGGTCTTTCCCCTTTCTGTAATGGCTTGGCAGGCAAAGAACAATGGTCTGGAGGGTTCCCCAGAACAATGCCAGAGGTTCAGATTTACTCAGAACCTTCCAGTCATCCCCTCTTTTGTTGCTTCTTTTGGATGGTAAACAATTCCCAGGGGATTCATTCATCCACAAATATTCCTATTGTGGTTAGCTAGCTTTCATAGAATGTGTTTTAAGGTCTTTACAAAGTGTTTGATGGGCCTGCCTCTCTGAGGATTGTTGATGGTGGTTCAGAGCATCTTGATCTTCAAGATGCTTTTTCGTCCTTTCGATCGATTTGGTTATAAAGCTAGTTCCCTGTGCAGTTGCCCTTTCTTTAGGGAATCCTACTCAGTAATAATATATGAAGGAGCTCTTAAGGATCTTATGAGTGTTGTTGGTGCACAGAGGCAATATTGCTGGATATTGTATAGCGATGCTCAAAACCACTGGGATACACCTAGTCCATTGCTTGGGTGGCTCCAGCGGTCCCAACATGGGCATTTCTATCCTACTGAATGTCACATTCATTCTTAGAAGAGGTTGCAAGCTGGTTAGATAACTTAAACATGTTATGGCCATCTCCTTTCCGGATTTGGTCCACATTGAATACTGAGCACTGAATCTCCAGGTTTTGTACGTCGAACCGAAAAAAATGTCCGACCGTACAAAACGATCGAAAAATGCTACCACCAAAGGTTCGAACACCAAAAGTTTAAACCTTTGGTGGTAGCATTGCAGGTAAGTAAAAAAAAAAAAAGACTGCGGGGCTGCGTGGGGGTCCCCCGCAGCACCCGCTCACTATACAGTGTGGCATAGTGAGCGGGGGGTTGCGGGGGACACCCCTGCAGCACACACGCAAAAGATTTTTTTTTTTTAAACAGGGGCTGCAGGGGTGTCCCCCGCAACACACCGCTCACTATACTTTACAGTATATTGAGCAACCCCCCGCCCACTATACTTAACAGTATAGTGGGCGGCGGTTGCGGGGGAAACCTCTGCAGCCCCCGTAGTATGTAAGTGTGTTCGCATGAGAAAGGTGCACACTTTTGGTAGGTTGCACCTTTCTCATGCGAACATTCCGGCCGCGGCAAAATCAGCCGCGGTCGGATCACTTAGAATCAATCTCCAGGAAAAAAAATCCTTGATTCTGGAGCCCTTCATCCTCTGTGGTCAGCATCTCAAAGGCACCCCTGAATGCAGTATCATCTCATTTAACTGCTACAAGGGATGAGTTGAAAATGATATCCTCTTCATCAGTTCTATCCCAGGATGGTCCGAGCGGGGATATGGTGGATCCAAACCCTCACACTCTTGTTCTGTATGGTTTCAAGTGAACATCTGCTCTGTAATATAGTATTTGGGCAATGAGTTGACCTAACACTACCTGATGTGCCTGGTCCACAAACATAGGAAGTAGGAATTCAATGTTTCCAATATAGCCTGCACCCACCACTCCAGCTCCTACGCCAATATTATCTTTGTCTGCCAATCCAGATTTTGAGGCCATCCTCCCATATGTCCCCTTCTGTAGAGAGATCCTTAAATCATTCAGAATGATGGAGGCAGGTGGTACCAAATCCATGTCTTTTCTCAGTAGCTCTATCAGCAGCTATTAATGATGTTGACCTTTGACGACTCGTTCACCGTGTCAACGTAAGGAACGTGCTGATTAACCTTGAACCGGCTAACACCATTTCTCTGTGATTGCAATCTTTCTCCTTTGCCCTTTTGAACTCGCCAGATACCCGTTGACATTTCTGTCCCAAGTTCTTTTTTTAATCTTTATGTGACTGATAAGCACTATACATCAAAAGCAGCATCTTCTCCTCCTATATGTTTTCCGATGATATCCATGTTCTCATTCAGTTGAATATTGAACTGAGTATCAACCCTGTGCCTTTCTCTATTGCTTTTCCTCAATAGTTTTGTGGATGTTTACTAATAGGCTAAAAATAAATTGAGAAGAAACGGGTGTTCTGTTATCTGTCATCCATTCTCCAATAGCACCCATCCGGGGCACAGCAAATCATGTTGCAAAGTAGAGCACACCTCTCACATCAACCTTCCTTGGGCTATGGGCATATTGTGCATTGAAGTGGAATGAACTCCATCACATGGCAAAGAAGCTTGATAAACTAAGACCTGAAAGCATTATTTATCCATTAGCAATTCAAACACTGAAAACGCCAATATGTTTCCACTGTTCTGTGTCAAGTGCAGCCCAAATGCCCCAATGATACTATCGTAGCACACACGTGCAGTTCCTGCCATCATATGCCACTTGGAGCCTTACACACCCTAATACTGTGCTATAGATATGTAAAAACATGTGCAGTCGTGCAGGAAAATCTTGAGCAAGTTGCAAGCCACCAGAATGCCTTTTCATTGGGATGTCTCCTGTTGCAGATATGCCTGATAGCATCTCCATTACAACATATGGAGAAACTGATTTTTTAAATATGGTTCTAAATATTCTTTTGTCATAAATCAATATATTTTTCCTCAGTAAGCCGGAGGGAATAACAAATCTTGTTGTCGCTCACTGACCAACCCACCAATGCTTGTATGTAGCTCATGATCTTATTATCTGCTTGAATGTCTGCTTGCATACAATTTCACTGAGCACTTTCATGTAGACTCTAAGCAGCAGCAGGTGTCTACAATAAATAATGGGGGCTGAGAAAAAGAAGGGAGGAAAGAAGAAAAAGGAGGGAGAGAAAAGGTGGAGTGTGGAGGGGCCTTTCTCCAGAGATACAGGCTGCTAGAAGGATCATGGTTTATTGCGGAGGGGGTGAGAGCTACTACACCTGAAAGCTCTTCGAAGAAGTTCGGGACATGCACTAAAACCCATATGTGCGGAACGGAGGTGAATACAAAGCATTCAGAAATAGTCAATTAGAATGTATACCGTGGCATCCTGCTGCCTCTAGGTGAAGAGTGTGACACAAAGGCCAATCGCAGCCCTGGTGGGATATCACGAGTGGTTCCATGAATGCCTATACTAAATACAGTTGGAGGTTCGAAAGATATATATATATATATATATATATATATATATATATATATATATATATATATATATATATATATATTACACGGCCACGGTAGTGGCCGTGTAGTTATGGTTAAGTACGAATCCTCACCAAACTTTGCAAAAAAAGTATATGGCCCACTGCAAAGTTTGGTGATGTTTGGTCCAGGGGGGGCAAAGTTATAGGGGGGGTCCAAAAACGTTTTTTTCCCCATAGACTGAATGGGGGAAAACTTTGCGCACGGCTACAGGCCAAACCACTGGACAGATTTGCACCAAATTTGAGGCAGTGGCAGGGTCTTGGGCGTGAAAGCATGCTTTTGCAAATTTTGTGACAATCCATCCAGTAGTTCCCTTAAAAACGATCAAAAAGTATGTCTCTAAAATTAGTGATATCTATGTCCGCTCCGTGGTCACACTTCCCTGTTCGCTCCGTGGAGAGCATTGCAATTGGCTATTCCGTGGCGTGCTGCCCGCGACCATGTTGCGCTTTCACCGATTGGTTGTGGCACAGCGTGAAGTGCGTCGTAATCTTTCGATATGTCCACCATGTTTACTTTGTTTTCTGTTGAACACGAACATCAGCGCTAACATAACTAAACGAAGAAGGCACCAATGCATTTATAACACTTGTGGAACAATGTTTTGAAAGGTGAGCGTTAATGAGATGTTGTAGTTGAAAGTCAAACATTGAAGTATTCTTGTTAGCACTGTCATACGGTACAGTGGGATTTGCTACTCATTGTACGAAATGAACTTACTGCGTCCATTTCACAATACATAAACAACATTACTGCGGTCAGACTGGCAGGAATCTGAGGCAGCCACCTGCTCTATTTCATACACACAGCCCTTCTGCACGTGTACGCCAGTAGCGGTTCTCATAAATAGACGCTGATATATTGTTGCAAAATGAGAATGTATTTGCATTCGGAGTGAAGGCCACTGCATTTTCTCTTTTCAACACGAGCTCAGTACGGCCGCATATTTGTCGACACCCATAAGGGTCCCTTGTTTTTTAACTTTGAGGTACAGGGAAAGAGTAGAAATAATGTAGGGAGTAACAGTTTGAAAAACATATCGTTTGATAAGGTTATGCTTCAAAAACATTTGCACTGACCATGAGAACTTAGTTCCTCGAACAGGCAGTGTTCCACATACACTAGTGTCTGACTACAGCGATCACAATGGAGGCGCTCGACATCAAGCAAGTGTATTTTTGCCGCCTATATAACGAATTGACATTGGCCCTCATTACGACCCTTGCGGAAATCGAAAAACGATGGCGGAAATGCAATACCGCCATCGAATAGCGCTCGGTGCGATTATGACCCGTCACCGTAAAGTACGATGCCATTAGCGACACCGTAGTGAACGCCAACGCTAACTGCACCAAGTACGCACGCGCGCGCCATGCCAAACCGTAATTACCACCATGGCGCAAGGGTACGCGAATTCCGACCCTAGCGGACATGTACTTAACGCCATCAAGCACGGCGGAAAGTACCATTCCGCCATGGTGAGAAGTACGGCATCGCGAATCAACCGTAAACGGCCCCACTGAGTGCCTGTACACCGCTCCCTGGCCACATAGTACAACTCCCCGTAGGTGCAACGAAGTCACAATGCAACCAGTGAAATGTACAAGTCACCCATGCATGCCAACGAACAAAAGAATCACAAGAGGGGCCAATGGGAGCTGCAGGGCACAGATGGCACGAATACAGAAGCTATACCAATGGACATGACCCCAGTCTCCCACCAAGAAACGCACGCAAACACAGGCACCTGTGACCAGCAACATTCCGATAATCACATCATTCCACCAATCCACCTGGCTGACCGGCATCTGTTACACAAAACCTAATCCCCCGCCCCTGAGCATGACATCATCCAAACAGTCATATTGGCAGCCCTCACCCCTGACCTCACTGGGCTTCGTAGGCAAACGCGCCCAGCACAGTACCACGCAACTATACTCCGAAGCTGGAACCCAATGCAGATCTCCTCACAATACATCGCTCCCCAAATAGGAATATGCCACATCACTTGCAAAGAAGAACGCTACACGGCCCATATCAGAATAGAAATTTAATGCACAACAAATTCACCAAGCCCATACAGCCATTAGGCCATGAACTCCAAAACACATTTCACCATTGTGGGCTGCATCCGCAATAAATGACCAGCTACTTCTTGTGTGACGCCCTGTTCCTTCATGGTACACAGGGGCTACATTCTCGTACGAAAAGGCAACATGGAAGCGCCTAGAACCGCAGGGCCGTCCCAATAGGGAGGCACTAGTCCAGCTGAAAGGCCGAAATGTTGCTCCTAGCCACTAGTACTGCGTAAGGGCATGTGGCCCATTGGCGATCGTCCCATAAGATCGTAATGCTGCTCCACTGATTAACACGAAGCAGCAGGTGTCGGGAGTAAAACCCATCTGCAGGAGTGGCATACAGATGGCAGTGGCAAAAGGGGAGGAGATACCTGTCAACCAAAAGAAAAGAAAAAGAAAAGAATGGCCATCAGAACTACATTCGAACAACTCACTTCAATGATCACACTAGATCCACAGCCATATGCATGCTAGCCCACTCCAAAGGATCATCACCACCCCAAAACCACTTGCGACTCATAACTATCCATATCGAGGTGAAAACACCATCACAAACGAGTGTACCTGTGCATGCGTCTGTGAAAACAGAATCCATCAGATGGGATTGGTAACGTGCATGGACACAAGTGTCTGAAGGCGCGTCGAGACAGGGAGGGCTCAACAAGGCCAGATAGACGATGGTCCCACTATGGCAGCCCTGCATCACATAGCGCAGGGGAGGCGGACAGATTCCAAGAAGCCCTGTACATGGCAAACACCGTATCAAATCATCTGCCCATGCATCCATTCATCATTCCCTCATCCCGTAATGATAACGCCTGTTTCCATACTCACATAACATGTGAGAATTCCATTGAGTCTGTGCGTTATGCAGCCTGCAAAATCCACTGTGCCCCAGCCCGTAATTCCAGTGTTGTGAAGTAACATGTATTTGGGAACGTCCGGCCTCATCATCCACTTCGCTATTGCGCATCCCAAACTATTCATATCAATCATTGCATCCTCGCCATGGCCCCTGTCCCAAGGACACTGAACAATAGAACGTTATATTTGCAGTCAGACCTGTGGGCATCTCCTCGCTGCTAGCTGAAGACCGAAAGCGCCGCCCTTCGAATTCCTCATTTGCAACATCACGTCGAAAAGGCATCTGTGGCCGCTTGAAATCACAAATTAATCCATCTAGTGCGGCTGTGTGTGAAAATGGCAACTGCCTTCACCCACAAATGGGACGCCCCGCCCGTCGGTGCAACTCGGTACAGTGATGCATGAGGGCCCACCGTTACTCGAGTACTACGTTCCACTGACCCTTCACAAGTCTGTTCGCGACTGCAAAGAATGCATGTGAAACAATGGGACCATAGCCGAATGAACATATCAACCAATGTTACACGGCCATCGGGTACTAATACATGATTGTAATAGCAAGATGCCATTCCTCGAATTGCAGCGTTGTGTGCGGGACGTGCTCGCCCAAAGGGGAGAGCAGCTTGCACAGGTGGAATGAATCACCACAGGTGGAGGCCATACAGCCTGAAAACACATAAATTGCACGCCCAGTCTCCTCCCACAACCACTCCGAAATGCTACCGGCAGGACTCGCGATGTTGGCCCTGGGGGACCTGATAGCACTGCAAGTACTCCAACTCCAAGAAGAAGACGAACACCAACTACAACCGGCCGCACGGAGGAGACGCAGGAGGAGGAGGAGGGCAAGGCAGGGCCAGCAAGGGCTGCCAGCACAGCCACTATCACCACGCAGGCAGCCCGCAATCCCACGCCTCCGAGCACATCCGTTCAACCTCACTGATGAGCAGATCCACACCCTCTACCGTTTGGACCGGGACACCATAGCCGCCATTGTGGACATGACACAGGCTGACCTTGTCAGCATGATAGATAGCCCAACCGCCATCCCACCCCTACTGAAGATGGTGTCTGTACTACACTTCCTGGCCACAGGCACCTACCAGCACACAGTCGGACAGTTGCATGGCATTTCTCAGCCACTGTTCTCACGGACACTATTGCAAGTGCTCGATGCCCTCCTGCAGCACGCAGACGACTACATCTCTCTACCACGCTCGGAGCAGGAAATTACCAACACAAAAGTGGGATTCCATGCACTTGCCGGCATACCGGGTTGCATTGGTGCCATCGACTGCACCCATGTGGAATTGGTCGTCCCACATGCCATGGAGGCCCAGTACCGCAACCGAAAACAATTTCATTCACTGAATGTACAAATGGTGTGTGACTCCAACAGGATCATTACACATTGTTGTGCCCGATTCCCTGGATCAACCCATGATTCTATGGTCTTGAGGAACTCTACAATACCACGCTACATGGAGCGACACGCAGGGAACAGATCCTGGCTACTCGGTGAGTCTCATTTCATGCATGATGATGTGGGGTATGTGATGCGGCAATGACCTGGCAGGAAGGGGGGGGGGTGCGTACGTAGCAATGGCATTCCACATAATTCGTTTATCGTCCACATACAGGTGATGCCGGATATCCACTGAAGAGATGGCTCCTCACACCAGTCCGGAACCCACGGGACCAGCATGAGGAGGACTACAACCATGCCCACTCACGTACCCGTGTAGTCATTGAACAGGCATTCGGCCTACTGAAGACTCGTTTCCGGTGCCTCAGCAGGTCTGGCGGGGCACTCCTGTACCGCCATGAGAAGGTTGCAAAGATGGTGATGGCATGTGTCATGCTCCACAACATGTGCGTACGTAGAAATGTGCCCATGTCCCCTGACGCAGAACTGCAAGCACCTGAAGATGGTCATGATGAGGGTGGGGATGTGGCAGCACCTCAAGGAGTCTGCGAGGCACAGGAGGGCCGTGAAATTCGTCAGCATCTCATAGATGCATGCTTCTAGCACTCACGCCTGGTGGCTGATACATGGACACGGGACTCGTGGCACTGTGTGTGTCTGGTACATGCACAATATGGACTGTACGCCTATGATGGCCTAGTACACAAAGATCATTGTCCACACATCTCATTGTTTGATCGTGCATTGTTTATGGCATATGTGATATCATGTGGAACACCCTATCGACCCGCCACCCAAGTGAGCCCAACACACCCCCTCCACCCTCCCACCTCCCCCCGAACACCAGTGTCCAAAGATGCTCATTGTCAGTGGGCAGTCGCTATTGCAAGCCCCCTCTGCGGGTATCAGGGGCACCCCTGCCTGTGGAGCGCAGGTTCCTCCCAGATCTACGTTGGGGGCTGCCTTGAACGGAACTTGCAACGGATGATGTCTCTGCCTGCTCACGTCCATGCATGTCCCTAAGGGTTTGTGAGAGCTCAGTGAGCACACGGCGCACTGCGGCAAGTTCGGCACATACGTCTTTGGACGTCGCATGCAGTTCCCCCCTCAGGCTCTCGGTGCTTCTCTCCATTTGGACTCTCAGGCTCTCGGTGCTACTCTCCATTTGGACTCTCAGGCTCTCGGTGCTACTCTCGATTTGTGCCCTAAGTGTCTCAGTTGATGTTTCTATGTCTGCCTTAGTGCCCCCACATCCATCGGCATGGTCCTTGAGGAGCGTGGCCAGTTGCTGCTGTTGCACGATTAACTGGTCGAGGGACTGTTGCCTCTGCTGGGCCATCGCCATTTGCGGTTGTGTCACAGAGGGGCTGTTCGCCTCATGTTGCCCTGCCACAGGGCTTGTGGGGGATGGCCAGTCGTCGTCTTGTGGGTGCCCCTGCGTGGTATCCTCATGGTGTACGGGATGGAACAGACATGGGGATTGGGACAGGTCATGGATGGATCTGACTTCGACATCCCCGTCTTCTGTGTCGGAGCATGCTGCCATTAATGGGGTGTCACCTATGGTGCTGCTGCCACCAGAGGCAGTACCTTCTGTGGCATCCATTGGGGGGACCTGTGGTGGTGCTGTTGTGGGCATGCTGGCTGCTGGGGTGCCTGTTGATGTTCCCTCCTGTGTGCTGCCACTTGATATGTGCTGCTGCCGTGTCTTGATGCGTGCAGCTGAGGTGGAGGGTCTTTGGCCGTCGGTCTTGGCCCTCTTTGCAGGTGTGCTGGTAGGGGTGTCCTGGAGCTCGTCGTTTGGATCGGACCCTGTGGTGGAGTAAAGGAGGGCGAGCGTTATTAATGGGTCTGTGGGAATTGGAATGGCAATGTATCACATGCATTGGGGTGGTACCTGAGGGTGATTTGGGTCGGGGCCTTGGAGGTGCTTTCATTTGTGTGTGGAGTGAGGGTGCAGTTGTTTGGCAGCCTGCAGTTAGGGTGTGCCTGCTGCACGTGTAGTGGGTGTTTTTGGGGCTTTTAATTATTTATGTATTTATTGTGGTTTTAAAGTGCGCTATCAGGCCAATGTGTGTGGACGTTCTCCTGGCCATGTGTTGCTGTTGCGCTATGTGGACACATGTGAGTCACATGATTGGACATTGTGGATTTGGCATGGTTTTATTTGGGCCACCTACCTGATTCTCCGGATGTCTGCACTCCTTTCTCCATCCCTCCGACTCCCTCTATGCTCTCCATTCCAATGGTGGAGGCACAGATTTCTTCCCAGGGGGTCAACTTGATGGGTGATTCCGACCCTCCCCCGGTGGCTGTGGCAATGTTGCGGTTGGCAGAAAGTATGCTACGGACGCGTATCCGCAGGTCGTCCCACCGCTTCCTGCATTGCTGTGGGTTGCGGGGTGCGGTACCCACCGCACTTACCCGCTGTGCCACCAGGGCCCATATGGCCTTCTTGTTCGCAAGTGCCGTCCTGGTCATTTGCGTGGAGAAGACGGCGGCGGCATTCTCCTGGAGGGTCTCTATGAGTACGGTGAGTTCCTCACGGGAGAAGTGGACCTGCCGCTTGCGGTCGCACGCTTTCTTCGCTACTTTTCCCATTTTTCTTGGTTTCACTAGGGTGGATGACGGGTTGGGATGTGTCTCAGGGTGGTGTTTTTAGTGGTTGTGTGTATTTTGTGGTTTTATAGGTGTACAGGGTGTTGTTTCCCGTTCCGGGCCCATGTTTTTACTTCCGTTTCCGTATATTTACGGTCGCCGTACTTTCCGGTTGGCGCTCACTGCGGTGTCCGCTATGATGGGTGGCGGTATTGCACCTAGGGCGCCGTACGGCGGCGGTGTGGGCCGTTTTGGGGTCATTTCCGCCATCGCGGACTTTGCACTTCCGCCATGGCGTGGTGCTCGTGCCCGATGGGTCGGAATGGGCCGCACTTTGCTCCATCGTGCAATGGCGGAAACGCTATTTACGCTGTGGCGGTCCGGTCAGTCACTTTCCGCCAGGGTCGTAATGAGGGCCATTATGTTTAAGTTTATAAAAAAAAAATATTTTCCCTAGTTTTTTACAAGTTTTATGAGCCGTTGCAATTTTTTTCCTATTATGGCCATTGCACATTGTCGCCGTTTGTAGGGTGCCACTACATTTCCCCAAATGAAAATAATATTTAATAAAAAAGGTATGTGTTACACATTTTTTTTGTGCACACGTTGTGCAGTGATACACGTTTTATTTCCCTTTCTGTCGCGCAGCTACTTCCAAACAAAAATGGTATTATTAAAAACGACGTTCCAGCTTTCTGTGCCGTTTGATTTATTTTTCCAATTATGGACATTTCCTCCTATTGAATACATTTTTTACTGAAAATGTTATGTAGTACAACTGTGGTTATTCCAAAGGTTGCATATTCATACATCTTTTAATTCACATTTCCTCCTCAGATACTTTCTTCCCTATTGTGATTGTCACAGATTACAGATGCCAAGTTACGGGTCTTTAACCGTCAAATGCAACTGTTCATAACCGGCTGTCTGAGCATCATAATTCACTGGGATGATCGTGTGGGCCCTCTGTGTCCCTACGCTGCTGTCGCTATAAGAAGTAACATTCCTTCCTTTCTGGTGTTGTAGATAACAGCGGTTGACGTTGTCTTGCACATCAATGTGGGAGGAAAACGACTATTGTGGTGGCAAAGATTACTTTCTGTGTGTGGAAAAAAACAACGTGACCTTTAACATTGTCATTGTCAACCAAAGAGACAAACTTAATACTTCTATGGAAAAGTGAATAGTGCCATCTTTTCGCACAGTTCATTGTGAAACAAAACTACTTTACTACTTGCATAGGGCGATGATTTTGCTCACTTTATTGTACAAAAAAAAACTACTGGACACATTTTTAAATGTTAGTGTTTTCTTTAGAAAAGTACTCTCTGTTTTCACAATGTGGCATGCTACGTTGCAGGTCGTAATGTGTTCTTTTGTAGGTGCTACATCACAGCACGTATGTCCATATGGACGCATTTGTTTAAGCTGCCAAGGAACGTTATGGAGAAAGGTACTCCATACCACTTGCTTAGGCTACAGGGAGGGTCAGGCCCATCTCATATGCATTAGTGCCGTCAGGCCAATTTCTGTCAGCGTCAGGCCAATTTCTGTCACCCAGATGCCCTATGCACAGAAATGTTTGTACAATAATATATGGTTACACCCTCCCAATACACATATCTTCACACCTTTCCACCTGTGTCACTTACAAAATTATGTGTCGAAAGGTGAGTGGTAATGGTGTTGCATCCAGTATTTCTGAGGTCATTGCGCTTCGCATCACAGAGTTTGTTTGGCATTTTATGTCAACATAAGTACACTACTCCTTTGCTGTTTTTACGCACATTTTTACAGAAAAAAGTTAGTACATGTACAACACATGTATGTAAAGGTCATTGACAACAACTGAAAAGCTTTGTGTTGTGCATGTGATAGTCTTTTCATATTTAACGGTACAGCTTCCGTCTCTGAGGAGTAGCCTCTATGTATGGGTAGTGCCCACAATGTCGGGAATATGGCTGCTGGCCTTTACTGCATGGGAGAAAACATTGCATTGAGGTTGCCATGTCTACCAGGGACTGCCTTTCTGGTAAAAGTCTTGCTCATAACCACACATTTATCAAGGAACACAAATGTGGTGCTGCCATAACGGTAACACAGTTTCTTTTTTGCTTTCTGCAGCCTGCAATGGAAAGCGAAGAAGGCTTTCTATCCAATGCCCGTCTTCCCTTTGTATGGTGGTCATCTTGAAAACGGATTTGTTTTCTTCCGCCGGGAACGCCGGAGGCGTTCCGGTTGAAGACAAAAAATCCTCTTTCTTGGTACCACGAATTACTTCTGTAAAATCTCAATTGCCAATAGCATTCATCCCCCACTCTTTGGGGAGGAATGGGGGTGAATGATCCAGAAACGTCGGTATGCACTCTTGCTTATATTGTGTTGCACACTTGCATTGTGGAGTTCTGCGCCGGAAATTTTGCAGTTAGACGTTCTTACAACAATACCCAATGTACTTTCGCACTATCAACCATTTACACATGTCATTGTGAAGTGTGTATGACTGTTCAAACATGCCCCCAAGCTATACGTCAGCATATGATAATGTGGAATTCTTCGAAAGGTGGGCAGTTACTTCAAATGTTCCTTTACAGTCGTATGCTTATGTGTTACTATTAGAACCCTGATAAATGTAGTCGAATATTTTTGTTAAAGTAATGTTATGATGCATTTATACTACTAAAAACCTATGGCATTCAGTTAAAAAAAACTTTGTTACAGGGACGTTACGGTTACGTTGCCCTCCCAAAAACCTGTAAAATTCACTACAAAAAAAACTTTGTTGCGGGGACGTTATGGTTAAGTTGCCCTACGACAAACCTGTGCACTTCAGTTATGGCAGACTGAGCCCCCTTACTTGCCATCGTCACTGTGCACTGCTAACACTAACACCCAGAACATTAAAGCTGTCCTCTGAAATGTCACTGATGACATCACTGACGACATCACATGTTTAGCCTATTTGTTTTCGTTGCCTTCCATATATATATATATATATGTACATTCAGTAAAAAAACTTTGTTAAAGGGATGTTATACTTCACAGTGAAACCAAAAACACTGCACATTCCCCCATTATGGTAAGCTAAGCAACCATAACTGCCTGCACCACTGTGCACTGATAACTCAAAAACGTGCACAAATTTAACACAACTCAGAAAATGCGCGTTTTCATGTGACACAGTTTTCGAAATGTGCAGGTCACCTTATTTTGAAAGTTGACCTGCACATTTTATGGTGCTGAGCAGCAACACAAAAGATACCAAGGCCAGCCCCATTGCAAACATTAGTGTCGGAAGTGTGATCCTGGGTGCTTGCAGGGCGTTTCATTTCACAGTGGCAAACAGTAAAAGCATTTCTATCCCTGTTTGAGAGATAGAAATGCAAACGTGACAGCAACAGTTCAAAGTGTTGCTATGATAAAAAATACATGACTGGGTCAGGAAGGTACCGTCATTTATAGTACATCTCCCGGCACCTATTCCAAATAGGCGCTGTGGAATCTTTTCGTTTTTTGCACATTTCAATGCACATCCCATTTTTTTAATTTGAGATACACAATGAAATGTGCAGAAATACCACACGCAGAAAGGGAGTGGAAAAGGGCATCTGATTGTGCACATTCTATGATGCATTCAGTTGCCTTTTGTGCATAAGGTGCATCATTTTTTGGTGCAAGCGATGAGAAGCGCTGACACCAAAAACATTTTGGACAATCTGACAGATGGGGTTGTTATTATTAATAATGCACCATTGATGAGCGATAGTGATAAGACAATTCCCTGACCTGCCTTAACTTCCATCCGGTTGGTTGCTTACAAAATGGGCCTTATTCAGTATAACACAGGGATCTCAGGATTAATCAATATCAATAGTTTATGTTCTCTTCTTTTCTTTTGAAACCCCATATTCACATCTAGCTGACACATTGCTCAGTCCTGCTCCAGTTTAAACCAAAACCACAGTGTTCCCTGGATGACTGCTGGACATAATATTAATGTGCTAGTCATCTCTGCCAGAAATTGCTATGCAATAATAATGTATACTGTAATATATGTTAAAATGTAATGTCCTCCTTCTATACCAATTACTTTCAGACTACGGTCTGGAAAGCACCCAGAGAAACTTCATCTCTTCAAGGCCATGACAATGATTGTTAGACACTCACATCACATAAACACACATAAGCATATTTACTCCTTAATCCGGGTAAATTAGTCCCTGGTTGTCAGACAAAAGTAATGAAATTGTCACTGTACAGTATAATAACATTCATGTCTGTTTCACCCACTGGGTTACATATCAAGGATTCCTCAGGGCAAGCAAATGGAATCATTCAAAGCGAGCAACCTTGGCAAACAGGAAAGGCCACTGCACGGTGCCAAGAAGCTTCTCCATGCCAAACACTGCAACAGATACAGTCTGGGATTAGGGTAAAAAGACAACTCCCACTGCACAGTGTTACCATTTCTCCTGCTCGTGAACGGCTTCTAATTACACAATACTGAGCACAGTGGGCTGCGGGGGAGGGGTCGAGAACACGCCTTGGTGCATCCCTTCACAATCACATGCCAAGGGGCACTGCTAGGCGCTGTAAGGGGGTTGCCGTGACCCCAAAGCAACCCAAAAAATAAATAGGACACAGCGCTAAGCAACAGCACCTGTTTTAAAACAGAAGTGAGTAAGAAGCATATTTGTTTATTACATAGTAATTCAAAAATTGAAATGTTTGCGCCGCATGACCTAAAACATGGCATTGGGTGCCAGGCGGCTGCGTGCTTGGCACTTTGGTCCATGGAGGGCTTGTCTCAAATGATCAGTACTTATTGCCCATTGTGCAGTGGGCTACATCTCTGCCCCAAGCCTATTTGAGCTTTGCCCCCATGTTATATGCAGTGTGTACGTTTTTACCCTTCTTAAAGGGTAAACAAAAGCAATACATTTGATAAAAACAAGGCCATTAAAAAACCAATCATTGCAAGAATTGCGATTTGAATCCAGCTTCTGTGGGTGCCAGCATTTCCGATGCGTCCAACCCCCGTCATAACCAGTGATGTGGCCGAGGCTGGCAGAGGCGCGCGCAGGTGGTCACACGTCATGCCCTAGCTCAGTAAGATCCTGTGCATTGGCAGCAGCCATTGCATCCAGTGCTACCCACCTGCAGAGGTGCCCAATGCATCCAAACCCCGTCACAACCAGTGCTAAGGCGAAGGCTGGCAGAAGCGCATGCAGGTGGTCATACGTCATGCACTAGCTCAGTAAATTCCTGCGCATTGGCAGCAGCCATTGCATCCTGTGCTACCCACCTGCAGAGGTGCCCAATGCGTCCAAACCCCGTCACAACCAGTGATGTGGCGAAGGCTGGCAGGAGCGCGCGCAGGTGGCCACACGTCATGCCCTAGCTTAGTAAGATCCTGCGCATTGGCAGCAGGCATTGCATCCAGTGCTACCCACCTGCAGAGGTGCCCAATGCATCCAAACCGCGTCACAACCAGCGGTTCGGGTCTGTATGGGTATGTATGCATGGTGTATGCTTGTTAGTCTGTATGCTGGGGTGGGGGTGGCGGGGTTCAGATCTGTATGGGTATGTATGCATGGTGCATGCCTGGTAGTCTGTATGGTGGGGGTTCGGGTCTGTATGGGTATGTTTGCATGGTGAATGCTTGGTAGTTTGTATGGTGGGGGTTTTGGTCTGTATGAGTATTTATGCATGGTGTATGCTTGGTAGTCTGTATAGTTTTGGTTGGGGAGTGGGGTCCACGGGGCATAGTGTTTGGTTGGGCGTGGGGGGCATGGGGCATAGTGTTTGGTTGGGGAGCGGGGGGCATGGTGTTTTGTTAGGGACTGGGGGCCATGCAGCATAGTGTTTGGTTGGGGACTGGGGGCCATGGGACATAGTGTTTGGTTGGGGGCCATGGGGCATAGTGTTTGGTTGAGAGGTGGGGCCCATGGGGCCTAGTGTTTGGGTGGGGGGTAGGGGCCATGGGGCACAGTGTTTGGTTGGGGGGTGGGGCCATGGGGCATAGTGTTTGGGCAGGGGGGTGAGGGGGGGTGGGGGACATGGGGCATAGTGTTTGGGTGGGGGTGTTTTTGACCATGGGGCATAGTGTTTGGTTGGGGGGTGGGAGCCATGGGGCATAGTGTTTGGGTGGGGGGTGGAGGCCATGGGGCATAGTGTTTGGGTGGGGGGCATGGGGCATAGTGTTTGGGTGAGGGGTGGGGGCCATAGGGCAGTGTTTGGTTGGGGAGTGGGGGCAATGGGGCACAGTGTTTGGTTGGGGGTGGGAGCCATGGGGCATAGTGTTTGGTTGGGGGACATGGGGCACAGTGTTTGGTTTGGGGGTGGGGACATGGGGCATAGTGTTTGTTTGGGGCCATGGGGCACAGTGTTTGGTTGAGGGGTGGTGGCCATGGGTCATAATGTTTGGTTGGGGGCAATGGTGCATAGTGTCACACTCCAAGAGTGAACCCAATAATAAAGCTAAAACAGGCACAATTAGGAGATGAACATCCTTTGCTTTTTGTGGAAACCTGACTCAATGAAGGCCATACTCCTCTTTGCCAACCCAAACAGCAAAGTATAGCAGTCCAAAATAATGGAATGTCCAATCAAGGGTCAATAAAATATATATACTTTAATTAAATATGATATGCTATAACTAAATAGAAATAAACAACAATGGAAAATGTGTAGTATAAAATGTAAGTTTGAAATACAAATAGTTACACCTCAAAAACGTATTCTTTTTTCATGTGCTTAATGAAAAGGGGGGGTTGAAAAAGCCGCCTGCCACGCCACAACCCGCGGTGCCTACCGCCCCACCCACATTTACCTTTCGGACCACTATAGGCTTCACGTAAGGTACTGTCGGCCCTCTGTCAAAATCAGTTGTGCACCCCTGCCTTAAATGATAGAATCTTGACCTCCTAGGAATGAAACCTGATTGGTCTGGAAGTACAATGTACACCACAACTGTATGACCAGAGCCCGCGTCCAACTGATGGCTCTACAGCAGCTCCGAGGCTGGTCCGTGCTTCGATGGGGGCCCGCCACGTTTATCTCTGGCCCCATGGGGTATAACTCGTGGCTGTTCTGCACTGTTCTATGATGCACACTGACTGGTGCACTGTATCTGCCATAAGCATCGCCATCCAACCAAGGATTGGGTCGGCGTTGCCCTGGTCATGTGGGCTGCCCGAGTGCTACCACTGCATTTGCCACTCTTCGTCCTGAAAACTAGCGAGCCCCTTGGGCATCTGGGGACACCATTGATATCAGCTCCTCGGAGGGTCGCGCTTCCATCTGGGCTCCATCACCCACCACAGCCCCATTTGGCATTGCCCCCAGTCGTTTTTATTTATTTTTATGTATTGGACATTTGTATGGCGCCTATACACAAGTGTTTCCAGGTGTCACAAGACAAATTGGGGTGGGGGAACCATAGGAAAGAAAGTAGAACAACAAAAAAGGGTTATAGTGTCCTTGAGACAATCCTGCCGTGAAAGTGCAAGACAAGGGGTAGAAGTGCAGGGGGGCTAGAGGGAGAAGTGCAGGAATGGGGGGTGCCCGAAGGGAGGGGAGTGGGTAAGAACTGGAGGGGCCAAAACGGCAAGTTCCAGGGGAGAGAGCAGCGGAAGGGAGGATGAGTGCAGTGGACAGGGTGGGCCAGGTTAGGGCTAGTACAGGGAAGAGAGGCCGAGGCAAGTGAATTAAGATGGTGCACTGACTGGCACACCAAACCCACCAAAAGCACCGGTCGCAGTCAGGGACTGGATTGGAGGATCTCTGGTCCTCAAGTGAAAGTGACGCCCTGATGTTAATTACATGGTTGAAAGGGTACCCATTGCATTAGCGAATGGGTTAGACTGACAGACTGTCATAAAGGAGGGGGCGACAGCGTGTTTACCAACCCCTCATTATGCAACGGATGTAGCTCCCTTGGCATTAAAGTTGGGAAGAGTGTCTTGGACAAGACGCGTTCGAGCATATCAGCAATATCAAGATGATACTACCACATACAGGGCCTGTAGTACCACAGACAGAAACCTCAAACTTCGTGCTCGCCTACCAAAATTGTACGAACTACCAGCAAAGCAAATTGAACAAATCAACTTCCTAAAAATGAACATACAGCCGAAAACCACTGCAGAACACACTAGGAAAGCTCATATCCCTAAAAGACCCACACAAAAATGCTCCAAACCTACCATTATAGCATGCACCATGCTCACTAAACATCACCTCAAAGGTGCACTCATAAATGCTAGGTCCCTAGTCGCTCATGCTACAGAAATCTCAGATATTATTCTCGGACACCACCTAGACTTCCTAGCCATATCAGAATCGTGGCTTCACGATGCAGCGGGTCCCGCTCTCTCCTTAGCAGTTCCTGACAATTATACCATCATACGAGCTGACAGAGGCACCTCCCGAGGCGGGGGTCTAGCCATTACTGCCAAGATCAGTCACGACATAAGAGTCTCCACATCCCCCATCACGAAATCTTGTGAATGCCTCTCGGTCAAAATAGCCACCGCCAGCTCCCAAACATTAAACATTGTCCTGCTCTACAGACCTCCTGGTCCTATTGGAACCTTTGTTGAGGACCTCTCCACCACCCTGTCCAACAATTTGAAAAACACCTCCCAAACTATAGTGCTAGGAGACTTCAACCTAGGCTACAATGATATTAAAGACACCCAGTCCACAGCTACTGCTCTGATCCTAAAAGAGCTGGGCTTTGCCCAAAGAGTCACCTGTCCCACTCATAATAAAGGTCGCATCCTTGACTGGATAGCTGATCACAACTGTGGAGTAACCATTACAGACACTGTTCCCCAGATCTGGACGGACCACTTTCTACTTCTATTTACAGTAGATACTAATTTAGCCACAGCCAAGCCCACACCTGCCCCTCCTATACCCACGAGGAACAAAAAGCTAATAACCACGGAAAAATTGTTGCCAATCATGCTACCCCAACTAAACTCGCTCCCAGCTAACACGGAGCCTGATATGCTAGTTGATCAATTCAATGAAACTATGAACTCAGCCCTTGATCACATAGCACCGCTCAAATTACGGACTAGTAAACCGAAAAAACATCTCAACTCATGGTTCACCCCCCACCTAAAAAATCTCAGGTTAACCAAAAGAAAACTAGAATCCAAATGGAGACTTACTCCTACAGTAGAAAACAAACTAAACCTTGCAAAGATATCATCCCAATACAAAAAAGATATCCTACTAGCCAAACAGGAAACATACAATACCAGAATATCCCAATCTAAATCAAGTGTCAGAGAACTGTTCAGTATCTTGAAAGAGCTGGAAACACCCATCATTCCCCAAGAAAACTGCACCAAGGACAAAAAATGGTGCTCAGACATTCAGTTTGCCCTTACCAACAAAGTAGTCAACCTACAAACTAAAATCGCCTTCAAAAAAGCATCTCTCACACCTCAGGACGCTCTAACCCCAGCACCCCTACTTAAATCTAAACAAATAACACGTTTCTGCTTCTCCAAGGTATCTACCATTGAAGTCGAAAAAGTGATCCTGGGACTTAAACCATCCAACTGTAAAGGTGACCAATGCCCTGCCCAATTATTTAAGGATGCTGCGAGAGAACTATCGCCATTCATAACTAAACTCATCAACTCATCCTTCACTACCGGCATTGTACCGAAAAATCTTAAAGAGTCGTGGGTCCTGCCACTCCTAAAGAAGCAAACCCTCGACCCTGCCATTCCCACCAATTTTAGGCCTATCACGACTGTGCCCTTTCTTCTAAAAATTTTAGACAAAGTGGCATACATGCAAATACAAAATTTCCTTGAATCCAACCACCTGCTCGGAACCCGCCAATCTGGATTCCGTCCCCAGCATGGAACAGAGACTGCCCTTATCGATCTCAAGGCCCAAATAGATCAATGTAGGGACAATGGCCAAGCAGCCTTACTCCTCTTGCTAGACCTCTCAGCAGTGTTCGATTTAGTCGACCATACAGTCTTATGCAGCCACCTAGACTCTGCTGCTCACTTCTCTAAAGAGGCCATATCATGGATCAAATCCTTCCTGAATAACCGCACCATGAGAGTCTTCTCTCCATCAGCCTCAGCTGACCCGATCCCTATGACGTGCGGTGTACCCCAGGGATCTTGTGTATCACCAACCCTCTATAAAATATTCACAAAGCCGCTCTTTGACGAAATGGATCATCTGGGTATCGCCTACACCAACTATGCAGACGATACCCAGATCCTCCTTCCGCTTTCAGGAGATTACGTCGTGGATCTGGCTTTAGTGAATAAAATTTACAGCATCGTTCAGGCATGGATGGCCACACACGGCTTATGCCTGAACGACGACAAAACTGAGCTCATAATCCTAGGCACCCCGACATACATAACTAAACTTAACACTGACTATGCCAGCTTCATTATCGATGTGAACAATATCAAAGTAGCAAAGGAAGTCAGGACCCTAGGCTTTTACCGTGACGCCACCTTAAACTTTGGCAAACAAGTCAACTCCCTAGCCTCTTCTACAGCATATACTTGCAAACTCATTAGAGCCAGCAAGCAATTCCTCTCTACAGACAGCTGCATCACGCTTGCCAGAGCCCTTATACTGTCCAAACTGGACTACTGTAATGGTCTCTACATTGGGGCTAACAAACAGACTATCCAAAAAATCCAGGTCCTACAGAATAATGCCCTGAGAGCCGCGCTTAAGATCAACAGGAAAGAGCATATCTCCTCTATAAGAAGAGAATATAAATGGCTATCCACTCAGGACAAAATCCAACTCAAAATTGCCTCCCTTACTCACAAGTGCCTCAATAACATGGCACCACCCTACCTCATGGACAGGCTACACTTAAGAACCTCACCTAGACCAACAAGAATGGTCAATGCGAATTGCCTCTATGTCCCTCGCTTTAAACGTGCCACTATTGGAGGACATAGCTTCGCAGTCAAAGCAGCACAGCTTTGGAACTCCCTACCACATGACATAAGAGAACCCCAGCCCTTTGCGAAATTCAGGCAGAATTTGACCAAGTGGCTGAGAGCTAATGACATCTAACTAATCCGACCTGCTTGACCTGACTGTCCCTACTAGCGATCCACCTGCATGCCCCAGCTCTGATACCACGTTCTGTATTTTACACCATTGTATATTACTGTACTTATTCCACTGTATATCACCTCCACATTGTTAAATATTCCTGTACCCTTATCACCTCTTGTCTGGACCTAGCTCCAGCCCTGCTCATTCTTGCTTATTGTATACTGCATTATGACCATGCACATGTACCTGTATATATTTTATTTATTTCCGAATGTACTATGATTATGTAGATGTACCTGTAACAAAGTTGAGCATATTCTTGTCTTGTGCGCCCTGATGCTCCAGGGCTTGGCGCGCCCTACAAATAATAAACTAAACTAAACTAAACTATTGGTACGCGTAGAAAAGAAGAGTTGAATATCAAAGAAGTGACAGAAACAGAGTTGCCAAAATTGAAAAGAAGTACAAGGAAATGTATGACAAACAACAGGTGTCAAGAAGTAGACCTTACAACTAAATGATATGGAAGGAAGAAACAAATCCACGGTTTGTGTGCCAAAGTTCTCCTTGTATTTTTGGCGCTAAAAAAGGGCGATTAACGTAAGTAGCGGGAGGGAGGAAACAACGCTTCAGTCTTAACATGGAGGTGAAAGTTCCTTGGCCCGATAATAGTTCTAATCCTGCCATTCCCATTTGTTCAAAATTGTATGCTCTTGTGCAAATCACTCCCTCTTTTACAGTTATGCCAAACTCAGGAGCACTCAGCAATTTGTATGTTAGGTGTTTTATTGAGGCTCCTTTACTTTAAGAATTATCGAAGGAACAAAGTTCTACAATGCATTGCTTTCTTTTATGCATTAATTTCGAATGTACCCTTTAAATGTCATTGTTATGACTACATATTTGAAAAAGAAACAAGCAGTAAGCAGTCTTGAAAGGAAGATGCAAAACATTTCCTCATCTAACAAAAGTATTCTCTGTAACCGGCTTAATGCCTATTTGTTTTTCTCTTTTTCGAGCTGTAATTTGCACTGGCATTTTTTTCATTCTGCTTGCTTGTTGCCTGCTAATGCACGGACCTCATTTAGGGGTGGACAGGGGTAGCAAGTGCAAGCAAGGGCTTGCTACCCCTGACCAATTGGCTGCTATCCCTATCCAATCCTGCAATCAGGAGCAAGGGGCGGTGGCCAAGCAACACGCACAGCATGTTCGTGCCGTTGGGCTGGCTCCGGGCTGGCTCCATTTTGTTTGCCGGCAGGAGGAGTGTCTTTGAGCTGACTGAGTGCAGGCCTGCGCCTGACCCTGCCAGCGGCGCTGAGCGGAAACAGGAGCTGCTCAGGTGACAGATAGATGATATTAGGGAATATTAGCTACTGCCTGCAACTAGTTGAAGAATTTGCGTGTCCCACCTGCAAATTGAATTTGAGACAGTGCTTGGTGTGCACTCTTCGTGTGTGCCTGTGGTGGGCTGGTGGTCACTCTTGTTAAGCGGGGTAATCTGTCAACTGAGGAGGGTCATGGGCCTGTCTGGGGCCGACAGGCCAGTGGGAAGACTGCAACAGGCCTTCTTGGGCCCTCCTACTACCCACCTGGGCCTTATGGCCATGGTCAGGCACGAATTTATGCAAATCTCGGGCGGAGCAGGGTCTGATGGGATAAAGGAACTGTGCTACAATGTGCCTCTTCTGCTCGGCTCTGCCTGCCAAGCTTACGTGGGACTGACAGCTGTGCAGACGCTCAGGGCTTCCGGGAAGGCTGGGACGGGCTGCCTTCTCACCCTCGCTTAGCGGGGCTTCCAGAACAGGCCCAACCCTTGCCCTTCTGCTTACAACTCACACTTACCTGGTAGGAGAGAATCTGTGATCAGAAAGGCAGATCTCCCAGGGTGAGGCTCATCCATTGCACTTTGGATTTGCTCACCCCTGCGATGTCCCCAGATGTCCCCAAATGCGGGATACTCGACTGCATTATTTCTGGTAGTGATGGACTGCATTTGCGCTGTCCCTTGATTTATTGGTGAAAGAAAGAAAAAGTAAAGTGTGCGAGTAGGTTGGTTGCACACAGAGCACCTGGTCTTGTAACAGAATTTCTTTTGCTGCTGTCAAGAGAGCCAGTGCTGTGCAGCTCAGGTCCACAGCATTCACTGGAGGGGTGAAATGCACAGGTGCCTAACCCCAGACTTGAGCGCCCCATGATATCAGGTGGCGCTGTACCTGTTCCCAATATGACCCCCAGCCATTGTGGGATAGCTTATCCCTGCCATCAGAACATTAGGGGGCAGGGAGTCCTCTTTCAGATGGGGGATACCTGTGTCCAGAGAGTTAAGTCGACAATTGCCGAACGTGTATGCGTTTAATTGGAAAACCGGAGCGGGCATGCTGCGTGGTCCTCTAATAGGTAGGTATGTACGCACTAGTGTTGTGATTGGCTGGGCCTAACACCCAGTACAGTCAGTCATCGTCAGCCGCGCTCTGAGATTTTTGGTGACCTCGCTGGGTCTGGATGGAATGATTTTAATGGAAAAACAGGAGTGCAAGTACTCCCATTTTCAGATTATGGGTAAAAATGCAGCACTAGAAGGGTAATGCACCGCCCCCCCATAAGTGGAATAACAGGTGTTCAATATTGGTATTCAGGTTTTGTCACACACTAAAATTCTGCAGACCTTGTATGGTTGGATGTGTACATGAAACAAAACAATTATACTTGTTTGAAAGCGTGAGAGCATGATACTAGTAGTGTATAAAAACTTGAAATGGTTTGCTCCTAAGCACTTTATATAGATACAGGAGGATGATCAGGTAGCAGGTAGCAGTATTTGTCAATGCACTAATGAAACCATTTTAAACTTGCCTCTAGGTTTTGAAGGAGATGAATATCGAAGATGTCTAGCTGTTTCAAACAACTGCAACAGGTCTTACTCAGAGGTAAACGTGAAGTAAACCTTTCGAATCAGAAGAAAATGGGGTCAATCTGGTAAGAAACTACCTTTTAAGTTTTATGATCAGAACAGTGAAGGAAGGGCAACTGTATAAGAACACTAGTTCTCTGGTGAAATATTCTCCCTCTCTCCCCTTTTATCCTGGCTTTCCCTTATCCCTACACTCGCCTGTCCTCCTGTCCCCCAGAATGGGATTTCGCTCTGTAGTCATTTTGACGGGGGTGGACTGGGAACCAAAAGAGGCCCTGGAAATAATGTTCAAAGTGTCCCCATATTACATATGTTCAGCAAACGCAAGCCTTTTCCTAAGAGAATTTATTATCTTGAGGAGCCATACGCAGGGATACTGATGGGTGGACCTCAGCGCCCTCCTGTTACTGAGAAAGTTTATTGAAGTCGCATGAAAAAATTGTAACAACAGAGAAAAATGGTCCCTCAACTCCGTTCACATGGGATACTGTAACTGTGGGTACTCTTAATTACATTCATGTGCCAAAAAAGGAAAAGTAACAACTCGGTTTCAGGTGATCATGAATATTGTATTGAGTTTTCAATTTGCCCTATGTGATGACACGTGTTTCGACGGTTTACCCCGTATTTTCCGAATCTGGGCTTCAATGATTGCATTCAAGAAAGATCAAAAAAAGTTTTTTACAATGAAAAATCCAAAAGACAAAATAATGTAATCATGGTTAAGTGAAAAACACCATAAACAATCACCCATATTTTTTGAAACAATGGTATCAAGTGTTTCCAAAGTGCAGTTAAAAAAGCATGTAATCAAACATATTCCAAAATGATAAATGTGCATTTCCATAGTTGTGTTGACATGTAGGGACGGGTAACGGGGAGGATGATTGAGGGTGAAGAGAAAAAGAAATGGAGAAAATGGAAAAAGATAAAGCATATTCATTAATGGATGTGGGACACATTTCTGTAATTCACCTCTTGTCATAACAACTTGTTCCACAAATGTTGCCAGTTTTAAGCTTAACCAATTTATGTGTCTTGTCCATATTTATATTCTTACAGCTTACATGCAAGTCATGGGTAAATTCCCAAAATGATGTATAAAGATTGTATTAGTAATTTACTTTCGTTATTCATACTTCACCAATATAAGAAACCCTTAATTCCTGTGCGTACGTTTGTTTGAGTCATTCTTATTAATTGTGAAGACTAATATGTGTGAAAAAAAATACGAGTGGTTTTTGTTCTTTTTCGAGCGGAGCGGGATGAAGTTTGGCAGCAAGTATGTGCACATGCTGGCTTGACTCTCACTGATTTATGGCCATGCGCGTGTGATGTGTACACAACACAACTATGGAAATGTACATTTATCATTTTGGAATGTGTTCGATTACATGCTTTTTTAAATGCACTTTGGAAACACTTGATACCATTGTTTCAAAAAATATGGGTGATTGTTTATGGTGTTTTTCACTTAACCATGGTTAAATTATTTTGCCTTTTGAATTTTTCATTGTAAAAAACTTTTTTTGATCTTTCTTGAATGCAATCATTGAAGCCCTGATTTGAAAAAGACGGGGTAAACCGTCGAAACACGTGTCATCACATAGGGCAAACTGAAAACTCAATACAATATTCATGATCACCTGAAACCAATTTGTTTCTTTGCCTTTTTTGGCGCATGAATGTAATTAAGAGTAACCACAGTTACAGTTTTCCTAAGAAAAAATTTGGAAATAAAATAGATTACCACAGAATAGAGGCCCAGGGTGCAAAGGCCTATGGGGAAATCTCCAGAGTTTCCTATTGGCCAGTCCACCCCTGAATATTGAAATAACAGGGCGGATCCACATAAAGAGGGGATTTATCATTTGGGTTCATACACTTCGGTGATAATATGGACCTTGACACACCTCTACATATGATGATCCATTATTGTATTAAATGTGTGTCATATGACATTGATATTGTAACCATATTTTTCTTAGTGTGCTGATGAATAATTCCTTAGGATGCCACTTCCGGTGATGTCACGTGGGCGTGGGGTCAAATGACATTGCTTCCTATGATGTCACTCACGGGTTTGGGGGTAAAATGACACACTACCTGTGATGTCACTCGGGGCGGGTACATGTGATGTCACTTCCGCTACCACTGGCATTTTAGTGAAATGACGTCCCTGTGATAATGGTTGACTAAAACTGAACCACCATCATACAATTTTGTATAGCAAAGCTTTACAATATACAAATAATAAGCAGTACATATGTGAAAATAAATACCACTTTAAAACCACTTTACGAATTAAAACATTTCGAGTGAACAAGAAGAAAAAATCAGCACGACTTAAAGTTTACACAGAGGGGACAATAACACATAAAAACGTACAACACATAAAATCATTCATCTCCACTGAGCGTCCATTGTGCATGCTTACGTCATCACTAAACATTGAGGGGAACGGACTGTCAAAACCTGCATTGTCAATTCCAGACATGCCTATGAATTCCACCAATAACCGAAAAAGTAATTGGTGGAAGGTTTTAAATTAATCTGAACCACTGGCATTGCTCTTGGCAACCTTCCACACCATTGCTTTTTAGCCCATCTGCACATTTGCTAAAGGGGTCCAGCCACATGCAAATCAGTCAGGTACTGCCACCAATGGGAGCAGCCCAGTCCAAACTGCTAGGCCAGGTCCCCTCTGCATGGAAATACAAGCAACCCAGACATGTTTCGGCCTTGAATTCCACCAAGCTTGCCACACAATTGAATCACTTTGCTGTTGGGGTCTTGGGACAATAAACTTATGTTGCAGTTTATTCTACAGTCACACACAAGGCAGGGATCTCCTTCCCCCACAATGAATGTGGCGCACAATAAAAACACTTTTATATAAGTCAAATTAGAACAAACATATTGGATCAGCTGGCAATGTTGTGGCAACACAAAAACAAACTATCCTTATTGGTAAAGTACCAACACAGAGATGACACTAGAATATGCAGGTACAATAGCTGCCTTTTACATCACCCCCCAATACAAGCAAAGAACAGTTCAAAGCGCACAATGAAAAATGAATGCAACTGGGGTTATACTTTTGTCCCAGCAACCCTCACCCTCCAAACATCAAATAGGCTTTGCTCTTTTGAATGGAAGGCAGTGGCAGGGAGTGGGAATACAATGTCATAATTGGATTTGGGGTATGATATACATAAAGAATATGACAGGAAGAAAGGTAAGGGGAATTTCTTTTTTGCTACACCTGACAATAACACACAGGGCTTTAGGATTATGGTTAAAACAGAATGGGAAAATCGGTTTTAAATTACCTAGCACAGTTGCAATTGGAAAGCATAGACAGAAATGTGAAATTCGTTTTTGTACACCAAAAAGGGACAGGCCGGCATTTGGGGTTCTAGTTAGCACACAATGGAAAAATTGGTTTTGGGTTGGGATCACAGATGCAATGGGAGAAGAAAAATGCCATTGGAAATTTGACTTTTATAACACGATAGAAAATCGATTTTGGGATGTTTAGCAGAATTTCAATGGGGAAAAATGCAAATAGGAAATTCGACTTCCAGAGCACAATGGGAACGCAGGGAAAATTTATTTTGGTAGATCAAAATTGGAACACAGGGACAATTTCATTTTGCAGATCACAATAGCACACAGGGACAATTTCGTTTTGCAGATCACATTGGGAACAACAGGACAATTTCGTTTTGCAGAGCACAATGGAACACAGAGACAACTACGTTTTGCAGATCACACTGGGAACACCGGGAACATTTTGTTTTTTTGCACCCTACACACACACGTGGAACAGGGCTGTGGAGTAAATTCTTTTGGAAGACCTTTTAGGACTATTACGGCTCACAACACACTGGGAAAAGATTGTTGATTTTGAATGCCAACAATACAGATCCCATGAATTGAATAGGGGAATTAATTGATTTACTTTGAAAAATGTGCTAAGCATCTACACAGGCAAACAAGGGGATTTTTCAATGGGGAAATAACTAAAACAATGCTGACAGAATACAGGGAATACACAATCTATGGCTTGGGGAATTTCTACTTACAGAGGAGGTCTGGACTGGGCATCAGAGACCATCAGGGCACACAGCTGGGACAGCCAAAGGGGGTCAGTCAAAGGTCTCCTCTCTTTCCTTCAAGGGTTCCCAATCAGTCTCCATGTCTCCTGGCTCCACTGCAAGGTTAGGCCTCTCTCAGCTGGGATATTTTTGCCAGATTTTGGCAGCAGGTCACCTCAGTGGAATTATTGGGAGTGAGCCAGCTGTGAGGCAAGCTGGCTTAGTTATAGGGAAAATGACATCACTAACTTGTCATAATTCTTGCAGAAGGGATTGGTTAATGTTCCCTACCCCAGTCCCACCTGTGTGCTGATAGGGCAAGGGGATGGGACAGTGCTTTGTGACAGTTAGGGGAGGAGAGAACTTCATCATCTCACTTCGACAGGTGGGCTTGGTCTGCATTAAGACTTGAAAATCTCACCACATTGCAAGTACCCTTAATTTTCACATCTTGACATGTATGAATACATTTGTGAGCACTACGTTTTAAGACGCATCAAATGAGACTAATCTGGTCTCTGCACGTCTTTTCTTTGCAGAGTTACAATTTTCTTCATTTTCTCAGGAGTCATATCAGTGAAAAAGATGCCATTTTACAGGCATCATATTAATGATTACCAGAATGCTTTTACACATTTTCGCATCTCTTGGAATCACAAGAAGGCATAAATCACATTTTCATTAATAACTTTAGTGTTTATCTGACAAAAATAATTTTTGCATGGTTAATATGGTAGAACTGTCAGCTTTAATAAAATCCTAGACTGACGGTTGTGTGATGTATACTGTCTATTTTACACGATAAAATGCATTTCTCTCATTGTAGTCAATCTGCAATCTCACTCATTTGCTGGTCTCCCACCCTCCTGGAGCACATGACGTCGGCAGAGGGATCTGTGTTTAGATTTCGCCTCCCCCTTCAAGGGCTAATGGCTAAGCTAATGCATTTTTATGGGCATTGTGACCTACAGGTCACAAAGGATGCAGAACAGACC
Source organism: Ambystoma mexicanum (assembly GCF_040938575.1). Classification (NCBI taxonomy): domain Eukaryota; kingdom Metazoa; phylum Chordata; class Amphibia; order Caudata; family Ambystomatidae; genus Ambystoma; species Ambystoma mexicanum. The sequence continues at coordinate 192,933,157 of NC_090927.1, read as the reverse complement.
AGTCCTTATATGGTCTCCCCACCTTTCAGATCTAAGAGCATCTCATTTCTTGTATTTTTAAGGAATAGCACTGACAATGAAGGCAACCAGGCCTCTCTCTCCAAGGCAACCAGGAGGAGAGCTTGGTTTTACATGTGAAGAAATCAACATCCCTGTCCCTTGCAGCAAACAGCCTGTAACACGTACCTAAATGTATTTAAAATTACATCTTATAAAATAAACAGTTTCAAAACTATGCACCTTGCTTCAACATTGTCCATTTTGTGAGCATGTGCTCGGCAGAAACCCTATTCACTTTTTGAAAGTCGGGCAAGCATTTTGCTGTACATATTATTAATCTAGATGAGTGAAAAATGAAATGACATTCATTTGTTTAATTTACAGTAAAAGGCTTTGTTTTGCTGCAGCGGCTTAAAACATAATTCTGACATCTCATTGATGGTTCTGTGCATTGCTGTTTCATAGAATATCAGTACAGCTCTTCATGGATTTGTCAAAAGTGTCTTTCCTTCACGAAAAGTAATGCTCACATTTGAGCATCTTGAAGTTTTAAGGCCCATTTTCTTTCCTTTTTACATGTGTTCAATAGGCCTTATGTCGGACATCATTTCAACGCAGGTCTTTCATTTTGGTGAGCCCTCATAACTGACACTGGCCTCTTTATTCATGGCATCCAGGGACTATTTCACCCCACACTTAGGAAAGGCCTTGATTTACAGTGCAAACGCCTGTATCCACCGAAGCCGGGTGTGAAAGCTACATCTACCAAGCATCCCAGCTAGGGCAGATTATCTTTCTCTCACCCATCCCTGTCTGCGGAAAAAAGGTACAAAATCAGAGGGATCATCTCACTCTCCATCAGTCGTGGACTAGTCATGTATAGATCTTATTGGCATTTCATAAGGGGAATTGTGCTGGACAGTGTGTCTGTGATAGAACTGGACCCTGATATTATAAAGGTAGCAAGAACATTTATACAGCTTGTGTTAACTTACACCAGTCCCAAATGCCTGAAATGCTGTTATCATATAAGTTGCCTATTTGAGTTAGTGCAGTGTATATGGTGGGTAGATCGATTATTTAATAGGAGATATGTGTATTGTCTTGAGTCACAGTGGACTTCTTGGACATATAAAGCACCGAAGACTATGATTGAACGCTTAGCACAGCAACACAGAATTGCCTCTCATTATGTGAGACACACAAAGGGTACATGTCTTGCAAATCTTTTTGACAAACAAAAGAAGGACAACAAAGAAAATGGGGATGAGCCTCTAAACAAACCACCTATGTTAGTACATACTGACATGTCTGTCTGAAGGATTTTCCTTATGAGGACTTGACAGCATATACATATGTCATTGCATGTTGGCATTGGATCAGTGAATGCTGTCAATTTATCTCCCTATATAAGTGCATTACAGGGGGGCATGGCCTGACAACGAGGGGAATGGTCACATGACCGCACCGCTACGGCCCATTACTTTAATAATGACAGTAATTTAATTACTTACCGCCTTTCTCCTTTGGTTTTCTTCAGCTAGCCGCTCTCCTGGTCCTCGCCTACTAGCTCTGCTACGTTCCAGTGGCTTTGGACTTTCATCGCTGCAGACGCCATCAACGAGGAGAATGAGCGCCCTCTGCCTCAGCTGCTGCCATACTTCGTGAAGGAAACGTGCAGCGCTGTTCCTGACGCAAAGAGCCGGCTCAGGCCTTTTTGGCTTGTCGGCTCCAATTCTGTGTTCAGCGCCACCAGCTGCCTTGAAATATTATTGCGGCTACTCTAATCCATATAAGCTAAGTGTTTCCTCATCATTTTTATGGATTCTTTTTATCACGCTTGCTACCTTGCCTTATTTAACTTCTGTACATTTATTAACATGTTGTGCTTGGCTGCTTTCCACCTAAATTACACAGACTTTTCTGAGTGGAATAATTTATTGCTGAATACTGCCTGCTGTTCAACACCTTTTAAATATTCTTCGTATGAGAAATGCTTCCCTGATGCTCTAAAGCCACCTCTCTGCAAACCTATTCTTTTCTGGTGTCTTATCTGTTGCAGGGGCACGTTGCTGTAATTTTGACTTTTCTGGCTTATTTTTCTTGGGGTACTTGAAATATTTTACGTCAGCATTCTATTTTCATTCCTCACTGGTGCAGCCTTCACACCTTATGTTGATCACTACTACTTGTCTGGGTTTTCGAAGCCTTCAAAGCTCGGACCTTTACATTTGGCTGCTGTTCTTTCACTGCCTTTATTCTATTCCACTTCAACAATGGTCCTTCTCGCCTACCTTACTCTCTGGCATGGCATCTGTTAAAGGTACCCAAAAGTCACAGCCTACTATCAAACATTCTATTCCTCCCTTGACCAATCTTAAAAGACCTAAAAGTGATTCACCACCACTGCTCTCCCCTACAGATCCGGCCTTTGAAGCTATTCTACAAGAGATCAGAGCTCTAAAACCCTTCATTGATACCACTAACCAGAAACAGCAGCAATTAGATGACAGGTGGAAGGGTTTTGAAAGCAGAATGGATGAAATGGAGATAAGGGTCGGGCATGTGGAGGATGTTTCCCCAAAAGTGGCAATGCTTGAAAAAAAAGTTAAGGATCTTCAAAGACACAAAGAGGAGTTGGAGAGCAGAAGCAGGTGAAACAATCTGCGCATTGCTGGTCTACCGGAGGGATCAAAAAAGTCTGATCCCATATCATTTCTACAGAAGATGCCGCCTGTCCTGCTCCGCCTCCAACCAAGCACCTCCCTCAATATCCAGGGTGCCCATCGCATTGGTCCTGTTAGCAGTTCCTCATCATCTAATCAACCCCCTTGCATGCTGATATTCTATCTGCTAGGATTTACTCAACTCCAACTCCTAATTTCAAAGGGTAAGGAGAGGAATCCCCTCATATGGCAAAATTCATATCACGCAAGACGTAGCAAAGATCACGGCTCAACGTCATAAGGAATTTGTGTCTTTTTGCCCTGTCTTGAAACAGCTTAACATCGGATATGGGCTTTTTCAACCTTGCTCCTTCAAAGTCACTCATGATGGGCGAACAACCAGCTTTGATGAACCTGAGAGATCTGAAGGCCTTTATTCGTTCTATTAAAAAGGAAGGCATGGACACATCGCTTCCCTTGGATTCACCTTCAACTTCGAGACTTTGATTCTCTTCTGCAATTGGCGGTTTCTTTTAACTTATTGTTTGTAATACTGTGATAATCTCATGTGCTACATTTTTGTTGATGGGTCGGGTGTGGTTTTGTGACCCATCTCCTATAGAGGACTGTCTGTGTGTGTTTGACAGTTCTGGTGGTGTCACCTACTCCTGCTACTTTTTTCCCAGCTTTTTTGTTTTTTAGCCTGACCCAACAGCCTCATCAATTTGTTCTATGTGCTTTACCACCTAGAATAGTGGTTTCTCTCTCCCAGCGTATAGACACTCCTTTACTATGATCTGGCTTCCCTTTCCTTCACCCTCATGTTTTTTCCTTTTATTTCTGGTCTTCGTTTTGAAGTCATCTCTCTCATTATTCCTTGTTTTATTGGTGCTTTTTTATCTGGAATACTCTCGCTATATACTGTGTTTTTGTCCATATGTTGCAGCTCTTTTCTCCCACACTCATTTGCTACTATGGTTTTTAAGTGCATAACTTAGGACATTAAAGGATGCAAAATCCCTATTAAAAGACACAAGGTCATCTCCCACCTGAATAAACTCAGGCCTTCAGTAGGCTGTATACAGAAAAGTCATCTGTCCATCCCTAAAACCATGAAACTCAAATCATTTTGGATTAAAGATGTTATTACCAGCCCTGCTGTCAGCAAGAAAAATGGCGCTGCTATACTTATTAGCAAGAAACTGACCTGCAAAATACTGGCAAAGGATGCTGACACCGATGGCTGATGGGTCTGGGTTAAACTTCTGAATGTATCTGATTCCCTATCTATTATGAATGTGTATGGTCCCACTCTCCCTGACCCTGGTGTTTGGACTCTATTAAACAAACTATTCTTAGTTCTATCCTCAATAACCTCATATTGTGTGCAGATGTTAATCAGGTTTCAAAAGTTCTGAATCCCATAATGCCTTCACGTGCTGTCTAGCTGAGACTGGCCTTCTTGAAACCTGGAGGCTCTCTCACCCCACTCACTTAGATTAAACCTTCTACTCATCCCCTCATGATACTCTATTGTCGGAATTGAAACAATATTATGCCTCCTACCGCAACAATTGTATGTGTATTGGCCTACGCCAAGTTGTCTAAACATCGTATGCGAACAAACTCCACGGCAAGGTCTTGACCTTAGAGAAAGTAATGTAATTCGCCATCTTGGATTAAGCCGCCATTTTAGGTTCTCTTGTTATATGGAAGTCACCCTGAACATCAAAATGGAGGCCGAATGACATTCTGAGTAAGATTCTGGCCATTGTGACCTCCGTACACATGAATAATTAATATGCCTGCAGGCCACTTGTCGGGGTCTCGAACTGAGACCTTGTCCTACCGTTGACCTATATGTAAATGTACAACTATATCAGTGAAACTAATCAAAATGCATATATTAAAGGATTGACCTGGCAAGGAACCCATAGGCCCGGCTCACAGAATGGTTAACCCGCGAGAGGGTTGGCCAAGGGCTGGACAAACAGTATAAAAGACCCAAGTATTTCAATGTGCGGTCTCTCTCACTAACGCATTGAACTCTCGTTGAAGTTTGTTATGTTACTCTGAGAGCCGAATAGCTATCCGTTTGTCAATTGACTTTGGTAACTGTTGTAGGTTTTAAATAAAGCACTTGTATGTTCTTTGTAACCTGTGTTGGTGTGTTTCTTTCTGGGCTTCCCGGCCTCATATTATTTTTATGTTTTCACAGTTGGCGCCTGAATAGGGACCCTCAAGATTCATGCCGTATCATTGAAGGTTGACGCAGACTATCGAACCGGGATCGGACGGTGTGATACTGCGGGCCCGACCGAACGAGACGCGATACCTCAGCAGCGCTGCACGATCCGATCCTTGGACGATAGTCGTGAGGTCTGACACAGCATCTTGACGAGGGTCCATTTTTGAGGCGGGCAGATTTGTCTAAACCACCAAACACAAGGTAAAATTCGTTAGGTAAATTCTTTGGTAAACCGTACGGTCGTCCTTAGGTTTGGTCATGTGCAGTCGTGACCGGACTCTTAATTTAACCCTGACAATTTGAATTTGGCGTATTGTATCTGAAGACACAATTACTGACCAGGTAACACCAATTTTTTGTGAAATGCCTGGGAAATTGTGTAGCTGCTTTAGGGCTCTGTTCCGCAGCGATCGACAATCTTTGGAATTTAGCTGCCCGGCACCACAGGAGGGGTCGCCGGCATGTACTATGTACTGTAAGTATGGCATTGGAAGTATAGTATTTAATGATATTTGGCACAGACAAACCAGACATGCCTCCGAATTTCAGTGGCCAATCAATGGTAGTTTCGAGATCCCCCGTATTGAATACCTAGAATCGGTCTTGCTAAAAAAGAAGGCCAGACCTGCAGCATTTAATGTTTTACAGAATTGGAAAAAAGAAGCGTTGCAGCAGCTTAAAAGGAGGGATAAATATGCACGCCGTCATAAAACAAATGCCGAAAAGGCATTGTTATATGATAAGGAAAAACATTCGGAGTCAGTTAAAAATATGGAAAGGGCTTTCTCACTCGGTATCCAGAAAATGTATCCCTCTAAAGATTTCCATGTTTCTGAAGAATTTATTGAAAAATTGTTAAACGAACGCAGGCCTGGTGCCTCTGCGCCACCTCCGTATGATCCTCTCCCTGGTGCTCTGCCCATTCCTGCTGTTATTCCTGCTGTTATTCCTGTTCCCCCTGTACAACCTACTGTTCCTATTCCTCTAGTTGTTGTTCCTCCACCTATTCTACCACCCCTTCCTCTTGCGCCGATAGTTGCACCCTCATTGAATTTGCCCACACCTCCACTCCCGAGTGGTTCTGTATTGACTGAAGTTGATCAGGGTGCGGGGTCAAAGATTGTCACTCGAAATACTGTTTCTGCAGACAAGAAACAGGAATTATTTGCATGGGCTTAGCACTGTATGGAGAAAGGTGATCAAGTTAACGTTTTTTCCACATTATCAAATATGGACAATTTTCCCGAGAAAAATGTTTTTATCGAAGGTTTGGGGACTCATTTATGTGTAATGTGGGGTAGATTACATAATACGGATCTCCCACAAGGGGTGAGGGATCTAAATACTTTAGCACTTTCGAGGGACACAGAGGAGAAAGTACATGGTCATGTTGAGAGATTGTTTGAGTATAGGAGGGACTTTGAGAAATTACGAGATGAGGATGGTGAAGACGACAGTATGGATGTACAGAAACGGTTCCTGCCGTGTCGTAGATCGGCACCTGAGGAAGTACGAATTTGTACCAAAGATGCGATTCGATGGATGTCGGATTCATCGATACCGCCAGACGAAGTATATGACACATATAGTTAGTATACAGTAGAAATGCAGAGGAAGGTGATTCAGGTAATGGTACAGTACCTCAGGAAGAATGTGTAAGGAAGAAGGTTAGTTGTCCTATAGAGTTATTGGGAATTTGTAAAAGGGCTTTCTCGCCCGACACTTCTTTGACTGCCTTAGCGCTCGACCTGGCTCTGTTGCTTAGTAAGCGGTCAGAGTTACCTATATCTCAGTTGCCTATGAGAGAGGTTCCTCCGACATTTGTCCCAAAGGTTGAGATTCCCGCTAACGCTGGGACTGGTGCACCCGCTGTGGATATCACTGCACATTATGTATCACAATTTGTTCACGTCCCGTTTTCACAACAGGAAGTGAACACTATTAGACAATCAATTCCCGATATTAGGAAAAACCCGACAGGATTCTACAAAGAGATAGAGTCCGTTTTGCAGTCCTCTCTGTACACCTTAAGTGATATTGACTTGCTATTCCCTGTACTCCTGCCTGTAGATTTATGGAAGCAGGTTCGAACAATACACGATGTGCCAGGGTTGGGAGATACGTGGGCTAACATAACTAGTTCTTGATGGGGTGTTTACACTAGTTAACATAACTAGTTCTTGACTAGTTCCTGAGGTGGTTTCTCACCAGCTGGTGAGAAACCACCTCAGGTAATACTTACCTTGCCTGATAGAATTGTCACGAAATTGAAAACCATAATTCCTGAGAAAAGAATTATTTGGGACAAGCTTACGGCCTGTGTTCAAGGAAAAACTGAAGGGGCCACCGAGTTCTTTAATAGATCCGAACAGGTATTCTCTGACTTCAGTGGACAGGACTTGGGCACAGAGTCTGGGAAAAGGTTGTTTGTGGACAAATTTGTACGTGGATTGTTGCCCGACATCCAGTCACAGATTATGTCCTCTGAGAGCGCTTGGCAGGCGAAATCCCAATCTGAAGTTTTGCACATGGCTCAGTATTATGAGAACCGTGTTAATAATGAAAAAGAGAAAATAGAAAAGAGGAAAGGAGATTTGAAGACTAAAGTATTGTTACAACAAATTGTTAGAAATCCCAGAGGAGGTACTTCACAGATCAGAGGTCAGTATGTCCCAAAAGGAAACGCTCCTTTGGGTCCTGTGAATGTTAATCAATGTGCCTATTGCCGCCAGGAAGGTCATTGGTGAGCACAGTGCCCGGTCCTTCGCCAAAGATCAAACAATGCATTTGGGAGTATGGGTAGACGACCTAGAGGTCGCCCCGGAGCGGGGGGCCCTGATAGAGGTCAGTTCTCGCAAGATCCTCAGCAACCTTTTTCACGGGAAAATCAGACTTCGAGTGTGGACACGAGAAACATATTTGATCACCCTTCTGCTGCCTATCTTTCTGAAGAGCTTCCTTCCGACGACATTTTATTTCGTTAGGACTGCCCGAAGCAGGGTTTGGAACCTTCACCTATTCCCGTTAATCGGAAAGGTCCCTACGTTGAATTGTTAGTGGGGAATAGGAAACATCAGTTGTTGATAGACACTGGAGCAAAGAAGTGCTCCATTGATCATTCCCGGGTTCCAAACATTCCACTGTCAGGGCAAACAAATGTTTCTGTAGGGTTTTCTGGCATACCAATTGCTTGCCCGGTTTCTTCGCCGGTGTCTGTTTCTTTGGGTCCCTTCACGGACCATTGTCCCTTCCTCCTGACTTCGAACTGTGGAGAGAATTTGCTGGGGTTAAATTTGTTGAAGAAACTGAATGCAGTAATTCATTGTTCCTCTGATGGAGTACGACTGACGGTTTCACCACAGCAACTTCCCAATTCTCAGTTTTTGACTCGACCATTGCCTCCTGAGTTTAGTGTTGTTCCGGAATGTTTGTGGGCGGTTGACGATAATGATGTCGGGGTGCTACAGATCGAACCCGTTAAAATAGTTTTGAAGCATGGAGTTAAACTACCACGCATTCCGCAATATAAAATATCAGTTGAGGGCGAGCGTGCTTTGAAGTGCATTGTCTCCGATTTTGTGCATCGAGGGGTGATTGAAGAGGTTGCAGGTAGTTTATGTAACAGCCCGATTTTGCCTGTATACAAAAAAGGCGACAATGCAATCCCATACATTTTCATAATTGATCTTTGTGCTATTAACAAAGTTGTCGCCCCACAATTTTCAATTGTGCCTGATGTAACAACGATACTAACAATGATCCCTGCTACAGCTATGCACTTTAGTGTTGTGGATCTAAAGAATGCTTTCTTTAGTATTCCTACACACAAGGAGAGTAGATATTTGTTCGCGTTCACCTTGGGGGGACGTTCGTTCACATTTACTCGTGCACCTCAAGGGTATACTGAAAGTCCAAGCATTTATAGTAGAGCTTTGAAAGAGCAGCTTGATACCCTTGAATTGCCACCTACTTGTACACTGCTTCAGTATGTCGATGACTTGCTTTTGGCTGCATATTCTGAAAGTGCTTGTAAAGAAGGCACTGTATTGTTGCTTGTTCATCTGGCTAAAAATGGTCATAAAGCTTCGCTCAAAAAATGTCAATATTGTTGTCAGGAGGTCGCCTATTTAGGCTACCTCCTGTCAAAGGAGGGGAGAAGATTGACACCTGAAAGAATAAAACACATTTCTGGCATGTCTGTTCCAAATACACAGAAGGAAGTCAGAGCCATAATAGGTATGGCTTCTTACTGTAGTTTGTGGATCCCGAACTTTTCACTAGTGATAAAACCGATGTTGGCTTTGACGAAGAAGGGCATTTCTTTGCCGCTGCCATGGAAATCGGAACATCAACGATCATTTGAGCTTCTCAAAACCGCGTTATGCTCTGCACCGGTTCTGGGTACTCCAAATTATGACAAGGCCTTTGTGTTGTTTGTGCATGAATGTGATGGATGTGCTTTGGCTGTGTTAACACAGGAACACGGAGGGAAGAATAGGCCGTGCGGCTACTACTCTTCCGCCCTTGATCCTGTCGCATGCGCTTTGCCAAGATGTTTGCGAGCTGTCGCTGCTGCTGCCGCGTCTGTAAAACAGAGTGAGGGAATGGTCCTAGGCCACGACTTAATTTTGATGGTTACTCACTCTGTAGATGTCCTATTGAATAAGACTCAAACGCAACACCTCACCTCTACACAGCTGACAAGGTATGAATTAATTCTGTTTGCCCCTCACATTCAAATTAGGAGGTGTTGTGTTCTTAATCCGGCTGAACTCCTACTTTTCCCGCAAAATACTGTTTGCGGTGACGAAGAATTACATGACTGCCTGTATACTACTGAACAGGAAACGAAGGGCAGGATAGACCTTATAGATACTCCTTTGGGCAATGCGGAGGGGAAGCTGTTTTGTGATGGCTCCTGCTTCAAACTCCCAGATGGTACATCTACAGCTGCCTACGCAGTTACTACGTTGAGTACGGTTGTTGAAACTAAGAGAATTCCGCATAACTCCGCGCAGGCCGCAGAGATTATAGCGTTGACCCGAGCTTGTGAACTCTCCGAAGGGCATACAGTAAACATATATACTGATAGCCAGTATGCCTTTGGGGTGGCTCACAACTTTGGGAGGCTCTGGTCGGAAAGAGGGTTCCTAACCTCACATGGGATCAAGATTCAGCATGGTCCCCTGATAGTGCAATTGCTCTCGGCACTCTCACTCCCTAGGCAGTTAGCGATCATTAAATGTGCAGCACATCGTAAGGTCATAGATGAAGTGGGAAAAGGGAACGCTTTTGCTGACCAGATAGCCAGGCAAACGGCCACAGACCTTAGCGCAGACATGTATGCTCTAAGCGAAACAAAAGATGCCTATGTAATGGATGAGGGTATCGGGTCTTTGCGAGATATCCAAACTGATGCCACAATAGAAGAATCTAAAAGGTGGGCCGAAGGGATGGGGAAACTGGATGACAATGGGTGTTGGGTGGATACATCTGAAGGAAAATGGTTGCTCCCTGATTCATATGTACTGGCGATGGTTACGATAGCACACGGTCCTACGCATGTGTGTGCTCAGCAGATCACGAAAATGTTAGAACAAGTCTGGGTGAATGATAAAATTTTGAAGATTGCACAGCGACATGTTCAGAATTGTATGATTTGTTTACAGCACAATGTGGGGAAGGGGACAGTGACTCCAAGTGGAAGCTTTGGGTCCCCTTCTGTTCCCTTTGAGGTCATCCACTTTGATTTTATTGAGATGGAACGGTGTAACAATCTAAAATATGTTCTTGTGATTATTTGTGCCTTTAGTAAATGGGTTGAGGCTTTCCCCGTTAAGGATGCTACTGCCATGACCACTGCAAAGACTATGGTAAAGGAATTCTTTCCACGATTTGGGCTACCTAGGGTAATTTGGTCAGACAACGGTCCCCATTTTGTTGCAGCAGTAATTTTGCAGATATGCACAGCGTTACACATTGAAAAGCGATTTCACTCGGCTAGACATCCTCAAAGTGCTGGGTTGGTAGAGAGACATAATGGTATCCTAAAGAATAAACTTGCAAAAACATGTGCCGGCACCAAACTGAAATGGCCGGATGCCTTACCTATTGTATTGTTAGCCATGCGTACCACACCTCAAACTAAGACTGGGCTCTCTCCATTTGAGGTAGTGATGGCGAGACCTGCTAACATTTGGGGCCTTCCGAAGCCCAAAACCTTGAGGGAGGTAGAAAATGTATTGCTTGTAGACTACTGTAACCAGTTGACTAAAAATCTGTATCTCATTTATCATCAGGTCCAATCAGCTTTACGGTTTACGGGCCCAGGACACAACATACAGCCTGGAAGTTGGGTCCTAGTGAAGGCCTATGAAAGGTCTTCCTGTCTCGCGCCCCGTTGGCGGGGACCCTACCAGGTGCTGTTGGTCACCTAAACAGCAGTGCGGGTGGCTGGAAAGAAGCATTGGATCCACGCGACGCATGTCAAGAAACTTCCTCACCCAACGCCACACGTTACAGAAGAAGCAGAACCCCTCGCTGATGCTACAATCTCTGATCCTGGAGTAGCAAACAGCGCTGTGAGTGCGTCGGAGAATTTCTTTGAGCCCGTGGAGCTTAGGGAACAGTCCATTCCGTCTCCGCACTCTTTGAAAAGGTCACTTCCGGAAAACACTGTTTCAAGTTCTGCGACTTCCGTCGCCTCCGATACGTTGCTTCCCTCAGGAAGTGACGTTACCCTATTTCCGGATCAAACAATACTGGGTACCACCAGGTACGACCTTCGACGAAGAAAATAGAACTACAGCACGGGTCTTTCCTGTGCATCTGAAAAGAAGAAGTGATTGAAAGTTTTCTCTTGTAAAAGAAAGTTCTTTTTGAACAAAAGGAAAAAAAAGGGATTCTGCTGGCTAGGGTTGGGGAAGGACTAAGAAGTCGCACGACCATAGTGTCGCCAGCAACGAACATTGGGGTCGTCGATTGAGAAACTACGATGCCTGCCACCTCCACTGCTGCTGCTCGCATTGGACTTGTAAATAAGGGGGTGACCAACTCGGACAACGAACAATGTGCCTGGGCCCCGAAAACGTATTGCTGTGTTGTGTTAATAATAATTGGAATTTGTATAGTTACTGCTGTGGGACTTTGGTACTTCGAAGAAATTTACCCTCTAAAACCTCTACTGCCAATTGAGATTGTACCTACTGCTTTGACTCCCTCTGTACTCCTTCACACTAGAGACTCCCAGCATAGACAAAAGTACCATATTAACACTTTAATGATAATAATGAATGCAACGGATGCCATTTTTAATAAGAGTAATTGCTGGATTTGTACCCATTTACCGCAACATGGGAACAAGGGGCTAGGATGGTATATTCACCCTTTACCTTTAACGACTGCTTGCTATGCCTCTCTTAGAGCACTATTCTTTGGCCGTTGGAATGATAGCATCTCAGGGAATTTTGATGGAACTAATTTAAATGATTTTGAAAAACGTGAATTGACTCCCCTGGGATGCTCGCTTTTTGCAAATAGAAGTAAAACTAATGTTGCTTCTATTAGGCCATCTGATAAACTAACTGTTCCTTTTCAAACTCTAATTTCCTTTAAAATGGCTCCGATAGGCAATAAGGACGCTGTGCCTCCTTCCTACTCTATTAATCATAGCCCCAATTCAGTCCCCTTTTGTGTACAAAGAAATGGCACTCGGTCAATGGGAGATTTTGAAGGTTGTGTGAACATTGTAAATTTGACCGGGGAGAACAGGACTCTGTATGTAGGGGGGGTCTGTCTATTTCGTTTGTGGTAGTTCAGCATTTCCCTGGTTGCCCAAGGATTGGCAGGGAACCTGTTATTTAGGAATCCTGTTACCTGGGGTATTTATAGCTAGTACATTGGAAGTTTCTAAGGCTCGCCCACGGCGGGACGAGAACGGAGATACCCCTGGGCAAGTATTGGGAGATATAGCAAAATCAGTTGTGCCATTTTGGGGACAGATAGCAAATTCTGAAAATATTAGGGGACTAGCAAGGGTACTGGAGAGAACCATCAACCGGACCACAGATATACTCTATAATATGACACTAGAACAGAAAGCAATAAGATTGGTAGCACTACAAAACAGGATGGCATTAGATGTCATCCTGGCAGAACTTGGCAGAGTATGTAAATTAGTGGGGACTGCTTGCTGTGTTTTCGTACCACATTACTCACCGACGATTTTCAAAGCAATTCAGAACTTGCACATCCTTAGTTCAGAAGTGCATATTCCTGTGGGAGATTGGAGTATTAGTGCTTGGTTCTGGGATTCTCTACGATCCTGGGGTTGGAAGGTGCTTTCTGTTATACTGGTTATTTTGGGAATCCTGCTATTCCTTTGTTGCTGTTTCCAATGTCTACCTAGTATATGTGCAATGCTAGGGGGATGATGTGCTCAGGCAGTGAGCACAGTAGGGCTCAAAATGTATGCCCCAGATACAGCATCTAAAGAGTTTGTGTTACAAGCGGTTCTGATGAACGTCCTAATGGCTATAGACATTACAGATAATGATTCAGGATGTATGGACGAAAATGCATGGTGTTATTTACAAAGATATTAGAAATGATATTAGCACTTGGCATAGGCCAAAAGGAGGGTTTGTCGGAATTGAAACAATATTATGCCTCCTACCACAACAATTGTATGTGTATTGGCCTACGCCAAGTTGTCTAAACATCGTATGCGAACAAACTCCACGGCAAGGTCTTGACCTTAGAGAAAGTAATGTAAGTCGCCATCTTGGATTAAGCCGCCATTTTAGGTTCTCTTGTTATATGGAAGTCACCCTGAACATCAAAATGGAGGCCGAATGGCATTCTGAGTAAGATTCTGGCCGTTGTGACCTCGGTACACATGAATAATTAATATGCCTGCAGGCCACTTGTCGGGGTCGCGAACTGAGACCTTGTCCTACCGTTGACCTATATGTAAATGTACAACTATATCAGTGAAACTAATCAAAATGCATATATTAAAGGATTGACCTGACAAGGAACCCATAGGCCCGGCTCACAGAATGGTTAACCCGCGGGAGGGTTGGCCAAGGGCTGGACAAACAGTATAAAAGACCCAAGTATTCCAATGTGCGGTCTCTCTCACTAACGCATTGAACTCTCGTTGAAGTTCGTTATGTTACTCTGAGAGCCGAATAGCTATCCGTTTGTCAATTGACTTTGGTAACTGTTGTAGCTTTTAAATAAAGCACTTGTATGTTCTTTGTAACTTGTGTTGGTGTGTTTCTTTCTGGGCTTCCCGGCCTCATATTATTTTTATGTTTTCACACTATCACGTCTCGATTATATTTTTTCATCTTGGTCTCTCACTAGCACTATTATTGATTCTTCTATTTCTAACATCATTATCTCTGATCATGCCCTGGTCTCTACCACGTTTAACCTTGCTGATATTAAAAAGCCTACTCCCGATGCAGATTTAACAATAGTCTGCTACATGATCAAGAGTTTATCCAGTTGTTTCACTCCTTTCATCAACAGTACTTCGCTTAAAATTTGGACCATGATACTTCTGCTGTCATCAACTGGGACGCCTTTAAAGCGACGCTACGCAGTCAGATCATAGCTTACTCCTCTAAGAAAAGGAAACTACATAAAGCACACTTCGATGACTTGTACCTCCGGCTTTCCGAAGATGAAAAATTATTTTATCGCTCTCCCTCTGATGCTAATCTTCGGTTGGTCCTCTCGTTGCGCTTTCAGATAAATAAAGAACTCACTTATTTGGCCACTGGTGCGCTGTTAAAATATTAAACCAAAATGTATCAGATTTCCAATAAGGCTGGTAAATCACTTGCCTCATATCTTAAATCTAGAAAGGAAAAAACGTTCATATTACGCATTAAAGACAAATTTGGGACTTTTTTGACTAAATAGGATGCCATTCTCAACTGCTATAAACAGTTTTACTCGGAATTATATACCCCCGAGACTTCCGTCTCTCCTACTCGTATCAACTCCTTTTTGGAAAAAATCAATAGAACATAATATCCTAAAATGTATCTTGCCCATTTGGAGAGAGAGGTTACTCTTCCTGAGATTAACCGCGCCATTAAAGGATTAGGCAGAGGGACAGCCGCTGGTCCCGACAGGCTCTCTATTGAATTTCTCAATCACTTTTCCAGCTCCCGCTCTCCCAGATTAAAGATGCTATAATCTTATTTTTGCATCCCAGCAATGCTTGTCTGGTTCCTTTTCCGAGGCACTTATTATTCTTTTTCCCAAAGCCAACAAAGACCCTGACTCTCCCCAAAATTATCGAGCAATCTCCCTCATTAATGTAGAAAGCAAGATTTTTGCTAAAATTCTGGCCAAATCAGAATTGAATCGTCTCTTCTCTTCCCGCCTTGATCAAGTGTGATCAAGTTGGCTACGTCAAGGGCAGGAACATCTCTGTGAATGCCAGGCTTTTACTGAATGTTCTACACATGGTGTCGTAGAACAAAAAGGACAAGCCAGGGTATTCCGTCATAGCACTTGACGCTGAAAAGGCTTTCGATGGGGTCAACTGGGATTTTATGTTTCAAACTCTGAGTTTGCATGGGTGTGGGGAAAACTTTATATCCCTTGTTAAACTTCTTTATTCCTGCCCCAAATCTTCTGTATGTATTAATGGCTTATCCTCGCCCTTCTTCCCTTTACTCAGAGGCACTAGACAGGGCTGCCCTCTCTCCCCTATTCTCTACATTCTATCTCTAGAACCTCTGAAGAAATGTATTAGGGCTGATGTAAATGTGCCTGTAACCCCATATGGAACATCCAGTGCAATAATTGCGGCGTGTGCTGATGATATCTTGATTCTTATCAAACACCCCAAGCTCCACCTTCCTTGTTTGCTAGATTCACTGCGTCAGTTGTCTTTGGTTTCCGGCTACGAGCATCAATAGAGATAAGTCAGAGATTCTCCCTCTTCATAACTTTCGCCTTAAGCATGAATTGGACATGTTTGGTTTTAAATGGTGTCAGGACTCAATTAAATATTTAGGTCTACGATTTGCCTCAACTGTAGCCGACACTGTTAAAAATAATTGCAGAATCACTAATCAATAGACTCAAAGAACTCACATTGAGTTGGTCACTCCTCTATTTATCCTGGTGGGGTCGTCTTGATACCATCAGAATGATGCTGTCCCCTTTTGTTCTGTACTATCTACAGCTACACCGATCCCATTACCTTCCTCACTTTTCAAGTCCATCAATCCATTCTTCTCAATTTGCTTTGGGGATCAGGGAAATGTAAAAGAACCGCTGTTCGCAAGTTAAGATCCTCGTATGAGTGTGAAGGTGTCAGATTCCCGGATTTTAAACTATATCACTCTGCCTTCTTACTCAAAGTTGCTGGTTCACCACCTCTGCTCCGTCTCACACTCCAGTTTGGCGTACATTGGAAAAAACCCTGGTACTCCCATATGACATTACTGATCTAATGTATATCTTCAGTCATATCTGTTCTACATTCTCAGATACCATCAAGGCCTCTATCAAGGCCTTAATACTGTTTCTCTTCCCCCACTGCAGATCCCCTGCCCAGAAGCTCTCTCCATTTATATGGCATAATAAAGCCATCACCATCAATGGCAGGGCACTCTACCGCAAGTCCTGGTTAAATAAAGGCATCAGATTTTTCTAGTGATAATGGCTCTCCTCTCTCTTTCCAATAGCTACAATATCTCTTCCACATCCCCATTTCAGATTTTAACTTTTACAATAGATTGGTCAAAGCGTGTCTGGATGCTCAGCATCGTTTTCCAAATTGTATTCTCTTACCTGATGCCTCTAGACTCCTGTTTGTAACCACAGCTTCTGATACCCCTGCTGCAAAGTTTTATAAGGTTTTATGTAACACGGCTCATCCTAGTACTAAATGGCATGTGCAGGCTAAATGGGAATTGGACTTTGGCACTACTTTAGAAGATAACACCTGGTCTCTATTGTTTGCAAAGTCCAGGGGTGTGCCCACCTCTGCTAACATAAGGCAACATGCATACGTGTTTACTCATAGAGCCTTCATTACTCCCCTCAAACTGTCCAAATCTGAACCTGGGGAGGGGGACACATGCTGGTGCTGTGGTGTTGCCCCTGATTCCTATGAACATATGCTTTACGATTGTTCCTATGTACTCAAGTTTTGGAAAGAGAAAAGGCGATTTCTTCATCTGATTTTTGATGTTGATATCCGCCTCTCGTTTCTAAATATCTTTCTTGGCAGTCATGCCGTCACTACGGCCAATTCATGAGAATCATCTAAGCTCTATGACCTTTTTATTGCTCTTGCCCTTAAGCGTATCACTACTAATTGGAAAAACCTGCAAATACTTCGGCTAAGGGATGGTGGAACAACATTTGTCATGTGCAGAGAATGGAACAGTGTATGGCCAATTACCTCGATACCATCCCCAAATATAATGCAAAATGGGCTTATTTCCTTTGCTATTTTGATAATTTCAGCTTGACCTGCCACGGCTCTTTAGTTGTCCTTTGATGCGCACTTAGATGTTGCTGCACCATCCTCTCTTCCTCTAGCGTTTGTAATGCTGTAATGGTATATACTCCCCTCCCTCCCTTCCTTGCTCTCATTCTCATGTTCGTTCCCTTGTCTGTTCCCCTGTTTGTTCATTACCTATTCCTTTGTATTTTAGATACAGAGTTTGTTGCTTTTGGCTGGTACGTGACACTGTTACAACACTGATGCACTCGTTAGTTCTTTTTTTTTCTTTCGAGCACATTTTCGACAGTTTTGCCCAATTTTTGTTCGTTATTTCTATACATTTTCTGTCTATATGGTATGTATATGATCTTCATTACGCTGTTATAACCTTCTTTATAATATTATTAAAAACATTCAAACAGGGAAAAAATATATTAAGTGCATTCCAGAAACACATGTTGTGCCTGGGTCAGTGTGTGGGATCTATCAATGCATTTTAGCCTGCAATCAGTTCACACAAACCCTGTATTAACCTATATGTGTAAATGTTGAACGTATTTTATACTATCTCTGAAGCCCTCTGTTTCTGGCTTTCCAAAGTGCTCTCCCGGATGAGGCTGACATATGTGTACGTTATTTCTCTATCAGTGCAGGTTACCCCAGGTGAGTGTTTGATGTTCCTTTCTCGGCACATTCTGCCACATGTAATGTAACCGTGTCTTGTTTAGAACGATTTCTGGTGTTGCAGAGGCTTATTGGCACTCAGGTTCTGCAAATGAGAGGAGGGAGTTGGAGTTAGTGTGAGGAGACACCGAGAAAGGGAGGGAGGGAGAGAGAGAGAGAGAGAGAGAGAGAGAGACAGACAAAGGAAGGGATGGTTAGAGGTAAAGAGAGAGGGAGACAGAGGGGAGACAAAGAGAGAGAAAGGGGGAGAGAGAAATGGAGAGTGAGAGGTAAAGAGCCACAGGTAAGGAGAGAGAAGGAGATAGGGAGGGAGAAAAATAGAGAGAGAGAAAGAGAGAGCGACAGAGAGAGAGGGAGAGAGAGAGAGAGAGAGAGAGAAAGGGAGGGAGCAAAAGGGGAGACAGAGAGAGAGAGGGAAATGGAGAGCGAGAGGTAAAGAGGCACAGGGATCGAGAGAGGGAGAGAGAGCCACTGAAGGAAATGGTAGAAGGCTAGGATATGGCAAGGCAAAGCTACCGAATATAAACAATGAACCCACTAGTGCTTGACGCATCAATCTGCAGCCTTCCCATGACATACACCGGCTGGAAGAGCCACCCAGTCCACGTAGGACGGCTAGCATCATGCTCTGTAAGGCAGTCAGGTTGCTCAAAGAATAGGCATACCTCTGTATTGGATTAGATGAATGCACTATATTATGAGCGATTCGGTTACTAAACCCTGTGCTGTCAACTGACCCCTACTGTGGCAAAAGTGTACCAGTTTCAGAACTGTGCATAGGACATCCATCGGGCAACTAGGACAGGCTGAGCTGACCCCCTGGGGTCTACTTGTGCCAGCAGCCCGCTCAGTGATCTGGGGTAGCCTTCTTCACCTGTGGCCAATGAACTGCGGCCACTGGCTCCACGCATGCACTCTGTGAAAGTGTGGTACAGCTGGCTCGCTGCCCGGGCTGCTTGTGCCCACTGCGTACATTGTACATAAAGAGGGGCTGCTGCTTTGTAAAGCTCTGTTCCACTATTGTGTTACACCTGCCGTCAGCTTTGACCTTAATTACTGTGAATATATGTCTAATGCAGTATTGCCGTATTAAAAGGAATGAATGGCATGGCATGGCACACCTGGGGCCTTAGTAGATGAAAACAACCCCAAGCAGCAAGTTAGTGATCCTTCAGCAAGCTTGTGATCCTCCAGCAAGCTTGTGATCCTACAACAAGCTTGTGATCCTCCAGCATGTTCGTCATCCTTCATCAGGCTTGTAATCCTTCGGCAAGTTTGTGATCCTTCGGCAAGTTTGTGATTGTTCAGGAAGTTAGTGATCCTTCAGCAAGCTTGTGATCCTCCAGCAAGCTTGTGATCCTACAGCAAGCTTGTGATCCTCCAGCATGTTCGTCAACCTTCATCAGGCTTGTAATCCTTCGGCAAGTTTGTGATTGTTCAGCAAGTTTGTGATCCTCCAGCAAGCTTGTGATCCTTCAGCAAGCTTGTGATCCTCCAGCAAGCTTGTGATCCTACAGCAAGCTTGTGATCCTCCAGCAAGCTTGTGATCCT
This sequence comes from Ambystoma mexicanum, assembly GCF_040938575.1. Lineage (NCBI taxonomy): Eukaryota > Metazoa > Chordata > Amphibia > Caudata > Ambystomatidae > Ambystoma > Ambystoma mexicanum. The sequence goes on along the minus strand of NC_090927.1, from coordinate 192,913,524 downwards.
ACAGCAAGCTTGTGATCCTCCAGCAAGCTTGTGATCCTACAGCAAGCTTGTGATCCTCCAGCAAGCTCGTGATCCTACAGCAAGCTTGTGATCCTCCAGCATGTTCGTCATCCTTCATCAGGCTTGTAATCCTTCGGCAAGTTTGTGATCCTTCAGCTAGCTTGTGATTGTTCAGCAAGTTTGTGATCCTTCAGCAAGCTTGTGATCCTTCAGCAAGTTTGTGATCCTACAGCAAGCTTGTGATCCTCCAGCATGTTTGTGATCCTTCAGCAAGCTTGTGATCCTACAGCAAGCTTGTGATCCTCCAGCATGTTCGTCATCCTTCATCAGGCTTGTAATCCTTCGGCAAGTTTGTGATCCTTCAGCTAGCTTGTGATTGTTCAGCAAGTTTGTGATCCTTCAGCAAGCTTGTGATCCTTCAGCAAGTTTGTGATCCTTCAGCAAGATTGTGATCCTTCAGTCAGAACCACCTCAAAGCTGACCAACTCCAGATAGGTGCAGCAGTAGTAGAAACCCCACTAACCCAGTGATGTCAATGCACCCAAACATCCCAGGGGCCACAAAGGTTTTATTGATGTACTGGTACTCCTCTCAATAACATTACCAGGAGTGACAGACACCACATGACCATTGGACCAGTTACTTCTCATGAAGAGGTGACAGTTGTTTTTTTGACTATGATGACATCACTGAGAGTGACTTCACTGGAGCGAAAAAAAGGACTATAACTGTAAGACTAATAACATAGCAAAAAGGTACAAAAGGTAAAAAAAGATTATGATCATTTCTAACATTATATTAGCAACGACGTTGCTATGATATGGCAGGCATGCAACCATGCTGTGCTGGGCGCACACCAGTCAAAACGCTCACAGGCCAGGCAGAGCCTCATATGCCCGGCTATACTCTAACTTGGCAAGTCCAGTATCCTCATGTACACCTATAGCCTCACAGCACTAGCTCCAGTCTTCTGTGCCCATCTGCAGTGGCTTGTACTTAGGCCCAGGTTGTCCAACTCCAGGTCTCGAGGGACGGGATCTTGATGGGTTTTCAGAATATCCCTCATTAATGTTCATGTGGAGAAATGTGCATACGTGTGAAATCATTGTATGCAAATGTATCTCATGACTATTACTGAGGGGTATCCTGAAAACCTGACATGGAACCGACCCTCGAGGCCTGGAGTTGGGCAACCCTGTAAAGTGCTACTTTGGGAGGAACAGACTCATATACCCAAGAATAACTTTAAAGGTCATGTGGCAGACTTTTTTGTCCAGGAACATGAACAGCACCATGTACTGAGAAACAGCCTAATTTCCCCAAATTGACAAGTCCATGCAGTGTTCAGTTACAGTATCATATGCCCTGGTATTGTCATTGTACACTATGCATAGCCTCCCATGCCATTGTAATGTCATGGGACTGTATGGACTCATACCACTCAGGGAAAATGATTATTTTTTATATTCAATACTCGTATGGGGATACAGACCTTCCCAGACTGAGTTTTGAATAAGAATGAATTTCTCATTGTAGTAATAGGGCTGGCGTACCCACTCTTCCTATCCTGTTGCATAGGCGGTACACCATTGCAGCCAGGGGTAAGAACGCCCCGGATTGATAGGGTGTTCTTCTGGCCAGGGTGAGATATAGGGAACACAATAATAGTCTTTGATAATCAAATATGAGACTTAACGACCGTGTACCTGTCCTTGTTTTGTGTGATACTATCAGATTGTATGGCACATGGATCTTATGCTACCTACAGTGTAATGTACCAACATCCTAGGACAGGTGTATCTTCTTATGCCAGGTACAGTCATCATATGCTAGTTACATACATCCTCACATGCCCAGCCACTGATATCATGCTTGTTTATTGCAGTCTTGTATTGTGCTACGTGCATCAAAAGGTCATTTCAGGGCACCACTGTTAGAACGGGGGTGAAGTAGGGAGATAGAAATAGAAAACGTGCGGTCAGGTACTACTAAAGCTAAACACAAGGTAACAGTTCACTTCCTGTGCAGTGAGTAGAAGTATGGGTGGTCTATACACAATAATGACAACTGATAACATTCTTTGTCAGGGAAACTATGGGTCTAAATCCTCAGCTTCCAGGCTGGACATAGGTCTAAACAGATGGCGGGGAGGTATTGCATCAACACAGGGTGATTATCATTTTTTGGGGGGAATTGCAGGTGATCTTGCTGCCTCACTACTGGGCTCAGCTAGGACTATGCCTAGGGCCCCAAGGTTCAAGGGTCTTGCATCCATATACTTTAACGGCAGGTCCTGCCTTTCATTGGTGATCTGAAAATGCATTCTTGTGGGTAAGGATGCTTAAGTATTTAGGATTGCATCATTTAATGACTGTTAGCGTTAAACAAAGGGTATTGACTCAAATTATTGGTTCAACTGGCAGCCAGTGATCAAGTGAGTCAGACCCTTTTAAGGCAAGAGTCAATCTGGCAGTTAGATTCTGGCAAGATGATGCTGATCTAGATTTCTTTTGGGAAGTCCAATATATATAAAGTTTCACTAGTTCAGACTGGGCAATAGTAATGCCTCCATTACTTAAGAGAAGAGAAAGGGGCATTGTCCCAAAAAATGACAATATATGCTATTATTTCATAGAGCTTCATATAATTTGAAAACTCATAATTGGCACTTGAGGGTGACATCAAAGGACACCAAAGCAGTTCTTCTCACCTCTAAGGTTTTGTCAGGGTCCCTTCCCAGTCTACTTATTTTCAGTATTATGAAGAGAGGTCAAAACCTCCAAACCTATCCCTAACCAACCATGCCATATGTGCATCAGGAATGCGAGGCTTTGCTCTCGCATCCATTACCCCTCAAGCACACACACTACACCACGGAACAGCATCACCTCTTACGGCTACCCCTCACTCATGTCTGACACTGATAGGCCCAAACCTACCGCAGATAAACCCTCACCGCCATGCTTACCTAGTTGCCTATTCCCAAGTCTATGGAGCAAACCCTGTGCAACTCCAGTCCGGAACCAAAGACTAGCAACCAGATGTCACCATTGGTTCTACCACCTGAACACAGACAGTAGGGATAATTCCACCAACTCTACTAAGAATAAGACCTCTGCCCCAGCTGCCCTATTATCGGTAGAGGCCTCCCCAGCCAACATCCCCAACTCCCAAGCTAAACTCAAACGGGCGCTCATTAACGCCCGCTTTGTCCCTGCTCACGCCTTAGACATCGCTGACTTCATTGTGACTGAAAACCTTGACTTTCTGGCAATCACAGAAACCTGGTTACATGCAGTGTCAGGTCCTGCCCTGACCCTCGCCATCCCCGACAGCTATTCCATCATTAGGTGCGACAGGGACACCAATCAAACTAAGGGGGGTGGATTAGCATTCATATTCAAGAGTTCTCTTAATCTAAGAGTTGCCAACAGCCAACAGTTGCCCTCCGCGGAACTACTCCCGATTAAACTCCCAATCTCACCTAATCACACCGCCTCAGTGCACCTCATCTACTGGCCACCCAGTCCCACTTCCACATTCGTAGAGGATATCTCATCCATCCTAGCAGCTAGCACTAAGCCTAACTCCCAAATCATTATACTTGGTGACCTCAATTTAGGCTAACTAGATATGAACGACACCAAAGCCTGTGACCTAGCCAGTGTCCTATCCGACTTTGGCCTCACCCAGCATGTCATTGTACCTACCCATATCAAGGGACGCACATTGGACTGGGTTTCAGACATGAATTGCGCATTAAATTTCATCTCAGTATCACCATGTGCATGGTCTGACCATCATAAAATAACATTCTCTATCAACACTTGCCCACCCATTGCCAAACCATGTACTGCGCCACCCACCTTCGCTCGCAACAAGAAGGATATCACAACTGAGAAACTACTTCCACTCATCCTCCCAATATTAAACTCGGTTTCCTCCACCTGCGCGGACCATACCGTCCTTGTAGACACCTACAATTGAGCTATGTTAAAAGCCCTGGATTCCATTGCCCCACTTAAACAGCGCAAAGAAAAACCACGCAACCACCTTAACTCCTGGTTTACCCCACACCTACGAGAACTTCGTAAAGATAAACGAAAAGCTGAGTCTCTCTGGAGAAGCTCACCTACGCCAGTAAATAAAATTAACCTCCTATCCATCACCTTTTCGTTCAAATGAAGCCATACTAGTGGCCAAAAAAGAAGTGTATAACAACAGAATCATACAAGCTGAATCCAACACTAAGGAATTAGAGTCCCCAGTTGCCGCCCTTTACACGTGTACCCCCGACACTGAATGGTGCGCCAACATACAAAAAGCACTACTAAACAAAATCACTACACTCCAAGCTAAAATCAGCACCAAAAAAACCCATCTCCTTGATTTAGCAGGTAATACCCAATCCTACAATATCCCACCCCCTAAACATTCCTTCAAACCTTTTAGCTTCTCTCCTCTCACCATTAGGGAAGTGGAAAATATCATCATGAAGTTAAAACCATCCAATTGTCAAGGTGACGCCTGCCCATCACCAGTCGTAAGGGAAGCAGCGCCTGACCTCGCTCCCTTCATCACCTCCTTCATCGACTCCTCCTTTAAATGTGGCATAGAACCGAAAAACCTCAAGGATGCTTGGGTAATCCCATTAATCAAAACACCTAACTTAGACCCTAGCAATCCCACCAACTACAGGCCTATCACTACGGTGCCTTACCTCCTTAAAATCCTGGAACGTGCTGCATATTTCCAAATTCAAGATTATCTCGATACCAACAACCTATTAGGACTTAGGCAATCTGGTTTCCGTCCGAGACACGGCACAGAGACAGCTCTAATAGATCTAAAAACTCAAATTGAGGATCTGAAAGACAAGGGCAAACAAGCGCTCCTACTCCTTCTGGATCTGTCCACTGCCTTCGATCTGGTTGATCACCAAATCCTATGCCAGCACCTCAAAACTGCTGCCCACTTTTTTCTGATGCAGCTACCTCTTGGATCAGCTCATTCCTTGCTAACAGATCCATGAGGGTCTTCTCACCTCTTGCCGCTGCTGAGCCAGCTCACGTCCCCTGCGGAGTCCCACAAGGCTCGTGCGTATCACCTACGCTCTATAACGTATTTACTAAACCACTCTTTGATATTCTTGACCATCTGGGTGTTATCTACACAAATTATGCGGACGACACCCAGATACTCATCCCTATCACTGGTGATTATGTAACCGACGTCAAAGCTCTCAACGCAGTTTACACCGTCATCCAGGCGTGGATGGCCCACCACGGTCTCTGCCTAAACGATGAGAAAACTGAGTTGCTCATCCTAGGCTCTCAGTCCAAACTCTCTAAACTTGACACTAAATATGAGGCTTTCAACATTGATGGTAACATCATCAAGGTCACCAATGCCACTAAAACCCTCGGAATTTACCTAGACTCCACCCTCTCTCTCAACAGACAAACCAACTCAGTAGTCTCATCATCTGCGTATACGTGTAAACTAATCACTGCTTGCCGTCCCTTCTTAACAATGGACAACTGCCTGATCCTCGCCAGAACCCTCATCTTATCTAAAATTGACTACTGCAACGCCCTTTACCTCGGAACGAGCCAAAGAAACATTGATAAACTTCAGGTAACCCAGAATAACGCCATCAGGGCTGCTCTTAACATACCCAGGCGCGCCCACATCTTATCCACCAGACGCAACATACATTGGCTCCCCATTTCACGGCGTATCGCCCTTAAAACACTTGTTCTAAGCCACAAAGCACAGAACAATGCGGCACCAGCCTACCTCTCAACGCGCATCACTCAACACACAGCTTCCCAACCTTTAAGATCTGCAAAAGCACACACACTCATCATTCCCAGTTTCAAGCTTCAGACTGCCAGAGGTTCGAGCTTCCCAGTCCTGGCAGCGAAGCTCTGGAACTCCCTATCCAATGATCTCAGGAATGTCCCTTCCCTCCAATCCTTCAAAAACAGAACAAAACAATGGCTCTATGAGCAAGACGATGCTCCGGCCACTCCTCTGTAACATATGCGGCCTGCTGCGCCCTCTCGATTACCTTTGTATATATTGGATCTGACTGACACCCCCTTGTAAATGTATGTATATATTTATGTTTTATGTATATATAATTTGGAATCTGCAACTGCCTTCTGTAACACTTTACTGTAACCACCTTTCCAAACATGCGCCCTGATGCCCTTGGGCAGGCTGCGCAATATAAATAAACAAATACAAATACAAATACAAATAATACAGTACCATAAAGCGGCTATATTGGGCTTGTTTTGTTCCCATACATTCTGTTTTATAACAATAACACCCGATCAAGTGGGCCAGATCACGTGGTAACGGCCCAGTGCTCTGGCCTTAATGATGGGCCCGGTCCGTTACCACCTGATCCGGCCCACTGTATTGGGTGTTACAGCTACCAGCACCCCTGGTTTTAAATCTAGAAACCTGGTTTGCTAACAGCAATGTAGTTTGTTTGAATGCATCCCGTTCATTGAAACAAAATACTTTTCTAAGATGGCTGCCATGGAGGTGGAATACGCGCTCCATGCAGAGGCCCTCTTCCATTTCCGTGGTGGCTGGCGGGCCAGGACCAAAGCTGGAGCGGCGGTTGCCGCCACCAAAATAATCAGGCGAGTGGGAAGGGGGGCAGGGAGTGGAGGATATTTTGACTGGAGGGGAGGATGGGGGGAAGATGGCAGGGTGTGGAAGCAGCCGTCAGGCTGCTCGGAACATGGGCTGGGCCATGGGATTCAGCCCGCTATCTGAGCAAACTGATTAGTTGGCTACCCCATCCCGGATGTTGATTTATTACTACCTCCTACTTCTGTATTTCAAAAGCAAATTTTGCTTGACCCAAACCAACTGCATAAAGTTGACACAGATCTCAACTGGCAGTGACCAGACTCCAAACTTCATGTTTTCACAAGAGAAAACCATAATTTTATTAATTTCACAAAAAGATTTCCTAAGTTTTGGGCATTTTGTTTTAAAGAACATATCACAAACTGTGATTGACTAATTCACATATAACAATTGCTCTCATTTTTTCTCTGTTGGAGACCACACAGATAGCGTCTTCTAATAACATCAGCTACTTGTTAATGTTCCTGCAATTTTCTACACGGCTACCTATCCCTTATCGTATCATGTGACCCTCTTTTTTCACAGCATTTTCTTGTCTCTGTGGGTACTGATTTGTAATTTAACAAATGCCCATCTTCCTTTAGGATCTGTCTCTTTATGAAGAATTTCGTAGTTCATCCCTTTTCTAATCAATATTGCAACTGCATTATGTTTTCCTTCAGCTTGATTAGCAATTACGTCCCCAACCCCAAACGTTTTCATGGCTTCCTGTAGGGACAAATGTGTTTCCTGTGTACAGTCTACACACGGTTTGAATCTGTTCAAATATGCAAGCTCCTTTTGTCTTTTTACCGGGTTGTTCAAGTCTTTGACATTCCAAGTGATGCATTTAAATGCCATTGTCCAAGCAGTGTACGAGGGTTAGTCTTATCATTAGACCTAAATCCAATCAAGCCTATCTGAACAGTATATCTGATATGGACAGCCCATTGCAGATAGACCAAAAACCTATGACAATGTAACGACACAAGAGGAGAAATAAGGGAGGAAGGGAGAAGGATTGCAATACTTGACGCCAGGGTATTAGCAATCTTCAACATTCATCCTGTAATAGATGGACAGACAACATAGCAAATAATAAGCAACAAATATAACATCTTAAAAATACCTATAAACAAGTATGCAAAACAAAATTTGTATGAGGAGGTTGGGCACACCCAAACCCAGGGTGGAAAAGCAAGCACCCACAATTCCCATGCCCGCTCTTTATTCTTTGAGTTAATAACAGTTGCCAAAAGAACCTCAAAATATGATAATAAAAATAGTAGGGTTTCAGCCCGCTCACTTGACAGATGGTTGTTGATCCTTGGTTTGGCTTGAAGTATTCGTTTATTTAATCTTACATGTCCTTTTTTGAGATGTGTAGGATCATCAAATGGAGTTGTTTTGCCCTTAATAGTAACTATGAATGCACTGGGATGTAGCAAACCAAATCTGGCATTCATTTGCTTGAGAGCCGGTCGATATAGGAGGAGCTCTTTTCTCCTCTGCGCAGTCATTTTAGATACATCCTGTTATATGAACATTCTATGGCCAATCCAAATGAGCTGATGTATTTCCTTTATTTTCTTTATGATCAGTTGAAGCTGTGTGTATTCAAGGAGTAAAAAAATCATTGTCCGTGTGCTATAGTTTTATTGAGGATCGAGTCTTTTGAAACCAATCCTATGTGCCCCTTGTATTTTCAAAACAATAGAAGAGTGAAGTTTGAGACTGTGAGGAAGCATTTTTTTGAAACAGGGCCACATCTTTTCCTTCGGCTCCCTCAGGAAGATCAAATATACGTAGATTGTTTCTGCGATTTCTATTTTCTAAATCCTCATTTTGCTTTTGCAGAGCTAGAACAGAATTTTCAAAGCATACCACGCGATGTCTAACATCTTCTGCGTCTCCAACCCTCGCTTCCATCTGTTCTGTTCTTGCTTCAAAATTAGACCACTTGTCATCTAGTTGTCGAAGTTTATTGTTTGTACTTCTCATAAAATACTTAAGTGCTCTTAATTCTAATGAAATGGCTTCCATATTGGACTCCATCAAGAGTTGAACCGGAGGAGGAGAGTCACTTTTAATCCTCTACAAATTAGAGGTTTCTGAGGGAGAGAATTCCTTGTTCCCAGAGCCTTATGCTGAGCTTATCAGAGCAGCCATTTAAAATAATACCTCTCATCCGACTATCAGCAAATTTTGGTATTGATGCAGAAGGGAAAGAAAGATGGCAAACAGGTTGAGAATAAGCTATCCAGAGGGAGATGAGAATCGTTTTGGGAGAGGTCCTGGAATGGATCGATGTGAATGTTCTATTCCTTGAAAGCTGCTAACCTGTTGATACTAAAGAAGAGAATTGAAGTTGTTATTCTAAATTTGCAAGTTACCATTGAAGCACTTTTCTGTTTTGAAGTTGAAGAGGTAGACGGCAGGTGAGTATGCAAGTATGCAAGAAGTGCTGCACAGAAGAAACCTGGTGAAGGAGTGAGGCAGGTAGTACAAGGTGCAAGTGCTGAAGAGTGGTGCTATTAGAAAACAACGTGTTGAGTTGTGACATTTAAGGAAGAAATGTGAAAGCTTGTTGAAGAAAGGTTACAATTCTTTCTGAAGTTAATATTGAAGCTGACCATCCTGATCAAACTATTTGTTGTTGCCGCAAATTATGCCAGGAGGAGTGAGAGCTTATGACTTTGTCAAGATACGTCATTGAAACAAAAGAACTTTGTGTTAAATCGGATTTGCTTGTTTTTCCTTTGAACTGTGGAGAAAAAGCTTGTTTGGATCTGGGGATAGGAAGTTCGCCCAGACCACGACAAGAAACATTGATCACACTGTGAACCAGGTCATAGTTATATCTATTTGTTGAATTGACATCCCATATAATACCTTTTTGTTTTGATTGTTGTATAAGTGTGATGGTTAGATAACCTTTGGTTAGAGTGTTCTCTTTAGTTTACTTTAGGCAGCAAAATCATTGTTAGGGTAAGGATAGTGAGGTGTTAATTCAACCTGTTTTATTTAATAAAATGGCAAAAGTTGAAAACTCTTTACAAAGTTGTCCGCCTCCCATTTCTGACCCCTCACAACTCCTTCACTCTGTACATTTCAAATTGGCACATGAAGCAGCGGTTGCAAATGTAATTCAAATTAGCACATGGAGATTATCAAGCTCTCAGACATTCAGTGTCACACACTGCCTCCTTCCTCACCAACCGGAAGCAAATAACCCTCATCTCCCTTTATGTCTCAACTGCTCGCTCAACGAACACTGCAGTACCCCATGGCGCATGCCTGTCTGCTCTCCTGTTCAACCTCTATATGACCACTCCACCAGGAATCATCCGTATGCACAACATCTCCTGTTACAACTACGCTGACGATACCCAAATCATTCTAAGAATTCCCAAGTCAGGCACCAACCCCCATCCCGACTTTGAAGCCTGCCTCTGCGATATTGATCGATGGATGACACCACCTCCTTTTGAACCCTGCTAAAACTGAAATCATGGTGTGCAGCAATACTGCCCTTCTACCACATCCGGTCCCATGGCCCCCAATCTAGGCTGTACTATGGATTCAGGCCTGACCCTGTGCCGTCAGATCAACAACGAGTCAAAATGCTGTCACTACCACCTCAAACTTCTCAGATGCATTTTTCCCTACCTCTCCTACCCGAACAGACTTGCTGCAGTTATGTCTATTGTGATATTGAGACTGGACTATGCCAACTCCTATACCTAGGAGCCCCGGCATACCAACTCAACAAGCTCCAAAAAGCCCAAAACGCTTCTGCAAAACTGCTCCTTTCCCTGGGTCAAGGAGACCACATCTCTCCAGCTCTCCGAAGCCTCCACTGGCTGCCCATCAGATGAAGGCCCACTTCCAAGACCCTATGCATCACTCACCATGCAGTGCACAAGACCGGCCCATTATACCTACAAGAAAAGATAAAACCATACCTCTCATTTTGCACCCTAAGATCTAGCAACTCTGTGGAACTCGCTCCCCCCACATATTTGACAAACCCAAGTCTATATGACGTTCTGCAAAGCTCTAAAAACGTGGCTCTTTCCGTAATACCTACCACAACCATCAGAAGCGATTGGACCTTGCAAACCGATGACTGATGATCAATGAGATCCTGAGCAATGTCACCACTGAATATGCTTACTAAGTCACAGTTAAACAACCGCACGCCGAAATCCAGAATATCGATCTCCTTAGTTCATAAATCCATGCAAACACTCTCATGCCACATCACTATGCTTACTCTCTACTCTACACCATCACACAATTAGAATGCAGCTAAACCCCTCTATCAATTCGGCTTAGCTGCTCACATACGAACATTACCCCATGAACACCTCATCATTCTAATAAAACGCAGCTATACCCCATGACAAATCGGCCTAGCTGCACACATAAGCGTCCTACAGGCCTAACGAAGCCAGAACCCAGTCTTGGTGTCCACCCGCCAGACTGCACACATTCAACCAACATCAATATCACCACACCTAATGCTAGGATGCAGCTACCATCAGGCAAATACAACAGCTGCACACATAACCGGTGCACCCAAGCACCATACGACACCCTACTCTCTGAACTGACGTTCAACCTACCAGCGCTTTGAGGGCATCCCAATGATATATAGTGCGCTATATAAATGCCAAATAATAACAATAACAAAAACTCGTCGTAAAAACAACCGTCATAAAAACGGGTGTCGATGAAATGACATAGAACCAAACAGTGACCATAACTGTTCACTTCAAGGCTGTCATAGACAGTCACATGCATTCAGCAGAAAGAAGCTTCCAGAATAGTCTGCACCGTAATAGAGTGCAGGTTGGGGAGGTACTGCAGAATCATTGCAACGGCGCAATTAGCACTACGGCACACATTGCACTAGTGAAAAGAGATGTTCGCCCTAGTCCTAGTATTTTGCTCTGATTCAGAAATGCATTTAAAGAATGTTTTTTTGCAAACTTTCTGTAATAGCGCCCCACGTCTGAAGCCTTTTAGGGCAAGTCAGCCAAGCCACATGTTAAGGACTTGAGAAAAATAAATTAAGCATTACAAGTGCAAAACGTCCAAGCCACTGCTGTGTCCAGAGTCGAAGATGAGAAATTAATTTTCTTTTTTTTTTTACATAAGGTTAAGGTTGAAGAAACTGCTATTTGCGGAATGCAGAGTCTGAAAGGGGGGTTTGGAAAGCACGAAGAAGGAAGCACAGGTTTGCGCAATGCATTTCTGTTTTATCGAGCAGACACAAGCATGCATATTTATATCTCGAAAGTTCATGGCAGGTTAACTTACCAGCATAGCCAGCTTCCTTCCTGCTTCATATCTCCGTAGCAAAACGAAAAAGACCTACTTCTAGCATTTTTTATAGTCTGTGGCATCTAATTTTGTGCACAGCATTAGGATGTTCGTGTGAGGTAGACGCCATTTGCAGCCACCCAATTTCGATCTTGTACTGAATTGCATTTATCGCTTTTAAGGGATTTTTTGCTCATTTTCGTGTTTATTTAATATTCCTTTCATTGTATTGGGCATAGGGCCAGATTTTTATATTAGTTGGTCGTGTTGTGTCATTTCATGTTATATTATGTTAGGTTTTTGTCATGTGATTTCACATGAATGTCATGTTGCTTTGTACAAGGGGCAAGAACTTTGAAGCAGCCGGAAGGTGACATGTAGCATTTCTAAATAAACACATTAATCACATAATCAGCACTCAGTTCATGAAAATGCCCTTAATGCCTGAAGTCGAACTGCAAATGTAAATTGCTCATAAGGCGCTACACCTCTGTTGGACTTTAGATTTTCCTGTTGTCATCTTTGAACAGGACAAGGCATCTTCAGCCAGGTCAAGAAGGCTAGGCAAGGCAGGATTATGAACATTGCCACTTGAAAGAGCCTAGCCTCAGCCCAAGAGGAATCTCCTCTCCCACTCAACTATAACCCTCCTCATGAAGCCCATGGCAGGGTTTGAGAACTTCTAGCAGCTCGATCCACTGCATTCTCCATGAGGAGCGACATTTCAAAGCCCACCACCATTTAAGAGAGCCCCAGGGCGCGTGGCTTGCTACAAGCCGAAGCGGTAGCAACTCTGTGGGCCTCATTACGAGTCCGGCGGTAACGAGGTGGTAAAACCGCCTGGTTACCGCTGGACTCGTATTACTATTACGGCCCTGGTGTCCCGGGAATTCCGGAGGCGGAATTCGGTAAATCTCCATTCCCATTGAGTCCCATAGGACTGCCGGTGTTTCCACGTCTGCCTGCACGCGGGCGGTGTTAAACCCGCCAGGTCAGACCTGGCCGGAACATCACCTCCCGCCAGCAGGACTCGGGATCGGGCGGTCCGGAATTAACAGTAGCGGCGGGTTTACCGCCACTGTTAATTCCGGACCACCCGACCTGTAATGAGGCCCCGTGTCGCTCTGTGGAGCTGATGGTGGTGTGAGAGGCATCCCAGGTGCGGGCCCTGCCGTCCACCACCGCAGCAGGGATGTCCCAGTGAGTCTGCCTCTCGTATACCGGAGCATTCTGTCACTCGCAGCGGCTGCACCGAGCGAATCCACGTCACAGGTCCGCATTCCAAGATGGCAGATTGCCACTACATGTAGCCATTTTTCTGGACCTATGGCCCGAGCATCGTCGACTTCCAACTGAGGGGCATGCTGAGCCCATCCTGCCCTCCCAGGAATTATAGTAGGGCTTGCCAGTGACTGTTTATCTGGTCGGAAGACTCTCTGTTTCAGTGAGCCCCTTCCCCAAATGCTTCTCTCCTCGAGCTGGTGCTGGTGGCTGGATTGGCAGGGGAGACTCATTTCTTGCTCCCCTGGGCCAGACTACCTACGGTTGCTGTGGATTAGGGAACAGTGATCCCAGGCTGACGTAGTCTTCTGCTGCTGGCTCTGCCTCCTGTCGCTCTGGAGCTAGCAGCATCCGGGGAGGCAATCCGATTGGACTCTTGCATGGTGTGCCCTTCACCTACCACCCCATCTGAGCTGAACTCTGCAGTGCTTCATTCTCTAACATGCCTGGGGAGGTGGCAGACATCGCCTACAACGGTTTATCCTGCCTTTGCCTGTAGGCACCGCCAGCAAGGGCAGTGAGTCAGTGGGCACCTGCTGCTGGGCGCCATCTTCAGGTTCTTCATCTTTGCTGCCATGGCTGGGAAGGGGATCAAAAGGGTGGCAAGAGCAGCAACATGCTAGCCCTTAGGCATTACCAGGAGAAATCTAGAACCAATGAAATATCAACTGAGGCTTTCAGCATGTCTTGGCAATGAGGGGGGCAATTCAGCGGTCCTAACGATCAGAGCGGACCTGCGTCAAATGCTTGCTGACATTAAGAAGGAGATTCATGGCGCTATTGGGGAGCTTGCACAGAAGGTCTCGGAAGTTGGCAAGTGGGTGACAGCCACTGAGTTGTGCATCGAGGAACTGGAGGCGGGTGCTTGCGAATACACCTACAATCTTTCTCAGTTGACAGGCTGGGTAGAGTCATTAGAGTCCACTAGCAAACGCTTACTTCAGCAGTCCGCTCCTGGGGAAACAACATCAGACTCCGGGAGATCCCTACCCAGATTCCAGACCCCGAGCTAGCAGAGTATGTGAAGCCTTTGTTAATGATCTGCTTCAGTGGCCTGCAGGGAGAGAGCTTGAGCTAGATCGGACCCACAGGATTTTCTCTTTGATACAAATTCGGAACAACTTGGCGCCAAACGACTTGTCTAGGGTCCACTTCTACAAGCACAAGGACGATCTCCAAGACTCAAGAAGCGATGTCCATCATGAATCCTACCTACCGTCCAGCATCTACTGATCCGGACAGAGGTGATGAGCGGAACTTAGTTCATCCGACGAGAGCAGTGACCTGGACTAAAGTGACTAGATCAAGGAATTGCAGGCACACCGCATCAGTGTTGAGCTTTCAATCCTCTGTTGCTGTGGCTTCTCTGCTCCTTTTCCTCAGCCTGGGATGGCTTGGAACCTTGTCTCTGCTCTTTTATTGTGGTCCTCGCCTGTTAGCCATCATACCGGTGGGGTTGACAATGTTCAAGCTTTGTAGGGCCCTGTCAGGGTGTTCTCCTGGACTTTGCCTCTGATGGCCTGGCGGCATGGGTCTGCAGGCTTCTTTGGGGCTGTGTTAGTGGGTGGGAATCTCTGGGGCAGGAGATGGTTTGGTGGTTTTGTTCAGATAGGGTTGTTCTATTTTCTATGGTTCTTCAGAACGAAGTGCTTGGAGGAGTCAGATCTTCTCTCTAATCACGTTGATAGTTGGGTTGAGTTGCTCTCTGTCATTGCTTGTGGGGGAAGCTGAACCATATAAATTTGCTAAAATAAACGTGCAAGGGCTGAACTCCATGGTTAAACTGACATCAATGCTTCAGAAGCTCCAGACATCCGGGATATCTGTTGTCATGCTGCAGGAGACTCACCTGCTCCCTGAAGATGAACCTCATATGAGGTACAGTTTTTTCCTTAGGCAGTTCTATGGCTCTGCCAGTGTAAAACTGTAGTATTCCTTGTTTAGAATGTTTTCCCCCGCACTGCGTCGTCTTGGAATGTTTATGTTGAAAGAGCCGGAGGGTTTGAGTCGGTTAGAGAAGTAATGAGAAGACAAATAGACGGTCGCAGTGCGGGGCGCCGGTTTATGCAATCTTGAAATAAAGATACAGTTTACAAGCACTCACGTTTGTTTCCAGTGAATACTTCAATTGGCGACGAGGATACCGGCGTCCTGAGGACCCACGGGGCGAAGGAAAGAGGAGAGCGGTCGCTCCGAGCCAAAGCACAACGCTGCGCAGGCTTGTGCTGACATATCGCCACAGAGAAACATAGGATAAACGGAGAGCGGACGCTCCGAACCAACACAAAACAGTGTTGGTTTGTGCTGCTCTGTGGTTCTGGTCTGTGGGGGGCTACAGTTAAGAGCAGGCGCTCCGAACCAACACTCAGTGTTAGGTTGGTTTGTGCAGAGCTTCCGGACATAATCCCCTGCCGGTCCGGGAATCCCTTTTGAGCCCCACGGACTTTACTTGATTGGTGGGTTGAGGGAAAGAGATCGGTCCCTTTGAACAGACCTAAAACGCTACAAACAGAACTGCATCGATACGGGTAGCGGTCACTGCTGGGCTTATGCGCGTATGATCGCATCATCGCATGTGTTAAAGAAAAGGACCTCTCAATAAATCACGGTCACGTGATCCTGCCGGATCAAAACCAGGAAGTCTGGGAAGGGTGAAAATTATACATCTTCATCCTCGTCCCAGTACTAAAAAAAAAAGAAAAAAAAATGTCCTTCCATTTATTTGCACGACCATAGTGGAACCTCATATTACTATAGACATGTGCAAATGGAAAGACTGTTTTGATATACAAAAATGCAATGCATCAGTATTCAGCCTCCTGCAAGCTTTTTGCCGACTCCAGGACAACCAGCAGTTGTCTGGTCAGTTGTGGAAGGAATTTTGGCTGAATTATATTCAAGCTGTGGATCAAGAAGAACTCACATCCCGAAAAAAGAAACTATTATTATTACATGCACTTGGATTGGAAGGCCAAAGGAAGTTTAGAGAACTTCCAGAATTGACTAGAGCATGACAGAGCCATAAGACAATTGGACAAATACTATGCTCCTGAAACTAATGTAGCCATAAATAGATATACATTTTACACCAGGGTGCAAAAAGAAAATGAAAGTATTGAGGAATATGTTTCAGCATTAAGAGGCTTATCTAGGACTTTCAATTTGGCAATGGCATCACTCTGGATGAATTGATACGAGATCAGATAATAATTCACTCAAAGGATAATATAGTTCAGGACAGGCTGTGGTTGATTGGCAATCCATCACTACCTGAAACTATAGCCATTGCTAAGCGGGTGGAGCATAGTCAATTATGCTCAAAGGAGATGAAAGACAAGAAAGAAGAGGGTGTACAGAGCATGCAACAAAACACTACAAAGGTAGTACAGGAGCAAGAGGAAAAAAGCCAAGTTAATGCACTGCGAGCTAAAGACAAGGCTGAAGCTACTCCAGGAAAGAACAGCAAAACAAAAAATCCATAGTACAGAGGAAGTTCAAGTAAAGTTCATGGAAAGAGTTGGACTAAGAATGAACCTCGTACACATTATGATCAAAGATTTCAGAATTACCAACCAAGGGATGAAAACAGGTGTTACAACTGTGGCAGATTTGTTCATTACGCAAATGCAAAACAGTGTCCTGCTCTAGGACAGAAATGTGGAAATTGTGGCATAAAAGGTCATTTTGCAGTTGTATGTAAGAAAAAGAAAAGAGTTTCTGTCATCATAGACGAAGAGGAAGAGTCAGAGGAAGAAAGGGTGTTTTTCATACAGGAATCTCCACAAGGAGAATTAAAGTGCCCAAGTTGCTCGGTGATTCTAGATAATTGGAAGTTTAGGATGAAGGTGGATAGTTGTTCACCCTGGACAATTATCACCAAGAAAACTTGGCAGAACCTTGTAACACATGGTCTAAGAAGCGAATTGAATTCATCAGGCATTAGAAATCCGGGTGGATTTGAAGGGTCGAGGATAAAAATGATTGGGTGGTTTCCCTGTATCATTCAATTTAAAGACAGACGAGCCCAAGTTAAAGTTTATGTAGCAGAAAAAGGCGTTAACATCATAGGATGGAGAGATCAAGCTGGTTTGAGAATCAGGTTAGATCCATGTACGGAAGAACAGATTCTGTTGGTCAATAGTAGTCAACAACAGAGAAACGATGTGTCAGCGAAAAAGAATGAAGTCAAATCAGAGTTGGGTTTATTAAAGAATTTTGCGCACAGAATTCGCCTCAAGAAACTGTACCAGTTAGACACACGAAGTCGAGACCGGTTCCATTTGCCATTGGTGACAAAGTTGAGCAGGAGTTGACACTGTTGGAATCTGAAGGTATCATAGAAAAAATTGAATCTTCGGAGTGGGTGAGTCCCATCGTTGTGGCACTAAAGAAGAATGGCAAACCTAGGATTTGGGTAGACTTGAGGGACGTCAACAAGAACATAATAACTGATATATTTCCCCTTCCAATTATTTCTGAAATGTTGAATTGTATTGGTGATGCGGATGTGTTTTCAAAGTTAGATCTCTCAAAAGCCTATCATCAAATTTCACTCACTGAAGATTGCAGAGACATTACGGCTTTTATTATGCCACATGGTCTGTATAAGTATAAACACATGATGTTTGGTTTAGCTTCTGCGGCTGCTGTATTCCAAAGGGTGATGATGCATGTTCTTAAAGGAGTAAGTGGGATCTTTGTATATCAAGATGATATTATTGTATTTGGAAAAGGAATTGAGGAGCATGATAACAGGTTGTAAAAGGTATTAAAAAGATTAGAAGATGTGGGATTGAAAATTGAACAGAGCAAGTGTAAAATTGGAGTAGATGAGGTAGAATATTTAGGACATACTGTAAATGGCAAGGGGTATAAACCAAAAAGGGATGCCATGGAAGCAATCAAGGAGTCACCTAATCCTAAAAACAAAGATGAGTTAAGATCATTTTTGGGATTATGTGAGTATTATAATAGGTTTGTAAGAAACTTTGCAAATGTCACAGACCCCTTGAGAAAACTGCTGAAAAAGGATGCTAAGTTTATATGGAATGATGATTGCAACAAGGCGGTACAGTGCATAAAAAGTGAAATTTGCAATTCTTTGGAGTTAGGAGGGTTTGAGTTTGGTAGAATGGCTAAAATTACAGTAGATGCCAGTGGTAATGGTTTGGGAGCAGTGTTATCACAGGTAGATGATGATGCAAATGAGAGGATAATCAGTCATGCCTCGAGAGCCATTTCAGATACAGAGAGTAGATACTCAGTGATTGAAAAAGAGTTGTTGGCTTGTTCTTGGGCGGTGAATTATTTCAGGAAATATTTGTGGGGAACATAATTTGTGATTCAGACAGACCATAAACCATTGATTGAAGTTCTAACGGTCAAGGGAATGTGCAGAGCTTCGCCGAGGTTAGCAAGACTGAGTCTTAAAATGCAGGATTATAATTTCTTAGTGAAGTATGTGCCTGGAAAAAGGAATGTTGTGGCTGACTTTCTATCGAGATTACCATTGGGAAGTAAGCAGATAGCTGTGGAGATGGATGACGAAATGGTAGCTCTTGTGTTTGAAGTTACGTCCAAGGATGTGTGGATTGAGGAGTTGGGCAAAGATGATGAGCTTCAACAAATTGGCGAATACATGAAATCTGGATGGCCTGAAAAGAAAGCAGTTCAGGAAGCATGTTTGAGATTTTGGGAGGTAAGAGATGAATTGTCAATGGAGGATGGATTTTTGGTAAGGGGAGACAAGTTGATTCCCCCACGCAAGTTATATGATGAACTTATTGAGAAAGCACACCAGGGTCATCCTGGTATTACAGGCACGAAGAATAATATAAGATTGAAATATTGGTGGCCAGGTATGGATCTGATGGTAGAAAGAATGGTTAGGAATTGTTGGCCGTGTCAGAACAGTGATAAGAGTTGTAGGATTGTAAAGTCAAAGCCTATTGACATTTACAATGGTGAAGCACCATGGGAAATGGTAGGTATTGATATTGTTGGGCCATATGAGAAATTGATTGGTGAGAAGTTTTTGATAGCATTAGTTGATTACTATTCGGGTTGGCTTGAAGTCAAAGCACTAAGTAGGATTGATAGTCATGAGATTATGAAATTCATGATGCAAATCTGGAGGAGGGAAGGATTTCCCAAAGTGATAATGAGTGACAATGGAGTTCAATTCAAAAGCAGAGAGATAAGAGAGTTTGCCAAGAGATCAGGAATTGAATGGAGGTTTTCAGCTTTATATCATCCCCAAACTAATGGGTTAGTGGAGAGATGCAATCGCGTAATTGTAGAAGCAGTAGAATTGGCATTGAGTAATAACTTGTCGGTGGATGAGGTCCTCAAAGAGAAGGTGTGGAGTAGTAGGATGTCTGTTAAGAGAGGAATGAATATTTCAACTTTCGAATTAATGAGGGGAAGAGCTCCCAATACTTTGCTTAATCCGGAATGGGTTAATCGTAGGAGAGTTGTGCATGATGAAAAACATAGTTTGTTTAAAAATCAAACTAAAGATAGCATGTCTATCGGAGAACCGTCAATCGGAGAACCCAAATTGAGAATCTAACCAGGAGATTATGTGCGGATTAAGATTGGTCACAGTGTGAGGAAGGGTGACTCTAAATACAGCAGTCCGGTTAAAGTTATAGAGGTGTTCAGAAGAGCAGTTAGAGTTGCTGGGGGAGCGGTATGGAATTTGGATAGGGTAAGTAAATGGAGATGGGGAGGTAAACATGAAGAATTTAGGTACTTTGGTAAAGAGAGAAAAGCGAATGAATTGCTTGGAGATGAAATTCTATTTGGAATGGAGAATGTAAGTGAAATGGAGAATGTTGATGGGGACGTGGCCAGACAAGATGAAGAAATGAATGTGAATGTGCGAAAAGGTAATGATGTGTCTGGACGTAACATTTTGCGCAGTTCAAGAGAAAGGAGATTACCATATTGGTCCAGAGATTATGTTATGCGTAATTAAGAAAAATATAGTCTATACTTCGTGGACATTGCCAAATTTATTCACAAACTATTTTCATTCGAAATATATATATGTATTGTCTATAGGTCTTCAAAATGTTCATATGTGTTACTTATGTATTTGTTGTAACATGTTTATTTTCCTAGTACTTTACTTATATGTACTCTACAATGTTTATCAAGTATTTTTAATTAACATTGTAAGGGGGGGGATGGTGTAGTATTCCTTGTTTAGAATGTTTTCCCCCACACTGCATCGTCTTGGAATGTTTAGGTTGAAAGAGCCGGAGGGTTCGAGTCAGTTAGAGAAGTAATGAGAAGACAAATAGACGGTCGCAGTGCGGGGCGCCGGTTTATGCAATCTTGAAATAAAGATACAGTTTACAAGCACTCACGTTTGTTTCCAGTGAAAACTTCACAAACAAAGGGGGGTGGTGACTCTTTTGGCAAGGGACGTCCCGTGCCCTTCCAGGGCTGTGCTTAGGGATCCGGATGGAAGATATGTGCTGGTGAAGGGCACTTTGTTCGGCCACCATAACTTTGGCCTCTCTATACCTCCCGAATGATCACCAGCATGATTTCCTGTCTTCTCTCCTACCTGTAATAGCAGGTTTTGTAGACGGGCGCTCCTTATTGAGGGGGATTTTAACTTTTCCCTGGATCCTGCCACAGATAAATCATTGCTGCTGGCCTCAAGTGACTACAGGTGGTCCTTGTCACTGATGCGTTTCCTAACAACATGGGTGGTGACACAATCAATGGGTGATTGCTATCTCTCTTTGATGCTGAAGCCAGGTAAGGATGACACTTCTTGCAGCTCTTATCGGCCAACAGACCTCCTTAATACAGATGCCAAGATCTATGAAAAGGTTGTGGCCTCTCGTCTAATGGGGTGTCTCCCCGCCCTGATGCACCCGGCTCAGGCGGGCCTTTTAGCAGGAAGTAGCATGCATGATAATATCCGGAGGGTCATAGAGTTGGGGAGGAAACAGCTAATCACATTTACTTTGTTAGCGCTAGATGCCGACAAAATCTTTGATAGAGTCAACTTGGGATTCATCAGACTGATCTTGCAGTGGTTTGTGTCTCACCCTAACTTTACTGCTTGGTTCATGGCCTGCTATTGTTCCCGATGGACCAGGTTCTCCAGCAGTGGCCATTATTCATGCTATATCCGCATACGCAGAGGGATTTTCCCACGTTATCCTCTTTATCCCCTTATTTTCGCACTTGTGATGGAACTCTTGGCTGCCTATATTCAGGCTAAGCTGCAAATCAGAGGCCTGTGCATTGTGGGAACTGAACAGAAGGCCACTCTGTATACCGACAATGTCCTTTTTATGTTAACGGATATTCAAACATCACTGTGGTGGCCATGAGACTTCTAGCCAAATTCAAAGCTTCCTTGGGGTTCATGATCAATGTGGAGAAATCTAAGGGTCTAAACATCACACAGCCTCCGCACTCTATGTCCCAGATTATACAAGATTTCCCTTTCCAGTGGTATGACCCAGAGCTGGACTTTCTGGTGTTCAAATTGTGGTTATGGACCTGTTTAAATCCATCTTCTAGACACTATTTAGAGCTCTGGCTGGTGACCTGTCCCGGTGGGCCACTCAGGAGATCTCCTAACACTGCTGTTAAGATGAACATTCATCCCAGAATACTATACCTCACCTCGTCCCTCCCATTTCCAGTTTCCACAGCCCCTCTTCAGGCTCAACACCAAAATGTCATGCGTTTTATATGGGGTGGTAGAAAGCCAAGAGATAGTAAGCAGGTTCTCCACCCCAGTAGGTACTGCAGTGGCCTGGGTCTCCCGATCCTTCATAACTATGTGCTGGTGGCTAATATCTCTGAGTTGTTCTCTTGGGTGTGCACTGAGGGGGCTCCACTCTTGCTAAGCACGGAGCAATCAGTAATGGAATTCCCCTTGGTTACCCTCCCATACTTGGCCACAGCAGACATGTCCAGCAGGGGTTCACTCATATCCTCTGCCAGGTCTACGCTCTCTTATTGGGACAGTGTAGTTGGGCGTAGGGGGTTCTGAGGGGGCTTGGGCCCTTTTTCTACAGTGGTGGGTAACCCTAGGTTCTCCCTGGCCATGGAACATGGACCTTTTTTCTCAGTGGGAGGAGGGTGGCTTAAAGCATCTGGCACAGCTAAATTAGGAGGGTTCCCTGTTGACCTTCGTGGAATGCACGAACAAATTTGGCCTTCCCTAGTCTGAACGCTTCAATTACTGCCAACTGCGCCACTGGATTTTCAACTCTAAGACCAATGCAGTGGAAACACGAACCCCCTGGGCTTGGAACAGACCCTTCAGGATGGCGCCACAGCCAAGACAATCTCAAGGGTTTATAGATAACTCGTTACCTCCAACTCTTCCACCCGGCACACATACATAGCCCGGTGGGAGAGGCATCTGGGGTGCCTGATCGCTGAGGAGAACTGGGCACACATCTTGAGGAGGGTGGGAACCTCCTCCCAATGTGTGACCAACAAAACAATGGAAACTCATACTCACTGCTGTACAGATGGTATATGTACCCCACCAGCCTCCATAAATTCAATTCTACAATTTCACCCCTTTGTTGGCAGGGGTGCATGGAGGAGGGCAGCTTCATTCACATGTGGTGTGCCTGCCATCTGGCTCAGTCCTTTCGGAGGGAAGCAGTAGCTCTTGTAGCAGAGATAACGGGCCAATGAGTGGCAACAGAACTTCTCTGCTCTCTCAGTTGTTCTTGGCTGCTGCATAGCTTTGAACAAATCCTGGAAATGCCCGGAGGACCCCCATGTGAATATACGGTGGTACAAAATCTGGGTGATGGCGGCAGCTGAGGAGGTGGGGGCCTGTTCCATAATAAGTATGCGACACACCTCCACTTGGCTCCCGCTGCATGAATTCTGCAAGACGTACCCAGCACGCTCAGTTAAACCGCAAATGCTGTGTCACCTCGCCCTGATATCGGTTGCATGCACCCACTGCTTCTGCTAATAGAGGGTTTATCGCATAAGCCTGGTTATCCAAAGTTAATTGACTCCACTGTCAACCTACTCATGCTTTACTTAAAAAAGTTTTGGGTTTTTTGTTACCAACCCAAATTTAACCATGCGCCTGATTTATACTTCAGTTCTCAAAATGGTGTTGCAGGTGCGTGAGGCAAACAGAGGCAAAGACCCCAACCTCTTAGCATAACCAAGTGAAGTATCTGGCCACACACATTAAAAAACTGCTCTCAATAGTTGTAACTTTTGAACTGATTCTATGTTCTGTTTATATTTTTCCCTTTTCTCACTATCCCTAAAACCTCCGCCCCTTTCACCCTTCCTCAATATCTGTGATTTCAAAACAACAAAATTGATATTTTTCTTTTTGTGTTTCACAAAAATTCTTTTTTCTTTTTTCTGTTAATACAGTGATCAATTACTATTGTAAATTGTATAGATCTCATTTGCCATGATTTGAAAAAGACACTGATGTGTTGAAACACGCTTAATCTGATAGGGCGCTGTTTGTTTTAATTTATCAAGTTATATTGAACATGACCTTAAAAACTAAAAAGGATCTCTATTCACCTGTTAAGTGTGGCGCAGTTTGTTAATGTGTGTGGCCAGATACTTCACCTACTCACGCTTTACATGTATCTGTTATGCATTGCACCTTGTAAGCACTTCTGTTTCATTGTTTTTGTTCTTTCTTGTTTTTTTTTATTGTTTTTCAGAAAAACTATAAATAAAGCCTTTCAACCAATAATAAGAGTGTTCCTAGGTCTTCTCAGGCTTCTTGGCTATAGATGCTGGCCGTTCTTGGTTGTTTGTGGCTTAGGTGTATTCTTTCCGTTTCCCATGTGTGTTGTTTGAACACACGGGGGCTAGGTGCCACCAAAGCCAGTAGATGTAGGGCACGTTGCTGTTACAGTGATGATGCCCAATTAAATTGACCTTGGTCCCTGTCTCATGGCAGGGGACAATCAAATTGTTGCCCGCCAGGCCCTTTGATCTGCGATGGCAATGATCTGGCAATCCTGTCCCTTCCCAAACTTGTTTTGAGATCCTACCTAGGAGCACAGAGACCCCCCTCTACAACTGACATAGACTGAAGCTCTTTCTAGACAGAACCAAAGTCATGACCTGAAAAGAGAAACTTTCAGGGAAAGCATTAAATAAAGAATATTATAACCTTGAATCACACCAGCAACATCAGACAGTATTTCCTCAGCTCCTTTCAGAGACAGTAGTGAACTCTGTGGAGCTGCAGAAACAGCAGGGCAGATTTTTGACTTTCTGAGCACGGACTAAGAATTTGTGGGAGTAAACGTGTCTGCAATTGTTAGGGAGAACCTACCTGCAAAGACGATCTTCAGGCTCCCTTGACATTGTGCAATTAACATTGGCTGCCCTGGCTCCCTGAGAGACTCTTCTTATCTCTGTGCTTTCTCTTTCCCCCAGGAAAAGGTCAATTTACTGACCATTGTAAGGTTTCAAAACTACTTACCTGTTTATGAAATATGAGTTAACCTTGTATTCCTCTATTCTGTCTTTTGCACCAAACTCAGTATTGCTCTAAATGTAGCAGTGATACATCAATGGCCACAGGGTCCTAGCTATTTAAGCCACCTGAGGGCGTAGGACGTGTCTGTCTGCCATCCCCAATGGGTATCATCTGATTAAGAGAAACAGAGTGTGTTTTGAAGTGTACTGTACTTGTTACATATATTGCTCCTTTCTGAAGAAGGCTTAGATAACTGACTGTTAAATTAAATTAATAGTCGTTTTATCAATAAGCCTTGAGTGTAAGTGTTTATTTGGATAACTGTACTGTGAAGCTCTGTGTCACAACATTACTGCTCACATTGACCCCTCTTGTTTGGAGAGAGGACAGCAGTTGAAAAAGCACTGACTGGAAAGACAGGGGAGAGTGGAGGTGTGGAAGAAGAGGAGAGCAAGAAGAGGTGGTAAGAGCTATCGGGTGAAGTATGGGGTCATAATATCAGAGGGTGAGAATGAAAAGAAGGAGTCGGTGAGAGCAAAGGCAGTGAGGAAGTAGTGATAACATTGAGGTGTGAGAGTGAATAACAGGAGGTGGAGTGAGTTGGAGTGAGTAGAGGAAATCCAGGATAGAGTGAGAACATCAGAGGGTGAGAGTGAACATATGAGGGTGTTAAAAAGCAAGGAGGATAAGGAGGAGGCATTACATCAGCAGGTGAGACTGGACAGAAGTAGGTAGTAAAAAGAAAGGACGTAATAGCAATGGAGGTAAAAGGAGAGAAGGAGGAGGTGGTAGCAAATAAGCAGGTGAGGGGATAGAGGGGGAGGTAATATCAAGTGGAAGAAGGTGGAAGAAGAGATAGCATGCTTGTAGGTGGAGGGGCTAGTAACCTGAGTCCAGGAAGTCCAGGACATGGGGAGACCTAATGGAAAAGAGGGGTTTATAACATCAGAGACTGGCAGTGAACAGAGGAAGTAGAATTGGGGGAGACAAACAGTGTGGAGTTTGGACAAATAATATACAGTAAGGGAGATGGAGAAATTGAGATGGTGACATCAGGCAGCAAGGTATGTCATTAGGAGAGGGTTAGGAAGAATCTAGCGAGTACGGGCAGCCAGGTTCTAGTGCGCCTGGTCAGCCCTAGGCAGGTCCAGACAGTGGACAGGTATGAGCCTATGGCCAGTTTAGAGAGGTTACCCCTGGATGTCCGCTCTCAGTCTCCCTGTTGGCCACATCCACAATTCAGCCTGATCACAAGAATCTACAACAGAGTGAGTCATGGGGTGTGGGCTGCAGAGAGCATGCATCTATATCTGACCAGGTTGACAAAGGTTTTGGGTCACTTTCAATCCTGCAATCATAGGAAGGGGTGAGGCAACCCCTCTTATATTATCTGAACTGAAACATTTGCTGCAGAGGCCGGAAAGCCCCTATTATCTGCCTCCGGAGAAGGAGAAATTCTTCAAAGGAAAGTTCCTAGTGATAAAGGGGTTTACGCCATTACGGAGAAAGCTATCTTGACACCCATTTATTTCCGGGAGAACCTCGTTCATTTGAGTTGTGCAATCTTGTACCATAATCCATAATCTTTAATAAAAAGATACTGAACAACGACACACCACTGTATCATGCAGTCCTACTTAACCCCAGGTCTAACCCGGTGGCAGGTGGTGTCAGAGGTTGGATTTAGAAAACTTAGACTGCCTAAATGAACTATTACACCAAATGCTAAGAACACACCTTCAGGGCAGGAACCATCACTCACCTCCCTAAAACTAGAAACCAAAACTTCCCGGAGATATTTTCTGGTAAAATAAGCATAGTGAATAGTACAAGCCACCATTCAGGCTAATAGAAAACCCATCCACCCTATTAGAGCCACTCCTAGCCCAAATGCAGAAAGACCCCAAGCAGTGATAGAAAAGGGCTGTCACACACCCAGACAGCATTTTCAGGTGCTCCCTTCAGATCTTAAAGGTTGAAAATCTACTCCAACTGACCAACCGATGATGCAGATTCTGATGTCAAAGTTCAGGGCCAGAAGACTTTGCCAGTATTCTCAAGTGGGAGCTCTTTGGAGCAAGATCTCTAACTAAATCAGGGCCCTCATTCTATGAAACGCAGACGACGCAGGATTAAATACCATCTCTGCACCCCACACATCTGCATCTATACAATGCAAACCCATGCTGGAGGAAGACCAAGGGGAACTTGAAGGCCGTCACTGAACCCATTCATCAGTAATATTTGGCATCAACAACTGAATGCAGACCGAAATATAATCCTCAGCTCGGAGGAGGCAAAGAGGAAACCCAAACTCTATACAAATTGGCACTGGTGCACCGGGCCCTCCTGGAACACGTCCATTGTTGCGAATCAGTCCCACAAGTATCCCTCCTACAGAAATACACAGAAGGGGAGGATACAGAGGCATTATTTCAAACCTTCCAGAGATCCATGAAGACCACACAATGAAAGACTAGCTGTCCCCATTACAAACAACACTCTGCTACTTACCAGACACCAATAGGCTGCATATTAACTTCTTAACACCAATGGTAGAACCGATTAATATACCCTTAGGAATGGTATCCTCAAGAGGATAGGCCAAGATCCAGAATGCCATTGCCGCCATCTGAGGTATCTCCATCTATCGGCCCCAGAAAGCCAGAAGCAGATGACCTGTTGGATCAAGGTCCTGGTGGGGAAGTGGATGGGAAGGAAAATTGCCAAGAAAATGAAAGAGGAGCTGTTCCTTGTGCAGTTGGTTGCCTCGCTACACATACCCCTACATAAATCGGTTAGGCATCCTCACGAATCAACCCTAGAAGTAGCTACTCACTCCGCCAAAAGCGTCCGACGGGCATGGAAGAGGAGTTCCACAGGCAGCAACTAGCTACCTTGTAGACCAGCTCCTTCACAGATAGGAGAGATAACAGGTCTGTGGGAGGATATCATCCATAACTGGAGGCCCAATCTATGAACAGGAAACCTTTGGTAGGTTAAGAAAAGGCGGGGATCAGCCATGACCAAAGTCAGCTCCAGCAACTGTGTTCAGGATGTCCAGAGGAAAAGTAAAGATCGACAAGTCAGAACCGAATATTTCAGAGAGTCCCATCTTCTGGTGTGAAGCCTGCGCTTAGCCGCGACACGTAGCTCGTGTCTGTCGTACTCTACTAACACCTGAATTGATGAACATGAGCAGATGACAAGTGTCGGCTGAAACCAGAATGAGACAGCACGAGGGCAAATTCTTGTCCAGGGAAGATTTTGGCCCCATCAGTCTTGAGGGGAAACAAGTCTGCACCATGTTGGACAGTTGAAGCTTGCAAACCGCAATCTACTCAGATTGGTGCAGGCCAAGTAATTACACCCACTATGATTGGTGCCAGTTACCTGCCCCCATGGAGACGTACAGTCAAAGGCATGCTTAAGGTTTGACACAGGAAAAGAGAAGAGTGGGACCGAAATAGCAGTCCCATCCAGGCCTGAAAGAGGAGGCCCTATTCGGAACCATGGTGACCAAATTCGACCACTGGTTCTGAATTTCACAGATTGAGGAAACAACAGAACTAGCGAAGGGCTTATTTGGTTGGGCGTTGGACCAACTACTAGCCTTTCTGCATTTTTAGTTTTCCTTGTGTCATTGTACTTTAACACTGAGTCCCGATTGGTGTTACCGACCCTTTTCATTTCCCTTGCAGTTAGTTCTTTTGGGTAACCCTTGCATCTAATCTTTCTCTTAGATTATGTGCCTCAGTTTTAAAATCTGAGCGATTGGTGCTGTTCCTTTTTAGTCTGAGAAACTGACCCAGAAACCAATTACCTCTCACAGGCCGGGGATGAAAATGTGGGTAATACAACAAAGCATTCGGTCAGTTAGTTTGTGGAAGGGTTTAACTTTTCTTTCCCCTCGTCCAATTTGATGGTGATATCTAAACATTGACTTCAGATCTAGTAAAGTTGTGTGTACATTTCAAATATCTGTCCTGCATGCTCAGATTGCATAGCTTCTTCTTCGCTACCTTTCCAGATGACTCAAATGTCCAAATCACCACCACAGTAGTCTCAGAGCGCCTAGAGGCGTTCTTTGTGCCAAATGTTTAAGGGCATGAGAACATCTTTTGGCTCAGCAATGGCCAGGCTGTTAAGCCTTCCAGAGATCCAGGGTGTCATTGTGAGCATAGGTGTGTTGGAAATGTGCACAAGAAAACTGGAGAACAAATGGTTAGGCTCTGTAGACTGGCAAGCTGGGTAGAACTATGGGCACTAATAGATGAGGCTGGGTTTTGAACCATGGCTCTGCTGGGAGCAAAGCCCGGGCACGGTTTTCCTGGAAGTATTATACCAGTGACGCTATGGGGATGGGTACACTGGTGTGAGAGGCAGGACTCCTCTAGGGTTGAGGCTGGGCACTTCTGGGAATTAATCTGCATAATCCATCCTTCTCAATCTGAGCTGCAGTTATCTTATCCTGTTGTTAGCGAGCAGCCTGCAGATCTGAGGTTCAAACAGGAGTGTAGGGTCTGTTTAGCATTTTTTATTTGCAGGTCTACTTCTGGTGTTATGACCCTTTTCATAACCTGAGGGAAGCGCATGTGCATTATTTATTTAATTGAGTATTTTGGTGAGTGCTACCTTCCACCTTGTGACTGCTTCAACATGCGTGACATTAGACACTAATGTGAAACAGCAG
Source organism: Ambystoma mexicanum (assembly GCF_040938575.1). Classification (NCBI taxonomy): domain Eukaryota; kingdom Metazoa; phylum Chordata; class Amphibia; order Caudata; family Ambystomatidae; genus Ambystoma; species Ambystoma mexicanum. Next base: position 192,884,098 of record NC_090927.1, on the reverse strand, counting down.
CACACGAAATGACAAAACGTAACATGGCCTAACAATCTACTGCACCAAATCTGGCATAATTTGCCAAAAAATGAAAAGATGGGCTGAATAAATAAATAAAAAATGAAAATGAAGAACAAGCAAAATTCCCTAACAAAACAAGAGGTTCAAATTCGGTTACAAGATCGCAATTAGGAAGGGAGAATTAAAAAATGAAAACACAATGGTGGATCACTTTCAAGTTAAAATGTGTTTGGATTTTGGAACAAAATGCATAGATAATAACAGCTAACAGACACATGCTACACTACATCAACGTACACCATAAACATGACATTGTGTAGCATAACATAACAGTGTAGCATACAAAACCTGAGGAATCATAGCATTTCAAAGCAAGGCAGAGCATAGTGAAGATGGCGTGACACATAGCAAATACATGCATAGCTCAGCGTAACAAGCAAATCATAATGAAACCTAGCACTACAAATTCAGCAGGTCTCAAATAAGAAACACACACACACACATATGCGCGCGCACGCACTAGAAAGGGACTCATCCTTCATACACATCCTTTATTCCAGCTTGTGGACACAAATCTCTTTACTTTCATTAAGAGATGTTCTCTCCTGAATACTGAGAAGAAATGGTTCTATGTGATGTTAATGAATTGATTTATAACGAATGAAATGTTTCCAAAAACAAAATATAAAATGTTCTTTTTTTAAATTTAAATTGTGGGGTTCCCCCAAACCCGTTTCCCCATGCTTGTAACCCCACTACATGTACGTGCACCATAAACATGACATTCTGTAGAATAACATAACAGTGTAGCATACAAAACCAGCATTTCAAAGCAAGTCAGAGCATAGTGAAGATGGCGTGATACATAGCAAATACATGCATAGCTCAGCAAAACAAACAAATAATAATGAAACCCAGCATAAAAGCACTACACATTGATTTACAACGAATGAAATGTTTCTGAAAACAAAATATTCAATTTCCCTTTTTTAATTTAAATTGGTGGGCTCCTCCCAAACCCGTTTCCCCACCCTGTACCACCCCCATACCTTTTAACCCTTTACTCCCACCCCGTATATATTTATTTTTTTATGTTTGTTCGGTTAACATTTCATTCATTATTTTATTTTTGGTAACATCACTGGGTACCAAAGAAATATGTGGGCCCCCTGTGGTAAGTGAGCCATGCCTCATGCTTTAAAAGAAATGGTGGCTTTCATAAAATGTTTAAATAGCAATAACATGTTGCCTTGCATGTGCTTCCTAGGGCTTCGAGACACTAGCATATTGCAACGCCTAGGGAAAATAATTGAATATGATTTTAGAGAACACATGGTTCAAACAAACAAAAAAGAAATGTGTGCATCACAGGGACTGTGACAAGGCCCCAGGCCACGAGAGAAACCCTGAGAGGGACCAATGAAGTCGCCTGCTTGGTTCTGGATATGGACAACGCAGCCACTCAGGTGACACCCGGGCAAGTGCATGCTGTGTAGGAGGATGATCCCAGAGTCACCTCACCTTGGTCTCTGCCACATATTAGAAGACAATCACATTGTTGCTCATCAGGACAGGCCTTATCCAACCCCAGGCCCAGGAGGCCAACATAGTCCTGACAATTGTATCCCTTTCCAAATTCGCTTGTAGACCCTAAAGTGTGGACACATTTCCTCCCTCAACGAACAGAGCCTGATGCTCCCTCTAGACAGATCCAAATTCATGCTCAATACCAAAGCTTAGTAAAAGCAAGCAACTTGGTAAACAAGTGTCATAGTGGACCAGATATGTGCACAGGTATTGTTTACTACAGAGTACACGAATGGCTTTTCCACAGATATCTTTTTTCCAATGCCTCCACAGGTTTTCGAGTTCCAAAACTCTTCTTCAGGGCAATGCAAATGCATGTGGTTACTAAAATATAATTGACCAATTGAAATGTTATTATTCGTTCTGAGATGTCTGCGAAAAAGAATTCCTTCTTATATCAGTGACTCATCAGTGACTCTTGCAGGGCCTGCCTTAGGGAGGGTGGGCTGGTAGACCGCCCAGGGTGCCATTAGCCTCCTAGGGTGCCAGCATGGGGGAGCCTTTCAAGGGCTACCCCTAGCTGGTGTGGTGGGAGAAGTGTACGTTTGAAATTAAATGCGCTCGCGGGAGCGGTGCATTTAACAATAGGGTGCTGGCCCCCTATTGAGATAATTACCTCCCCGCTGTGACGCGGGAACAGGGCGGTTTTCATTAGAATAGGGCGCTGATGCTTACATCAGCGCCCTATTCTAGTGATTAACTCCCTGCTCCCGTGCGGGAGAGGGGAGAAAATCATCTTAATAGGGTGCCGCAGCACCCTGTTGTTGAATTCGTCCGCTCCTGCAAGAGCATTTAATTTCAAAAGGACGCCTTTCCCACCATCGAAAAGAAACATTTGGTGGCACCAATCCCCCACCACCAATTTATCAGGGGTGCGGCGGGGGTTGGCCGGGCTCCAAATTGTTCTTTTTCTGCTCAGAGCGCTGCTGCCACTAAGGCAGCACTGGACTCTGGTCATGTTGTAGAGTGTAGCATCAGTTCACAATATCATTCTAAGCGTTTTTTCTGATCCTTTGTTGTTTCTGCTGTTGATTAATATATTGTTGTTTCTGCTGTTTCATATATTGGCTCTTGAAAACGTAAAAAATGTTCCTCTTTTTCTTATTGAAATTGTGAGATTCAATTCCAAGAAAAATGCTAAGTTAATATCATATATGAAACCCTTGTACTGGGAGGATTACGCTGAATCCTAAAGAGCAGATTCATCTATGGAAGTCTGCTGGTACTGGCTTAACCCTGCATATTAGCTTCCCAGCCAGTAGACCACACAATGGAATCGCTGCAGAATTCAGCATGGCCCAGACATCACTGAGAAAAATGATAAGAAAAGAAGTCGGACGGCTTGCCCAACAATTCTTTTTTTGTGTGTTTTTTGTGTGTCTTTTTATTAATTATATGGTTGAAAAACGTCAACCTTTAGTCAATTATATATTACATATAAACTTCCCATATGTACATTATAAAAAGTATCAAAACCTTTAAAATAAGAAATGAAAGATGCATTACAAAAACATATCTCATTCCTTAATCAATTGATAATAAAAAATAATAGAGAACAAAAATATAAAACACAAAGAAAAGAAAAGGAGTAGGAGGCAAAACAGCTATTTTCCTTTTAAAAATAGAAACATTAAAATGTCAACGATGATCAGTATCCAAACTCAGTGCCCTAATAAATCCCGTAAGAGCGACTATTGAGAAGGTGGTTCAGCCAGCCAAAAGGAGGGTCCATATCAATGGATTGCCCTCTACTGAATTCATTTCATGAAAATCGTAAGTCCTTATATATATAGCAAGTAGTTGAGAGAGTGCCCTACAATCCAGCAGCCAGTGTGTTATAGTATCCATGCCACTTATACAGAATCTACAACCAATTTGATCTTTTGGAATCATACCAAATCTTGCCAGCTGTTGTTTTGTGTGAATTAAATTCCAACGAAAACGTAGAAAGCTGAACTGGGTTTCTTTTTACGGGTAAATACTGAGAAATTGAGCTAATTTACCCAATTCTTTATGTTCCCCATGCAGATGGCGAAGGCAACTGTAGGAGTGCAAGGACTCCTAAGCTTTAATCCAGTCCCATCAGAACAATCTAGATTTTACTTTCATCGGATTATCCCCAGGTTCCTCAGTTGAGCTCCCTATGTCCTCCAAAATACCAGAGCAGAGTTGATGCATACTCTTCAAGTGTATGTAGCCTTGACATAGATATACTTTTTATCAATCTACAAATATCGAATTCACTGGGGGACAAAGGATCTTTCTTACTAATGAAAGTATCTTCCAATATGCTAATGCTGTAAGGGAGACAATGCCAAACTCGTATCTTATTGCAACCAGCGGAAGAGACTTCGGACATGCAGCAATCTTTTCCAGATTTTACCCTCAAAGAGGGGACGTAACTCCCAGATCCTGAGTGTATCTACCTCAACTCCATATCGCAATTTAGGAACTATTTTGGCTTCATAATAACATAATGCGGGTTTTAATGAACATTTACCAAATTTAGAGACCACTCTGGCCAATTTATTGGTCAGATTAGAGGGTCTAACTCTTAGCCAAGTGAATACATTTGATAAACCAGGACCAGCATTCACCTGGAACCCCAAATACGTTAGGGATTTCCCCTTCGCAATTTCCATTTTGTTACTAAACCATTTCTGGTTGAAACATTTATTTGATTTAGTCAACTGAATGATCTTGGTCTTTTCAGGGTTGGCTATCAAAGACAGATCTTTCACACAGGTCAGCAAGGTGTTAATCAGTCTCTGTAAGCCAATTGCAGTGACATCAAACAGAAGATAATCATCCACATAAGCCAGCCATATAAGGTTTAGCCCAAGGAGTTTCAGAGAGACGAGATTAACAGATTACAGGTGTTTGCCAATATCAGCTAGTTAAAGGTTAAAAAGGCAGAGTGCTAACATGCAACCCTGCCTTACACCTCTACCCCGTTAAATACTTTGAGAAAGAGCCCCAGAATGATTCAGATCTACCCTTACGTTTTTATTAGAGTATAAGGCAATAATGACTTTCAGCAAGCAATGTGGAGTCCCCCAAAGTGCCAGTTTACACCATAGTTTGCCCCTCTCAACTGCATCAAAAGCAGATGTAAAATCAAGAGAGCCCACAAATATGCTTTCATAGGTTCCATTCCAGGCACGTGACTACAAACAGTTCACTACTGTGCCATTTAAGAAAGTACCCATGTTTAGCCTGAATCCCGACAGCCATTTCTCGATTCTCCCAGATTCTGTCATCCATGATTCTAGATCGGAGCGCAGGATAGATGAAAAGACCTTACTGTCTGCATCTAGAATCAGTATCGGGTGGTAATTCAGGGGACTGGACCTATCACCTCTTTTATAGATAGGAGCGACATGAGCGCTTGACCTGGTAGGAGGATATTCCCCCATCTTTACAATATTTTGGAAGAGAGATGGCAGAACCTCTGCCCATAGATGGGCCTCTCCCTTGAACAAATAATTTGATAGGCCATTTAGCCCTGGGGCATGAGATGTACTGATCTTACGCAGGCTTTCCAGAACAATTTCGGCACTAAAGTCTTCAGGTGTTAGATCGGTTGAGTTCTCACACAATGAGAGCACATTGTTCTTTCCTGAAAGACCTCTTTCAAAGACTCTGGTAAAATAGGAGACCCACATAGCCTCTGTGACTCCATTCATCTGGACATATGACTGGGATAGATTGACTGCATTTATAATTTTCCAGAAAGCCTTTGTGTCTTTATCTTTGAGGCAGCATAGCATCGCCTCCGATTCATCCTGGAAACGCATTGCTTTCTCTCTGCTATCTTTTTCTCTACCTATGGTGAACCTCTCTCCCTGGCTGTTCAACCAATACCTGGCACTCCTTGTCCACCGCATTCCTGCTCTCTGCCCCAACTTCCAGTGCTATGCGGTTGACACCCGGCTCATCTTCAGGCTACCTTCGGCCACATCTTCCCCCTCTATCATCTCTGACTGTCTGTCTGCTATCCAGGAGTCGTGTGCCGCCAATGACCTCTGCCTTAATGCCAGTAAGACTGAGATTCTCCTCATAGGCACACCCGCTCCCTCCTTTCCTGTAGCTCTCAGGCCAGCCTCCCTTGGCCCCCTTCCTGCTCCCACCTGCAAGGCTAAAAACCTCGGTTCATCTTCGACTCCATACTCTCCTTCTCTCCTCACATCTCTGACGTCTCTAAGAAGTCACATTACCAGCTGCACCTCCTCAGAGGTATTCTTCCATTCATCTCCTTCCCCCAGAAGCTCACTGTCTCCAGAGCTCTGATTCTCTCTAGGCTGGATTATTGCAACAGACTCTTTCTAAATCTTTCTGCCTCTACTCTCCGCCCCTTGCAACTCATCCAGAACAGGACTGCAAGACTTGCCCGGTGTGCAGTCATAATGTCGACATCAATAATGTCGACAGTCAAAATGTCGACAAATTAATGTCGAAAAACAATAATGTCGACAAACAAAAATGTCGACATTTTTCTATATTTTTTCGAAATTTAATTTATTGTATGAATAAATAAATAAATATATATATATATGATGTGTTGAGTATGAGGGGTGGTTGGGGGGGTGTGGGGGGGGGTGGCAGGGGGGTGTTGGGTGAGGGGGGGTTGGGGGGGACCCCCCCATAGTAAATACTATTTTTATTTATTTAATTATTGACTAAATAAATAAATATATAATTGTTATGTGTTGAGTATGAGGGGTGAAAGGGTGGTTGGGGGGGTGTGGCGGGGTGGCAGGGGGGTGTTGGGTGAGGGGGGGTTGGGGGGGACCCCCCATAGTAAATGATCCTTTTTTAGGTTATTTATTTATTGAATAAATAAATAAATAAATAAATAAATAATTGGTATGTGTTGAGTATGAGGGGTGAAAGGGTGGTTGGGGGGTGTGGGGGGGGTGGCAGGGGGGTGTTGGGTGAGGTGTTGATAGTTTTAAGGGTTTATAGTCATAATGTCAACAAAAAAAAATGTCGACATTTTTTTTTCGAAAAAATGACTTTTTACATTATAAGTATAGGATGTCGACATTATTATTTTCGACATTTTTTTCGAAATTTTTGTCTGTCGACATTTTTTTTTCGACATTATGACTATAAACCAACTTGCCCTTGGCCTCAAACCCAGGGATCGTATCTCCCCAGGACTGAAATCTCTGCACTGCTTCCAGTGCTGGGGAGGATGAAGTTCAAAACCCTATGCATTGTCCACAAGGCCGTCTGGGGCATGAGGCCCCAATACCTTCAACTCTCTCTTCCTAAATATCTTCTTCTCGAGCTTTCCGCTCATCCGCCTCCAACTCCCTCAGGGTCATTCGCTTCTCCTAGCAAAGAGTTGGTGGTAGATCTCTTTTTTCAGCTGGGGCCTCCCTCTGGAACAGCCTCCCTGCCTCCCTTAAACTTGAGAACCCTCTCCGGTTCCGGAAGCATCTCAAAACCTTTCTCTTTGCTTCTGCTTTTTCTCCTCCTCTCCCCTGCTGACCTCCTGGCTGTAACCTGAACTGCACTAGTTAGCTGGACACCCTCTGACCTCGGGCCCAGGTCTCTCCCCAGTCAGTCTCACACACTTGCACGGCCTGCCGGCAACCCCCTCACTTGGGGACTGTTTCTGTATCCCTAAAGAGCCCCTACCAGCACTTGACACCTGATGTCTGCACTTATCCTGCACTTGCCACTTATGGCCGTTACTTTTACTTATTGTTATTATCTGTTAACTTGTACTGCACTGTCCCTTCACCCCTTCCCACGCACTTGCGCGATCTGAATGATACGTTGCCTAGTAGGATCGCTGTCTGTCCTCCCTTTGTTCCCCCTTCTTGCCTCGTCGTACCTTGAAACACCTGCGTGTAGACACATTATAAATACCATATCATATCATATCATATATCATATCATATCATGGCTCTAGACTGAACTAACCAGTTCTTATAAGTTTGTCACCCCTTTCTGATTCCCTCCACCCTTTCAAACCCAAAGATTGTGAGTGCACTTTTAAATTGAGAGATCTTTAACCTCATTTGTTTTTTTTCCAGCAGCTACCTCTTCGTTTTATAAATGACAATGGGAGATGGATCCACACTGACGGGATCCCCTCTTCATAGTTCCACCATCCGATAAAAATGAGGCCACAAAATTCACAAAATATGTGGGAGTAAAGACTTGATATGTCCATGCCTCTGGGTTTGCTGTCAATAGGTGGACAATTGGCGATTGAGCTTCTTCACTGGACCCCCATTCCAGGAGATCCTATTGCCACGGCTGTTAGATATTAGGGCTTTAGAAACAGTTAGGATGGGCTGATCTTGTCCCAAGTGTAATTCAATCGAGAAAACTTTTTCTTGTAAAGCGCGATCACTGTGAGACATAAACTTGACTCTAAAATCAATACATCTCAAGAAGAGCCACTTGTTAGTGAAAAAATATTCCAATACTGAAGTTGTGTAGCCATTTGTCCAGGTGGGGGAAATTATTAAATCTGACTGGGATAAACCAAGACCCTCCAGACCTGAGGACCAAATCTTCCAATTTATTTTCTTTCCCTTACTTACTAAATCTTTTTTCCCCAAAGAATCCCATTCATCATTACAAGAGCAGTCCGAGTTTAAATCCCCTACCAAGATGACATGTCTCCTTGTGGTGATCGAACACCATGCCACTGTACACTCTTCGATACCCAACAAAAATTCTTCCAGCTCAACATGCTAGTCATTCCAATACACATTAATCAATAGCAGCTTCAAGCATCCCTCTTTAGTAATAGCTTCAATAGTAGTAGCTAATGCTCCTCGGCATGTATCATTGGAGCTCAAGAGTTTGAGCGCGAAATACGCCTTTGTTAACGTGAGGAGGCCCCACGAAGGACCGCCCTTAGGACCCTGAGTGGTTGGTTGCCCTGTCACAACATATCTCTCAAAGGTCGGAATCTGCATAAGCCACGTTTCTTGATGAGCAGTGATTAAGAACGTAAAGTCTTAGTGGCCTCCACAGATGAAAAAGGGCGTCCATGTCCTCTTGCATTCCAACAGACTAGATTACTTCTTCTTTTCCTCTCATTGGCCATAGCTCTCAACTCACACGCTTTTGGCGGGTGTCACCCGCCTTCTAAAGAGCTGACTCACCCGCCAAGTCTCCTGCACGCCCATTCATTTCAATGGGCTCTCACCCGCCAAAAACAAAATCAGGTGTTTTCACCCGCTTTTGTGACAGAAATGGTTGAGAGCTATGCATTGGCTAGCGTTCCCTAACCAATTCACTTCCATCTTGTCCTTCCCAGAGCAGGTATGTGTGATGAACATTTTCAAAATAGCTGGGTGGCAATGGCCATAGAGACTTGCAAGACCATAGGCAGTCACTGGGTGGGTATAGAGCCAAACGGCACCCACAGGATGAGTGCCCCTCCTTGCATCTCATTTCGCTCCTATCTTCACGTCCCACAATAGGTTTGGCTGATAGGTAACGCCTTCAGTGGCAACTAATAGCCAAAACTAAAAAGCAGTACAGAAAAGTATCTAGGAAACACAGCACAACCAGGTAAAGGTGGAGTGCACCCCTCGTCCACCCTGAAGCTTTATTCAGGAATTTGTTCACTCTAATCAATACAAAATAGTGCACCAACACTTTCCAGTCTCCAAGACTGAGACCATTCATTAAGACGCTTCCTGTTAGAATCACGTTCAATCACGTGACATGTATCTGTGCTGGCGCTCTATTGATCCACCCCAGGGCAGAAGCCGCCCTGGTCTCCAGGGGGCGCTCCCTGCTCCTTCCGGTCTCACGCCACTTCCAAAGGGAAGGTGGCGGCGAGGCACTGGCTGCCACTGGTGCGCGGCAGAAGCTTTGCCGATGAAATATTCATTTACACTATAAGGTGGCACTAATTAGAGCAAACATTAAACGGGGGTAAAGAAGGTCAACTGTTCCTGATAGTGCCAGGATCAATGGCTGGGCAATGAATTGCCACGGGGCAAGGGCACACAGATAAGATGCGGAGGGGGAAGAAGGAATGTCACGACTTGATAAGGTTGTAAATGTTTAACGAATGTAAATATTTCGGTGCTCGAGAACAGATTGGAAGCGTATATACCGTCTAATTTTAGACCGAATGCCAGGTTCCCTGCAACAGGGCAAGTCTCAGTTGATAAGCGCAGTGCTCAGGGTTGCGTCATTTGGTGCTTGACAAGTCAATTTTTCCAACTTAAAATTGCGTGGGACCCATGTGTCATGATATTGCGTCGCCCCAGGACATATTATATTTAAACCTGATGGACAAAGAATGGATTGACAAGAGGTCAACTTGTCCGAGGTATTATGCTGCTCACATTAGAGCAATAACCTATGATTAAACCTTGTACACCAGGCCGGGCCATTATCAATGCATAATGACCCGTCCCAAAAGTGCTCTGAAGACCTGTCCCTGGCCTCCTTCCTGTTGTTCCTTTTTGTCTTTTTGTTTGTTGCACCCTTAAGCCTATGGGTCCATGGCCTGCGCAATTTTAAATAATAAAAGTAACTATTGGCCAAGGTTGGGGAAGGGTCATTTTTCCAAGTAATATTGACCTCTCCCATGATTGTGCAAATATGAACCAAAGTTTTTAATGTTGTGAGGGAAGAAATGAGCACAGACAAGTAACTTGTAATGTTAATTCAATGACCATGGGGCTCTAACGATCAACGTTACACGTGTATTTGTGAGTTGAGAGGCTCGAACAACGCGTGCTGCTCCTCTCTGCCTTTACAGCTCTGAAGGCAATTATTTCTGTGCTTCTTGTCTGCCTGCAGCTGCTCAAGCCGGCCAGCATGTGTGGAATGAGGTATATACAAGAGATGAGCACCACTAGAAGGTTCATCTTCCAATCGCCTTCTGGGAAACAGGCGTTATTTGCCAGTAACAGCCCGCATTACCAAGGATGAATGAATTAGTTCTTCCGGGAAGCAATATGTTGTCGCTGTGACTTGGCCCCCACTGCCTCTTTCCTGACCTTGCTTCATCTTCACCTGCCTGCAATTCTATTCTTTCCCTGTCTTGTCTGCCCGATCCTGCTCTTGCCTGGCCTCTATTTTTCCCTGTCCACGCCGTCACCTAGGCCCATGTCCTCAGTGGGTGTGCACAGATCAAGCTTTGGTGTTGTTAGGTCTGGAAAAGATCCGGGGCTACGCTAATGTCGGGAATTTCGGGACTGGGGGCTACCTAGTCTTTCGGTGGTAGCCTCTGAGCTTCTATTGCAATTTCCCACGCCTGGCTCCACTCGCAATTTGTGTTACTTGAGTTTAACTTTTTTTCAAATAACTTTGCATAATGTCTCTCCCACTCATTTTCGGTTACCATATTTGATATTATCGCTTTTTCGGGGTTCATTGCTTCATTTATTATGGCCCAAAAGCCCTTGGAGTTCCTTTTATTTAGGGCCTTCAGCATTTTTTCGGCATCCCGTTGCTCCATTAAGGCTCTATGCTGTTTATGCCAATTAGTGTGTCGATTCTTTGCTTTTTTTATCAGGCTCCTTGCATCAACCAGATTTGTAGCGCTAATTCTTCTCAGAGTCTTCCTTCACTTTCTCTTTCTTGTTGCAACCTCGGGATCATATTGGTGCCTTTGGTATCTGGCTCTATTCGGGGCGGTCATCTTTTTAGTTTTGAAGATCTCTAGGAATTGTTGGTATTCAATCGGATTACACCTCCCCAACTCCTGATGTTGGTGCAAAGATTTTGTCACTGCCACTATGTCGGTATACTTTACACGCAGTCTGTTCTGTCCCGGAACCACTGAGACTGGTTGTCTCCATTGCTTCCGCAGTAGTGGTATGTCCATTTTCCATTCCATAGACACGATGTTATGGTCACTTTTATATGACTTAAACACATTCTTTGTAACAATGTCTTGGACTAGACTATTCGAGACAAAGATGTAATCTAATATTGATTTTTGTCCTCCTTGTTCCCATGTTGGCTTTGCTGGGATATCTCCTCGAGTTGTTCTGTTTTGCATTATCAAATTCCTATGTGCCATTTCGTCAAGCCAGCATTCGCATTTGTATCTTTCCTTGAATGTCCTAGGAGTCTTTACTAAGTCAATTTCTAGTAGTTTCATGTTGAAATCTCCGCACACTATCAGCGGGACTCCCGGGTTATTGCTTAGGATATTATCTATTGCTTCTAAAAGGTCGTCTTCAAATTTTTGGTGCATTTTTGGTGTTGAGTTCCAGTAAATATTTAAGAGATAGATAACTTGCTCCTTTTTCTCTCTCTGGTTTACTGAACTTACACTAATTATCTGTAGAAACGGCGAGATGTTTAATGCTGATGTGATTCTCATACCGGATGACCTTTTAATGAGAACTAGTTGGCCGACATTGGGTGGCCTTTTTTTTGTCTAATCGCTGGATTTATTGCCACTTCGAAACCTTCTACGCATGGTGTATTCGCGAGCCACGTTTCTTGGAGACATATCACATCAGCCTTTGCCAAAATTTCGGGTGTTGAGTTCAAAAGATGGGAAAAGCCTCTCGTGTTCCAGGAGGCTATCATCACCTTTGTCGCCTGCTTATGGCATTAACTCATCGTTGAACTATTTAGAGTTTTCGCAAGCCAAGCCCATTTATCACCCCCATCCTTAAGGGCATTCTTCTTCTCAACCTTAGAATCCATTGACTCTATCATCTCACAGTTTTGCACTGTTATTTTGATTTCTTTTAGTCTTGTCACACTCGACGAGCAGTGACTGGTCTCGTCACCCTCCTTCTCATTCACATCATCATACCTCTGAGCCTCTGCTCTTTCGTTTGTTATCACATGGGTGATCCCCGGAGGGAGGGTTCCTTTTTCTGCAGGTGGGTTGGAACCTGTAGGTTTTTCGGTTACTTTGCCCACCAGCGCATTGTCCACCTCGTAGACAAGGTACCCGGCATCCCACAGCTGTCTCTCACACCTCATGACCAATTCCGCATCCTTTCTGTCTATAATGTGTAGTAGTACAAATTTCTGCTTTGCATCTGTTATTATCTCAACTCGGTCGATTCGGGCACTTTTTATTGATCTTAGACCAAGGATTTTTTGGAATAGCTGCAAGATGGTATACCTATTTAATGGCGTGTCACTTTTTTTTATTTCTATTTTTTCTACCGATAGTCTGAACGCCTGGTGTCCCGCTGACGAGGGGGAATTGTTGTTTGTGGCAGAACATTGCTGTTGGATCGACTTCCATTGATTATCACTCCATGCCTTCTCTGAATTATTTTCAGAGCGCTCACAGGCTTTTAGCGTTTCAGACTTTGCGCTCTGTTCCTGCGTTGAGTCATTTATTTTCTTCTGCGGAACTGGTCTAATTTTCTTCACGGTGTTCGCTTTCTGCATTCTTATCATCCGTTTCTCCTCCAATGTATAGTATCTTTGTGTTTCTTGAGGCTTTGCGCTTTCCTTATCTTTTAAATCGTTGACTTTTTTTGGAGTCCTTGGCCACAAAAAGACTCTTTTACTTTTTGGTTGAGACCCGCTCTCTTTCTCAAGGACCTTTTGTGGTATCCGTGAACCAGTTGAGTCCTTCGAGGTCTCGGCATTGTCAACTCTCTCCTCGCTTTTTTGATTCACCTCCTCCATATTTTCACTCTCCATTTCATCTTCATCAGGTGAGCTATACGTTGACAGGTTCAATAGTTCCTCGGCCTCGGCCTCATCCTCTTCTGTCATCAGAGGAATATTCTGACTCCTTGGGTTTATGTTTGATCCTGAAACGGAAACATTAGCTTCGGTTAGAGGCTCAGTAGTCTCAATTTCTGATTCGACCACGACATCGTCACTTTTATGTTTGCTCTTTGATGATTTTTGCTCTGAGTTGTTCACTGTGATGTTCAAAGCTTTAATGTTTCTAAAGAAATTCGTTGAGCTTCATGGCTTTTGATTCTTTTGGGTTTGTTGGTTTTTCGACTTTTTTGTACCTTTACTCATCTTCTGATCGACTGTCTTTTTTTTGTTAAATTTCTTACTTTTCCCGTTTTCAAAATTGTCAAACCACTCTGCTTCATTCTTTTTTGTTGATGATGCTTTGGGATCGGTCTCCACACTCACTGAAATGTCCTCATTGCCTTTTCCAGCTTGGGTCAGATCAATTGTCGGCGGATTATCCCCTTTTTCTTTCTCCATATCCGTTCGGACTATATCTTGTAGGTCTGTGTTTGTTGGATTTGTCATACAAGTGGCAACTAAGTGCGTAACCGGATCTGTAGGGATACAATTTTCAATGAAACTTTTCTCAGAGCTTTTGCTTTCTACGGTGCTAATTGTAAGTTCTTTTCCATAAGTACAATTTTGAATTGGAATAGCCTTGTTGTTTTTTGATAATTTCTCTTGTTGCCGTCTAACACCTGATAAACTCATGCTGTTGTCAACAAGAACCAGATCATTGGTTATCTCTGCTCTTGGATAAATGCTGGAAGGCTGATTTATAGGAGCTATGGTATTCTTGTGTTCACGTTCATTTTGTAGCAGCGTCAGTGCTTGTCTCGTGACATCTGCTAAAAGTCTTTTATCTTCAGCCAAATTTTTTAGCGACTCTTTCAGGGCTGTTAAAGAGATTTCGTTACCTCTTCTGGACGTCACAACCTGAGCTGTCATGTCCGTTAACTCAGCCTCTAGCTTTATCATTTTCGAGTTGAGTATTGCAATTAGCGTGGTTTGATCGCGACAATTTTCATTTCGATTTTCGTATAATTTCATCAGGGGGGCCACCGCTATCGTTGCTGATGACATCAGGATCGGGCTTAGTTTTGCAACAACTGATTCAAACAAGGCAGTGCTAATTTTGGAGTTTTTCCGATCGTTAACCATTATCAGGTCTTCGATCAGCTGACTCTCATTTTGTCTCTGCGCTGTCTTCTCATCACTCTCTGACTCCGAGTATAGAGGACTGTTTTTATCTTCACTCACTCTTTTAGGCGGAGTGGAGGCTTTCGCAGCGGGCCCTCCTTTGAAGCGCTTATTTGGGCCTTCTGTTTCAATGTCTGAGCTTATATTTCTTCTATTCCTCTTTTGTGAGACTATGATTTCGTCATTTCTTGTTTCAAACGGTGGGGTATCGGCCTCAAGTCTCAGCACTTCACCGATATTCGTATCATTAATCATTCTTCGCTCTGCTTGTGGCCGAGTTCTCTCTTTCTCATAAGTTTGGGATGATTTTCGTGGTTGTGTTATTTTACGGTTCATCTCTGCAAGATTTTTCAATAGTTGGTCAGCAATCTCCAAGGAGTCTCTTCGAGTTGATAGTTTGGACACATTTTATACATTTTGTATAACGCTCCTTTTGTTCCAAACCTCAGGGCACATCCAGTCCTCACTTAGAACTTTCGATGACCTAACAGAGACTGTGTTCTCCAACATTACTAGATGGCTTCAATCCTCAGACTGCTTCAAATTTGGTGATGGTGAGTTTGTGATCATTCGTTCAGGCGTTTTGTTTTCAGGTTTATGCATTGCTGCCACTCTTAGTCACGCCAAGAGTTTTAAAGAGGATCCAGCTTTTGTTGTCTTTTCCATACTTAATACACTCTGAGAAGGTGACGAGACTTTATTGCAAAGCTCCTTCCCACACTTTGTCTCATTAGTTAACTGAGTCATCTCCGGCGATGTTAAATCTTCAATAGGATTTCCTTGATGATTCAACTCTTCTAGTCCCTGATGGTTTATATGCTTTGGGCTTGGGCTAGTATTGCTTTGATTTTTGAGGGATGACGGGATCTTAATGACGGCTGAGCAAGGCTTGAGCACCTCACTCTCTTTAGATGTAACAGAGGACGAACTTTGCCTCTGATCGAGATGGGAGGGGTTGTATGAGATGGGACAGGGACTCTCCTCCTGTAAGTGGTGTATCAAAACAGAACATTTGTCCTTTTCTGCACCAGCAGCTACCACAGCTCGTAAGGGCTCCTCCTGTTTTTTCTTCGTTGTTCGGTCGTCCATTTGTAATGACTGTACGCACCTTCTTGTTAGTTGTTCCCTGGGAGCAGACCCTTTCTCCCCATTCTCTCCCCTCCTCTCACTCACAGCCGTGCTCGATCTGTTGTCCTCACAATCCGCCACCTCGCTCGCACTCTCGTTCTCACTCATCTCTGTACTATCGCTGTCGCCGCTGTCGCAACTCATATCGCGGTCAGCATTCCGCATTCTATTTGTGACCGCTGCAGTCGCTTTCACCCCACCGCCGGATCGTACTCCCGCGTGAGTCATCCTCGCTGGGTGGGGGAACTATGAGTCTAGCAGAGCGGACGAAGCAGCGCGTCTCACTTCCCCATGCGTGTTCCTTCCTAATACCGCCTGCAGACTTGAAATGTTTGAAATATTTGCGGTTTCTATATCGCGCTTCGCCTGAGCTTGAGAACGGGTATTCGCCATGGCTCCAGTCCGCATTCTCGCTCGCTCACTCGCTCACTTTTAGGATTAGCTCGCGCGCGCTCTTACCCGATGTTCCGCCTATGAGGCGGGTCAGTAGAAAGTAGAAAGACACTTGCTGTTCTTTTTGCCGGAGTTTTCATATCACGGTTCGCAGCCTTCCACAATCACCACGGACCACCAGGGAACACAGGAAACACTCTGTACACTCCGCTACCCTTCACTTTCTTGACAGAATATATAGCCGTGTTGCAGGGGGATTGTGATGTCACTATTATGCCCTGCTGCCATAATTCCATGATGGTGTTATAAATCCCTTCATCTGCTCTCTGGATAATGGGTACTGTCGTATTCTAGGTAATATTGCACCCTGTTTTAGCTTTGTGTGAATGGCCCCTATGCCCTTCAATAAACCTACACTGTGGGGGTTACTGATCCACAAAGTGATGGGTACCTTTGTCATGCCTTCCTGTACGTGAGAGGGTACAGGTCTAGCAATAAGTGTAGTGTGCGGTACTTCTCTGTGCTGCACCATGACCTCACAAGGGATCCATAAATCAAAAATAATGTCTTCATTATTGTCAATATCTTCAAACAACTCTCTTAATGGCTGAGTGGGATCTATACATAGAAACCGTGCACCACTCCCCTTCTTCCTCGTCAGACCCTAACAGTACTACCATATATTTTTTGATGATTGTCACTTCTAGATCTAGTGTGAGGATTGTACCTGGGGCCTCCTCTTGAGGGACTGCTGGTCTAAACAAAAACTCCACTGGCACTCGCCACATTTTGTCTTTCATTCCTGGCATCCACCCCACCAACACTGTTAATCCATATAGAAACAAATCTGGATGTATTGGCACCCCTCTGGTGATGGTATAACTATAAAGTGTTTGTATTATCACAGCAGCCCTAGTATTTTATATTCCTGGGGATGAGCACACTGCACCATACTCAGCAAATGCGATAGTCATGTTTAGCTTGCTCAGGAGGTCCCAACCCTGGTGTATCTTTGAAAAATAATGGGGCTACCACCTCTTGGGTACCTACCTTGATGTGTAAGTCTTCTGTAAGCGGAACTGACATTATTGCCCCAGAGAACCCCTGCACATCCATTACTTTTCCTGATAAGGGGAAATTATCTTCCTTAATAGAGGACTTTGTAGCTCCTGTGTCTACCATGAAGGTGAATGTTTTACTACCTATCCTCACACCTACCTAAATCCTTTTGCACACCTTTGGAGAGTCCCTTCCATACCATATTGTAAAATATCACTATATTCTTGTCCCAGGGCTCCCCTGTCTCCACCCTCCATATTTCTTGAATCTCATTTATATACAGTGCAGTGTCTTCATCCAAGCTCATAGTACGGGCCTTTATCAAATTAATATCTGGTGTGTCTGGGTATGTAGACCTTAACTCAGTGCATACTCTTGCTTGACAGTCATTAAACTTTGCACCATACTGATTTTCATTATTCAGCTGTACGCCTGCGTACCCCGCCTTCCTCCATATGTCATCTGCCTGTTCTCCTAGCAGCACAGCAAATACAATGTTCATGGCCCCCACTGCCAATATAATCCTGCAGTCTGTTTTTCTAATGCATATCTCCATTTGCCTGCCCCGCTGTGAGATTAACGTCTTAATTAAATTGTTTCTGTCCATGTGTGAACACGGCACATATTGTGCCCTCCCATAACCCTTGCATAATAACAAATGCTGTGTTCCGGACTGTTTATCTCGTCTGGTACTCCCTCCCCTCTTGTCTCTCTGGTACTGATGGAATCTCAGCCTCCTAATTCTCCCCCTGCTTCTCCTCTGACGCCCTCCCATCTTCATCCTCTGTGACCTCTGCATCTCTGGCTATTCGAGTCGAGTCATAGTCTACAATGATGGCATGCAGTGGACCCCTGGCTGCCCTCCAGCATTGGAGCTATCTTCGCTTGCAGCTACCAGCATATCCCTGATCACTCTACTATCAATTAAAAACAGAATTTCACCTGCTTTCTGTCCCTTCCCCTACTCCTGCGATACTCGCGCCAGCTCTGCCTCTGTCCTGTAGAGCGCCGTTTCTCTCTGCACCCTATTTTTTACATGCAGCATTAGCCACTGAGCTGCATGTGGCATTCGCACTGGCAGCGGGAGCTTCCTGCCTTGGTGCAGGTTGGGGTGCATACCGGACGTTGGTATAACCTGCTGTGGGTTGCAAGGGGAAACACCCATATGGGGTAGGGATAACACTAGGTATAGGTATTACCACCTTTTGCTCTTTTCATTCTTCTGGGGCATCTTCTTAATCCTTGACCATTCTCCAAATTTCAAGGATACCCTCCTACTTCTCAACTTTCTCCCTTTGTACTTCACAGCCAGATGCGTATACACATATCCCAACACATGCTTGTTGTTTGAGCCACAGCTTGTACATTCCCCCTATGGTATCCGCGACCCACTCACAATGGTTTTTGAGTATTTCTACCTGGTATCGCGGAACGTGGAACACATATACTCGAGTGGGGTACTGATAACTCTTCCCACTACTCCTCTTAACAAAAATACTTATTTCTCAGATATCCGATCCAGCGGCACCATTCTAACCCACCCTCCCAATGATGCGCACATTCCCCATGTCACCTCCCAATGTCCCCTGAATGCAAACCATACCCCCCTTGTCCCTTCCCGCTCACACACTCACCGCCACACACCCATATTCATATCACTGGGCAACCATTGCCCCACACCAAAACAATTCTATTTACACATTAAACCACAATTTATACCAAAAACATCATCAAAAATAAACCCACACTTATTTATACAATGGTTTAGACCCTTCCTCTGACTCCTTGCATTGAGACGAGGGAATTTCCCCTCCTCACGCCTCTTTGTGCCGGGCAGAGGGATCCCTGGCCCTCTATATAATGGACCACTATTGTACTTGCAACGTTGCCTTCCCTCTTGTAAGAGGGGTTACCTTTTCCTCTCTTCTCTTTTATCACCATTATACTACTTAGGGCAGCCTCTTTCTTCTCGTCAGAGCAGATCCTATGGCCACTGTTATAAAACCAATATATTGTCACGTGGTCTGCTTTCTGCACTCACTCAGAAACACTCAACTTCACACTTCTTGTCCCCCGTTGTTTCTCCCGCAAAGGAGCACTTACGTCTATGCATTCTCCCAAGAACCTCTGATGTAGGGTCCCCGTCAATTTGCCTGCACAGCTGGGGGCAGCACCCTGCACCAAGGAACAGGCAGGGGTTCAGGCAGCACGGCGCCTGCAAACCTTCTCAAGTCATGCACGTGGGACTGGTCACTGCAGACGGAAGACCCTACCCAGGATGTGTGGCGGGGGGACCCCCAGCCTCATGGACAGTCGTGATCACATTGGGGATACCAATTTTGTAGGGTGAATGAAGAAAAACCTGATCAATAAAAACAATCACAAGTAGACCAAATAATCAATATACCGTTTCCAAGGTAAACAAGGCTAAATGATATGCAAAGGTGTCAGAAGGTCCCGTAGCACCGAACTAACACGGAACTCGCCCCACCGAAAGAAGTAGCATAATTTATAGGGAAAAAACGCAAATTAATAAAACTCTGCATAATAAAGATTACAACATGATCCTGAAGTCCGCATTGGCAAACACCTATATACAATTCTAATTGCAAGGCCAACTCAGCTTTGATAATTTAATGGGCCTCCTGATTATACCATACAATGTGGCAACACAACTAGTTCTCTGCCCTTGTAGATACATTTATTTGCTTCACCTCAGCTCCTTCCATCCCAAATCACTGTACAGCCCTAGCACGTCTTCCCCCCTTATCTCTCTGGGAACCCATGTGCCATTAAATGAGGTGATCGAGGCACCACTCATATGTTTGAATTTCGCTTATTTATTGATCCCTAGAGTGCAGTGCCTGCAATTCAACTAGGATGGCCACTCTTCGGGTGAGGGCAGCAGTGCTCTAAATCTTCACCAAACCTCTTGGCATCACAGAACCCTATGCCCTATTCACATGAATTGAACCTTCAAAAGGCGCATCCCTGCCCTTCCTCTCTGGACAAACATTCCTTTCTCAGCTCCTCCGAGCTGTGCAGCTGGACTCAATTAACTGTTCACAACACAACACAGCACAGCTGTCTGTGACCTTGACAGCAAAACCTCTTTCTGGGGGAAGGAAGGGTGCTCCACGGTAGACCTATTTTCTCGTACTTTCAAAAGCGCATCCTATGATGTGCCATAAAATCCAGCATGGTGGAACTCCTGCTACCTCAGCCCCCAGACCTTGCCTTTACTGCAACACTTCTCTGACTCCATCTCATACACCTACCTATGTCAGCTACCTACTCGCACATCCCTGAAAACCTAACACCATCCACAACAGCTTAATGCTAAATAAGGCCCCATCTTTAAACTCTGCAACCACAACGTGAATACATTGTTGCTCTTTCTGTGTAGCCATATTGTGTTTCTAATATGTGTCAAAGCTAACTACACATGGATACATATGCCTTCATGCGTTGCCCAGAGAGAACTGCTAGCACTAGGCCGCCAGTTTATATATTTTGCGTAGTCTAAATCTCTTCGCCTGACTTGGACGATCCACTTGCATCCCAACACCACCCTGAAAATGACAAAGGGATTTGTCAGAGTCACTTCTCCATTTCATCATGAGCTACACAATGAGAGAAGAAGATATGGCACCGGACGTCAGTAGGGTATGTTGGAAACTGAGGTGCAGGGGAGGTCAAAAGTATTTTTGCAAGAACAGGTCTGATAGTAGGTGAGGATACCAAAGGTGCTGGTAAGCTACTGGCACCGTTGTTACTGGACCGGCACACTCCATGTTCTGCGGGCGGGTGCCCTCCCGCCCACCAGGTCTGACCTTGTCCAGACTTTGACGGTGGCACCGGCACCATTATGAGTGGTGCCGGTGCTACCGTCTTCCCCAGTCCCATTGGGTCCTATGGGAATGGGGAGTTTCTTTTTTCGGCGCCTGGCCATAGGGACCGCCGGGGCTGCAATGCCCCGATGATTCCCCATTGCCAGGTGCAGGAAAAAAAGATGACTCTGGTGGCAGCCTGCCAGTTATCCGGCACGGCTACCGCCGGAGTCATAATGAGGCCCACTGGCTTCGAGAGTTTGGATGTATTTGTATGTTCTTTGCAGCACTTTCAGAATCGCACAATGCATGAAAGAATTGAAAAACATACACAGTTTAGTAAGCTACATCCAACTCCTGGTGTTGGTGGGCCTCAGGGAAGATTTCCAAGAGGGGGTGGGGTGGGCTTGGCAGCTCTGATACATCCCCAGACAAGCTACCATATTTTAGGCGATGTAATGTTAGTTTAGACATCTTCTAAACTGTACCAAATCAACACTGCTGTGGTCTGAAAGTGCAGAGGGTAGTCTGAAAGTGGGCACATTATGCACCTGCTCGGGCATCCAGACCACAGTGTGTGGAGGAAAGCGAATGGGTGAAAGTGGATACAGAGAAAACATGCATGGGGTTAGAACAGAAGTGAGGCAGGTTAAAGGAAGAAGGGCAGCGTTTGTGATAGCTTAGCTGCACGTCGATCCTTTACATTCATCAAGAAAATGCACGACCTTCTAACTCTTCAGTTGTTCTGTGCTTCACAGTGAAATGAATTTCGCTCCCACTTCCTCACTCCATTTGAAACCCAGAAGGAGATGGGAAAGTTAAGGGGAAAGCCTTCTAAAGATGGCCGAGAGGACCATGCGCGACAGTGTTTACTCATTGGCAGTGCTTAATTTGTAAAAATATAAGTTCCAGGGCCCAAGTATTTTCTAGCACTCCTGTAACTCTGCGGGTGGGCTGCTCTCTACCACAGCTACCACCACCCATAGCTGCTCCCCACGGTGTTGACATGTTTGGGGTAACACTACAGCTCACGCCTGCTCGTTGTGGTTGATGGATGCACTGACTATTGTTGGGAAGGGGAGACAAATCCCAAACCCTCCAACGTTTTCAGATGAGGTCGAGGCCTGGAAGTGTGCAGTAAGAACTCAGGGAGGTGACAGGGTGGTGGGGGGTAGTGCAGGGAGGATGGGGGAGGTTTTCTGTTCTACTGAACATAGGGAAAAAAATGCCTTCTTAGATAGTAGCAGCCACATTGGAATTGAGGCCTAACTACGCGCTGCAGCTAGGGCTGCAGGTCCGAGCCACACACACAGAAATAAGTGCATGCATGCAGCAATAGGGTGTTGCTTAGGCACCAGTGAGAAAGGCCAGAGCTAGAGAGATTCATAGACCCGTCACTGTTTCCTGTTGCCAACATTTCGTATCCCAGAAGGAATGCTCCTTGCAAGGCCACGATGGGGTTGAGAGCTCTCTGCCAAAAGTGATCCCATGAGAAGGAGGGCACGAGCCTCCGACCTTAAATGTCCCAGCTCTAAGTAACAGCACCCACAAGCCCCCGTCCCAAGACCCCCAGACTATCAAGGTACCAGTCAGTTCCAGACCACCAACCATAAAACTGTAAGAACACCAGTCGATCAGGAAAGATCAGAAAGCAGGGACCAGTTGCCCTTACCATACGTCACGTGATTTGTGCTGCCATGTGCGGGAGGGTTAAAACAACATAGTTAAAACGAGGGTGGGGAGCTTTGGATGGGCGCTGACGTGTCTGGAATCAAGCTAGTGTGTGCGATGCTATGGCCTCGAAGTATCCTATGAGCCCTTGTCTGCAGTACCAGGTGTACACCAGGTTGGAGATAGTGCCTGCATTGCACTGTCGATGAATGAACATAGAACCAGAATGGATGCGGATGGCCAAGGGTCTGGGGAACCTCTGCGCTCTGAAAGATGATATATTAATGCCCAGACAGATCAAGTCGGGATAACATTCATGGTTTGAAATGCCACATGTTGGAAAAAGTAAGTTTTACATTCTAGAAGAAAATGAGGTGGAGCTGCATGTGGAGAAAGTTTGTCTTAAAGTCTAGAGTAATCTGAGAAGTCATGTATTCTTTGAACAACTGCATTCTGGTGAAGTGAGTCACAACGCCCAGAGTGAACATTGAAAATTCGGAATTGCTTGAGATGCTGCATGCTAGGAAATTGAGTCTTAAAGCTGGCAGCAAGCTGAACATCCATTCATTGCATGAAATGCTGAATACTGGTAAACCGAGTCTTTAGTGTTACAAACACTGCATGCTCAATGGTCTATGCTCCATTAGGCTGGAAGATCAGGAACATTGATACTATGAATCAGTGAAGACATGACCCAAAGATGAGGTCCACCCTGAAGAGAGAAATCTCAGCAAAGTAACATTTTGTTTAACTTGTACATGAGTAGTCCATCTGCTACAGGCATCATTGGCAATAAGCACCGCCCCATGAGCTCCACTGCTCCGCTGCACTCAATCAGAACAACCGTAAACAATGACAATCCATTTTCAGATCGCCCCTCACACACATAGCGCCTCATTACGAGGCTGGCGGTAGCCGTGCCTGTAATACAGGCATGCCTGCCGCCAGTATTTTTTTTCCCAGTGCCCAGAAATGGGCAATTACCGGGTCATTGCGGCCTTGCCGGACCCGATATTTGCCCATTTCTGGGCAACAGAAATAATTTTTCCCCTTTCCCATTTGAGCCACATAGGGCTCAATGGGAATGGTGAAGCCGGATACACCGGCACCGTTGACAACGGTGCCGGTGCATCTGACATGCACTGCTCGCGGGTGTCGGTACGGCCGCCAGGTCAGACCTGCCGGCCGCAATGGCACCCGCGAGCAGAATTCGTAGTTTGCTGGTCTGGGAACTATGGTACCAGCATGCTTACCGGTACCGTAGTTCCCAGACTGGCAAACCTATGATGAGGCACATAGACTTGTTTCTATCTGTCCGGGGTCCACCCATCGATATCATCAGTAAGTTCCTGCATGTGCGAACGGGTGCGTGTGTCCACCACACCAATCACCAGAATGTACCTTCAATTTGTAAGGCCATGATTCATTTCAGTGATTAGGCCACACATCTTCCTCTTCCCCATGTTGACATTTCTGCACACATCAGATATCAGTTTCCGATCAGTAATCTCCATGCAAGGATTCGTTCGGAACATTCACCAGCCTCCAGCGACCCTCTCTGGACATATGTAGGGGTCAGTGTACAGATTCCCGTCCTGGACCGCATTCTCCAGATACCTCTTCCTTGATACCTCAGCCTATTGGTCTGGAAGGTCTTTTATGACCACCAACCCCCAGCTTTGGGGCTGTTGATGGGGTTGCAAATTTCAATGTCAGATCACTTCGGTACCCACAGAGGAGGATTGGCGGTCATTGGATGAAGGGACCACCACCCTTAGCATTTGCTTTGTAGACCTTGCGCAAGACCCTGTGAAATGGCAGAAGTCTGAGTAGCGCTTATCCACGGACGTTATTTCAACAAAATGCCAGGGGTAGCAGAAGTAATATCACACAACCCTTGACCTCTAATGACATGACAGGAAGTGATGTCATTTGACCCCACCCCGAACTGACATATCGGGAAGTGATGGAACATGACCTTTCACCCCTTTACAAAACAGGAAGTGGCATCACATAGCATTGTTCACTACGAAAAATATGGTTATGATATCACTTGAATGTGATGTACATTTCATACAAGAATGGATCCCCATATGTATCATTGGTATCAGTGAATATATTACCAAGTTACTATTAATGCAAGCAGACGTCAAAGGCCAAATGATAATGATGCATTATATAGCACTTATGGTTATGCCCTTTATATAGAACAAATATACATACAATATCACCCAACCTGTGCTGGTACTCATTTATCAACCTCAGAACAATGAAAGGTTGAGTTGGGAAAGCAAGGATTCGAACCTGCAACCTGAAGATCACACACACACACACAGATCGCTGCAGTGAGCGCTCAGCCAACTGAGCTATCTTACTGGTTATAGCAATCTTACCAGCTAATGTAATATGAGCAATTACATGCCTGAATGTTCTCAAAGTCAGAAAGCAAATGACGCTCTGTAAGGAATACCATTAAACTGGTAACAGATTTAACAGCAGCACATGACAAGCCTGCATGGATCTACTTTTCAGGCTTCAGAGGTTGGCCCCATATGGCATCCCGTACTCTGAGCACTCATTCACTGATACATGCAATAAACATCCTGAACACCATGCCAAAGAGATAGGAATGATAGACACATTACAACAAAGCATTAATTGTGGCACAATGAAACGAAGGGCCACTTTATGTGCTATGGTCAAACATTTCGGCAATGTACACAAGCTTTTAGGCACAATGATTTTGTCAAGTGACCGAGGACACCAAGATGAAATGTCGTGTGATGATCGCAACAGAGACAACGGCAGAAAAAACATGCTATAACTGCAACTTGCGAAAAGCAAAATACATATATCCGAAATGGATGCTTATTCTACTCTAAATGCTTTTTGGAATTTTTTGTCTGCATTGGGAATTTGAGGTATTTAAGAACAGACTAAATCAGTGACTCACCCCTGAAGTGTGCCTGAAATAAACCTTTAATGAGTCTAGCAATTTTTGTATAGAATTCCAGAAAGACAAGTTATTTGTTATTCCTATTCTTTCTTATTTAGGGTCATAGCTCAAAGTGTTACACTTGTGGATACCCCTGTATTTTTAAGAGGTATGAACAACAAAACCAGCCACTCCAGAAACACAGAGCCACATGGTGCTGGCCGCAGCCCAGGAGCTCCCATTAAAAAAATAGGGGTTGCAAGGGAGACCACAGGGGTAGTAAGGGAGTCCTCCAGGGTTGCAGGTGCGACCCCTGGCCACCCATAAATGACGTCCCTGGTAATAGTGTGAAGAAGGTGGAAGCGTACTGCCCAAGTTAGAGACGCAGATCAAGAAAGATGGCCGGATCACATAGATTGCAACGGTGCCGTGCACTTCTGCACCAATATCAGCCTCGGGCACCCGACACACAATGATGTTCTTGCAATGGTCTGTCAGTTTCCCTGTCTCGTTTAGAGGGGTCTTTAAATGCATATGTTGTTTTTGCACTGGCCTGTCAGTGAAAATGTCATTTCTAAACTGGTCTGGCAGTGCAGCTGTTTTTCAAATGTTGGTGCCAAATTGCCTTTCACCAGTGCGCGTTACATGATGCGAATGACACAGAGTGATCTCAAATATAAGATAGAAGGTAATTAGGAAGAATTCATCCCTATGACTGACTTCTAACCTCCTCTGGTAGTGGAGGATACCAACAGCAGAGGAAAGGTTGGGGTAGATGTCGGTTTTAGCCAGGTTTGGGAAAGAAATAAGGTTACTGTGGAGTGAGTTCACAACAGGTACTGGGGCCTGTCAGAGGGGAAAGTCAGTTAATGAGCAGTTTGAGTATTGAAGGTGGAGGGTATTGCCTACTAGGAATAAGGCCCCCCCCTGACTGAGCCTGGTTACCTTTCTGGGCTCTGTTGATGTCGAGCAGGAGCTCCCTCTTCCACTAGCTGCAGGAGCAGCTCATGCTGCCTGAAGCCCTGCCTGATCATAGGTAAGCCTGGAGGCTACACCTTCTGCATTTAGGCATCCCTGCCTCTTCACATTGAAAATTGCCCGATTTATTTTGTAATTGAAAGCCCTCCGCTTGTGCAGCCATATCAAGCATACCAGCCCGCTGTGCTGCATGGACACTAAAAATGAAGCCCACAACACCTAGATTTGATAATGCAAAAACATAAGGTTTTTGCCTTTTAAAGATGGCCGCCGCCACTTCCTCTCACCCACTTTGCTTTTGTGTGAAGCCCCAGAAGCATGCTGCCCCGTGATTGATTGCCTGCTGCATCTTAACCACTCGGGGTGCACCGGCAGGCGAAGCCGGCCCCCGACGAAGGCAACAGAAAAAGGCTCCCCCCCTGACTAATCCTGACCGAGCTTGGTCGTGCTCGAGTGTGCCTATCATCTTGCTTCAGCATAATACGGTGAGACCCTTAACTGAACTCACTATCGTGCCAATTCCAACGGTCTACCTACGTATACACAGACATCTGCCTACTCTCCGCTATTATTCTGCAATTCCTGCTTACTACATTGCGATCGGCACCTGAACAATACCATTACCATTGTCAACTAATTGTAATCGGTTTAGTTCTCCATGTATGCTTATACTGCAACAAGCCGCTAAATATTGCAGGCGTTAGACGTTGTTATGAGCACAAATGTACTGGTATCTACAAATGCGAGTTACCCGCTGACGTGCACCCACCCAATCTACCTACCATTACTGCATGCCTCCCAATGCTCCCCTACTGACCTTTAGACCTCCCATCCTCTCATCGCTGCTGGTGTTCGACTTGTCTAGTACCTGCATGACTCACGTCACATTTCCTATCTGCTCGCACTATTACGCATGTTGCTGATGCTGACCTTCTCATTGTCTCAATATCCTCCGTGCCTATTCGACTCGAGCTGTTCATTTCTTGCTACTCATGATGCACATTTACTCCGACCTAGTGGTCACTATTGACACTATTGTTAGCCAATACAAGCCGCTGTTTCATCTCAGTTTATTCTAGATATCGCTTAGTGCATATCATGTTGCCATTTGCCTATTAGATTACTGGTTGCTTATGTTGCCTATCTATCTTGCCCTAGAGGCCATCATTGCCTGTTAGCCAATGTAAGTTGCTTCTTCAATTTAGATCTACTCTAGATATCGCTTAGTTTATATCATGCCGGCCAATTGCCTATTTGATTTCCGGTTGTTCATGATGCATGTCTATCTTGCATGAGAGGTTAATATTGCCTGTTAGCATCCTGCCCTAGACCATCCTCAAATGCCACCCATGTGCACAACAACCATCCATATTCACGGTATCTGCCAAAATACAAGTATCTCTCCTTAGCGCCTGACCACTCACCTTCCATGAACTCGCCTATTATAACCATTTAGCATGCCTCCCCTGCTCAGTAGCCTGTTTGCCTGCCCCCTGCTCCTAAACATTATAGCACTGATTACCATGCCGCCTCAACACCTAACTACTATGTACTCGACCATACCTAATAATAAATCAACTAGTAGCTCACCTCTAATTATAAATGACGTACTTCCAGTGCTACCTACTAGTGCCCCTTGCCCCACCATAGACAGGAACCGAAGACTTAGAGCCAGACTAGCTAAAATCTATGAGCCACTTGCCCGATCTATGCCTGCCGCACTTAGACTAAGCTCCTCTTTCACCAGCCCAAACAACTCTAAACTATCGCAGAATCGCTATAATAAACCTCCACCCTGTCCCACCAACCAGAGCAGTACTAAAACAACACAGGAATCTACTCCCGCCACAACCACCATAACTATAGTAAGCCCCCAAATTAAGGGAGCCCTGATCAACGCTAGATTGTTAGTACCTCATGCAACAGAAATTGCAGACCTTATTCTTAAAGAAGACCTTGACCTCCTTGCTATCACGGAGACATGGCTTCATCCGGCAGCAGGCCCTATGCTCATGCTTGCAGTTCCTGAAAATTACTCTATCTTGAGACAAGACCGACCCAACTCTAGAGGAGGTGGTGTTGCCATTATTCATAAATGTAGTCTTACTATGAGATTAGCTACTATCAATGTCCCTTCCTGCAAACTACTCTCAGTCAAAGTTCCCATTACCAATGCCCAAACCCTCAACATCCATGTGATCTATCGCCCTCCAAGCCCAATTGGCACATTTGATGAGGATCTTAATACTATCTTATCCACCAACCTAAAAAATTCCACTCAGGTACTCACGCTTGGAGACTTTAACATGGGTTTCAATGACCCTGAAGACCATCTTGCTATTACCACGCTTAATACCCTCACTGAATTAGGATTTACCCAAAGATGTCGGAAACCTACCCATGACAAAGGTAGAATATTAGATTGGGTGGCCGACTATAATTGCTTAGCTAACATTACCAACATCTCACCACTCGCCTGGACTGACCACCTCCTGGTATCGTTCTCGCTCTCCACCACCAGACCGCCACCCATGCCAACCAGTAGGGATCCACCCACACTCACGAGAAATAAAAAGAGTATCACTGCGGAGAGACTCCTCCCGAATGTACTCCCTACATTCAACACACTCCCTGACAACTTGGATCCTGAGACTCTGGTCGAGGAATATAATAAAATTATGCCCACTTCCCTGGACCTTATCGCCCCTCTCAAACTCAGACCAAGTAAGCCCAAAATGCATCTGAACAAATGGTACACACCATTCCTTAAAAACTTAAGACAGCAACAAAGAAACTGTGAGGCCACTTGGAAAAAAGACCCATCTGCAGCCAACAAAACCAAACTCATTAAACAAGCAGCCCTGTACAAACAATAAATGTTCCTAGCAAAACGTACCTCCTTCGATTCCCATATTTCCCAAGCTAAATCAAACATGAAGGAACTTTTTTCTATCCTTAAAGAAGTAGAAACTCCCATAGCACCTCCGGATACCTGCATCAAAGACAAGAATTGTTGTATCGAAATCCAAAATGCCCTAGCCAACAAAATAGGTACTCTACAAAACAAAATATCCTGCAAAAAAGCCTCCTTGAATAACCCTTACTTGCCCAAATCACCTGAAAAGCAGACTTCAGGGGAACCTACCCGCTTCAACTTCACCGAAGTGACCACACTTGAAGTTGAAAAAATCATCCTGTCGCTGAAACCTTCTAACTGCCAGGGAGACCTGTGTCCGGCACAGCTTATTAAGACACTGCCCGCAACCTCTCCCCATTCATCACAAAGTTAATCAACGCCTCCTTCTCTACTGGATCCATCCCATATAACCTAAAACAACCCTGGGTATTACCCCTACTAAAAAAAACACACTTCACCCGGCTACGCCCACAAACTACAGCCCCATAACGACTGCACCATTCCTTCTAAAAGTCCTGGACAAGGTCGCTTATGTACAAATTCAGAAGTATTTGAAGAACATCACCTATTAGGAACCAGACAATCTGGCTTCCGTCCCCAACACGGGACTGAGACAGCCCTTATTGACCTTAAAACACAGATTGATCTGCTCAGAGATAATGGCCAAGCTGTCTTACTCCTCCTCCTCGACCTCTCTGCAGCATTTGACCTGGTTGACCACTCTGTCCTATGCACACACTTACATACATCTGCCCACTTTCCACCGAGGCCATTACATGGATAAGATCATTCCTTAATGGCAGAACCATGAGGGTTTTCTCGCCTATAGATGCAGCCAACCCCATACCCATCACCTGTGGCGTACCACTGGGATTCTGTGTCTCCCCCACATTGTACAATATATTTACCAAGCCCCTTTTCGATGATCTGGATCATCTAGGTATCACCTACACTAACTATGCAGATGATACCCAGATCCTCCTTCCGCTTTCTGGAGATTATGGGAAGGATTTGGCCTTGGTGAATAGAGTGTACATCATCATCCAGGCATGGATGGCCACACACGGTCTATGCCTGAATGATGATAAAACTGAACTCATAACCTTGGGCACCACTGCCAGCCTGAAGAAATTAAGCCCGGCCTACTCATATTTCATGATTGATGGCAACAATATTAGGGTGGGACATGAAGTTAAAACATTGGGCTTCTATCTGGACTCCAATTTCTCCTTCAATAGACAGGTGAACTCACTAGCCTCCTCCACGGCCTACACGTGTAAATTGATCCACGCAGCAAAACCCTTTCTATCTGACACTAGCTGCTTGAACCTTGCCAGAGCCCTTATACTGCCCCGTCTGGACTATTGCAATGCTCTTTATCTTGGGTCCCCCAAAGCCACTATTAGTAAATTACAAATTCTCCAGAATAACGCACTTAGAGCGGCTCTGGGCATCTCTAGAAGAGATCATATCTCAGTATATAGCCAACAGAACAACTGGATCCCCATCAAAGATAAAATCTCCCTTAAAACTGCTTCACTAACCCACAAGCCCCTCAATAATGCTGCCCCTATCTACCTGATTCACAGATTCCACAGACAGACTTCTCAGAGACCGACAAGAACAGTATACAGAGACTGCCTCTCTGTCCCTAACTACAAACGTTCCACTATAGGAGGCAACAGCTTCCCAGTGAAAGTGGCTAAACTGTGGAACTCCCTACCACCTACTCTCAGAATGGACTTACTCTACCAAAATTTCCAATCCAAAATTATCTCCTGGCTGAAGACGCAAACCCTCTAAACACACCGAGCCAAAGACTTGCACCCCTCTCTGCCATCTGGACATGCTGTATTCACATGTGTTAACCTGTATATATGTATACATTCCTTTGATACTATCATTTTTGTGTCTATGTGTATGTATATATCATTATTGTCGCAACTAAGACTCGCAAATTCCTGTAACTGCTGCGCCTTGTTACCCCAGGGTATTATGGCGCATTACAAATAATAAACAAATAAAGTATCACTAAAAGGTCTCTTTGTGTAGTTTTCTTGAGGATAATAGCCAGTCATATAACACTGTATGTGATTTCTTTGAAAGTATTTCACCTAATGGAGATTTCACTGAATCCATTTCACTGAAAAACGAAATCTACTTTTTACTTTTTATACTTTTTTATTTTTAATGCGGGGGAGACCCCCCTCAGCCTCCCCTTACCCCTCTCTACCCTAACCTATACCCCACACCCCATCTATTATGCATCACACATCACTCCTGTCCTCAACCACTCAACTCCTCCTTCTTGAAGACTTCAACATCCACCTGGATGCCTCCTCTCCCCCCTCTCGACTCTTCCACGACCGCTGTGACTCTCTCTCACTCACTATTCTCCCTCTGGCCCGACTCACTCTGCAGGGCACACTCTGGATGTTCTGATCTCCTCAGACCACCCCTTTCTGTCCCTCTCTCCGCCCCTCTCTCTTGGAGTGATCACGTTCTCCTTTCCTCCCATCTCACCCTCCCTACCCCTCAGGCCAAGCCACTTCCATCACTGCCACCAACCTTCTCAGTCATCCGACCCATGAAGCGCGTATCAGCTGAGGCTTTTCGCTGCCACCTTCTCCCCCTCCCCATTTGGCTGACTCTCACCCTGACACAGCCCTCTCCACGCGCCACTCTGCTATTTCTGATACTCTTGATATCCTTGCCCCTGTCGTGAGAATCTGCCTGAAGCCCAAAGCCAAGTGTAACTCCTGGTATGACTCAGACCTCGTCACCCTAAAACGCAAGCGCAGGGTGGCCAAGAGGAAATGGCGGGCTTCATGAACATGCTTTGACAAACTGGCCTGCCGCCTGCTCCAAAGGCAATACCGCTCTCTGTCCTCACCCACCAAGAAGAGAGCTCATATCCAAGCCCACGTCTCTGCGGGATCTAACAACTCGGCCAAACTCTTTAAAATCTGCAAGGAACTGGCCAATCCTGCCTCAGTCTGTACCTCTCCTGTCCCTTCCCTGGCCCTCTGCACAGCACTGGCTTCTCACTTCATCTCTAAAACTAAGGACATCCTGTCCTCACTCTCCTCATCTCTCCCCTCCCTCCCCCTACTCCCTGCTCTTCCACTGGCCCTTTTGCAACAACCTCTCATCCCTCCTTCTCTGCCTTTGCCCTGTTCTCCACAGACAAGGTTTCCAGACAAGTCTGATCTATGAAAGTCTCATCAAAACAGGTTCACCCCTGTTTCTCCAAAACCATCAAGGACCACATTGACTCCCTGTCTCCTGCCCTGGCTGGCTTCTGCAACCACTCCTTCGCCACTGGAGTATTCCCATCCCCCCCTGAAGCACTCCCTTGTGCACCTTTTTCTTAAAAGACCCTCTGCTGACCCTTTCTGCCCGGCTAACTATCGCCCAATCTCCATCACTCCCTTCCTGGGCAAGCTCCTGGAGAAACTTGCCATCTCCTAGCTTAATCTCCACACTGAATCTGTTGGTTGTCCTCATGACCATCAATCTGGCTTCAGAGCTGCCAGAAGCATGGAAACTGCTCTCCTGAACATCCGTGAAGTCCTGCTCTCCAACCTTGACTCTAACACCCCCTGTGTCTTCATGCTGCTTGATCTCTCTTCTGCCTTCGACACGGTCAATCATGCTATCCTGAGCAACCGTCTCCGTGATAATCTGGGCATCACTGGTCAGGCCCTGGCATGGCTGACTTCTTTCCTCTCTGACCGACCCTCCCATGTACAACTTGGGTCCTTCCTCTCTGCTATCTTTTTCTCTACCTGTGGTGTTCACCAGGGGTCTAACCTCTCTCCCTGGCTGTTCAACCAATACCTAGCACTCCTTGCCCACTGCATTACCACTCTCTGCCCTAACTTTCAGTGCTATGCGGATTACACAGGTCTGAAATCTCTGCACTGGCTTCCAGTGGCTGCAAGGATCAAGTTCAAACCCCTATGCATTGTCCACAAGGTCTTCTGGGGCACGGGGCCTCAATGCCTTCGACTCTCTCTTCCTAAATATCTTCCTTCGCGAGCTTTTCGCTCATCCGCCACCAACTCTCTCAGGGTCAGTCGCTTCTCCGAGCAATCAGTTGGTGGTAGATCTCTTTCTTTGGCTGGGGCTTCTGCTTTCTCCCCTCCTCTCTCCTGCTGACCTCCTGGCTGTAACCTGATATGCACTGGATTTTATTTATTTATTTATTTATTTGTATAGCGCTAAAGCCCGCGGGCATCAGAGCGCTTACAAAAAGGCAGGACAACAGCAAATTAAGATGGGACAAGGTGTGGAGTAACCAGTGTTGCATCATACTTGGTAAGAGCTACTTTCAGGATTATCTGGCCACCCTCTGATCTCAGGCCCACGTCCTTCCCCCACAAGTCTCTCACACCTGCACTGCCTGCCTGGCAACCCCCGCACTTGTGGACTGTTTCTGTATCCCTACAGTCCCCCTCCCAGCACTTGACATCTGCTGTCTACACTTCCTCGCAGTTGCCACTTGCTGACCGTTACTTTTTACTTATTGTTATTTATCCATTCCCTTATACTGCACTGTCCCTTCCCCCGTGCGCGATCTGAACGACACCTGGCATAGTAGGATTGTTGTCTGTCCTCCCTCTGTTCCCCCTCCTTTGCCTCGGCACGCCTTGAAACACTTGTGTATAGGCGTGTTATAAATGCCTTATCATATTATATCATATATAATTTCCCTTACCATTTTCAGTAGGGGAAATGGTATTCGAAGAAATCTACAGTAATGAACATAGTGAGCTAAGTCCTTGCCCTTGATATTTGTGCGCAGCCTGCTGTGGCAGGTTCGAATCCTGGCAGGGTCAACTCAGCCTTTCATCCTTCCGAGGGTGATAAATGAGTACCAACTTCAGTTGGGATAATTATTGTATGTAAATATGTTCCATGTATAGTGTGTAAGCGTAAGTGCTATATAAAAGATCCGCGCAGCCAAACCCTTTCTATCTGACACTAGCTGCTTGACCCTTGCCAGAGTCCTTATGCTGTCCCGTCTAGACTATTGCAACGCTCTTTATCTTGGGTCCCCCCAAAGCCACTATTAGTAAATTACAAATTTTCCAGAATAACGCACTTAGAGCAGCTCTGGGCATCTCTAGAAGAGATCATATCTCAGTATATAGCCAACAGAACAACTGGATCCCCATCAAAGATAAAATATCCCTTAAAACTGCTTCACTCACCCACAAGGCCCTCAATAACGCTGCCCCTATCTACCTGATTCACAGATTCCACAGACAGACTTCTCAGAGACTGACAAGAACAGTATACAGAGACTGCCTCTCTGTCCCTAACTACAAACGTTCCACTATAGGAGGCAACAGCTTCCCAGTGAAAGTGGCTAAACTGTGGAACTCCCTACCACCTACTCTCAGAATGGACTTACTCTACCAAAATTTCCAATCCAAAATTATCTCCTGGCTGAAGACGCAAACCCTCTAAACACACCGAGCCAAAGACCTGCACCCCTCTCTGCCATCTGGACATGCTGTATTCACATGTGTTAACCTGTATATATGTATACATTCCTTTGCTACTATCATTTTTGTGTCTATGTGTATGTATATATCATTATTGTCGCAACTAAGCCTCGCAAATTCCTGTAACTGCTGCGCCTTGTTACCGCAGGGTATTATGGCGCATTACAAATAATAAACAAATAAAGTATCACTAAAAGGTCTCTTTGTGTAGTTTTCTTGAGGATAATAGCCAGTCATATAACACTGTATGTGATTTCTTTGAAAATATTTCACCTAATGGAGATTTCACTGAATCCATTTCACTGAAAAACGAAATCTACTTTTTACTTTTTATACTTTTTTATTTTTAATGCGGGGGAGACCCCTGCAGCCTCCCCTTACCCCTCTCCACCCTAACCTATACCCCACACCCCATCTACTATGCATCACACATTACTCCTGTCCTCAACCACTCAACTCCTCCTTCTTGAAGACTTCAACATCCACCTGGATGCCTCCTCTCCCCCCTCTCGACTCTTCCACGACCGCTGTGACTCTCTCTCACTCACTATTCTCTCTCTGGCCCGACTCACTCTGCAGGGCACACTCTGGATGTTCTGATCTCCTCAGATCACCCCTTTCTGTCCCTCTCTCTGCCCCTCTCTCTTGGAGTGATCACGTTCTCCTTTCCTCCCATCTCACCCTCCCTACCCCTCAGGCCAAGCCACTTCCATCACTGCCACCAACCTTCTCAGTCATCCGACCCATGAAGCGCGTATCAGCTGAGGCTTTCGCCGCCACCTTCTCCCCCCTCCCCATTTGGCTGTCTCTCACCCTGACACAGCCCTCTCCACGCTCCACTCTGCTATTTCTGATACTCTTGATACCCTTGCCCCTGTCATGAGGATCAGCCTGAAGCCCAAAGCAAAGTACAACTCCTGGTGCGACTCAGACCTCGTCACCCTAAAACACAAGTGCAGGGTTGCCAAGAGGAAATGGCGGGCTTCATGTACATCCTCTAACAAACTGGCCTGCCACCTGCTCCAAATGCAATACCGGCTCTCTGTCCTCACCAAGAAGAGAGCTCATATCCAAGCCCGCGTCTCTGCGGGATCTAACAACTTGGCTGAACTCTTTAAAATCTGCAAGGAACTGGCCAATCCTGCCTCATTCTCTACCTCTCCTGTTCCTTCCCAGGCCCTCTGCAAAGCACTGGCTTCTCACTTCATCTCTAAAACTAAGGACATCTTGTCCTCACTCTCCTCATCTTTCCCCTCCCATCCCCTACTCCCTGCTCTTCCTCTGGCCCTTTTGCAACCACCTCTCATCCCTCCTTCTCTGCCTTTGCCCTGTTCTCCACAGACAAGGTTTCCAGACAAGTCTGATCTATGAAAGTCTCATCAAAACAGGTTCACCCCTGTTCCTCCAAAACCATCAAAGACCACATTGACTCCCTGTCTCCTGCCCTGGCTGGCTTCTGCAACCACTCCTTCGCCACTGGAGTATTCCCATCTCCCCCTGAAGCACTCCCTTGTGCACTTTCTTCTTAAAAGACCCTCTGCTGACCCTTTCTGCCCGGCTAACTATCGCCCAATCTCCATCACTCCCTTCCTGGGCAAGCTCCTGGAGAAACTTGCCATCTCCTAGCTTAATCTCCACACTGAATCTGTTGGTTGTCTTCATGACCATCAATATGGCTTCAGAGCTGCCAGAAGCATGGAAACTGCTCTCCTGAACATCCGTGAAGACCTGCTCTCCAACCTTGACTCTAACACCCCCTGTGTCTTCATGTTGCGTGATCTCACTTCTGCCTTCGACATGGTCAACCATGCCATCCTGCTCAACCGTCTCCGTGATAATCTGGGCATCACTGGTCAGGCCCTGGCATGGCTGACTTCTTTCCTCTCTGACCGACCCTCCCAGGTACGACTTGGGTCCTTCCTCTCCCCTATCTTTTTCTCTACCTGTGGTGTTCACCAGTGGTCTAACCTCTCTCCCTGGCTGTTCAACCAATACCTAGCACTCCTTGCCCACCGCATTGCCGCTCTCTGCCCTAACTTTCAGTGCTATGTGGATTACACCCAGCTCATTTTCGGGCTTATTTCAGTCACCTCTTCTCCTTCTCTCATTTCTGACTGTCTGTCTGCTATCCAGGAGTTTTGTGCCGCCAAAGACCTCTGTCTTAATGCCAGCAAGACTGAGATTCTCCTTATCGGAACACCCGCTCCCTCCTTTCCTGTAGCTCTATGGCCGGCCTCTCTTGGCCCCCTTCCAGCTCCCACCTGCAAGGCTAATTACCTTGGGGTCATCTTTGACTCCACACTCTCCTTCTTTCCTCACATCTCTGATGTCTCTAAGAAGTCACACTACCAGCTGCACCTCCTCCGAGGTATCCTTCCTTTACCCTCTTTCTCCCAGATGCTCAATGTCTCCAGAGCTCTGGTTCTCTCTATGTTGGATTACTGCAACAGCCTCTTTCTAAATCTGCCTGTCTCTACTCTCCGCCCTTTGCAGCACATTCAGAACAGGACTGCAGGACTTGTCCTTGGCCTCAAGCCCAGGGATCGTATCTCTCCAGGTCTGAAATCTCTGCACTGGGTCCCAGTGGCTGCGAGGATCAAGTTCAAACCTCTATGCATTGTCCACAAGGTCTTCTGGGGCATGGGGCCTCAATGCCTTCGACTCTCTCTTCCTAAATATCTTCCTTCGCGAGCTCTTCGCTCATCCGCCGCCAACTCTCTTAGGGTCAGTCGCTTCTCCAAGCAATGAGTTGGTGGTAGATCGCTTTCTTCGGCTGGGGCTTCTGCTTTCTCTCCTCATCTCTCCTGCTGACCTCCTGGCTGTAACCTGATATGCACTGGTTACCTGGCCACCCTCTGATCTCGGGCCCAGGTCCCTCCCCCACAAGTCTCTCACACCTGCACTGCCTGCCTGGCAACCCCCGCACTTGGGGACTGTTTCTGTATCCCTACAGTCCCCTCCCAGCACTTGACATCTGCTGTCTGCACTTCCTTGCACTTGCCACTTGCTGGCCGTTACTTTTTACTTATTGTTATTTATCCATTTCCTTGTACTGCACTGTCCCTTCCTCGTCCTACGCACTTGGGCGATCTGAACGACACCTGGCATAGTAGGATCGTTGTCTGTCCTCCCTCTGTTCCCCCTCCTTTGCTTCAGCACGCCTTGAAACACTTGTGTATAGGCGTGTTATAAATGCCTTATCATATTATATATCATATAATTTCCCCTGCCATTTTCAGTAGGGGAAATGGTATTCGAAGAAATCTACAGTAATGAACACAGTGAGCTAAGTCCTTGCCCTTGATATTTGTGCGCAGCCTGCTGTGGCAGGTTCGAATCCTGGCAGGGTCAACTCAGCCTTTCATCCTTCTGAGGTCGATAAATGAGTACCAACTTCAGTTGGGATGATTATTGTATGTAAATATGTTCTATGTATAGCGTGTAAGCGTAAGTGCTACATACCTAGCAAATCCTTATCATTAGCCCTTTTG
This sequence comes from Ambystoma mexicanum, assembly GCF_040938575.1. NCBI lineage: Eukaryota > Metazoa > Chordata > Amphibia > Caudata > Ambystomatidae > Ambystoma > Ambystoma mexicanum. Next base: position 192,845,720 of record NC_090927.1, on the reverse strand, counting down.
TTATCTTGTTCTTATCTTAACATGTTACATTATCATCAGGCCTTGGCCCCACCACAGTTCTTAAGTGACGCCAGAGGTGACCTGTTCCATTGTGCATTTAACCATAGCAGATCCAGTTCCATTACCCCGAGGGCGTGGCCTTTTCCATGGACCGCACTCATCATGAATCTTCTACATATGAATCAACAGCAAACATCTTGAGTTGTTCTGCTGCAGATCAGGTTCTCAAGCCTCATCACCCTCAAGCTGGCCTCAACAAGATTAAGGAATAAACAGAGGAGGTTGAAGACCCCAATGCGTCTATATGGACTGGCAATAACAGCATGAGCAATTGATATACACACTAAGGAGGTACTTGATATTTCCAGTGTTTATTGAGTTTCACGACAGGCCTTGCAGTCCAAAGGTTTGATAAATAATCCTGGGACACATTGTAATTGGCCCCAATTAGATTTCCAAGGTGAAATTGCCAATCTGTTTTCCATTAGTTGGATTTTTTACAATTTGGTTTTAACAAGGTTGAAATTTGGAAAACGAGTTCCTCATGCAGGAAATATTGGAGAGGATACACAGAGTTCACACTTAAGGTTCATGGTGTCAATCAGAGTAGGCAAAGTTAATTGTATATCATTTGATGCAAATTCTACATTCACTGCAGACTGATCGATCAATTTATGAGATGTTTGTCCCGACTGGAGTTTTTTTTTACTTACCCGTTGTTGCGAAGGGGCTCCCTGGATCAAGTATCCTTTGATGGGCGTTGGAATTGCAACCTTCCTTTTTACCCACGAAGGAGATATTTTAAAAAGTCTCTATTAATGTGGAGGGTCTTAATTTCCCTCTGAAGGGAAAATATGTTTTGACAAAGCTGGTAGATCTTCGGGCAGATATAGCTATCCTTCAGGAGGCGCATCTCCTTGTTACTGGTATCCAGACACTGAAATCTAGGACGCTTTCTCTTCCATGTCTTTCTTTCTCCGATCTTAAGGTAATGGAATGCTGCAATTTTGATAAGCAAGGTTTTGGGAGTATCCATTTGTACCAGATGTTAGATACTTGTGTCTACAACTGAGCCTTAACAAGGTGAACTTATCAATATTTTCCATTTATGGACCCAGCAAAGCGAAAATGCATTTCAGAGAGATTTATTTCCAAAGATATTGCAATTTCCAAAAAGTGAATTGATTAAAGGTGATGACCTGATTGTTAAATTAAATCAGAACATGGGTACATTTAAAGGGCAATATAATGGTTACTCCTCCTTTTCCACCAGCCCTGTCAGATGCATTTGCCGATCTAGCTCAAATTGACATCTGGGCACTTGTGTACCTTATGTTTGAGGATTTTACATATTACTTGTACGTCCATAAGAGTTATTCCTTATGGGAGTTTTTGTGTGGTCTTCATATCTCTTATTTCTCGTGTTCAATCATAATCCATTGCAAACGAAATGATTTTAGATCATTTCGCTTGTTCTAAATCCCTGGCGGAGTGTGTGGTCTGCGAGGCATGGACACCAGTTACAAGATGATGAGAGATTATGAATCCAGGTGCAGCTAGAATTAAGATCAGGACATCCAGCTGACAAGAACTGGAGCTAGAAATAGGCAACTTAGAAACTTAACCTAAAGCTACTTGTTAGAAAAAAGTACTTGGCCCATTGTGTACCACTTTTGGCAAATTGAAGTCTCTGCCGTCAGGAGACACAGCCTATAACCTCGGCCATACCAGACACATTTGGATACGGCCCTAACATTTAAAGATGGATCCATGCTGACTAACCATAGGAAGCAGATTCTATTGAGAAAGGGCAACACCGAAATCTAACACTATTTTCCATCCACAACTGTATGTTAGGCCGGCATGACGCTCCTTAAAGGAGTGAAACATGCTGGCTAGGAGATTTCTCATGTGGACTTTTGGATTGTAAATTGAAAGCAATTAATTCAGTAAGAAAACGTCATTTTCAATTCATAGTCGAATACACCTGAGTTAATCCCCGTCATGGTTTAACCCAATTCATTGGTTTACATTTGTTTTCAATTGGAGATTTTGAGTTGGGAATCCAGTCACTTGTTTAATTGCCAATGATTAATGCACTTAACACCAAGACACCTCTTTTTTGTGTTTTAATTTAGGAAGATTTTAGGTGGTCATGGCTCTAACAGTGGTAGATTTTTTAGGTGAATTATTGAGAGTGTTAGTGTTTTTTAATAGTGCAAACCAAAATGAGGATCTTGCAGGTGATCTAATTTGAGTTAATGTTATTTGCCCAGGATCACACAATTTGAGGTAAAGAAGAAGCCAGGATGTGTGCCCAAAATCTCCATATTAGCCAGTAGGACCCATTTCCCCCTTCCCATATTTAGTTTTAAATCAGCATAGGATGACGCCTACATTGTAGTTTGTCAAGAACACACCCAGTTGTCTGTGTATAACAAAGCACTAAAGCTCATGCGACATGACCTTGAAATGGAGGCATTATAACAAGTATAATGCACTGTCTTATTTTTCCCATACACCATTTGCTAACATAATGTTTTCATTATGTAAGATTGGAAAAAACAGCAATGACTGTTTATCAATGTAATGATACTCAATATATAAACATGGTATCGATAAAAGGCTGAGTCGGCACTGTTGGGATTCAAACCCCTAAAAGACTGTACGATGAATACAGCTAGTAGCTGCAAGCACTGAGCCCTCTCCTTCCACTTCTGTGCACTGTATACAAAGGTTATTCATTACATTTTCAACAGTTCATTGAAAATATTGCTTTTCATAGTTTGCAATTAACATCTGAAAAGTCACAATTAGCCAAACTATAACAATGGACATTTAAAACACACATGAACGTATCAACACTGACCTAAATTCCTAAACAGTTATAGTTTCGAGGATGCCATGTTAGGTAACACAGTGTTAACATTCCACATTGCTTTTGCTAATAGACCAGTAGTTGAACTGCTGACCCCAGCACGCGCGCCTTGTTTTGCTGACTCGAGCATCATCACGTGAGAAACAAGGCGCACAGTCAGGGGGTGCCAAAGTCAGCACAGTCTGAGCAGTATTCATGCAACTCATTAAAAGCAGTATCGTCCCATTCTACACTCCATTTTCCTCCCTTGCCTGTAAAGACACAGGGTGGGCTCTGGGGAAAGGAGGTGGAGCCCGGGCCCTCAGATCCCAGCCTGTCCATGCCACTGACCTCAGCACTCATAATGAGGCCGAGGCTTCTCGTTCACCCCCCGTGATGCTTGATGTATGACCTTGGTGTGCTGTCCTCTTGATTTGACCCTGGAATTCAACATAGATTTTCCTTCTGGTAAATCTTTGGATAACTGCAGTTCCCCATAGTTCACAGAAATTCCCCCTTGGGAATTTTAATAGTGACATGTATACAGGGGCCCTGTTTCAATGTAAAAGGACGTTTACCTCAGGAGGTTTTCTATAAAAAAAAAGCTCCAGGTCTTGGAAGGAAATGCTACTTTTTCAATAGTTTAAATTAATTCTGATTGAGTTAGTCCAGCAATTGATTTCTCCAAATATCGAGGAGTTCCATCTCATATACATATATCAGCAACATATGTTGTCCATATCTTAAGATGCAGCATATAGGATGGTGCTGTGCTTTGCCACGCTGGTATTATTTTGGTCAATTCTCTAAGGATGCTTTTGCTTTTGGGGCTAAACCCGTGCATCACCAGCCTCATCCTGAGACCCTGCCAATACTATTCCAAAGTTCTATGAGGCTACCAGACAAACCAGACTGCAGTGTAGTTGCAACTGTTGCAGCTATTTTATCTACACATCCAAATCATGAACTTGCCCAAAGGGGTATATTTGGTTCATGATTACAAATACTTTATTTTTAGAGTGAGTTTATGGAAAACTAAAATAAGCACAAAACTCAGTGTGCATATGCAATTAATGATTCAAGCTTGTAACCCTTTTATCACAGACCTATTTGTCAAATAGAAATATCTGTGGTCATTCTTTAGTTCTCAAAAAGAGTTTTTATTTTATGCAAAGTAGCCAGGAACCCTAATTGGTGCCATTTGTCACTTTCCCGTTTCGTTCATGCAAGGTTATTTTCGAAGCCATGTTCCTGACTTTCCATCTTGGAATAATAACTTCCCATCGCAAAATGATATATATGGTTAATCTAGGTTTTTATATTGTGCTTTGCAGTAAGGCAAGTGTGAAGTTATGATTATGACTACAGTATACACTGGAAGTGACAAATACAAATTCATATTTTACATTTTTTTAAACAGCCAGTTTACAATGCTAATACTATTAAAACATGTCTTGTTTATTGGTTTCTTTAATTAAGCATACGCAACAGTTTGTCTCCTAAAATATCCTTCCTTCTTGGAAAGGGTGAAGCTCAGATTAAAACCAATGATCTCTTTCTTCTGTAATTATGAAGGCAATGTTAGACCCTGCACAAACACTAATAATTAAGAAAAAGAGAAAACGACAAATACAATAGACAACCTTGCAGCCTGGACCAGTGGTCTCTTACAAGGCTTTTCAGAAACCCTGTGTCCCCCCTGTGTCGGGCAGCATCCCCGAGTATGGACAAGTCTCCCTCAGTGTGATGGCGACATTCCTGCACGATGCATGATGATGCTTCTGTCACTGCTGCTCTGTTTCTAATTTTAACCACGAAAAGGCAGGATCCCCCTCCTATTCAAGATATCTGTGATTTCCTCTCGTTGAGCTACTGTCAGCAACGGCTGGGGTGGCTCTAACACGCGGGCACCTGACAACACGACTCTCGCCAAACGAGAGGAGAGAAAGACCGAGACATAGGGAGGAAAGAGAAACAGAGAGAAAGAAAGGAGAGAGAGGCAGAGAGTGCTATAGAGAGAGAGAGAGAGAGGGAGGGAGCAAGCTTGTGCTAGATCGGCATACAGAACACATGAGATGCATCTGGCCTCCATTGCTGCTCCAGACTTCTGCTTACTATAGAAATTGCTATTTGTAAAGATATTGCTCCTTAAATTGAATTCTAGCATCTTGAAATGCATTTGGTTGTGAAAACAATAACTAGATAATTAACTTTGAAAACAATATTCAATTACTCATAACTCAGATACCACATCATCGATGCGTCTGTGGATGTGTTCAGAGCGTACCAGTGATTATGATTAAATCAAAACTTTCCAGCCATCACCTTTCTGTTTTGCTAAAGTCACCCAGAGTGGGACGGGTATGCCCAGACGTAGGTCCCGACTCTGCTGGGCCTATAGACCCAAGCTACACCTCACTGATGACGACCAACAAGGCTGAAACATGTCTGGGGATGCTCGTGGTCTCGTGCAGAAGGGATCTGACCAAGCAGTTCGTGCTCAACTGTCCCTTTTGGGGTCGGACCAAGCCTGATTTGCATATGGTTTTTCCCCTTCTGTAATTGCTTGGCAGGCGAAGAACGATGGCCTGGAGGGTTGCCCAGAGCTGTGCCCGTGGTTATGATTAATTCTAAACCTTCCAGCCATCACCTTTCTGTTTTGCTATATCCAAAGTAACTACACCGTTCGAAGGTACCGAAAAAAATATGTTTTGTAGTTTGGAGTGTCTATGGTGTCTACGGTGCCTCTAGCAGATTCTTTTTTTGATTTTTGTTTACCAATTCGTCATTACATTTGGAATTTGATAAAGTGTTCTTCTGCTGATAAATGCGCACACTGTATTGCCTAGAGATTGATGGCCTTTCCCACTATTCTCTTTTCGAACCAAGTGTCAATGGGCTTGATGGGCTGGCGAAACTCCAAGGCACAGAAGGACATCAAAAAGGGGCATGCGAACTGTGATTTCTTTTCATCTCTCGGGACCACAATCTAGAACTGCTGAGGAGCCTGATAAGCCTTGCATACAATGTGTTCAACACACCTTTATCAAGTACAGATTAATCATAAAATCTGCTGGTACGAGAATATTCCTCAATACTCTTCTTTCGGCAAGAGCTTTTCTTATATGGAGAACTAGCAAAAGTACCCATACTCTGCATGGGTTCTGTAGACAGATATGATAACACTCTCATCAATTGTTAAAAATCGATGCTCCTGTAGTTCGCTTATGGCATGATGTGCTTAGCACTGTGAAGTAAACTGCACTGAGTTGGGCGTGTGTGGCTGGCTGGCATACCCCGGAGCAGATGTGGAGGGGAGGTGAGAGATGGCATTCTGCAGTATAATGGGACCTTCTGTGCACTCTCCCCACCTGTCGCGGTACAGTGTGTTGCGGTGCGTTGCAGTGCAATATCTCCGAAACGGTGGGTCCTAGAGCCTTGAAACGTGGTTTTCGAGCCCCCATTGGTCCCATAGGGACCGTGTTTTGTTCCTCGTGCTGAGACACTTAAAATGAACGTTGTCCTGTCCTTCTACAACCACATTCATGTTTCACCATTTTCAGGAAACCCACTCATGTGTGAAGAATCCTGGGGGAAAAGGGGAGGGGCTCCAAATGTCATGTAGCCAGTAATGTTCAGAGGTCCTAACAGATAACTATGCAACATTTGTAGCAGATTGCTGGAATGGTGTAGAATTGTACAAGGAGCAAACTAACAGACTTTCTGCTTCATATAGATAGAGATTACATGAGTTGTGGCAACAGAATCTGAACTGGAAATGAGTGAATGCCAGTCTTGTATCTCATTACTGATGTAAATCCCAACGATCTTAAAATGTCTTTTGCCAATTCTTTGAAAATATAAGTGGTGCTGTAGGCCACAGGTTTAGTGGGAGAGAAGATGCCATCATTGCTGGATGTCTTCTGGGAGCCCTTACCTAAAGCTACTTGTAGCGATGCTGAGGAGCGATGCCGAGTGGTCTGGGGTGTCTAGAAATGCTTATGTCGTTTCCAAACTAGAACGAAAGTTTTACTGAAAAGTGCCCCAAGTTCAAAGCATTATGGAAGGAATGGGCACCTTTAAGGTGTCCGGTCAAAGTGTCGATCCTTTTGATTTCGGTCCTTTGGTGTCGACCCTTTGACCATTCAATCCTTTGGTTGTTGATCCTTTGACCTACAACCCACCTTGAAGTGGACACCAAACTCATTTGGAGCAAATCCCTCACACCTGCTTGAAGAAAGCAGGATGGAGGCATTCTGTGGTCTGAGCTGAGCTGTGCAGGCCATCCAGCTACTTACTTCAGCGTATTTTCATGAGATCACATCATTTGCTCTGTCGAGTGCCTTTTTATTTGTGTTGAGTTCTTGTATCCATTTATCTTTTGACTTACAGAGTTGTGGATGAATGCTGCTTTGCCTAAAGGGGACAAGACGGGCAGAATCTCTTCCCCATCTGATCGACATGTTAAGAACTGATGTGGGACTGAAACGTCTTACACCGTCACTATGTTGTGGGTCCCTGTGAAGCCTCCAAATGCCCCTGAAGATATCTAGACCGCTGTGTCACTAAAATCTCCCGGATGAGTCTTAATTTAATGTCTCATTGGAGAATGGACCATTGTTTTCAGCCTCTGATGGACGCTTAGTCATCAGATTCAGGGTACACTATGAACCCTGTTGTTTGTCCCTCTAAGTAACCTTACACTGCTGGCTGGGAAGGCTCCACTGGCTGGCGCCAGTCTTTTCTCAGTTTAACTAGTTTTATACTTTTCTCAATTTACGGTTTTCTACGTTTACAACGGTTCCCCTGGGATGCACATACCACCGACAAACAGGTACAAAAGAGAAGGAGTGGGGGAAAGGTGCTTCTCTTGATTGGCAGCTGTCATGTTGATGTCTCCATGGACACAGGAAGGCGGGTAGTTGGGGCTGGGGAAATGACGCAGTGAAGGGAAGTGACGGGCTTGGGGAGGTGGGTCAGGGACAGTGTTAACTTGAATTGATCTCAGTCTCTCTCGCGCAAATCTCCAGATTTACAACACAACGTACAGTGTGTTAAAACCAACAAGACCCTTGCAGCAAAAGATTACTTTCTATCAGGCACTAAATGCAAATACATATGAAATCGAATGCACAGCGCTCAAAATTGTCTGGGTTCGTATTCATATTTGTATTTTATTTAAAGAACAGGTAACATAAAGGTGAATAAAGTGGGACATGGACCAGGGACAAAACATAACAAAAGGAAAACACGTTACCCATGGAGGAAAGTGGTACAAACTAAAGAGGATTATATGTACAAGAATGCAAACATTATATAACCATACAGCACTGGAGAAAGTGGTGGAGTCAAGTGGACATGCTCTCTCTTTGGCTGGTAGGTGAAGTTGTAGCCACATTTTGAAAAGATCCACAATTGGGCTGGATTCTATTGCATGGGGCAATTACGTTGGGATTACGATGGAGCCGGGCGAGAAGGGAGGAAGAGCCGAAGCGAGGAGAGGTATGTGTGTGTGGGACAGCAAGGTTGAGTGCAGAGTTGGAGCGGCGGAAACGAGGTTGTGCGCAACATAAGAAACAAGGTGGCGAGCAACAAAGGAAATTAGGTGGTGAGCTTTGTACGGTCCGGCAGATACTGAGGTGTAATACTGTTGATAGCTTTGCAGTACTAGAAGGAACTTGAAAAGGGATTGATTGCGCATGGAGAGCCAACCATAATAGTGTTGGTAGGTGGAAGTTGGGGAGGATCTAAACAGGCTGTAAAGACTGGGGTAGCGGAGCTCAGGACTTTCTCAAGAGGGAAGAATTATGGCCTGGGGGAAAAAACATTACACAGGATCAGGAGTCAGAAAAACCGTACTCAAAACCGGAAGTAAGTAAAGTGAAAGGCAAAACCCAGCTTTATGAATATCCAAATAAAGCAGTAACAGCATTCAAGCAAAAACGTTGTCATTCTAAGAGGTCCCATACAGAACAACATCTTTTAAGGTGAGCTATCGTCATAATTGACATCACATTACAATCTTGGTTACCAAAATCTATGAGATGAAGGTATTGGTTTATATGGATAACTATATATATATATATACATATATATATGTTCTATAGGGCTTAAACTTCTAATTGGATAATCACAATCTGATGACTCCACCTGAGATTACCTCTAAATTGATCATAGTGAATACACAAATACACATCATTTCTACACTACCTTATTGGTAGGTACCACACGTACTGGGCCTAGCATGGGGGTTGTGATGGGTTGGATTTCTGCTGACCGACCTTGGACAACTGACAGGTCGTCAATACTGCTTTCCTTTCAGTTAAAAAAGGTACAATCCCTTATTCCTAGGCCATGAGCCAGGGTGATTCCTCTCTAGTTGGCCTTGTATGTGCCTCGTGTCTAGGAATATGCATGAGGAGTAAGGCAGGTGTCCTATCTGTGCCTGTTGCTAATGAATAGACAGTGTTCTTTAATTATGGGTCACGTGTCGTGAGAGTGCGCTTGGAATTATTTCATCCAGCATTTCTTGGGATTTTATCTAATATTAGTGCAAGTGTTGTGGGGAACCTCTTGAACCGTTTCTCATGAAGTTTTTGGGTTTATAATTATCCTGCACCTGTCACAGAAAGGCTAGCTTTTCTTCTAATTAATTTAAGAATATATATCCTGCATCTTGGGAATTGTTATCTCATGTTCTCTCTAAGACATTCAGACCCTCCTTAATTTCTCAGTAACCTTGGCTTGGTCTGCAAAGCTACTGTCTGAGCTCCGCACAGATCTGTACTCCAGTAAATTTAGCATTTTGAGTTCTCGTGAAGCCTTGCAGTCTTTCATGTACTTAGAAACAAGTTGCAGTTTCCATTTTGGAATTGGTGGCAGCCCATTACTGTTTTATTTTCATTTTAGTACGCTATATTCGCATGCCTTCATGTTGCGTTCAGCTTATACATTGCTTATGTTAGTATTCTTCATTTCTTTATGGATGCCATGTTAGTGTTCCTTGTGTGTAAATGCATATTTGACCAAGTGTTTTCCTTCTTTGTGTTGTTTGCATATTTGCTTTTTGTCTAGTGCATGCACATGTGATGTTGCAATGTCAGTTTAGTTCTCCCGTGCCATCTTAAGTTTACATTGTGTTAATCTATTGCTGTACCTGCTTGGGATATGGACGGTACATTTTTCTTAATGAGCAACGCCTCTCACCTGGGCGGTATTAGGTGGTATTGGGCTGGGGAGGGGCTATAGCTATGCACATCTTATTCATCTGTCCCTCAACAAGTACAGTGGAAGACCAGGCAGAAAGGAGATAAGAGAGGGTAGAGTAGTGATGATGTTGGAAGACAGGAGAAAGATCACTTTATTTTTTAGAGTTCAGCATGAGGCAGCGGACAGTCATCCCGTGACAGATTGCAGTGCGACACTTGGTAGTCCATTCTGAGATGGCTATGGTGAAGGAGTGTCATCAGCAAAGAGGTGGTAGTGAAAACCAAAGGGCAGAGGTATAGAGGGCGAAGAGCAGAGGTGCAAGGACTTATCCTTTGGGGACCCCGACAGGAAGAGGAGTGAGATTTGTGTGTTGCACAAGATTTTCAATGAGCAAGTAGTAGACAATAGAGGCTAGAGCAGATTTGCAAAACAAGCTCCTGATGAGTGCAGAGGAGAGAGGAGTCGTTGACAGTGTCAAAAAAGCTGAGAGGTCCTAAAGGATGCCTCCATTATCATTAAGTCGCACCAGGGTGTCCAGCCGGGGTGTCTGAAGCTAAGGGCTAAGAGAAACAAACGGCAACTTTTAGGGTTGGAATGAGCGTAGGGCCAGAGTCCCTACTCAAGGCAGTGCTAACATTCTGGGAGTGAGGACGAGTGTGTTTCGTGTCCTGGAGAACATTTTGAGTATGTCTACACCGGCCAATACTGGGTGACCGCCTCTACACTGCCTGCCTACTAAACACCAGTCCCTAGCGGAGCATGGCGGAGTGAGGATGAGTGTGTTCCATGTCCTGGAGAATATTTTGAGTCTGTCTACACTGGGCGCTACTGTGAACCTGCCCCTACACTGCCTACCTACTAAACACCAGTCCTTAGCAGAGCATGGCAGGGTGTATTCCATGCTCTGTGCACCGGGACCTGGCCTTGGGCGTACACAGTGCTTTAAGAACAGCGTGTGATTGCATAACGTACTTGGTCTGGCAGTAAGCATACAGTCTAACAAGAGGCACCCGGTCGCCTGTACTGGGATCTGTGTGAAAAGACTGAAGAAAAAAGCCTAGGTCCCGAAAGCCCGAATTTCTTTTTTCTGTTTTGTCCGCATATATGTATCCGGGGGAGGACCCCAGCAGCTCCCCCACCTTACGCTCATACATTTTTTATTAACTTTACCCACCCACATATATATATATGCGGACAAATGGGGCTGGGCTGTTGGGATTCGGTCTTTATGCCCTTAGTCTTTTTGGGTGTTTCCGAATGTACTGTACTGCACTGCTACTTACTGACATGACCCAACCCGATTTTGTAGGAGTGAGATTATTTTATAACCCGGTTAGTAACAAGCTACCCTGCACCTCGTGTTTTTTTGTGCCCGGAGTGTTTTGGTGAGATGCTGGTGAGAAGTTGCTGCTCAAATATTTCTCGCCCGCTCACGTTTTCGGAGAGCATTTATGGCTGCGATTGTGGTCATGGTTTTGGTTTCATCCATGGCTCGGATGCGTACTTAGTTTGAATCTGTTATATGTGTAGTGGGTCGAGGGGGGGGGGAGTCGGACTCAGACAGCCCCTCAAGCAGTCGGGCGTACTTTGTGCCATGCGCGCTTATGGTATTTCTGGCTGGCCTGATCCACTGACATTTTTTTGCTCAATCTAAAAGTGAACCAAAGCAAGAAAAAACACAGGCTTCCTACAAAAGGGCAAGACAACGTTTATACTCACATAGCGATTAAGATCCAGGGAACGTGGCACTTGGCTACTGCAACACTGTGAAATTGTAAAGCCATGTGTTGATTTTAGTGACTTTAATGGTATTAGTGGTTTCAGGATTTTATTGACTCTTGATGATCTTTTTGTTGAGTTTTTTTTATCATTTTTAAGAATTTTTTAACGGAACCTCCTAATGCGCTTTTTTTTAATACAAGTTTTTTATTAGATTTTCAATTTATAACACATAGAGCAGTAATGATAAAACAGATCGATAGAGTTCTTCCTAAGTATATTCTACAAGAATAAGCGCAACAGTAGGTCTTCTCCTAAAGCCCTTGAACAGTTAATAGACAAGAATTGATTATCCTCCCCACTACACTTAGCAACCTTATTACATAGTCCGATTTGGCTTGAGATCGATTATGCAACCTAATGCGCTTTTTTAAATCAAGCATTCGTTTTTTTAAAAATAGATTGTGTCTAATTGTTCTGTATGTTGTATCTTTTATGGATTTCTTGTTAATCCAAAATAAAGAATTTACCTACCTACCTACTAAAATGATTTAGTAAAACATCTCTTTATCACTACCCAAAGCTCACACTTCACCAGACCCCTGCTTCCACGCAGCGGGATCCTTCAACCAATTGACCCTCTATTCACCACAGAGCTATTAGTACCTTGATGAACCAAGGGACAACCCTGTTTTAGGCCTGCTGACTGCTGCCTGGCCCTGCTACATTTCTATTGGACTTGTGCAGCCAAACTCTAGCCCAACTCGGAAGATTAACCTGCTCCTACCCAGCAAAACCTTCCTACCATACCCATTCACTTACCCATCACCCACCTACCCCACCTTAGTTGGCTGCACTGTTTATCCACTGTCTTCACTTGCACCTTCATTTACCATCCATCTGTACCTTCACATTGCTTTCCTCCTCCTCACACTCATTCTTACCCTCCCCAAACCCTTTAGCCTACAGCCAGAACTTAGTCTAATGTCTAGCTACCTCCCATACCTCATCTCCCTCTGTCTCCACTGTGCCTGCACTCCTCAAACACGATTCTCCTGTTCTCAGCATCTCTACTGTCATCTATTCTATCTCCCTAGCATATTACACAGCACCTGCTGCTTTCCTCCACCACCTTTCACTTATTTCACTCGGCCTGTGGAATGCACAATGCCTCTGCCACAGCTCTGCCTATGTCAATGACACCTTCAACGCTTAACAACCTCAATTTTGTCTTCTTCTTATCACAGAACCTGCATCTCCCTTAAAGACTCTGCAACATCCGTGGCTTTCCACACTGACCCTGCTACTTTTTTTCAACTCTCCCTGACCTGTTTGGAAGTGTGGGGGAGTGGGGTTCCTTATCAATAATTCCCTCACTACTACCTCACCACATCTGATGTACCACATCCTATTTTGAATATGACACTATTCAACTAATCTCTGCTACTCCTGTAACGATTCTGGCCTTCTGTTGATCCCCTAGCTCTCTCAACACCTTATTAGTTGAACTGAACCAACCGTATCTTTGAATCACTTCCACTGATATCCACATTGTCATGTTTGAGCACTTTAACCTTTCCAAGCTCCTGCCCTTAACTTAACTCCCTCTTATCTGACCACTCCCTCTCTCCTCAATGTCCAGCCTAACCACTCTTGCAGGAACTCTCCTGACCATGTGTTTCTTTCTTCTTCGCTCGTCTTATCTGACCTCTCCATTGATCCCTCTCCCTTCTGATCACTCTATTCACTGTTCCTCCACACTCTGCACCTCAGGTCCCCTTTTCAATGACCTAAAGGAAATTCAGGCAGGACTCCTGGATTTTCTTGGCCCTTACGTTGATGATCTGGGCACCTCTCCTCTGTTTTTCTCCCCTATTCATGCCTTTTCAATTGACTATGTTTTTCTGACTTTCACTATGCACTTATGACAACATTTCACCATCACTATCCTGTAGACACACGACCCTCTGGGACCCAATAAGAATGCTCAAGATAGCTTCCCGCCTTCCCTAGCAGGATAGCGGCAGAATCATTGGTGTTGCAAGCCAAGGCAGATATGTTTTGACACTAAACCCTCAGATGTTAATCAGATTTCTCTCAAATGGTGGGATTTGGATAAAAGGGCTTTAAAAGGAAATTCAAGTCACATGGTAGGGTCACATGACTATCTAAGAGGCCAGTGATGGCTCCCACCCTTCTCTGGCAGGATGCAAGCAGAGTCCCTGCTGTTGTGGGCCTGGTAAAGCTTTATGTTCGAGGCAGGATCCACCTATGTTGATCAGGACCCTTTGGAATGGCAGAATATTGCAAAGCAAAATTGCTTTAAAATGAAATTCCAGTCACATGTTGAAGTCACAAGGCCCTATGTGAGCCAATTAGAAAGCACAAGATGGCTCCCAGTCTTCCTTGACAGGATGCAGACAGAGGCTGTGCTGTTACAGGCCAATGGGAGATTTCGTTTTTCAGAAAGAACCCTCATATGTTGATCAGGATCCTCTGCAACGGCAGGATTTGGCAAAATCAAAACAAGTTTAAAAATAAATTCCATTTACGTGGTCTGGTCACATGACACTATGTATGTCAATCAGGATGATCAAGACGTCGCCCAGCCACAGGGGAGGTTCGTTTTATAGGCAGGACTTTCAGGTGTTAATCAGGATCCTCTGGAATGACAAGATTTGGCAAAACAAAAATCAAGTCTGAATCTGAATCTGTGGAGTTTGCCCAGGAAGAAGACTGTTAAGTGTGTGTGTAGAGGCCTCCACTGATGCAGTGGCGGGCAAAAATAAGACAGCCCTTTAATTGGTGCTTGGAATCATTCCCCACTCCCCAACTCCCTATTGCTGTAGAGGGATTAGTTACTTTAGCACTTTTGAGGGGTCACACAAAATAAAATGATGACATGGATATTGAATGTGAGGAAAGCCTGCTGGAGCATGGCACCTTTCCTGATCTCCCCTCTAACCACTGAGCTCTACTCGGCACCAAGAGGAACTGGACCAGAGTGAGATTGTGAATTGCAGCTGGCGAATGCTTAACTACAATGACTGTACCACCCTCTCATGATGCCCACTATCCGAGCAATGTTATTGTCACATGTTTATTTGTCACTTGTAAGGGTTCAGAAGTAAGGCTCGGACACAAAGGTGGCATAGTTTTGGTTATTAACTTTTATCAACCAGTAAAAGGGTTGGGAAAATGGCCTCTCTGTGCCAAAAGATAAGAGGGGTTTCCATGCCTCAAAGAAAACTAGTGAAATTATCAGGATGTCAAATAAAGAGTATGTCACTGTTGTGCCCTAAAGACTTACTTCTGACCCTAACACCATTAACCTAGATCAAATGTGCAAGAGTGTTCTCTTCCAAAGTAAAAGTGGTAATGACAATTCTTGCAATCAGAAAAGTTCCCAATATCTCGGGTGATTGGGTGTGTTTGGGTTTCTCTTCTCAGTGGTGGTCGCACTGCCAGTCTCTTCTCCCATCTTGGAATGAGGCTATGCTTTCCGGCGGCTTTGTGGACTTAGGGTTACCCAGCGGTTTGCTTAGGCAGAGTGCAAAGTAGCTCCTTCTCCTTAGATTACCTTCAAACTCCCATTCGCCTCTGTGCATGGCGTCTCCTGCTGCGATCCCCTGTTCACCGGTCGGCGTCTCACAGGGTTCCTCGTCAGATGATGGCTCTCCCCATGTTGGTTTCCCTCTGCTGTTTTGTATTTCCCTTAACCAATCAAATGCAGTGAGAGACTAGACCGTTCACTCTAGTTCTCTGGAGTGATCTTCATACTCCTGGTCATCTTCTTCTTCACAGTACTTGTATTGGAGTTAAGTGAGAAACAGTTGGTATTTTCAGGGCTGCTAGTCAGTTCTAACATACCAGCTTGGTTGACTTCACAATAGAAGACATTGGCACAGATTGGGAACAGGAAGGAGCGTTTGGCTGGGGGAAGGAGGGGGTCTAATAAATTGGAGGAATACAGTGTTCTCTGGGAATGGTCATCCCTAATCCTATAAGGGGCTTTCTCTCCTATGTGAACCTCTGCCGGTTCCCCGCCCCAAGGGGGCCTAGTGTACTGTGAACACACCGCCCTGGCCCCAGGGGAAAGGTCTCCCCAAAGGGAAGAAGGGACGACATCCTCAGATTCATCACACACTGGAGACAATCCGCGGCACTCAACCACCAGGGATCAGAACAGTATACAATGTTTTGCAGGTTCCCAAACACCACCTCCTGTGAACTCCAGCTGCTCCTTTATCCTGAAGAGCCATTGACAGCTGCCCTGATGCAGGAGAATACTTAGTGACCTGCCCTAACATCCCCTGAAGTCCCTAACCTTAACTGCAGAAAAGTACTTATCAACTCTGGCTAGTAATACCCAAGGATCCCTGGCCCAGAGTTAAAATTGACCATATTTTACAGAAACAAATCTTAGACTCAGTTTGCTTTGGCCAGGGAGGTAGTTGATACCCATGTGCCCCTAAAGACTATCTGCACCAAAGCCTAACACTCTTTGCAGTGGTACCTACCCGAATGCAGCGTCATTAAATTCTCAGTCAGGACCTTGGAAAAGTGGTGACTCAAAAACGGCAGTTCATATACCTCAAATCTCTTGCCTCCGAAAGCAAACACACGATTTCAAAGGCTTAGATTGCTTACTACAACTCCAGCTTTGAGGCAAACTCTAACAGGAGCAAAGTCTTATTTGAAGTGGTCAAGCTCTCTACCAAGCCCACACTCAACCCAAAGTGCTGCCTTCAGGAAAAATGGCACACAGTCAATACCTTCTTCACAAACAAAATGAACAAAATCAGAACTCTTTCATTGGCACCTCCAAGTTGAACAAATGTCTGCTTTACATCCCCTCCCACACTCTACCCCCTTGGACTAACTCCACATCCCACTTCCCAAATGATCTTGTAGATATTCTTGCATCTCTCAAACTCACCACTTACACGGACAATGTCATCCTAACCTTCCTGCGCCTCGGTAATGACGGACCGATCCATTATAAATGATCAAAACAATTCAAAGGATTTCTACCCTTGGATCAAGTGAAGCTGATCGAATCTTGAGGAGGCACTAATTACATCCATCCATGGAGACCCTTGGTCAGGTACTCCGACACTGATAACAGAGCTACTATCATCAAATAATATAAGCTACTTTCAAAGATATAGTAGGAGAGCTGAGGCTCCGCTCCATCGTATGCTAAAAGAATCAGGCTTGGATCCTCTGTGATTTCGGCGCTCAATTCAGTGCTTCGTACCTTTGTCGAATTATATGATAATATTCGAGATGAAGTCCTTGCACACACTTTGATATTGATTGAGATCAATTTTGAAATGGAACTGTTAGGAAGTAACTCAATGCCTGCCCCTCTGCTGAAAAACCAGGAGGAGCCTTGAACCAGGGCCTAAAATTCCCTTACGGGGAATGAAAACAGACATTGTACTGCTCAGGAACTACGAAGCGCAAAACAACGTGAGTCCGCAAAATCTATCCCTGTTTTTGGGAAAGTAATAGATCTGACGGGTTGGACCCCGAAATAGAAAAAAAAGGTGGGAAGCTAAAGAAAAAAACCAGCAGAAAATACTCACGAAAATGTCTATGCATCATTTATTGCACGAAAGAGGCTGCCAACAAGGCCCTAGAATATGTCTATGCGTCATGCATTGCACGAAAGAGGCTGCCAACAAGGCCCTAGAATATGTCTACGCGTCATGCATTGCACGAAAGAGGCTGCCAACAAGGCCCTAGAATATGTCTACGCGTCATGCATTGCACGAAAGAGGCTGCCAACAAGGCCCTAGAATATGTCTACGCGTCATGCATTGCACGAAAGAGGCTGCCAACAAGGCCCTAGAATATGTCTACGCGTCATGCATTGCACGAAAGAGGCTGCCAACAAGGCCCTAGAAAAAGTGAAGGTCCGGGATCTTGGAAAGAGATACGAAAGAAAGTACCAATATATGTTTCGCCAAACGGCCCAAAATATTTGATGGGGGTGCCCAATTAACTCATTCAGTTGGTCCATATGAAGAGTATGCAGTATCACAACATGGGCAATTAACTGCTGCAAAGACTCTTAGAGCCACGGCAAAGCATGATGCGTCTACTCAATATGTTGATGCCTTGTTAATTAATGTGGAAGATAAGACTTAAAATGGTGTAGTGAGGAGTTTGGGCCCACAATGCACCCCAACAGGTCTTCTGAACACGGGTCTGGGCAACCGGAATTGCGCACAACAGTTAACCCTTTTTAGGACTGAGAACGAGTCATTACCCTTTGAAGACAGCTCTGGGAACCAAGAGGCTGGTGCCAGCCACAGCAGAATGAGAAACAGGGGGCGCGACCTCCGCCTAGAGTCAACATGGCAGAACACACTTTTACATCTTCGACTGCATACTGACAAACTCCCCATAAATCACACCCAATCCCTCACTATCCACCTGATCTACAGACCACCAGGTCCACTTGGAACATTCGAGGAAGATCTACACAACCTAATCTCTAACAATGCGAAAACCACCTCACAACTACTGCTACTAGGGGACCTCAACCTAGGGTTCAACGACCCAGCAGATTTACATGCATCTACCATAGCCAATATGATATCATCACTCGGACTCTCTCAAAAAGTCAACCTACCCACCCACCTGAAAGGTAGAACCCTAGACTGGGTTGCTGATGCTAATTGCTCAGCGGTCATCACCGCCACCACACCACTACCCTGGACCGACCACTCGTTGGTCTCTTTCAACCTACTGACCTCTAGATCAACTACCACAACCATTTCACTGGCACCACCCTGCCTCACAAGAAACAAGAAAAATATCTCAATAGAAAAAATCATCCCAGCTATCCTTCCAACCTTAAACGCATTACCAGACAATCTAGATCCCAACAAACTAGTTCACGAATATAATAAAATCATGTTATCTACCATGGACAAAATTGCCCCACTCAAACTTCGCACCAGCAAGCCAAAAACCCATTTAAACAAATGGTATACACCCGAACTCAAAACCCTCCGCCTAAAAAAGCGAAAATGTGAAGCTGATTGGAAACTATGCCCCTCCAGTGAAAAGAAAGCCATCCTTGACACGATTTCTCGTCATTACAAAGCTGAAATCTGCTTAGCCAAACGGAATTCCTATAACATCCGCATTGCCAACTCCAATTCAAGTATGAAGGAGCTCTTTTCCATACTGATGGAACTTGAGTCACCCATTGCTACACCCGACACCTGCACTAAGAACCAGACCTGGTGCACAGACATCCAACAAGCACTAGCAAATAAAATAAACACCCTACAAAACAAAATTCAACTAAAAAAAGACTCCCTAAACCTCACTAACCCTCCCATATCTCCGCCTATTGCCTCACCAAGTACACACATCAACTCATTCACCTTCTCTAAAACCACCACCCTGGAGGTTGAGAAAATCATCCTTTCCCTTAAACCATCAAACTGTAAAGGCGATATCTGCCCCGCACACATAATAAAGGACGCAGCCAGAGACCTGTCGCCCTTTATCTCTAAACTCATAAACGCCTCTTTCTCCTCAGGCAGCATCCCCGCCAACTTAAAACAATCTTGGGTGCTCCCCCTCCTCAAAAAACAGACGCTTGATCCCCTCATCCCCACTAACTACCGACCCATCACCACGGTACCCTTCCTACTGAAAATCTTGGACAAAGTTGCCTACGTCCAGATTCAAAAATACCTAGAACTGCACAAGCTACTAGGCTCCAGACAATCAGGTTTCCGCCCATTCCACGGCACGGAAACAGCCCTTATCGATCTGAAAACCCAAATTGATGATCTTAGGGACAAGGGCAAGACAGCACTCCTCGACTTACTCGACCTCTCCGCGGCTTTCGACCTCGTCGACCACAAGGCCCTCTGCAAACACCTTGACTCAGCTGCTCACTTCTCCCCAGAAGCTATCAAATGGATTGAATCCTTTCTGAGCGAGAGAACCATGAGAGTCTTCTCCCCTTCAGCAGCAGCAGACCCCTCTCCCATTACTTCTGGAGTCCCGCAGGGCTCATGCGTCTCCCCCACACTATATAACATCTTCACCAAACCCCTGTTCGACGATCTGGACCATCTGGGTGTCACCTACACTAACTATGCTGATGACACTCAGATTCTCCTCCCACTTTCAGGGGATCACAGTAAGGACAGAGAGTTGGTGAATAGGGTATATCTCATCATTCAGGCATGGATGACATTGCATGGTCTATGCCTGAATGATGACAAGACAGAGCTCATCATCTTAGATTCCCCCGCTAATATCAACAAACTAGGCCTTGAATATGCCGAATTCAACATAGATAGCAATCTCATTAGAGTATCCAGGGAAGTAAAAACCCTCGGCTTTTATCTAGATGCCACTATGTCATTCACTAAACAGGTCAACTCACTAGCATCTACCACTGCGTACACCTGCAAATTAATAAGGGCAGGCAGACCATTCCTATCCAATGACAGCTGCTTGATCCTGGCAAGAGCACTCATACTATCTAGGCTCGATTATTGTAATGCCCTCTATAGAGGCGCTAACAAAACCATTATCCACAGGCTTCAAATCCTACAAAACAATGCCTTGAGAGCTGCCCTCGGCATTAATAAGAGAGATCATATCTCTACCACCAGACGCCAACAGAAATGGCTCTCCACAGACAACAAAATCAAACTAAAGTTGGCCTCCCTAACCCATAAAGCCCTCAACAATGCCAACCCCAGCTACCTGATGGACAAGGTAAAAAGAAAGTCCTCCATCCGACAAACAAGAACTATCAATTCCAACCGCCTGATAATTCCCAGATTCAAACTCTCCACCATTGGTGGGAACAGTTTCCCGGTGAAAGCTGCCATGCTCTGGAATTCGCTGCCACACAACCTAAGAGCTGACCAACCATACTTACACTTTAGAAGACACCTCATCAGTCACCTTAACTCTAATAACCTTTGTATGTAGCTGCACTTTCTATACCTAGGCATAGATAGTGATACCTTGTTCGCGACCTCGCCCTCGCCTCTAACAGCCCTTACAGCACACATCTGTACACTTACCTCCTGTATAGATATTGACCTTTTATGTATGAAGATTTGTATACATTTCCATACCTCCTATTCCTGTAATCCTGAATATTTTTTCTCAGGAGTACCCGCCTCTAACAGCCCTGTACATATTTGTATATTTGTATATTTACCCCTGCGTAGATATTGACTTTGTATGTATGAAGATTTGTACATTTCTTATTCTGTAATTCTGATTATCTCTATCACTACCTCAATGTGTATATTTCTGCAACATTGTAAGCTTCGAATTATCTTCTGCCTGCGCCCTGATGCCCCTGGGTAAGGTGCGCCATACAAATAAATAAACAAACAAACAAACAAACGATCTGGGGGCGAGACCAATCTAGTGCAGAGGCGGACTAGCCTATTGACAAGGGCCATACTGCATCCCAAGTACCCCAACCAATGCCTGGGCACAAGATGGGAACCATGTGGGCGCAATGTGCATACAAGGCCGTGAGACATAGCAGCAACCAGAGAAAAGAGAGGAAGCAGGACACACATAGGAGGACAGAGCACACGCCAGAGATACAGTGGAGTAGAGAACTGGGGCAACTTCACCAGCTGGTCTGCTTCTAGGAAGGAGAGACTTAGAGAGGACTCACAACCCATGGCAGAGCCAAGAGTCCTGAACTGCAACCCAAATGCACTGGCCACAATATCCCTGCAAGTAGTGTGTTGGGCACAACATCCCCGAAAGTAGTGTGATGGGCACTTTATCACTTAAAGAAGCTAGCTGAGCACTATACAGCCAAGAAAGTCATCTGGCACTATAATCGTAAAGACATTTCTGATGCACTATAACCTGAACAGGCTGATCTGGGCACTGTATTCTTATCAGTGAGATGGGCACTATAGACCCTGGGCACCCTATATCTGAGCCTCTGTATACAAGCAAATGAAGTGTCCCAGGAACACCACGCCTAGAAGTATTGCAATTAGTGAGTTGGCCGAATCTCACTGAGACTTTTTGTGAGAGACAAAAAGGGATCTGGGTGCTATACCCTGAGACTAAGTCAAGAACCAAGCTCAGCACTATATGCCTACGACTAACCTTGAGAAACAAGATGCAAGCTCAACGCTATATCCCTAAGACTATCCTTGAGAACCAAGATGCAAGCTCAGCACTATATCCCTAAGACTAGAAACAAGATGTGTGCTCAACGCTATATCCCTAGGACTATCCTTGAGAAACAAGATGCAAGCTCAGCACTATATCCCTAAGACTATCCTTGAGAAACAAGATGCAAGGTCAGCACTATATCCCTAAGATTATCCTTGAGAAACAAGATGCAAGGTCAGCACTATATCCCTAAGACTATCCTTGAGAAACAAGATGCAAGCTCAGCACTATATCCCTAAGACTATCCTTGAGAAACAAGATGCAAGCTCAGCACTATATCCCTAAGACTATCCTTGAGAAAAAAGAAGCAAGCTTAGCACTATATCCCTAAGACTAACCTTGAGAAACAAGATGCATGCTCAGCACTATATCCCGAAGACTATCCTTGAGAAACAAGATGCATGCTCAGCGCTATATCCCTAACACTGTCCTTGAGAAACAAGATGCAAGCTCAGCACCATATCCCTAAGACTATCCTTGAGAAACAAGATGCATGCTCAGCACTATATCCAGAAGACTATCCTTGAGAAACAAGATGCAAGCTCAGCACTATATACCTTAGACCACCCTTGAGAAATAAGATGGAAGCTCAGCACTATATCCCTAAAACCACCCTTGAGAAACAAGATGAGTGCTCAACCCTATATCCCTGTGACTGTGTCGAGAAGCATGCTGGGTGCTATATCCCAGAGAATGCCCCTAGATCAGAGGATGCAAAGGGAGACCAGCATCCTGAAAAGACAAGAAACTCATGTGCACTATAGTTTGCTCCCAACATTCATCTTTCGCTTTGTCAGGAATACTGTGTTTTGGTTGTGATAAACCTCTAGGTGTTTATTCCAAACCCATCGTGACAACGCCAATAAATACTCTTCAAACTAGCATACTATGTTGCATGTTCTCTCACTCTATCTGTAGACCACTGACCAGGTGCCCGGTCTCTGCAATGCAAGATATGATAATTTCAAAGGAATGAAAGAAATCCATCATTCAATGTTGGAGAAGAAGAAAAGAAGAAGTCTACGTAAAGCGGTCTCACCAGAGGTACGCAGTGCCGCTGTCCTAATGGCAGAAGGCAGACTGTGAAATGTTGCAAGGATGACACGTTTCCATATTATCAAGCCAACTAGCAAATGTTGGCGCCAAGAGGAGTAGTCGATCGATTTGATTTCCAAGAGTCAAACGAACAGCTCATATTAGGTGCTATGGCAGGAGTGAGAGCTAAAGAGGGCATGAAGGTGCAGCAGGTGGACAGGCCATGATACCCAGCGGGAAGAACCCCTTTCCCTCATTGGAGGTGAGGGGGACATCTCAGGTACCAGGATTGAGTCACTCTGGACTTAAATGCCTCTTTTATTGTTTCTGTTGCCGAAGCCCCCTTTTGATCCTCAGCGCTGCAACACGCCACATTTCCTTCAAGCCACAGGTATAATTGGCCCGCGTCAGCGCAAAGCCGCATCCACATACTACCAGCTCCAGAGCCAGTACGCTCATGCTTTTATTTGTTCTTAATTTACTAATGAATGTTTACACTAATTGTAACATAATGGATTAGAATAGTAATTGACGTTGCAGTTAACATTCATAGTACAAGTATTGGGCTTTGATCCATACCTGCACTCCCTTTTATTGCCATCCCCCTGAATTACTTTCCCATTGGTGCTCCTCGGTGCTGCAACACGCTTCATTTCCCACACAACGCAAGCATAATTGGCTGCGTCAGCCTGTTGTGCATGTTGTGCATGTTGTGAATGCGGGGCTGTGCATGCTGCCAATCAGCCTCATCCAAGCCGCTCAACATGCTGATCATATTTACTGGAAACGTCCAAAAGAACTGTATACATGGCACCAAAGACCCTCTCCACCTACCTTATCATCGAAATGGCTTGTACTTTAGCCTATAGCCTTATAAACCTGTGAGCACTAATCATTGTATTTGTCTTAATGTTTTCTACCTATAATGTCTATGGAAGAAAGCTGATGTTGCCATAGTGACAAGCTTAACAAATACCTCTCTTGCTATCAAGCTGGCTTAACTACACTACCCGTGAGTCCTGCTCCCAACCTATCTTTATCCCTCAATGTATTTCTGAATCTACACTCAAAGCTCATAATCCCTCAATGCTGCTGTCCACCTCCAGTGATTCATTGAGGCTGCACTCCTGTTCCTGTACACACAACCTCCACTTTAATACCACTAGGGATATAGTAGCGCAGTTTGTTGTACGACAGGTCTTTGCTCTACTAAACTAGACGTGATCCCTGTATTACCAAATCCTATTGGCTCTTGGCTATTTTATCATTCTCAAGACATCTATAGCCCTGTAAAAAAACTTCCTAGACACAAAACCTGGAGAACCTGTCTTATCTTTCCCTAATTCTCACTCTGGCTTATGTACAAAACGGCCTCTTGTAAATGCTATTCTCTTCCTTGTCACACTACAGATATACATGACTTCCTATTGGAACATGACTTAGACTTCCTCCCCATAGCGGAAACAAGGACTTTTCAGGGCCTCCACTATCATCCGCCGTACCGGAGAAATATGCAATTCTGTTGTCAAATAGATTAACAGGTAGGGGTGGCGGTGTAGCATTAGCCACCAAAAATATCTTTAAGGAACTGGAAATGTCCTTCCTCAGTGTGAGACATTGAGCATGAAATATTACATCATTGTTAACTGTTCTCCACCACCTCCCACCTCCATTGGAATGCTAATTGTAGCAATTCCATTATGAAATCTTTATTATTCCAGATGAAACCTAATACCCCATTACTCAGTTTAGGCAACTTCAACCTGGATTTAAAGAACAATTAAGAGAAATTAGCCTGTCGCTTAAAAAATCTCCCAACTGATTTGGATTTCAAATGTCTAAAAATCCTACCTTCCCATAACAAAGATCGCTCCCTCAACTGGGTTATTACCCACATTTTTCCATCACAATCCAAGGTTTTACATCCAATATGGACAGATCATGCAGCAATCTTCCTTCATCTTCATTTAATGACCCCTTCCTCCCCAACACATAAAAACACTTATTGAAATAGACATAGACACCAAATTACTATAGACTCTCTGACCTTTCTAAATTTACAGATATCATTGAGAATTCTTCCTCTCCCGATTTCATATTACAAAATTGAAAACAAATCAGAACTAAAACTAAACATCATTGCACTTCAGCGATACATATCTATGACACAGGATCGACATTGAGCCACATATCTGATGACCCTCTTTTTATTTGTAATGCTATCTCCCCCTTATGCATCTTAGCTATTAAATAATGTGCTGAGTTTTACCACAATCAAACTCCTAAATGCTCCTTTCACACAATCCTATACACTCAACATCCTGAAACAAGCTTGGGTGACCCAAATTCTTAGGAAAGAGACTTTGGACCCGAAAATCTCTTTCAACTATCAACCCATTACAGATGTTCCCTTCTTACTAAAAATTCTAGACAAAGCCGCCACCATCCAACATTCTTCTAGGGGACCGCCAGTCTGGAATACGCCCCACTAGAGGCACAGAGCTGGCACTAATGGATATCAAGGACAGTCTACTACAAGCGTAATGGCGAGGCAGGACTTCTTGTTATTAGGCCTGTCCTCCGCATTTGACACGCTGGACCATGATATCTTTATAAACAGATTCAAGTCTATAATGAGCGCTTCTGATAAAGCGGCCTCCTGGAGGGAGGCTGGCTGCTGGAGTATTAAACTTACCTGTCTTGCCTTTGTCTCCACCCATCTTCATTTCAGAGTTGCACCTGTACCACTGTGACAGGTGCACAGTCCTCCCTCTATCATGGAGCAGTGCCAGGCTTAACAGTCAGCTTATCATTCCGAGTGGCCTTCTACCCAGCCAAGTGCATGGCTTTTTATGCTTAACTTGCATATGAGGGGACATCCCGCAAATATTTGACTCCCTTGTCCTGCTTGGCGTGAGTACAGGGTAGTACAGCATTGCCAAATGTGCACTGTCGATAGTGGTGAAAGACACTGTGACAAAGACCCATGTCTTTGTCTAGAGGATAGGACTGAGGAGGCCAGGGGGGTGCAGAGAGCACCACCCGCTCCGTAAAGTGGCCAAGAATGCAACAGGCAAATGTTATGTCTAAGTAACCTTACAACTCCAGAGAGCAGTTAATGTGAAAAGCCCAAACAACAGGAAGGATGTGCCTGATGCCCATTTGTCTTAACTGTTGGCACAATTAACACTCGTTGAAATTAATTAATTCATCCTTCGATAGGAAGCAAGATATTTTTTTGCATAGAACCTGTACCCAGAACGTGTCCTACTATTGGGTCTATGCCCATCTCTCAGATGACCTAGACTCCAGTCTTCCTATGGCACCAGTTCCTTATAAATGGCGGAGACATCTGCAGTGATTTGACTCTGGTTTCCAGATCCAATGGCCCTAAACATTGTACTGGTCATCATTCGGGAGTCTTGGGAGGATAGTTCAGGGGCAACATGATTGCTTTGGCAGCAAGACGACGCAAAGCAACACAAGTTCGATCCCTGGGTCTGCGCTTAGAAACCTCTGGGAATTAAGCGCGTTATAAAAAGCCAATTATGAAGAAGCCTGCTGCACTGTGATTACCGTATCCCGCAACAGGTCTTCTCTGTAACACTTATCATGGTTCCCTGTTTATGGGCAATAGCAGGTGCAGACATTCTCTATTCACTAGTGTCATTGATAATAATGCTACCTTCTCTTTTGATAAAGGGTTTTCTTATGCTAAATCTGGTTATGATTTTCAGCCTATAGCTCGCCAATTATGGATTGGGTGGAAGCGGTTATATGGGTCATGTTTTACCTGCTATTAGAGAGAAAGGAGAAGCTGATTGAGAACCTTTCATTGAGGGCATGGGATATTTAATGCCTGGGATAGGTATCAAGCTGAACCGTGATACGATTCTCACATTATCCCTATTATTAAAGAGAGTTGCGAATTACATCTCAATTTCCTGTTCACTGATTACTCACTAACAGGTAGCTATACACAGTATCGTATTGCAGACATTAGTTGCCTTAAACACTATCCAGCCCTTGAATGGGGGTGTTTGTGCTCGTCTGTGATCGAATGCTGTACATGTATCCTAAACTTGGGAGATAACCTTACTGACATTGTTATCTACATTAGAAATGGAATATATATATACTGGTTGGTCCTTTTTGTCCCGGCTAATTGATTATGTTGTATCGCTAGGAATGTCTATAATACAAAGAGGTCTGAGGATGTTTCTATTTTTGGGGAATTAATTGCATTTACTTGCTAATTTGATATGTTTCCAAATGTTTGAAAACCAAAGTTGTTAATACTCTGAAAGTTCAAAAGATGAAAAAAACGTAAAAGTTTCTTGAGAAAGATCTTGGTCTTCTGGAGTTAATCATTCAGATTGCTCACCGGTGTTAGTATAGTGGTCATTAACCTCAATGTGTCGATTCTGTGGAGGAAATGTACATATATTTGTGAATGATTGTCTAAATAATGTTGATGAGAAATGTAATTGTAAGTGAATCCAAATGAATATGGAAGTGTATACTGGTGCAAAAGAATTAAGCCTTTACTTTCAGCATCCAGGCCCAATTTAGCTTAGAAAAAAGTCTGTTTTCAATGATATGTTTTTATTTATTATTATTAATATTATTATTATTATTATTGTATTTATTGAGCCTGGGCCTAGCTTCGAGAAGCAACCGAGCACTATACAGAGGTATGCAACAGTACAGGTGCATTACAGAGCACTTTTCAGAGGTAATAGAACAGATGTACAGGGGGGGTGGGATACAGACTGCACAGAGGAGGGGTACAGCTGTACCAGGTGCTGGGGATAAGAGGGGCACATAGTGTCTAGCGAGTCAGGGGGCGTGAGGGGTTATATGATGGCCTATGCGTTGAGGAGGAGAGATTCCTTGAAGAGGTGGGTATTGAGTTAGTTTCTGACTTGTAGGAGCATGGGGGCGTATCTGAAACTGACGGGAAGGAGGTTCCATAGGCCTGGGGCATAGGCAGAGACGGCTTGTTTTCTGGTCCTTCCCTTTTTGCAGCAGCAGATTTCAAGTCTGCACGTATCTTGGCTTCTGGTGGTGCGCTGTCCGCCGGAGATGCTGAGTTTCTTTGCAAGGTAGCTGGGGGACTTGAGGGTGACTGTCTTATAGATGATGCAGCAAGACTTGAAGGTGATTTGTGCATGCAGTGGGAGCCAGTGAGGTCGATGAGGGCCAGAGTGATGTGGTCATATCTGCATAGACCCTAGATGAGGCATGCAGCCACGTGTAGGACACTTCTCAGGGGCACAAGGGAGGAGGACAGGCGGGCTTCGAGGAGTGCATTGCCCCCCATCCAGGTGGGATAGGACCAGTTCTTGAACAGTGGATCCAAAGCTGTCCGAGGGAGCAAGGGCTTGACTTTCTGCAAGAGGGAGAGCTGATACCAAGCTGTCAGAATTTTCTTAACTATGTGTGTCTTGAAATAGAGGTGTTTGTCGATGTGGAACCCGAGGGAATTGGTGCAGGAGGTGTGCTCGGTGTGAAGCCCTCAGAGTTCATTGTTTATAGCCAGGTCTGTATGTCTGGGTGTTCTGTGTTGTTGGTGAGGAGTAGGACTTTGCTCTTGAAGTGGTTGAGTTTCAAGCACGCACTGGACATCAGAGACTGCATCAGCGAGAGGCTGGTATTGGACATGTGGATGTCCTTGATGGATTTGATCTTCAGTTATAGCTGTGTGTCATCAGCGCATTGGTGGATGCAGATGTTGTATGTGGCTAGGAGGAAACACAGCTGCTCCACGTATATATTGAAGACCGCAGGGGAGAGGATGGAACCCTGCGGCTCCACAGGTGACTGGTGTTAAGATGGATTTCTGAACTCTGTTCTGGAGGCGCAGAGGTTCAGAAGGCCAGCCTAGTTTCTTGGAACAGGGTAACCTCTGGACAAGCCAGACCAATCAGGGTAGCGATGGCGGCAGTCAAGACTAGGTCTCAAGAGGGCTGAGGGTGACTGAAGCCCACAATGACCTTGCTTTCAAGGACGCTTACAAATTACTCCAGACAGGTGTTATTTTAAAAATATAGACACATTTATTACAAAGCCTTTGTAACATCGACCATAGCAAAGAATCACTGTAAAACTCCAATAAACCAACACATCACAATCAATACAATATATATACAAGACCGAGGGGTCTAAAGAGTTAGAAGCACGAAATATGCAGACCACCTAGATGGGGAGGAAAACAGGCAGTGCAAGTAATCGTTAGACCCAGTTCGACATCAGAGGCCACCTAACTAGAAGGAAGTCCGAGCCCTACGAAGAGTGGAGCCTTGTGCTCAAAAGTACCTGCACACGCGGGTGCCAACGGGCAAAGGAGAGTCTCTTCAGGGAAATCAGGCAGTTCAGAAAGGCGGTCGAAACGATGGTGAACAAATCCCCGTGACTCAGGCAAGGCATCCACTTGGGGGCAGAAGCAGGGCGTGAGTGCGGGAAAGGGTTTGCTGTTTACAACAGTGATGGAAAGCCACAGGCCCCTGCGGGAGGGTGACCGGTTAGGGTATTGACTACTCACCGGTCCCCGATGCAGGCAGACCCAGGCTTCTCCGGTTCCATTTTCGGTACTGGCAGGTTCAGGTGCGATCAGAGGAATGTCTCGACGCTGTGTAGATTTCGTGACAGCACGAGTCAGGGTCGAGGGTGTCCCAAATGCAGCGAACACGCACAGGTTTGTTACCACAGCAGGGCAACTCGGCAACCACGTGTATTCCGGTCCCAAAGCACACATCTCACTTCAGACCTGGGAACGCCAAGTGTACGAATCGTGTGAGAGTGCCGAGGACTCAGAATTTAGCAACAGCCAGATGGCGGTGACAGAGCAAGATTCCTGTGTAGGCTGGTCAGTCCACTGGATGGCCCAGGGACGCTTCCGAAGGCTTACGTGCAGGATTTGGTGAAGATGCCGAGAATAGTTGTTCCCACTATTCTAAAGGGTCGAAGCGCCTTTGCAGACCTTCTCATTCGATCAGAGGCCGAGTGGTCTCGCAGGACGACAGCAGTGCAGGGTGCCAAACATTCAGCGGGTCGCCAGCGATTCCTCGACTCAGCTTCTTAGTTGCAGGATACTTGGCTCCTTACCCTTTGTTTTTGAGAACTCAGGAGATCGACCTGGTAGTGGGGTTTTCAGCCTCCTCTTATCCAAAGTTCCCTTCGCGCCAAAACGGAGAAGGCCCAATGGGAGATCCGCTCACAAACACTCACACCATACGTGGACCTATCACGGACCACGGTGGTCCCAGGCACTCAGGACACTCTAGACTCTCTGGCACCCACGATGTGTATTGGGAACAGGCATCCCAGCCCACATCCTGGAGGCTCACACAAGGCATGCAGAAGCCCGGGAAAGCATTGTGTTTCGCGGGAAAATGCATGACCAAATAAGGACTGCCCCGGGCCGGCTCGACTGGGGGGAAGGTGAAGGGGCAAGACGGTCAGCGGACAGGACAAAGAACCTCGTGGCATGGCCATTTTGGAAGCCAGGCCACCCATTTGGGCCAAACGTGGGAAGCGCTGTTAACATCGCAAAAAGGGGTTCAAAACACAAAGAAATGATAGCTGCCACCAGTCCCGTCCGTGACACACTTGCACATTTCATAATAAGTCCAGCGAGAGTTTCTAGGGCCTTTGGAATGACTAGAGACCCAAGAGCGCGGTAATGTAAGTTACAGTGCACTCTTGTTTCATGTTGCTCAAAAGCTGCAACATGAGGAAAGGACTAAGGGAAACAAAGTCTCTCGGTACTGACTGTCTTGAGGGCATGTCAGTTTCCCCGTAAGAATTGAGCAAAAGCCCAGAGGAGTGCAGCGGAAGGCTGCGCTTCTCTGGCAAAGTCTAGATCAAGGTGTAAAACAACAGCAAAAAGTTTGGGGGTTGCCACATGGAAGGAAAATTACCTACAATTATGAAATCTTTCGTAACAACTGGCAGCATTGGCGATCTAGAGGAGTCCATCTGAACAAACTCCTGGCAGTTGGCAAAGTAGGACTTGAACCAGCGTAGGACAAGGTTGCTGATCCCCATTCACTGATGTAGGGTGTCTGTACATATATGCAAACTTTAAGAAATCATATACACAGGGGAGAACAGTAAGAATAGATGTGGTAGATGTATATACGCAGAAACATAAGGTAGATAAGAAATATAGAAGCTTGCTGCAATAGAAAATATAATACGGGTAAAGTGGGCCATTTTGAGAAAATGGACGTCAACTCTGTATAATAGTAAGCAAGAAGTCTGAAGGAGAGAGAGCAAGGCTGCAGAGCTGACAGGCACTGGAATACAAGTTTGTGTAAGAACAAAAAATATTTGTTTGGCTGAGGATCAAGGATACCACAGCAAGAGGCAACTGAAAGGCACAAAAGGAGTCGAAGAAGATAAGCCATGCAGGCAGGACATATTTGTCTTAGATTAAGCAAAGGAGTGAACATTTGCGAATGCCAAGTATTGTACAATTAAAGCCATGGAAAGCACATGCAAGACGGAGCAACCAAGTCTCCAGAGGCCAGAGAGAGTAATAGCAGCCAGTTTAATTGAATCAAATAGCACTAAATGGAAGTACAAAATTGACAAAATCATGGTCTCCTCACACGTGGTGCAAGACTGGGAAACAAGGCCTATTCATAAGGCTTCAGACGAAGATAGCAATGTACCTTCACACCCTTTAAAGTTCCGGAGAAGAGAACAGCCAGCAAGGTCAACAATAAAGAAGAAACCTTGGTTTAGGGCCTAACAGATGAGAGATGTTAGGCTAATTGGCCAAGTGGGCAGTTGCCTGACGTTGTTCCTCACACCTGGGATTCGTTTTGCTTACGTGCTGCTAACAAGCCAAATGTCCAAGGTCGGAAGAGAGTGCCAACCAATCATGATGGACTATGCAACTGTGGACGATACATTGTTTAAGAAGCCAGCCTGCTGCTGTTATTCTGCTATTATCGGTATTATACATAGTTAGAGGTTGTTCAAGACATGCCTACTAGATAAGTGGCAGCCAATGATGTTATTAATACCTATATAAACTATAGGTATATACGTTCCCTTAACCAATCCCTGCGCCCGATAGGTTTTTACTATTTGCCACTTGGGATGATATCATAGCTGACGTACATCAAGGTGTAACGCCTTTGTGTAATCGAAATCTATTCAAGAGTGTGTGATCTACAATGTGTTTGTTCTCCAGGTTTCCCTACTTTATTGAATTGATAATACAATAGTGTTTTGCCATATTCTTTGAGTCTGTCCGGTTACTTGGGCCTGAGATCAATTATTGTGGTAATCCCATCTAGCACTTGGTATGCTCCAGGTGCTACTGCACAGGGAGTGGGGAAAGTGGAATGTAGAGAAAGGGTGGAGCGGGGAAGACAAGTTGTGAGGAAAGATGGGAGGGGTCAGGGGAAAAAAATAAGAGATGACGGGAACAGAAAGGAGGGTATGCCTGTGTGTGTGTGTGTGTGTGTGTGTGTAAGTAAGCAAAGGAAACAAGTTTGAGGAATTTCTCAGATGGATTTTCACAAGTGGTTGATTGAGGTGCAAGGCATGGCATGCCAGGCAAGGTTACAACAGTTTAACTGAATTTCCTGAAGCGGTCCATAGGAGAGAAGCAGATGGTGAGGTATTTAAAAGGATACAACCCCCAAACTCATTAGTAAGTGAATTAGAATTCTAATGATTCAAAATGTCCAGAAAGGGTAGACTGCGCCTTTCCTGAATTTTTATACAACTGAGTTGAGCCATTAGATATTGGACCCAACAAGTGCTAGTGATGACTGAGAACAACACCATTCACCAAACATGCAGCCTCGGAGGGAGGGGGTGTGCGGCAGAAAGTAGAGGGAGATAGTGTGGACTAGGAAGGGGTGGGCAAGCAGTAGAAATGTGAAGAGGGATTGGGCTTTCCGTGGGATCACACTAGTATGGAGACAGTATTTGGACAGAGAAGAGTGTGAACATTGTAGAATATGGGGGTGGCAAAGTTTAGTACTTTTTCAAGTGGTGGGAAGGAATAGGGAAGGGTACAAGGTAGAAGGCTGGAGCAATAGTCAAGACCTCTGATTACCAAGATCAGAGTGAGGTTTTAGGTGAAGGTGTAAGTAAGGAGGGGCAGGTTATCCTGATATGTAGCACTTTAATCCTGGTAGCAGTCGAGATAGACATAATAAAGTGGTGAAGGTTTAGATAACTGTCGAAAAGAACGCCAAGTGTGCCTGCTTTGGTGAGAGCAAATCATGAGGAAACAAAATGGGGGGAGGGTCATTGGAGGCAGGAAGGTAGCCTACTGCAGTCCTGGAAGAGTTTAACATGAGGCAATAATGCGCCCTCCAGTGGCAATATGGGTAGAGAGGTCGGGTTAAAGGTCGGAAAGAGAAGATCATCTGCATGTTATCCTCAAAGATGTGGCACGAGACCCCAAAGCAGGACGCGAGATTACCGACCGTGGAGGTGTATCGTAGAGGGCCAAGGATGGAGCCTTGAGGGAGGCCTACAGCGAGAGGTTTAGGATCAGCGGTTCCTTGCGCCATGAGATGGATAATCTCAGGCCAGTGCCTCGAAAACGAAGCAAGTTAAGGCAGGTAGTGAGGTTTAAAAAGACCCCACTCTTAGAATTCAAATCTGTGTCTCGAGCAATCAGCAGATATTCTGAGGTTCCCACTGAAGTAGAAGAAACATCTTCCCTAACCCCCACTGATCTCTTTTAGTCTCCAGCTTTGCCCTTTTACTTCAATGCATGGTTCTAGCATGCTTACCTCCCCACCCCTTTTCATTCACTTATCCCTAGGTGCTTCTGCCACCTTTTGCTTTTGGTCCTATCGTGGCAGTCCATTCCCTTGTAACCTAAAATGTGCTGCTTCTGTTACTACCTATTCACGCTCCTTCCGTGAGGTGTAATGGACAACTCATTCATTCATCCATTGGAAAATTTTAATCGCTTGTTCATTGACTGAGTTTCTACCACCATCACAGGCTCTTTCCCTGTAGTTCACACACATTATAATCCTTTGGGTTTTCCGCCTGTCTCTCACTATGGGCCATTCCATACGGTCTCAAGACACTCTTATCTGACCATATCCTAAACCGGTGAGATAGCTCAGAGAGTTGATCAATCACCTCAGACATCTAGTTGCAGCTCAGAGCTCTCTATAAAGATACTGGGGGTCATTCCGAGTTGGGCGGTAGCCATGGTGCTATTAGCACCATGGCTGCCTCCCAAACCGGGTCTGGGTCCGGTCTGGCAGAATGGGGATTTACCGGGTCATTCCAACCCTGGAAGACCCGGTAAGTCCCCATTCTGTAGACCATTCCCCATTCCCATTTGAGCCCCCATAGGGAATGGGGAAGGCGCTTATAACGGTACCACAAATTGCGGTACCGTTATTAGCTCCAAGGTCCCTTAATGGGAACCACAGAGAACATGTGGTCAGACCACATGTCATTTGCGGTTCCCGCTAAGGGACCTCGGAATTGGGCGGTGAGGGTTTTCCGTCACCGGCATCATTACCGATGACCGTTAACCCTTACTGCCCAAGTCGGAATGAGGCCCACTGTGTTTAGTCGTGTTATAAATGCCATATCATATCATATATCATATCATATCACATCATATCATACTAGTGTACAGGTCCATGCACATGGGCCAAAGTGCAGGTTTTCATTAACACAGTAGGACCGCTGTATATCCTAAGCCTAGAGCTCCCTCTAGTGGCGACAACAGGTGAAGCTATGCAAATTGGACTATTGTATATCCTAATCATACAGCTCCCTCTAGCAGAGCATTCTGTGCATTAGGGCAGCATCTAATGCGCATGACTGCATCGGACAAACATACACCTGGTCTTTTATATTATTAAGATGATACTATTTAGAAACATTGCAGAGATGTTCCTGAATTTGACAAAACTCACTTCATGTGGGATTTTGCTGCAGTGGCACACAGATGCACCACAAAATCCTTTGTTGTGCTCATTTGACTGAAGCTGGGGTTATACAGAGAAGAACCACACTTTATATTTTGGTAACTGATTCCTCTGCAGATGTGGTAATTCGTCACAGTCAGAAATGTGGAATGGAATTCAGACATCCTCTCTGGACCTCTCCATCTGTTCTAATTCACATATCTTTATTTCAGGGCACTCATTCTGATTGCACCCTCGCCGGGTACTAATGTGCTGTAAATAACCTGCATTATAAATGACCAAAAGCATGGTACTTAGTGTTCGACTTCAGATGGACGAAAGACTCGGACAGCACAGCAGGATCTCAATCTTAGGTTGTCAGGTCATACTTGGATCCTTGCAGCAGGAGATTGAAACCCAATGGGTCATCTTGGTTCTGTGTGGGAAATGCTGCCGTTTTTTTGCAGCCAGCAATTAATGCCAGCAGTGGCAATTGGCCTCCCCCTTCTCTGGACCACCCAGTCCACCCTAAGCCTTCAGTCCCCTCACCAAACAAACACATGACATTTTCCCCACAGTGCAGGGGGAGACTGAAAGGGATTTGCGCCACCTGCATACATTGCGGAAGTATTGAAAGAGCGGCACAGACACCTGACACTGAGTAAATGAGGGCGTGTGTGAGGGACTTGTAGGCACAGATGTCGGCCTGAGGCGCAGGACATCTCTGTTGTTAGGGAAATGGTACATAAAACATCAGGACCTAAAACCTGGACACTGAATCGAGTGTTCATGTGTAAGGCCAACGGGAATTGTGTGTCTCAAAATGGATGCGCGTGGTGATACAGGAAGTAGGTGCGGTGAAGAGTTGTCTCTGGATTCCAGGATTCCAGGATCTTCTTCCCCATCAGGAGTGTGTTACAGTTCATTCACTCAGCCTCTTAGCCAGTCAGATAGCACAACGAGGAGACCGCTCATCTCTCATGTTTTTGAGCTGCCTGCTGTGGCAGGGTCGAATCCTGACATGGTCAACTCAGTCTTTCATCCTCCGCAGGTCGATAAATTGAGCACCACTCTGTGGGATAATAATGTCATCTGTTATTTCAGCGCTGTGAGACCCATGGGTGTGTAATGTAGCGCTATATAAGAAATAGTTGTTATTGTTTTTAGGACCGACACTCGCGTAACACGCATAACTGTGCCATGCCATGCTTCCACCACATCATTCCACTCTGTCACACAGGCAATGCAATGCATTCATTCATTCCTAGACATTACAGCATTTCTTGCAGTTCCTGCTCGTTGTTCTATAAGATCTGCGGTGGCTTGGGCATTGCAGCAGTTCCTGCTGGTTGCCCTATTTGTTTCGGTGGTGGTTTGGGCATGGCATCAGTTCCTGCATTTCCTGCTGGTTGCCCTATGTGATCTGTTAGTGGCTTGGGCATTAGTGCAGTTCCTGTTGGTTACCCTGTGCCATCCAGGGGTGGCTTGGGCTTTGCCGCAGTTCCTGCAGTTCCTGCTGGTTGCCCTATGAGATCCGACGGTGGCTTGGGTGTTACAGTAGTAGTTCCTGCTGGTTGTAAGATGTGATTCAGTGGTGGCTTGGGCATTGCAGCAGTTCCTGCTGGTTTCCCCATGTGATACGGTGGTGGCTTGGGCATTGAAGCACTTCCTGCTGGTTTCCCTACGTGATCCGGTGGTGGCTTGGGCATTGCAGCAGTTCTCTGTGGTTGGTGATCCTGTGGTGGCTTAGACATTGCAGCAGTTCCTTCTGGTAGCCCTGTGGGATGCAGTGGTGGCTTGGACATTGCAGCCGTTCCTGACGGTTGTGCCATGTGATCTGGGGGTGGCTTATGCATTGCAGCAGTTCCTGCTGGTTGCCCCATGTGATACAGTGGTGGCTTGGGCATTGCAGCAGTTCCTTCTGGTTGCCCTGTGGGATGCAGTGGGGGCTTGGACATGGCACCAGTTCCTGCTGGTTGCCCTATGTGATGTGGTGGTGGCTTGGGCATTGCAGCCATTCCTGCCGGTTGTGCCATGTGATCCGGTGGTGGCTTATGCATTGCAGAAGTTCCTGCTGGTTGCCCCATGTGATACAGTGGTGGGTTGGGCATTGCAGCACTTCCTGCTGGTTGCCCTATGTGATCCGGTAGTGCCTTGAGCATTGCAACAGTTCTCTGTGGTTGGTGATCCTGTGGTGGCTTAGACATTGCAGCAGTTCCTTCTGGTTGCCCTGTGGGATGCAGTTGTGGCTTGGACATGGCACCAGTTCCTGCAGGTTGCCATATGTGATGTGGTGGTGGCTTGGGCATTGCAGCCATTCCTGCCGGTTGTGCCATGTGATCCGGTGGTGGCTTATGCATTGCAGCAGTTCCTGCTGGTTGGTGATCCGGTGGTGGCTTGGCCATTGCAGCAGTTTCTGCAGGTTGCCCTATGTGATCTGGTGATGGCTTGCGTATTGCAGTAGTTCCTGCTGGTTGTGGTATGTGATGCGGTGGTCCACAAAATACAAAGAAACTCCGGCCCAACCTCTCTTACTGGAGGATGTAATTTAGTCCACCCTATGCCCGGACGGACACAAACTTACTAGAAAACACAAGGGTGGATAAGGCGTTTGTTGACTTTTGCAGTCTACAGGGCATACAACCTATTTACCAGTAGAAATCAAATTCCTATATCGTAAGTACATTACATTTTATTCAACATATAAAACAAATCATCTTCATTATATACAGTTGCACAACCGACAAATATATAAAAACAACCTTACATTTCTATTCTTCACTATATTACCTACAGTACATTAAAGTGCTTATTGCTTATTCAGTGATTTATTTCCACCCTGTCTGCACTCTTTTAATAGCTATTACACAATCAGAGTCTGGGTCTAGAATAATCAGCATATCATCAATCGTTTTAGCTTGCTCAACATGTTTCTGTTCTTAAATCCTCATTGTGATGAACATTCTTCAGGAGATGCTGTTTCAGTTACCAATCATCTATTGCCAGAGGTTCCATCAACTTCTATCACTGAAAACGATTTCAACTTCCTCCTTCTATCTTCCCTTCAACTACAAAAAGGACAACACATATTAGCTCAAAATGCTTAATTTGAAACATTGATGTGAAGGGACATCCCCTATGCACCCCATCCCTTCCCTTTTCAGAAAGCAAAGTTTACCTTCTGGGGAGCATTTGGCTAGACCATCCGTTCAAAGATGTCTCAATCACCATGCCAAAATTCACGGAGTGTCACCTATAAGAAATACACGCACAATGAGCATGGATCACTTGTTTAGATTGTATACATGTTTTTATATTTGAGGTCGTTATGTTTTATCCACAAATTGGACTAACCAATTCTTCTGCCAGTCCTGCGGGCTACATTGCCACTTAATCAATCTCACCTCTACAAAGTTTCTTCTCAGTGAATGCTCAAGGTCTTTTTTCCCCACAGGACCTTGATCACTTTTCTTGTCCTCTGTATCCTTTATTTCTTTAAGGACACTCTAAGCAAAGGAGAACAAAAGCTTTTACTACGTTGCCCTTTGTTTCGCTTTTCAATTTCCAAAGTCCCTATTGCTTACCTTTAGCTGGTGTCCTCGCATCGCGTTTTCCTTGACTCCCTCGGTCGCTCATACTGTTATCTTCTCAGCGACCCATAATAGATGTCATATTTGTTTTAAAGGCAGCATCTAGTTGGCCTGTAACATATATATACGCAAGGGTATAACATTGTGCTGAGTGTCGCAGCACCCATATTCTTTGGCTGCACTTACTCCCATATTCCCTTACCGCCTAGTGCTCGTCTCCTCTGCACCACGGCACTCTCATTACCTGTCCTGTGCACGTCACAAACTTTCGTTCATCAACCTTTACCTCGATCTCTATGATCTACCACTCTGAAAAAAGGCGGCCATCTTAACACAGAATTATAACTCATGTTGTGAGACTAGCCGGGGCGCTTAAGACTAATCGATGCAATTCCAGTTCACCCCTTGAATTGCTCCCTATGCACAGAATATGTGCGGAATTAGGGGGCACATTATCATAACCTTTGATGACAACATTTTCATAACCTTTGATGGCGAAATTTAGCCGCCACACTAGCATGTTGTTTCATGCAATATTCCATATTATTAGCACATTCTAGTAATAGATATGAAGAAATGTAGCATCTAGTTTTTTATATTCACCAAAAAACTGGTTGCTCTGTTTTTCCTATTTATATTTTTTGTTATATTGAGAATTTTTCCCTATGCCATGTGTACTGTCTTTCTTTTCAGCTCTAATTAATATGGGCTTTGGCCTGTGCCTTACAGTGACAGCATCATTATGGTGATTTATAATGTTCCGATCATATTGATGTGGTGGTGGCTTGGGCATTACAGCAGTTCCCTGAGGTTGGTGATTCAGTGGTGGCTTGGGCGTTGCAGCAGTTCATTGTGGTTGGTAATGCGGTGGTGGCTTGAGCATTGCAGCAGTTCCTCTTAGTAGCCCTATGTGATCTGGGGGTGGCTTAGATATTGCAGCAGTTCCTGCTGGTTGTGCCATGTGGTGTGGTGGTGGCTTGGCCGTTGCAGCAGTTCCCTGCGTTGGTGATCCGGTGGTTGCTTGGGCATTGCAGCAGTTCCCTGCGGTTGGTGATCCGGTGGTTGCTTGGGCATTGCAGCAGTTCCTTGTGGTTGGTAATTCGGTGGTGGCTTGGGCGTTGCAGCAGTTCCTTGAGGTTGGTGATTCAGTGGTGGCTTGGGCGTTGCAGCAGTTCCTTGCGGCTAGTGATGCGGTAGCGGCATGTGCATTGCTGCAGTTCCTCTTAGTTGCCCTATGTGATCTGGGGGCGGCTTAAATATTGCAGCAGTTCCTGCTGGTTGTGCTATGTGGTGCGGTTGTGGCTTGGGCATTGCAGCAGTTCCCTGCGGTTGGTGATTCGGTGGTTGCTTAGGCATTGCAGCAGTTCCCTGCGGTTGGTGATCCGGTGGTTGCTTGGGCATTGCAGCAGTTCCTTGTGGTTGTTTTTTTGGTGGTGGCTTGCGCATTGCAGCAGTTCCTTGAGGTTGGTGATTCAGTGGTGGCTTTGGCGTTGCAGCAGTTCCTTGCGGCTAGTGATGCGATAGCGGCTTGTGCATTGCAGCAGTTCCTCTTAGTTGCCCTATGTGATCTGGGGGCGGCTTAGATATTGCAGCAGTTCCTGCTGGTTGTGCCATGTGGTGCGGTTGTGGCTTGGGCATTGCAGCAGTTCCCTGCGGTTGGTAATTCGGTGGTTGCTTAGGCATTGCAGCAGTTCCCTGCGGTTGGTGATCCGGTGGTTGCTTGGGCATTGCAGCAGTTCCTTGTGGTTGGTGATCCAGTGGTGGCTTGAGCATTGCAGCAGTTCCTCTAAGTTGCCCTATGTGATCTGGGGGCGGCTTAGATATTGCAGCAGTTCCTGCTGGTTGTGCCATGTTGTGCGCTTGTGGCTTGGTGGTTGCAGCAGTGCCCTGTGGTTGGAGATCTGGTGGTTGCTTGGGCATTGCAGCAGTTCCTTGTGGTTGATGATTCGGTGGTGGCTTGGGCGTTGCAGCAGTTCCTTGCGGCTGGTGATGCGGTGGTGGCTTGAGCATTGCAGCAGTTTCTCTTAGTTGCCCTATGTGATCTGGGGGCGGCTTAGATATTGCAGCAGTTCCTGCTGGTTGTGCCATGGGGTGTGGTGGTGGTGGCTTGGGCGTTGCAGCAGTTCCTTCTGGTTGTGCCATGTGGTGCGGTGGTGGCTTGGGCGTTGCAGCAGTTCCTGCTGGTATGGCTAATGATCAGAAAGCACACTTTCTTGCGGGGGTAAACATGTATTGACTTCACTCATGATTGGCACATAAGGCATGACACATTCTGTGCATATTATATCAACTTGGAATACTGTTATATTCCACCATTGCTTTACATTATTATAGAGATGCAGGAGTCTAACAGCAGATGTGTTAAAATGGGCACTATTCTGTATACCTGCGCCCAATGCACGGTGTGCGTTGCACATGCATGCTAATGTTGACGGTTTTACTTGAATAGCATGAGCCAAAGCCCAGTACTTATTCGGTCATGTTTCATACCAGAGATCTGCCAGTTGTGCCTTTGCTGGGAGCAGGTGTAAAGTCTGGAAGAGAGAAGCCACACGTTCCCTTCAGGGGCCAGTGGACCCGCCTTACTGCCACCCGCTGGAGGCGGGACACACGTTTGGCGGAGGGCCCAGTGGGAAGTTTACTGCGATATTAATTTCTCCAGCTAAGGGTAGCCGGCCACGGGTGTATAAACGGCACGATGGGCTTGAAACTATGCTTTTTGAAGACAGCCGCTCACACTACCTGCCCCGCCTGCGTCTTGAAGGAGAAGTCGGACCCCGAACCAGAAACCCCGCGTGTGCATTCCATTCCAAGGCCGGATCTACTTGCAGGCCACTCCCTTTCCAAGGCTCTTAACGCTGCCAATTTGTCACATACTCTGCAATTGCTCAACTGTTTACTTTAAACAGGACCGTGCTTGTCATTGCAAATCTGCTTTACAATGCTTGCATTTGGCGCTGGGATAGCGCAGGATGTCTTTCACAGCCCATCTTTGGGATTATTTAGGTTAAAACAAACGCCGTCTTCCGCGCTGTTTTTGCGCATTAGGAGGTGTGGTGAACCGGTGACAAAACTCACGAAAAATCATCTCACGATTATATTCACAATTTTATTTTTTAAACTGTCAGAATGGAATGTCTTCAATATCAGGAGAAAGGAAAGAAGTCCTTTTGCTGATTCTTTGGAAAATGAACACCATTTCCCAGAATGCAATGTGAAGTCCCTCTTTCACTCACAATATCTGTTTGGACGGGTTGGCACTTTCACTACGTTTCTCAGAATGCAGCTAGGGCTCCTCGTCCTCTCCCAATGTCTTTTAGGATGTTTTGGCACGTGCACTACATTTCCCAGCATGCATAGTAAGGCCTCTCTATAGAACACAATCAGCCTCATCACGAGTACAGTGGTTTGTGAAAAATGGCAAAAAAGTTGCAATCATTCGGTTACTGCCGCTTTACGGCATCATTACCGCACTGCTGTAACATGAAACCTGGCAGTAAGGTGGTAAATTTACCACCAGCAAAAGCTGGAGTTAATCTAAATGTTGACTTGCACTGTATCCTAACATACTAGTCAATGTTTTCAAGTGTCACACCTGGAGGGGATTGTGGACGCGGGCCCGTGTCGCTTCGAGGTTTGTGAACATCGACATCTGCCTCACTCAAATGGAATTAAGAAAGTTAGCATGTACCAAACCTTATAGAACTCTGATAGAAATGATAGAAATGTGAATGTTGGCATGCCAGACACTTAGATGGAATTCTTAACTTTGGCCTGCCTCGCATCTAGATGGGATTATGAATGTTAGTATGCACCACACTTAGATGAAACTGTAACTGCTAGCATGTGCCACACTTAGAATGAAAAACATTAGCCTGCGCCGCATCTAGACAGGACTCTAAATGTTAGCATGTGCCACACTTAGAATTGAGAACATTAGCCTGCGCCGCATCTAGACAGGACTCTAAATGTTAGCATGTGCCACACTTAGAATTGAGAACATTAGCCTGCGCCGCAACTAGACAGGACTCTAAATGTTAGCATGTGCCACACTTAGAATTGAGAACATTAGCCTGCGCCGCATCTAGACAGGACTCTAAATGTTAGCATGTGCCACACTTAGAATTGAGAACATTAGCCTGCGCCGCATCTAGACAGGACTGTAAATGTGAGCATGTGCCACACTTAGAATGGAGAACATTAGCCTGCGCTGCATCTAGACAGGACTGTAAATGCTAGCATGTGCCACACTTAGAATGGAGAACATTAGCCTGCGCCGCATCTAGACAGGACTGTAAATGTTAGCATGTGCCACACTTAGAATTGAGAACATTAGCCTGTGCCGCATCTAGACAGGACTGTAAATGTTAGCATGTGCCACACTTAGAATTGAGAACATTAGCCTGCGCCGCATCTAGATAGGATTGTGAATGTTAGCATCAGCCACACTTGGATGGAACTTGAATGTTGGCATGTGCCACACTTAGAATTGAGAACATTAGCCTGCGCCGTATCTAGATAGAATTGTGAATGTTAGCATGTGCCACACCTAGACGTAATCTTGAACATTAGCCGGCGTTGCATCTAGACGTAATCGTAAACACTAGCCGGCTTTGTACCTAGATAGGTTTAAAATGTCAGTAGGTGCCACAGTTAGATAGAATTGTGATTGTTTGAATTTTCCCAATTAACCAATGCACTAACGATTTCACCCCTCTGCATATACCCCTCAAACTCTAACCAAACACAACCACAAACCTATAGCACAACAATCCGCACAAACTTCACTATACTGCAACAACAAAACAAACCACACATAGACTCGCACAACACCACACGACGACTACCGACCAGAAAACACCCCAAGCCCAGCCAACGGAATTCCGGGTTGAGGCTGCCAACAGCACATCACTGCTCTCTTGTACTTTTCCAGCTTACTCCCACTAACTGACCCCCTACCCTCTTTTTCAGAGCCGCCAGAGCGCCAGGGGACCACACCGGTGGTGATAGTGCACGGTACAAAAATCCTTTAATATTAACATTAACATTAACCTTACCGCTTGCCCAAAATGTGGACTAATACGACCGTGCCACATTTCGTTACACCATGGTTCTGCCACAGAACAAGTGGCTGTAACAGTAAATTAATTTGGCAGTAAATCAGCAAATTTACCACCGATTTACCACCAAAATCATGATGAGGCTCAATGTCTTTTGGACACTGCTGCTTTTACTCAGTTTGCCAAATTGCAGCATCACAGTTCTCTCTCCCACAATGGGCCTCATTACAAGTGAGACAGTGCTGTAAAAAAACAACGGTAATAACATGCAATTAATTCTATTGCCTATCTTTTACTGCACCACCGTACTGCAGATTTGGCGGTGAGTTGCAGCAAAAGGCTGGAGGAAAATCCACCACCTTATTGCCAAACAATCTGCCAAATCGGCAGAATTACTGCCAGCGAAATTACCGCCAGTGGTAATTGCAACAAAATCCCTATGAAGCCATATCAACTCCAAAAATTTGGGACATACACTGCCTACCACCACCTGTGATTCTGTGGTAAATCTGCTGGACCAAGTGGAGGTAGTGGTAATTCCGTTTGCCGGTATTTCGGCGGATATACTGCATGGGAGATAGAATTTGAAAGGAGTGATGGTGTCAAGTGTAACATTAACTTTGAAACATCCTGTGTCCCTAGCCACCAGTGGTTTTGTTCAACATACTATACATTAAGTGTAGGCCCCAAACAATCTGTTTAA
This sequence comes from Ambystoma mexicanum, assembly GCF_040938575.1. NCBI lineage: Eukaryota > Metazoa > Chordata > Amphibia > Caudata > Ambystomatidae > Ambystoma > Ambystoma mexicanum. Next base: position 192,801,423 of record NC_090927.1, on the reverse strand, counting down.
TATACTAAGACCAGAGATGGAGCATTCACCAAAAATGTGACAGCCCCTCTACTGAGACAGAATATGGCGTAATAACCTACTCTATCAGAGGTTGTCCAATCACACGGCTCTATCCCTGTCACGTTTTAGGCTACTAAGATCACGTATTAGCTCAGCGTGCAGTGCCTTACCAGAGGAGAAATTCCAATCTGCATGGCAAACCAGTCTCACCCACAAGGACCGCCCACTCATAGATGCCAGCCAGTACCCCTCTCACCAAGAGTACCAATAGAGACCTCAGACACGTGTTTATGCCTCGTGGGCATCATCAATGAGGTGTGACTTAAGTGCAGCATCCCTCCAGACGCAGAGAGCAAGTGGTCCACCTCTGGATCACCCACACTAACTTAGGGTGACACCCGCTGCATCATTTGCCAAAGATGTGAGTCCCACTCAGGAGGATCTCCAATCGTGTTCATTCTCCGAGGTGGACTTTCATACTATTAGGGTCTCAGCAGTAATTGGGCTGTAATACCGCCCATTTATATTAATGTTAGCAGCGACCGGTCTGAAGGCATTACTGCCAGATCACGGGTTGGGCGCTAACTGTAAGTCGAATTTTCAGCGCAAGTACCGCACAGTAATACTGCTGGTGGTAATTGCGTCGAGAATGGGCTCAGAGCTGGGGGTAAATATTCCCAACTCCTGATGAAGCCCTTAGTGATATAGGCCTGCTAAGCGGGGCACCATCCTGCATAAATGAAGAACACCCTTACATGTGTGTTTAGCAAAGATAACCCTGACATGATTGGCATATCAGAAACACCATTCGCACCAAGCACACTCAGCCAATCAGGTGGCTGCAACAGCGGCCAAGAATATACATTCTCTGCCTACTGTTCCAGCTACCCGAGGCCCTTCCCTGAGTGGTGCCATTTTTTTTGGGGTAATCTGGCGAGGCAATAGGGATCCTCGCTCCGGCCTACCTTGGCTCAGGCTGGGGGCCATTAAAGGCCATGTCCGCCCCCACAGCAGGGGTGGAACCCATATTCACCAGTAATTTCAGCCCCTCATTTGATACCCTGTTACCCTCATAGATAAAACACATCATTTGTAGATGCGCCTATCAAATGCCTGCCGCATCTACTACGGCTATACTCACGGTTTGTAGACCCCCATGCAATAATGCCCTATTCCTACAATATAGACTAGTCATCCTTGGCGTTATACAAAATGCCAGTAATAATGTGATCATTCAGGGAGAGCTACATATCTAGCTCTAGATAAATGCCAAAAAACAGACACAATTTCCTTCACAACATGAAGGTATTGGGGTTCACCTATAAAATTACAGGTCCTACCCACAGACAAGGACATTGACTTGCCATAATGTTTACATGGAATTTAACAGTCACCAACTTGCAAGCCTTTGAACAATTTTGGACATACTACTACTAGTTGATGACTGGTAAAATAATGCTACCCAAGACTTGGAAACACAGAGGTTGGCTTAATCCAAACGTCATTATGGAGACTCCTCAGACTTATAAGTGAAGGAAAGGTTATATATATATATTCACTGACACCCCATGTCCTATACTCAAGTCTGGTTGCCAAGAGGCTATCTTGCTGGCTATCTCCAGAGAACTGGAAAACACTAGAGAAAGACTGGCACCAGTCACACGGAGAAATACATATGTGGTATACACTGGAGTTAGCCATGATGATGCGAAATTGAGAGACCCTCATAGCAAGGACGACAAAATAGCCTGCCTCCCCCATAGTAAAGGGTCTGGACATGCAATTAAAAGAGGTAAACAATTCTTCAATGCAAACAGGATTTTACATTCCCAAGACACAACTGGGAACTGTTTTCCATAGATAGTGAACTCACTAATCCAGAAAAAACTATACATAAACCCAGACCAGCTCCGAAACTGGCCAATGACATGACAAAAGTCTTTATTAAGACAATAGAAAACGTACAACTGGCCACGAAGTAGTGAAAACCGCCAGTGGGCTTTGGCGTAGAGGGGCCCCAACTATGAACTCAACTCTATAATCAGTTTTTCGCTATCTCATAAGAAGGCACAGCTAGAACAATAAAAACATCAACTGTTGTTATCTTGCCTTGCCCAGCCTCACTTAAAACAAGCATTGGCAAAGCCAACTGTTTTGGCCTGTGTATAAGTATTCAGCATTTGCCAGGACTGCGCCATTTTGCACCTGCGATAATCAATGGGCAATTAGTAGCACTACCACAAGATCATAGACTTTGTTCCCTTCCCTTGTTGTGTTTCATCAGCAGTGCGTGCTGCCTGTGTCGGGCACGGCATCAATGACCACTCTCCTCTTCTGGTCAGGTCACTGGCTGTGCCTTTTGATAATGCTTATCACCGGCATTGGTTTTGTGGTTGCAGCAGCACTGGCTGTTCATTTTTATTTTTGTTATTTATGCTGATTAATATCCTGCTGCTGCAAAGTCTGCTTAGGAGCACCTCAGGCATGTTCTGTATGTAATGAGGGAGGTTATGGGGAGTTCAATGGAGGCCAGATGACAGAAACCAGAACTAGATGCGAGGGGAAATTAGATTGGGTAGCCACTAGCACCTGAAGGTACATTTATGAAGCAATGATTGTGAAACCGACCCTCACGTATATTAATCAAGCATTACCATCAAACTTCGCACTCAAAATGCCTGCCAGTGTTTTTTTAAGCAGTCTTCTGAGAGTTACAGTCTCCTGGTGTGATAAAAATGTCTTAACCAGGTCTTTTTCCAGCCACTCTATTCATAAGCACTATGTGTGTTCATCACTGAAGTCCTTTATCAAAATACACTGGCTATGACTTTTGATAATGCCTATTGCCAGGTGTGCACCCAGGCAAAAATTTCATGGGGACCGAGGCTAGGGCAAAGCCTTCAAATGTTGAAGAGGCGCTAACTTCAGAGACTGTGGAAGAGGGACAAACGTACTTGTATGAGCGCATCTTTACACATTCTAATGAGGCTGTTCTGGTGAAGCTTCAATGTTACAAGCATTTAACTCTCTACTTCATGTCTGAAAATACACACTAGGAACGTTTGTGAGAATGAGCTGTCTCCTGTCCCCACTACCAATCACTCCCCTGACATGCAAGTACCAACACCCAATCACAATTTTAATTGCCTAAAAATGTTTGCATAAGAATGCAGGTGCTAACAGTGAAATGCTTTATGTTAGTAATTTCGGGTCTTTATTTAACATTAGTTCCCGGCACGCTCTGTCCACGGGAAATACTACATGTGGATTGGCTGTTTTCTGAGCCATACCAAACGGTATTCCCGTGGATGTGCGAGTGTGCCAGCGTTTGTTCCCGGTGGGGGGAGTGGCAGCCCCTTAGCCAATGAGGAGGTTCGAAACGGGGCAATCCCATTCCGAGCCTCCCCAAGGCTGTAGGCTGCCTTTGTCCCAGGCCGGGGATTCAGGTATGTTTTTTTTATCCCTCCACCCCCGTCCCCTGCAAACTTTCCACTCCCCTCACTCCCAACCCCACGTACCTTTTTTTTTCTTTTTCTCGGGAGCAAACGCGCTGGTAACAGTTCTGTTCCCAGCGTCTCCGCTCCCGATGGCCACCATGGAAAGGGAAAACAGACTACGTCTTCCCTTTCCCGATGGGCATTTTATTAGACTTTTTTTCTGTTTTGAAACGCGGCAGTGTTTCGGAACAGAAAAAATGCCATTAGTACCCCGGTTTAACGGGCCGGGGTACAAATGGCTATAAGACTTTATAAGGTCTTATTGCCACAGTGAAGTCCAGGCACCCTTTAACGTCTGCATCCTGTTCTGTCCAGCCATGGCTCTGTAGGTTAGCCAGGTGGAGTCAACATAGTCCATCATTTCAAGGAGGGGGGTTAGAGCCCGATCTGCTCAATGGTGGTGTGCTCCTGCCGATTGCCCTCTGTTATCTGATGGAGCGCCTTCAGCCGTGATGCCTAGAGAGGGATTCTTCAGTGGTATGTTATCTACCACCGTCTAGGTGTTATTGCATTTACTGTTTACTTTTGTACTTCCATTCAGGCATTTCTCCTTGTATCCAGGTGTCCCAAATCTTGTTGTAACTGCATGCATTGTCGTGCCCCCATTTTAGGTGTCTCTCCCACTATCCAGGTGTCCCAAATATAGGTGTTACTGCATTTATGGTTGTACTCCCACTTGGACGCTTCTCCATCTGTCCACATATCCCAAGCCTAGGTATTACTGTGTTTACTGTTGTACCTCTCTCCTAGTATCCAGAGGTCCCAAATGTAGGTTTTAGTGCATTTACTGTCTACTGTTGTACCCCCATTTAGGCGTTTCTCCCTCTATCCAGGTGTCCCAAATCCTGTTGGCTGCTGCACTTTTCTGTTGAAGACCCATTTTGGGCTTTTTCTCTCTCTGTCCAGGTGTCCCAGGGCCGGGTGAGTCTACATCTACCGTTGTGCCAAAGGTGGATATGCCCCTCTCTATTCAGGTATCCCAAATCTAGTTGTTCCTGCTTCTACACTTCCTCTATTGAGGTGTCTCTAAACTAGATTTTTCTGTTCTACACTCACCGACCTAACCCACCACCCCTACTCCCACACTTGACCCCAACTGCACCACCAATGTGTGACCTCCCGATTGGGATGCATCCCACCCACAGGATAGACACTATGCCACACATTGCCCAGAACGGAAATGAGCGCTGGCGCTCCAGTAGAACTGACAAGACCCACCACACCCTAACCCAACAATCCACAATGCACAGTCCAACCTCCCAACCCTTCACCTCGTCTTGCAGCCCCCCTCACCCTCCAAAACTCCAAGGTATACGCCCCTCCTCCACGCTTGTTCAACCCCGCTTAACCCGTCTGCTACATGCTTCATATAGATCTCGCTCGCACTCCCTACCCAATTCACTCAGAACAGTTCACTCCATCCACGCCTTTAAACATATAAATAAAATGTGGCTCCATGAACTTGATGCTTTGTCCGCTTCACCCTAATCCATGCAGGCATCATTCTGTAAGGTGCTACCTGCTCGGGTACCTCCTCATCTTTCCCTCCCTACTGTATCCTGTTTCTCATATCGCTTGGGCATTTACTATAGCATAATGTTATATATATTATATACTGTAGTACCTGTTCTATTCTCTCCTGATGTAATGCTTTAAATGTCTGTAACCTTTTTTTGTAACCACTGCCTTCAAATCATGCGCCCAGATGCCCCGGGGCAAGGTGCACACTACAAATAAAATAAATACAAATCCAATCGAGAGTGACGCGATGGAGAGCGGGAGTTGAAAATATTGACCTCGGAAGCATACTGCATGCCCCAGCCACCCAGGTATGCCAAGCCTCCCAGCCCACCCCCCTATTCATCTGTGCCCTCACCTCTCCCGAAAAACATAGCACCCCCAGCCCCAAATCACACTTCACTTCTCTTAGCGCAGCAAGAGCAGCCCTGGCCAAAACCCCATCCTCCACACCCCTCCCCCCACTCTCACTCACACCCCATGGGCCACCAAAAAATCAAGGAAGGGCACTGACCTAGGCCACTTCACGACCCACTTTGCATCACCTGTGCTCCAGATCCCAATCCCTGCAACCACACTATAGGGCCCAAGCATCCCAGCTGGAACCCAACCTGGTCTTAGCCCTATTCTCCCCTCCTCCCCATCCCCCCTGGTCCACCGCCACTCCCATGGACTCCCCCGCACCCTCCCCTGACCACCCCTTTCCCCCTATCCACCATGGCCAACCCATTTCTTCCATGCTCTGCCCTGACCACACTCTCCCTCCACCTACCACAATCACTCTCCTTCCCACAATGCCCTCCTTTGGCCACACCCTACCTCGACCCCCACCACCTTCCCATCCTCCACTCCCTCTCCTCTTACAATCCCCAACCCCACCCCTCCAGCACCTGCAAACACACCACAACAAACATATTTGAGCCTATCACAGACGAAAACCCAGACGTCCTTTCCATCACAGAGACCTGGTTTGCTGATGATTATGAGCCCATTGCACACAAGGCCTTCCCACCCACCTACTACCTTGTTGTTTGGAACAGAACACGAAGGGGTGGGGCACTTGTGATACTAAACAAACACCAATGTCCACTACTTGTTAAGGACACCTCAGCTACCACCACAGACTATGAATCCCTTCTGGTAAAACTCCAATTCTCACCCCTGGCCTCACAAAGCTTCCTACTCCTTTACAGACCCCCTGGCTACAACAAAAACTTTGGAGACACACTCTGCCATGCTCTGACAACTAACCTCAACCTTCATCCAACATTTAACATCCTAGCTCACCATCTGGTTTGACTCCCCTTCACCTGATCTCTCACAGACAACCTAGAAGCCTTCAACTTGACACAACGCCTCTTCATGCCCACCCAAACTGAGGCCACACCTTGATGCGGTTTTCAGCACCACAAACCTATCCACACTGCCTCCATGCCCCCTAACATGGAAAGATCACTCATCAATCTTCTTCCCCGTACCACCCTCAACCGTGGCCTGCGCCCAAAGCCACACCCACCCACCACCAACCTCACACTCCACTCTGGAACAAAGTCGTCATCACCCAGCATCTAGTCAACTCCCTCTTCACCTGACTACCAGCACTCACCCTCCAGGAAGGCCCCCTCCCCATCAAACTCTTCAACCCCTGGCTCTTGAGCGCCATCGCATCCCTCACCCCAACCAAACAACCATCTCAGAGATCAGACCTCACACCCAGGTGGTACACCAACAACCTCAAATTGCAAAAAACCCTCAAACACTGCCTGGAACGGACCAGAAGAACCAACCCAACCGCGCAGAACAAAACCTCCCTAGCAAGACCAACAAGAGCACATAGATTGAAAATTGTAAAAACCAAGAAAGCATTCAATGGGAACAGAATCCTCAACACTCGCAACCTAAGCAAGGAACTGCATAGAATCTGAATTCAATTCTCTGGGCAGCCCCCCCTCCCAGCTTCACCCAATTCCCAAACCCTATGCGACTCCTTATTAGAACACTTCCACAACATCGCTATCGATAGACACTCTGCCATCATCACTAAATTAGAAAGAATGCCCCCGCCCCTCACCCATCCACAGCCCAACCCCCGCCCAATCCCCCTCCCGATGCAAACAAACCTTCACCTCTTTCTCTCCAATATCACATCAGGAGTTCCTCTTGCTCCTAGCACAAAGCCACCCACCAGGCTCCCCTTAGGACCCTTGCCCACCTACCTTCCTCAAAAATATCCTAGCCTTAACCTGTGCAGGCAGTATCGCACACTCTATTCTCAACCACTCCCCAACATCCCTGGGTCTGCGCTTAAAAACCTCTACGTATTAAGCGTGTTATAAATAACCTATCATATCATAACATCAGGAACCTTCCCTGAAGCCTTTAAAACCTCCTAAATCAAATCCCTCCTCAAAAAACCTACACTCAACCCACTCCTACCCCAAAACTACATTCCCATATCCAACATCCGCTTCATGGCCAAACTCGTGGACCACACTGCATACAAGCAGCTCGGCCATTTCACTGAAGCCAACAATCCCCTGGACCCTGCCCAATCTGGGTTCAGACCGGTCTGAGAAACGGAGTTCTCCTTAGTGTCAGTCTGGGATGACCTCAAAAGAACAGCAGATGCAGAAAGCTGTGCTGTACTCATTCTCCTTAACCTCTTGTATGGCTTTGACACCATCAACCACACCATTCTCCTAGATAGGCTGTACCTTTTGGGAATCAAAGACACTGCCCTCTTTTGTATCTCTTCTTTCATCTCTAATCACTAACAAATCATGCTCCTCCACACTTTCACATCACCCTCACAACCATTACCAAAAGGGGTCCACAAAGAGCATCCCTATCCCTCCTCATATTCAACATCTATCTGAACCCACTCCCTGCACTCGTCCGCTCCCACAATCTCAGCTGCTACATCTTTGCAAACGACACCCTTAAAATACCCAAATTGCGAGGCTCGAACTGTTCAGACCTGTCATCATGCATCTCGGATATTTACTACTGGATGACAACCAACCACCTCATCCTCAATCCTGGGAAAACAGAAATCCTAGTTTGTGGGAAAACAGTGCTCCTTCCTCAACCTGTTCCCTGGACTCACTCTCTAGGTCCTGCCCCTCCACCGGCAACCGCCACCTCGGTAAAAAACCTTAGATGTGCACTGGAGAGATTTATCCCTCTCCCAACACATCAACTCAGGCGTATCTTCTCATACCTCACCTATCCTCACCATTTCTCTGCCTTCATCTCCATCATCCTCTCCCACTTAGACTATGCTAACTGCCTTTACCTAGGCATAATGACATTTCAGCTAACTAAACTGCAAAGAATTAAAAAACGCTGCTCCCTGACTGCTCATTAGCCTGAGCCCCAGAGAACAAATCAGCCTTACAAAGTGTACTCCTTTGGCTCCCTATTGGTCGACACACTACCTTTACAGCCATGTGCATCACTCTCCGGGCCATCCACAACATCAAACTGAAATTCCTCCAAGACAAAGTCACTCGCTACCACCGCTCAAGGACACTCAGATCCGGGACAGCATCACTCATAGTTGGCCCACATTACAACTCCACCAGACTGGGCGGATCATCCTTCTCCGTCCAAATGCTGATCGTTTGGAACCCTCTGCTGCTGCACATCTGCATCATTTACAATCACCTGGCATTCAGAAAGGCCTTCAAAACCAGGCTCTTCCCTCCCCCTCTTGAAACCCTCTGACATTCTATACTGTTGATGCGCGCACAGAAACACTGACCCAAACCCAAAAACACACCTATTCACCCATAACACCACAGATGCCGGCAGCGCTCGCAGCAGCACACCGTGACACATTTTCCCTATCCCACACCTCTTCACTGGCAGAAAATTGTACAATATCCCCTGTCCTTCAGGCTCCTATCCCACTGCTCAGACTTTCAATCTAGGGAGACCACAACTGGTGAGACCAGCCAATCGCGTCAGACCTAGAAAAAGGACATTGAAGATGAACTCCATCCACGTTTATGGTATGTATACCTTGCACCACGTCTGGGGACACAAGCCACAGGCACAGCCACCCATCCATGCACTCTAGAATTCAGCTATCGTTATGCTATTCCGGTTTAGCAGCTTGCATAGTCGTCCACACTAAAACCCGTGCCATACCTCAATACCTCTGCCATTATTCTACAGCGACAACCTACAAAATATGTCAATATAGCAGGGCACACATTGAATATCCGGCACTAGCACTCCATCCTAAAACCACCAACAGCATCCACCCACGTGCCTGACCACTGGACAGCTTATTGGAGCCTAGCCAGCCTGGCAAAATGCACACACTCATCTTCACATTATTTGTAATCGTTTTTTTTTACCTCTTAGAAACTCACCCACATGGAATGTGGTCACAAAGTGCATAGAGGCCATACAAATGGGGAAAGGTCTCCAAATAAATGATGAATACAATACAACAATAGAATACAATACCAATAAAAGGTGTACAATAGTATAAAGGAAATGCAGTTAAAGAACATGCAGTTTTCCTCTACTGTTCTTCAGTTTATTCAGGTGTCCAAATGAACAAACACTCCTTATAAGGAGTGTCTACAAACAAGTATATAACTACTGTAATTGCGTTGCCTGTACGGCATTACCACCTAGGGGAAAGAAACAGAGCACAAGACAATCCTTTTCAGCCTCTCAGTAAGTCCACTCACTGTGATCCCTGGCCGTTTATTATTAATTCAAATAACAGCGCTTCCTGACAAGTAGACACTGAGTGTAGAGAGCGCAGTCCAGCCAGAGCAATGGCATCTCCAAAGCAACAGAAGAATCGCAGCCAACCTGGACCGAAGTTTCTGGATTGATTACATATTAACAGAATTCTCCCCGATATCCTCTGCTGGGAAGAGGTAATGTGCTTTCTAAAATAATGATTATTTAACCATTATATTTTAACTCCGATATAACTGCTCTGTGCTGGCAGTCATTGAGACTAATCTGTAAATTTCAGCACTCCGGTTGTATCTGCTAACCTCTGTCGCGGCCCCTACCAATGGAAACACACATTGCGTTCTCTGCAGCTAAGTCCCCCCAGCTGCCCGAAAATACGTACAGCACATAATTCATCAGGGAGGCTGAACATTTCAGTTTCATCATGGCTTGTTGATGCACACTGACAAAGGGGTTAGGGGTGGAGGTTTCCAGAATACAATACTTGCAAACTCAAACCTACCACGTTAATGTGCTTGGTCTCTATTGATTATCTGCTTTATTCACTAGGATCTTTTCTCGTAATTAAATGTATTGCTGGGTGGCAGCGAATCTCAGACATCAAGAAATGGGACTGTCATGCTTGTGCTGCTCAGAATAAACGTGCATGCTGTGCTATATATCCCTGCTTGGTTTCCTGCTGCAGGGCCTGGGCAGGTAGGATGCTGTAATGTTCCAGTCTGCGAGTAGATGAGGAAAGTTTAGAGGGGCGACTGAGGATTAGACAAAACATTTTTAAAAGTCTGGGCAATGCACAAGCAACTTTACACACACAAAGCAACCAGCTGCTGCAAAATTCGGTGAAAAAAATGGCTGCCTTGGGGAGAAAATCACATACTGTATATCCAAACAACATTATAATGACATCACAACACTGCACATCCAATAAGGTACTGCTTACATCACAACACACTAGACCCACACCCACGAATAAGTACATGAACATTTTCAGAAATATTTTGCAACAAAACGTATCTAGAACAGTAACTTGTTTATTTTTAATGAAAAATTAATACAAACATATTACATAACTTAAAAGCTTTAGTACATATTTTTTGAAAGCATCAAACAAGTCAAATAACGTTTGAGAAACATTAACATATGGAGGCCACCATTTTGAAAGTAAACATGGCTCCCAAATTCAGCACACAATACAAATGCAGGGGAAAAGTGCAAAAGGGGTGTGGCTTTGGGTGGGTATGGATAGTAATGGTTGGAAAATCATATATATTTGACTTAGAGATGGGCATTAAATGTGTGGACACAAAGTCAAGCAACACGAAAAGCCTATGTATCCATCCTCATATATCATCTCCGTTGAATTGAAAAGCATTACAGACTCTCATTCAAAGCCCCTTTTTGACGCTCTTATTTTAAAGCTCTTATTTTAATGACAATAGTCTAGGCTTAAAGGTAGGGCTTTCAGTGTCACCTAACAGCCCACACTAAAAATGAGCACCCTTTTCCTGAGCCTCAAGCACCACTTTAATCAATCCCTCTTATTTGGGACCATAACCCAGGTAAAAAAAAATCTTCAGAATCTTCTTAAGGGAATCAACAGAGGACCCAGAGGTCTTGTCAAACCATAAACCTGTATGAAACATCCACTTTCAAGACAGCAAAATATATGTTCCTACCAGAAGAGTAAGTTCATTTAATAGATCCCTGGTGGCACTGGATTAGATTCTCTACAATAACCTCACAATATATCAAAGATGAGAACAAAACACCTTTCAAAATATCCCTGAAAGAATCCTTGCTCTTGCGTAAATAGTACGGTTCCATGTCATTCCATCGCCTGTTTTTATTTCATAGCATTTTTTGCCGCCTATTTTTGCTGCCGATTTTTGCCACCGATTTTTGCCCCAAACCCCCCTTCAAACCTATTTGCAATTGAGTCCCCAAACCCACCTACAACTTATATCCCTCTACCCACCCACCCCATATTTTTCGATGTTTTTTTGCGGTAAAAAATCAGCAGCAAAAAATGCTGCGAAATAAAACGCTGATGAATGGATGTCGTACCACTAGTACGTGCCCAAGTAATTCTGAGGATTGAGATGAACAGAAGATAACATGAATGAGTTATTGTGGTCTGTGGAGAGAAGAACCTACTTTAAGTAAATATGCTGGGTCAATCCGAAGACTGAGTCCATCACCCACAAATTGTATTAAGAGAAGAGAGGGAGGAAGAGCCCACCATGTTCTCAAATAGCTTAAAGAAGCAACTGCCACCAGAACACGAGGATACTAAACACAAACTGTAAAGGTACTTCTTTTGAGAGTTCAAAGGAGGGGTAGATGAAGGACTTCAAAACCGATGGGTACATTCCAGGGGGGAAAGAAGACATTAAAGATAGCAATAATTAAAAGGATAGTAATGTCCAGATCCACCACTGGAAGGGAAGGCCCAGATAGCTGCCCACGGATATTTCAGTGTAGCAACTGAGAGACGCTGCAGGAAAGTTTCCCCCAAGAACTGAATCAGGTCACATTTCCTATGTGCACACCAAGATGAGTAGTTTGACCAAGGATATTCTGGATTTTGCAGGGCTAGTGCTAGGGATTGGGAAAATAATGTATTCTAGTGACTTGGCTTCTTCATTTCCATGCCATCCCATGGAGCAGCGAGGGCTTTGGGAGGGGAAGAGGTGAACATTTGGTTGGGTGGCAAAGGTAGGGGACGCTCCCTCTCCATCTGACAAAGGAGAACAAGCCATCCAGGGACATCATTTAGGGGTTTCCAGAGGTCACAACTGCGACCTCTGAGGTCTCCCTTGTGACCTATTTGGTCTCCCTTGCGACCTATGAGGTCTCGCTTGCGACCTCTAAAAAAAATATATATATTTAAAAAAAACAAATTGTGGCAAGCTCCAGGGCTGTGGTCAGCACCATGTGGCTCTTTACTTATGGAGTGGCTGGCTTTCTTGTTCAGGACCCTTAAAAAAAAGAAAAATAACAACAGGAGTGCCAGAAGTCTAACACTTTCAGCACTGACCCTAAATAAGAAAGAATAGGAATACCAAATAATGTGTCTTTCTGGAATTCTATACATAATTGCTAGACTCTTTAAAGGTTTATTTCAGGCACACTTCATGGGGTGAGTCACTGATTGAGTCTGTTCTTAAACGTCTCAACTCAGTCTTTCATCCTTCTGAGGTCGATAAATGAGTACCAACACAGGTTGGGTGATATCGGATGTATATTTTTTCTATATAAAGCACTTAAGCGTAAGTGCTATATAATAACACATTCTTATCATTTGGTCATGGACGTCTGCTTGCATTCTCAGTAATTTGGTAATATGGGCCTATACACACTGATCTTAACGATACATATGGTGATCCATTCTTGTATGAAATGTACATCACATTATAGTGATATTGTAACCATATTTTTTTGTAGTGTACAATGCTATGTGATGGCACTTCCTGTTTTGTCAATGGGTGAAAAGTCGTGTTCCATCGCTTCCCCCAATATCACTTCGGGGTGGGGTCAAATGACATCACTTCCTGTGATGTCAGCAAGGGGTCAAGGGTTGTGTGATGTCACTTCCGCTACCCCTGGCATTTTGGTGAAATGACGTCCCTGAAGCCATCACCTGCTGGGACAACAAGGGGCTACCAGAAGTGTGACAGTGCCCTGCTCCAAGATTTTGATAGGTCTCTGGGAATTATGGAAAAGACGTAGAAGAGGTATTTTGGCCAGGGAAGCGAGTGCATCCGAACCTCAGGCTCTCTTGGCATTAAGTCTACAGTAAAACAGGGTGTTTCTTTTCATGCAGCTGCAAAATAGATTTAAAGAAAGGAAGCCCAGATGAATGCACATTCCTCAGAGGCCTTCCTGGAAAGACAATTGTTAGAGGGAGGCAGGGAAATTGAGAATGGCTATTAATTCCCGCTTGTTTAAAGAATGACCAGCATCTGATTCCATACCCTACCTATGAGGGATACGGAATACATGCCTGATCCACACCCATGGAGCCTTGCATCTGTTGAATGCATCTTGGAATTATAGAGAGATAAAGAAATTCCTGCTCTTAAATAGGCTGATAGCACTGCCAACCACAAAATAATTTTAAGCTAACAAGAAACCAGAACCTGAATTTTGAAATCCTGAGAGGTCAGTGACAGATGATTTAGAATGTGACTGATCAAATGGGTGAAAATGAGGTGTTGCACATTGGATTATAAAACTGACATAAAATGAACCCTGTGAATGGATCAGTATGGTATAAAAGGAGGGATGCAATGACAACATGATCTTGAGGACATGCTCCTTTTTGTTACCGATATAATTTACCGATTACTGGATCCTTAGATTAGGTTCAATGGATCTTTATCAAACACCCGATTAAATAGGTTTGGAGGTCTTACCTGAGCAGACTGACATTTTCAATGGGAAGCAAATGTTGAACTCAAGAATCTCCCCGACCAACGCGCCACCCTCTTACCCGGTATGAAAACCCTGAGCGAGAGGGAAACCCTCTGGGGAAGAAAACCCTGGTCGAGCGCGGGATCCGAAGATTGGAGTGTGGCTCGCAGGCTGATGTCGCCAATATAACGTGGCGTTGAGTGTCGGATGACTTCTTCTGGAGAGGGAAGAAATAAGAAGCGAAGTGATGAATAGCAGAAGTATAGAAAGGGAAATGGAAAACAGGTAAGAGACTAATTCCCCTAACCTCTTAACCAGCCGGATTGGAAATACCAGGAGAGAAGCCGAGAATATGGGACACAGAGAGGGCGACTGGAACACAAGTCTGTCAGTAGGAAGTAAAGGTGAGTAAGCCTGTAGAATCAAAATCCCACAAATACTCGAAGAAAGGTTCAGAAAGGGACTTGGACGGGAGTTTTAATATTACCCGGAAGACAGTAGCTCGAGAACTCAAAAGCGGCATTTCAGTATGAGACGCAAGATGAATCCGGGGGGTTTGTGTGTACAAAGAATGCTGAGTAGAGAATCTGGAAAGTTAAGAGAAGAGGGGTTAGTAATAGTCAGAGGTAAGAGGTTTCTGCTAAGGATTGGAATTGCCTAGTTGCGAACTCACGGAGCATCCGCTAGAACAGTAGCAACGCGAAGAGCTGGAAGTCTCCGTGTCCTATGAGGAGTCATGTGAGCGGTACGCCGTACCTCTGGCGAACGTGAGAGGACTGGAATGGTGATTGCAGAACCGTTCGCACTGCGATCCGCCATCTTGAAGGTACCACTCCGAATGGAGCCACAGAGCCGGCTTCTGGACCAAAGAGACCAGCGCTTCGTGAGTGTAACAATTTTGGTAGGAAGAGTCAACCCAAACCAGATTTCAAAGGACCTCTGATAATGGCTAGGGACAAAGATGGTACTAGGGAGTATTTATCTATGTTATGTCACAGATTGGACATTTGGGACTAAAGGGTAGACTAAGAACAGGTTCAACATTTTTATTAGGCACTGAATACAGGGGTGGCCCAACTTAATTATAAACAGGATCTTCCCAAAAATAACAAAAGATAGGATGGCCTTCTCCCAAAAAAGTCTCTGAGGACAGCTTTCACAATCTCGCGGTGAGTGGTTAAGCTTTCCACACTCTGCCATCAATGTTCAAAAGTCCCTGAGGGACGAGATCACTCCTTGCAAATTATACAGGTTTCAAGATCTAGCAGGCCCTTCTTTTGCTCCTTTGTGCCTAGGTGCAGGCTTCCCTGGGTCCCGGAGCCCAAGACTAAACCAGTCCTTGATGTTCTGCAGAAGCCTCTGGGTTCTCTTATAGGTTGTGTTGAGGTAAGCTAGGAGCAGGGCAGACATCCCTACTAGCCTTTCTTTCCAAATCCGCTTCCCTCACCCCCTCTTTAAACTTTCACTAGGTTCCCTGCTGGAACCTCCTCCCACCTGTTACACTTGCATATTACCTGACCTGGCCCTCTGGAAATTCCTAGCTCAAGCTGACTAACCTGCTTCTGAGTCGTTTCCTCCCTTTTCAATCCTTAGCTCTTTTCTCTAGTGCTTTCTTTTTTCTCTTCCATTCCTCATAAGCCCCTGGCCAATCTTCACTCTCCTCATCTGAAGACATCTTGTCCCCAGTCCCTGCATTCTCGCCTACCTCCTACTCCTGCTAATCTTTCACTGTTTCCTTACTATCATGATGGCCTGTTTCTGCCATCTCGTCTTTTTTCTTGATCTCACTGCCCTCTTGGCCTGTAGTCTAACACATTCTCCTTGTCACCTGTCACCTCAACTTCCTTAGTACTATTGCTACCTTACACTCCATTCTTGGTTCTTCCTTTCTTCTTACAGCCTTCTAATGATACACTTTCCTTCAACTTCACTACAATCTTTATTTCCTCCCTCCCTCCCTCTGCTTTTGTCTCCTCTTTCAACTCTAGTCCTGGTTTACCTTCCTCCTTCCTTTCACCGATTCTTACTAGAACCTTCCACCCCCCCACCCTAATCTTTATTTTACTTCCTACCCCCGTTCCCCTGTTTTTACTACACCTTCCACTCCACTCCTGTTTTTACTTTCTCCCTCTTTCCCACCTTTCTATCCCCTTTAATTCTCACAACTTTCTATTCTTCTGTAGAGATCACTCCCTCCTGCTGTCACCTCGCCAGCTCTCCTCTGCAAGACTCTCCTGTCTGCAGTCTTCTCCAATGTTTCTGCAGCACCTCTCCTTTCCAGCAGTCATCCCTCCTTTCAGCGTTCTCCAAACAAGAGCCACCTACTCCTATCTGCCACCACACTGGACTGGGCTGCTTGGCTCATAGTAACATGACCCTCCCCCTGTTCAAAATTAGGGCTGATGGTCTGCAGATGTGAGCATACAGGTTGTGAGTGTTTGGATTGGCTAGGTTCTCTTACTTCCTGATGGCAGGAATGAGGCTGAAGGGGCTGGGCTAAACCTATAAGAGCCCTGATGACCATTTTGATACTGTGTGCATGAAGCTGAAAATGCTGCTAGTGTGGAGGATATCCTGCTGTGCTGCTGTTGGGATGTCAAGTGTGTTAGGCGGGCTCTAGAGATGTTTCACCAAAGGTATTCCTGTTATTGAAAGTTTTTCCTATGGTATCCCCATCCGTGAAGGGCTCATTTCATTTCCTTGATTCATTCTGGGTGTTTTCAGATTGGAGAGAAAGGCATTGTGGGAGATGCAGTCCACCGGAAGATGGTTTGCCTGTGCAATTATGTTTGGGCCATGAGACAGGTGTCCTGATGTCTTTCCCGGCAGAAGTTACCTGGACAAAAAGAAAACCTTTGTGTGGGCTGTCAGCCATAGGAGCCATTCATCTAGTAAAGATTTGAGAGGCTGACTTTATCTCAAATGAGTTGACAGCAAACTGAACTTGAGAACCCCCAACTCAAAACCTAAGGAAGGTATGGTGAGTGGTAGAAATTGAAACATGATCATAATCGTCCTTAACATCAAGAGAGCCTGTGATGAATCCTATGGACTCATCACTAATTCCCTGCGTAAAGACAGACGCTTTCTGATGGGGGCGGCGTTCTACGGGAGGATCCCCTGGGAGGAGAAAAGGCCCAGGCGAATGAGACGCAGTATTTGTCTTCCTCTAGGGAGCATGGTTCCGCAATGCCAATGTATGTAATGGCTCAATGCAATACCCATCGTGCTGTTCCACAAGATACATTTGTAAATAGGGGTGCACACAATCTCAAACTCCAAGGCCTTGGGAAAAATGAAACCCCTTCTAAAATGCGGGAGGTCTGTAAAGCTAAAGTCCTCCCTAACACCCAAAGGGACAATGAAAGGGATTTTGGGAAAACGTAAAAGAATTTCCTTTGACTTTTCTACTTTTCTATCAAGTCTGGTAACTAACCCTTTTTCATATTCCCTTAAAGAATATAATAAGGAACAAACTAGGGTTCAATTGTATAACAGAAACTCACAAACCTAACTTTGTCATTAGGGACTTCAAGTCTCATAATTTCCAAAGCACAGGGACAAGAAGCGGGCTAAAAAGGTACAATGTTGCAGGAGTGGTGAGATCATTAATTCAAATAACCCACGCCTGAGGAAGACTGAGAGGCTTAAAAGGCCCACTCAGATGCAGGCCATTAGTGCGAATGAGGGGAGCAGAGGATGCAAGAAGCAGACGCAGCGTGGCTCGTGCAAGCAGCCCAGGCAGAAGCTGGAGGAGAGAGAAGACGCCGGGGCTACTGTTTGGCAGCTATCAGCTGCCAGTCCTATGTGTGTGTGTACAATATATGGTAAACGCTGGTATAAACTCACTTTTGCCAAAGACAAGGGAGAAACAGCAAAGGACCCTATCCCTATCAGTCTTTGGCTACTTGTGTAGTGGGTAAACAAGAGTGGCAAGAAGGCTACCCTTTTGGAAAAGGATATCCAGAAGGAGAGGAGCATTATTTACAGAAACTATTAAAGAGCACAAATGTGAATCTTGTTTTCCCTGAAGAGTTGTTGAAAGACGTGAAGCTGCAATTTGTTGAACATTGTGAAGCTGGTGTGAACCTCTTTCAGTTGATCTTAACCACAAAGGCACTTGTTGTTGTGAGATGATGTTTGGGCAGGGGCGTATACCCGGATGGCAAACCTTTAGAGCAGTAGGCCTGGCATGGGAGTAAACTGAGGCTTGAACTGGGGCTGTAGGTGTGAACTGAGGCTGTAGGCCCGGCATGGAAGTAGACCAGGTGGAAGTTGAAGAAGTTTTACAAAGTGGCACTGACAGAGACAATTTATGTTGTTTGTGGTGCTAAAGGAAGAGCTGTATAAAGCTGGTACAAGGAAGTTATATTTCCTTGGAATGTATCCATTGTGGCAAATCATCCTGACCAACACAATTATTGTTGCTATTGATGAACTTAAAACTTGTTAAAGGAAGAGGAAGAGCCTTTTATTTTCTGTTTTGGAACTTTCTGTTGACAAGTTGAAGTTGCACAGACTGTGTTGGAACTTTAGTTGCAAACCTGGATTTCCTGTTTTCTTTTCTTGAACTGTGAAGCAGAATCCTGTTTAAACCTGTGGAAGGAGAATTTGCCCAGGTTATAAAGAGAGACTGTGGTTATATTATTAATTCAATCACAATTGTTTTCAACTGCTCTGTACTTCTTTGTTTATCTATTGTATGTATTAGTGTGAGGGGCAGATATCATTTGGTAGAGTGTTTCCTTTAGCTTAGTTTAGGGAGGGTAATCCTCGTCAAGGTAGAGATAGTGAAGCATTCATCCAACGTTCTAATATAATAAAATGGCATTTGTTGAGAAGCCTTCACAATGTTGTCCGCCTCACATTTTTGACCCCTCACAGAGCCCCTCTCTAAACCACCATGGAAACTAGGGGAAGGATGACCTGAAGGGTCTCAAAGATTACCAGTAGGATTCCATGACTTGATCTGAATACAGAATAGGAACTATCACCCTTCCCTTGAGCCTTGTTCTGACAACAGAAAAGGGACTATTACCCTTTTCTCGAGCAATTAAGACATTGGGCCTCATTATTATTTTTTATCCAGCGCCTGGGAATGGGCAATTACCAGGGCATTACAGCCCCGGCAGACCCGGTAATTGCTCATTCCTGGGCACCGGAAAATATTACTCCCCATTCCCATTTGAGTCCCATTCACTCCCATTGGGCGGTTGGATGCACCGGCACCACTTGTGAATAGTGCCGGTGCATCCGACATGGTCTGCTCGCAGGTGCCGGTCAGACCTGGCGGGCGAAAAGGCACCCCGCTCGCAGACCTTGTAGTTTGCCGGTCCGGTAACAACAAAAGCTACCCCTGGGTGGCTTTTCCTTCATTGGTGCTGTACGCGGAGGAGGACGGGGACCGGAGACCAGAGCAGGAAAGCTGCAGCTGAATCTCGGTAAGTGCTATTTTTTTTTTTTTTTAATAAGCACTAGCTGCATTTTTTTGTTCTAAGTTTTCCCGGCTGGAGGAGCCCGGAATACTTAGAAATAAAACCGCAGCTTTAAAAACGTTGTATTTATGTTTGCGGTCGCTTTTGAAGCGGTAGCTTTTGTTTACTACAGCTGGCTGGCCTTTCCTTCATTAGTGCCGCAAAAGCAAAAGCCAGCATAGGCGGGCATCCATTTCACAAAATGGATGCGCCCATGTGCTTGCTTTTGCGAATTTTGAGCTTGAATAGCTCAAAATTTTACATAGGAAGTTTAAAAAAAAAGTGCTAGTATTTTTTTTTTAATGTTGCCTATCTATTTTTTAAATAAAATGTTAAGCTGGACTACCCCTTTAAATAAATATGACATCGACCCAGAACTGCAGCCCTGGTATCAAGGCCATAGCCCTAACAAAGTCTGAGGGAATATCAGTCAGAAGCTTCACCTGCCGGGACCTAATAGCTATCAGGTCTCTAGAGTTAGCACCTTCTTCAAGTGCAAGAGTGAAAACCTGAAATTCTCTGAGAAGAGCTTTGGAGATGTAGGTTGCATAAACATGAGCTCTTAGAGCCAGACTTGAACCTGCAAAAAAACCTTTCAAAATCTACCCCATTCCTTTTGCCCAATAGTCATGAAGGGACCCATTGGACAGAGATCCTCTGAGTCCACTGAATGTTTTCCTTAATGTTCTGGGAGCAGTGGGTCCAAATGGACTGACTGAGGGAAAACAAACGCGACTTTTTTAGGCTCAAGACATAGACACTTCATTCAATGAGCTATTCAGTGGTCATGTTCAGAGTTGGTGCCAAATGAGACCCCAATAAAGATTATTATTATTTAAATAGGTCTGTCCATTCCTTCCAGAGACTCCTCTCATGTCATGGCATCTTGAAGGTATAGCTTCAATGATCTTTGATGTCTAAACTGCCTGAAAATCCCTGGACACAGGCCAGATGATGTTGAAGAGATTGGAATATGTAGCCTTTCAGTGCTTCCTGTAGAGCAATCCATCCGCTGTTCTCCCCTTATTACGCTTGTGAGGCTGTATCCTTTGGGGTCTCAAGACCTTCTGATCATCCTCCTTGGAGGAGAAGGAAGAAGTATCTGCAGAACCCTGAGTTTTCTGCACGAGGATCTTTGTATTAAGTAATAGAAACCATCTGGTCAGTGTCCTGGGTACAATGGAAGGGAGTTCAAACGATGAAGGGGCGGGACAATGTCGGTGTCTCTGAATGCTTTTGCTTCATCGTGTAATTTCTAGTTGCGATTTTCGATGAGAAATACAAAAAAAACACATTAATCTGTGTCTGAGGCGGCAGCAATCTTTTTGAGAAAACGCTCACTGATTGGAATGACGCCACTGATCCTAAAACTGCAATAATGGCCACGTTGTGTTGTAAGGAGAGGATGGGGTCTCTGGCCATGGGAAACTTTACCTTGTTCTGGGAAAGGAAGATATCCCAAGCTCATTGGGGAATAATTCAGTGTTTACACTGGGCACGCCCAAGAACCTTTCTCATCCTGCAGAAAATAAGCTTTTGGGAAAATAAAAGAACTAAACAGCTGAGGAACACTGTTGTAAATGCTAGATACAAGGATGCAAGTGTTCTCTTTACTAAGGATAAGCTGCCCTGCAGAGCTCTAGTCCCTGTCCCAAATCACTGAACCACCACCTGAAGATATGTTATCTCCCCTTACAATCTAGAATGAGGTTTTGATCAAGGGAGGCAGGGAAAAGGTAGCATGTGTGACACCACAAACACATCTCCCTCCACTAAAATGGTCCCAAGTCCCATTTCATAGTCTCGAAAACTAAGGGGCGCTCTCCTCGTGCTCCTGGGTCAACAGCTACGCTTAGGGTTCACTTCCACCTCCATCATTGGTTGTTTTGGGGTGTGTCGGTGCTGGGAGCTCTTGAAAGTGTTCACACCTCACAACCTCCAGCTCAGACCTCTCCTTGAAGTTAAGTCATTGCCAAACTTGACAACTTCACTACTCTGTTGGGTTCTACATGGACTCATCTGCCCCCTTATGGCATTGAGTAGTGTTTGTGTGACAGTGATTGGTCTTGAGAACCTAGAATCCTACTTGCATTACCCTCTTAAACCTGACCTGGGCAACCTCTTCAATCCTCTCAACAGTCATTTGGTTGTTTGTCATATCAGAATGTATATTATCCTGCACTTTGAAATGTTCTCCCTCCCTTCATTGTGCGGCACTTCTTCCTCTTAGGATGCAATGTTCACCCAAGAGAGAATTCATTTGGAATCTAGGCTCCACCCTCATTTAAAACAGAAAGGTGACACTCCCGCAACCCCATGTTGTGCTTATCCCATGCTCCACAACATGTTGCTAATTGCTTCAGTTATTTTAGGGATGCTCCTGACCGCTTTGCCTACCATTTCATGACCTTTCCCCCACATCCCGATTGAAACATTCTATAGACTACTATTCTCTGGGTGATACATTGCAGTGAGTTTCCATTTGATTAAATGTTGTCATGTACATCAGGCAACATCAATGCTCCTGAGTTAGGCCCCTGTGTCACTTAATATTTCCTTGGTTTAACTTTCGCTCCTGAAGATATGTTCTAGGAAATGTAAAATATTCTGTCCATTGGTTCTCTCTACTATCTAGAATATGGGCCTCATTACATGTTTGGCGGTAGCCTTGCCGGTAAGTCTAGCCCCAGCTGCAAGTCTTCCTTTTAGTAAAAGTTATGCCAGGGTGTCCCTCATTGGGGGCCATGACTAGCCTTCCATTGACCATGAGTGGAAGCACTACTTGCAATCCTTGAACCAGTGTGCCTTCTTCAGTTCAGAGCCCACACTTCACTACCGGAGAAATAGCACAGCGGCTTCACTCACCACCTAATTCATTGGCCATCCATTACTTTTCGACTTCATGACAATGTTTAAGATCTCAACACTGTGCGATTCAATCAACCAATCTTCCCTTGTTGTTACCATGCCTGCCATTCCCACATTTGCTACTATATCGTCATCTTGTTCCCCAATTACAGTGTGGGGCACTGCAGGCATGTGCAACATGAAATCTGCCACCTTGTATTTCAGTACAGGGACATACTTCATGGAATAATTATGTTCCTGTAATCTTAAACTCAAATGTGCTTTTCTCGATGTAGCATTATATATGTTCCTTACAGTTAAAACCTAAAATAACAGCTTCTGGTCACTGTGGATGGCAAAAGACTTTCTCCATATGTAATTACTGAAGTACTCCTCTATGACGGAATAATGGGATTCAGCATTGATGACTGATGTACATGTATGTGCTTCTGTGTGTAGGCCCTTGCTTCTTATTCTGCGTAGAACCATTTTGCATTCGGGATCATGCTCATTTATTCCACTGCCATAGACCAAAAGGTCATCTTGGAAAACCATAGTTATTGGAATATCCATGAGGAGGAGTGACATCAACCTTTGGAAGACCACTGCCACTGAAGTGAGACTATACACCATTCTGTGGTGGCACTACAGTCCAGAGGTGGTGACGATTGATGTCAAATTTTCGCAGTCATCTCACAAGGTAATCTAGTGGTAAATGGTAGACAAATCTAGGGTATTAAATAATTGTGCTCCTAGCATGCAATCAACGTCTCAGTGATTACTGGCATGGGCTATTTATCAACTTGAATGTTCTTGTTTATATTTCTCAAGTCCACACACAGGCCAATCTTCCAATTTTTCTGTTTGGCTATTACTAGGGGCTTATGCACTCTGCAGACTCCACTCATATCTTCCTGAACGAGCCGCTATATTTCTTTTACTTTGACACTGCTAGTGTCATTCCTCTGACCTTGAGGCCAAATGGTAGGGATCCTTTCGTGAGTGTGATCCTTTGTGCACATCCCTGCAGTGTATCAATTTCTTTGGGAAACACTCTATGATACTTCTCGCACCAGTCCATCTAGCTAGGTGTATTACTTGCTATCCTTGAGGATTCCATAGGCAAGGGCCCGGCGCTGGGATTAGCACTCAGAACTAGCTCCATGTTGTTGGTGTCTAGTCTTATGTCTAGGGCTTCTTGGTGTCCCTCTCCATGGATGTCGACCCTCTGGTTCGTATACTTTTATAACGGCCACTTTGTCGTTAAACGCTTTTAATGCTTGGAAAACCCCAAATTATAAAATTTGGAATCCTTCCAAACTACCAGGACCCGGATATCTGGTTTCATTAATTGTCTTACCATCTTATGCCCTTGGAATTCTTTCCATCTCTCTTTTGTTAGAATGGTGTATGGGAGCCACTGTTGACCATCATGAGCATAGTTGTTCCATCGATTAACAACATACAGTTCAGTCGTTTAATGCAGATGGTTCTTGGTATGCTCTTCGATGCTCATCGCACGTTCATCATTTGAGCTTGAAACTCTTCAGCAGACCACTGTAAAGTGCCCTTTAATTTCACCGATAGTGCATATTTGCCCAAGCATTGGGCAAGATCATGAATTGCCGAACTGCCCAAATCTACCGCAATGGAAACATTTTCCATTCTCTTCTTTTCCTCAATAGCCTTTATGCACTGTTCTGGTTTTCCCTAAGTGTAGTGTCACCACACATCCAGAGATGGTCTTGTGCAATGCAGTTGATTGTGTGGTTATTACTTTGATCCCTGATCAATTCATCTTGCTCCATCCCTGCTATGAAGCCAAGGACAAGGAGATGCTGCTGTGTGCGACATATGGGCCTCATTACACGGTAGGCGGTAAACCATGGCGCTATTAGCGCCATGGTTCATGCCGGTAATTTACCGGTACCGCCTTGGAGGAAAGGGGAATTACCGCCCTATTCCAAGGTTGGTGGGGCGGTAATTCCTCCTTCCTCCATTGCCCTTCCCCATTCCCATTTTTGCCCCATAGGGCATAATGGGAATGGGGAAGCCGCTAATTACGGTACCGCAAATTGCTGTACCGTAATTAGCACCATGGTCCCTTTGCGGGTTGGATTTTTAACGCCTGCAAAAAGCAGGCGTTAAATTCCCCAAACCGCAAAGGGACCTTGTAGTAAGGCGGTAAGGATTTACCGGTACTGGTAAAATACCGGTACCGGTAAACCCTTAACGCCTACCGTGTAATGAGGTCCATAGTCTTTGATGGACTCACAATCCCCTGTTTTCTCGGTTCCATGTAAAAATGTCAAATTTTTTTTTTTTGCCCCTGTCGTCAAATATATGGTTACCCAAATAATATCGCCACAACATTTTCCCGGCGATATTATTTACGGCGACCATATATATGGCGATATTATTACCTGATACCGTTAGTAAATGTTGTTAGGCCAAGTGATAGCCATCCCGGTGGTTTAGTGTTATATCATACACATTCATGTCGCCCATGCCTTTTTCCACAGTGGAGAGCAAAGGTATTTCCTCTGTCATTCAGGGTCAACGGCATGATGCAGCAGGGCATTTGTGTCCCCACAGTCAATTCTTCGTGGTTTACAACAATTAAATAATTATTCCCCTACTCTTTCCATTCTCCCCATGGAATTGACGGTTCCCCTATGGTTGGTAAAAAGCACCCTCCGCGGGTGAGCAGTTAAAGCTTGCATGTCCAATAAGTCAGTCGAATAATGTTATTGAGTCCAGTTAGGTTTCACAATACAGAAGGTTCTTCACTAGAAAAATGCAAGTGGCGCTGATGACAAACGCTCAGCTTAAATCAACTTGTACAGTATTTTATCAGATGAAGGGCGTCATGACACTCATTGTCCGGTAGGAAGCGCAAGAGGGTATCCCCATCCCAAGTGATCAACAGGAAGGCGATTCGTAAGTGATGATGTTAGCACCACAAGGTCAAAATAGGCGGAGAAGGAGCAGAGGGTACCAGATGTAGTCAAAATACGTTGCAAGACTGTGTGCGCCATTGAGTTTTGATGATGCCTCTGGGGCGCACCCGCAATGAACGCTTTAATCGCACGAGCTCAATGACATTGATACTTATGATAGGTCATCTACGAGCACGACAGGGTAGAGGCAGCACAAGGTCTCTCGCTCGCCTGGTGAATGCTGGGGGAGTGCTGAAGGTGCTCCTCTGCTTCTTGCAGAAAGGGTGCTGTGGCAGGTCCGCGGAGGTGCTTTCGAAGCTTGTTACAAACGATCTGTTACCTCCTGAACAAGGTGGCTGCAAGTATCTTCTCTATTAGTACCTGGCGAGGGCCAACCAGAATGTAATACACATTCTCATTGGCCCTCGCCGGGGCTTTACCCGGCCGGGAATTCCTCGGCCAGGATTACACTCCTTTGTCTCGGGCGGGGGACGCGTCAGCCCTTCAGCCAATGGGGAGGCTCGAAGTGACGCCATCCCTGCTCCGAGCCTCCACGCGGGGGTATTAAGGTACGTTTTTTTCCCTCTCCCCCCTCTCCTGTACACAATTCCCTCTCTGCCCTCCCAACCCCACTTACCTTCGTATTTCTCCTTTTTGGAAGCGGACACGCTAGGAACACTTCTGTTCCCAGCGCGCCTGCTCCCGATGGCCGCCATGGAAACAGACATTGTTTTCCCTTTCCCGTGGCCATTTCCTTTCACATTTTTTTTTCTTTTCTGTTCCGAAACGCTACAGCGTTTCGGAACAGAAAAGAATGCTATTAGTACCACGGTCTTCCGTCCAGGGTACTAATAGCAATATGCCCCTTGCCACAGGGGCATTACCGAGTAAGGTAATGCCCCGGGGCCTTCGTTAAGGCCCTCGCTTCGCTCTGGCCTATAACTATGGGCCCCGGGCATTACCTGACTCGGTAATGCCCCCGTGGCTCACTGCATATTGCTTAAATAAAGAGAAGCGGCCCTGCAGAGCTCCGGTCTCTGCTTCCCAACGGCTCAACCACCACCCGGGGAATGTTAGCTCTCTGCACAATCAAGGATGAAGGGAAGAACGTTCCAAGCTGTGATCTTTTGAAGCGTGGCAAGGGAAGGACCGTTTGCCAAATTGCCTTGGATGCCACAAGTGTGTCTCCTTCAGTAGACCCTTTCCATCTGATGAGATGGATGAAGCAGGATGTTTGGTAGGTAAGGCCCTCTTCGTACGTCCGAGAGAGGTGCACGGCTCTAGAGACATTCCTTTGGTGGTGAGGTAACACCTGTCTCTGCATGCAGACTCACCTCATTATGTAATGTCTGGTCCCAAAGCAATGAATACAGTTATCCTAGCAGAAGTGGCTGCAAGTGAGCTAATGATTCTGTGGAGCTGTGCAGAGTCAACGGATTGAACCTGGCATCTTGGGAGATCATAAAATGCGTGCGGTAGTTGTCAACTAGTTTGGCAGTAATACTGTGGGGGAGGGTTTATCCTGTTGCTGAAGTACTGATTTTTGTTTTTGAGTTGGTTTATTGTGTAAGGGAAAGTGCAAGTGGGGTTGGGCTGGTGCTTTGCACACGTAGGTTCAGATCCCGTCCTCAAGGGCATAATGAAGAGAGGCTCCCCATGGCAATGCAGCTACAGTGTTTATTCAGGATTCTTGGTTATAGCGTAAGTGTGTTCATATGAATCCCAAGAGGTAGGGTCCACCTGCAGCCTCTGCTCCCATCCCTCTCCCTTCACACAATCCTCTGGAATCTATCGGAACATTGAGGTTCCATGGAAGCTGGCATGTCGAGTAAGGACAACACATCTTAACAGAACTATGTACAAGAAACATGAAACAAGATTGGGACTCATCATGTCATGTCAAGTTGGGCGGAGCTGTTAAAATGCAGTGGTAACGCTATTATTGCCACATTACCGCTCCACCCAACTATCAGTTGGGTGGTAGGTCACCCAGCTTTATCCTCAGCTTTGAGCTGGAGGTAAATCTGTTCAGTTAGCGCCCATTTGTGGCGCTGTTACTGCAGCACAAATTGTGGCATGGTATTTGCCCTCAATATCCCCCTTTGGGTCGAATGGACCCAATGGCAATGGGGACTCCCTCCCCACCCCCCTGCAACTCGGGATCTGGCAGAAATTGCGCCATACTGAATTGCAGTAACGCTAATAGTGTTGGCCAGTATACCAGCACATTTACCGCTGGGATACCGGCCAACTCCTGATGACTCCCAAAGTGTGTAGCTGCTGTGAAGAGAGGCTTATTCTTATTGTTGGCTGGTGTTATTGTGTTCCGGCAGCAGTAGTCCAACTTGCCACACTTGACCTTGTGATTACAAAGCATGTGAGTCAAATTGAGACTCTCATAGGCACCATTGTGTGTTCCAGCCTGCCAATCTCTCTGTTTTTAAATATTTAATTCAGCATTTTCCAAGGCACGTGTGATGTGGGCTTTATGTTTCTGGTAGAGGGGAGGCATAGATATCTGCTGCGATGGATCGACTGATATTGTGAGTATCTGTTAGATGTCAGTTTGTGCACCAGTGCCTATGGGTGGTGTTCCACGGGGATGTTTTTGAAACATCTGGTGTCGATAAGTGGAATGGGATGGCCAGTTATTTTTACACACATAAATAGGAAGTTATTCTTTTCAAACATTGCTGGGCACTGGAACCACCTCCTACCACAACTTGGGGTGCTGATTTGGGTGCTTGAGGTCATGTAGGTCAAGCATCATGCCCCTCTAAATATTCTTCCGAGAGAGAGAGAGGGCTCTCTTGGGTGGCTTGGTGAAGGGAGACTTGGAAAAGGGGTATTGGGCCTCATTCCGAGTCTGGCGGTAACCCTGCCGGTACTACCGGCGGGTTGCCGCCAGACTCGGAACAATCCTATGGGACTCTATGGGAGTGGGGACACGGGAGCACCAGCACCGTTGCTTGTTTGTTTGTTTGTTTGTTTCATTATTTATAATGCGCACCAGACCCGAGGGTATCTGGGTGCAGAAAGCAACAAGAATCTTTGCAGATTTGGTTACAGTGCTGTACAGTTATAAACACAGGAATGGGGTGAACAGGATGAAAGAGACAAATGGTCAAAAAGAAGAAAGAAACCATTAGAGTATATACAGACAGGGATGAGGGTGACATGAGAGGTAGAGTGGTAGAGTGGAGTCAGTAGGTAGGTGGCGTATTGTGTATTAGCGGTCATTTTCCTTAATCCAGTGAATGAAGTTATGTCTGAAGTGTGGGAATGTTTGATCAACCCTTGTCTATGTCTATGTCTTCGTGCTTATAACGTGCCAAAAGCCCACGGGCATCAGGGCGGGCTTGAGGCGGGGTGTAGGGAATTCCACAGCTGAGCGGCTTTCACTGGGGAGCTGCTTCCTCCAATTTTGGATAGTTTGAACCTAGGCACTGTCAGGAGATTGGAGTTGGCAGTTCTTGTTGGGCTGTTGGAGGATTGTCTCTTAAATCTGTCTATAAGGTAGCGTGGGACGGCGTTGTTTAGGCACTTATGTGTGAGTGAGTCTACTTTTAGTGAGATCTTATCATTTGTGGTGAGCCAATTATTCGATCTCCTTGTGTCTGAGATATGATCGTTTTTGGAAATGCTCATCGCTGCTCTAAGGGCGTTATTTTGGAGAATCTGGATTTTGTTAGTGGTGTACTTGTTAGCCCCCAGATATAGGGCGTTACAATAATCCAGTTTTGATTAAATTAAGGCTCTTGCCAAGGTGGTGCAGCTGTCAGTGGAGAAGAAAGGCTTGGCTGCTCTGATTAATATACAGGTGTAGGTGGTGGTGGAGGCCATGGAGTTGACCTGGTTATTGAAGGAGAGGGTGGCGTCTAGGTAGAAGCCTAATGTTTTAAGTTCTTTGGCAACTTTGATGGTGTTACCATCTATGTTAAAGCTAGTGTAATTGTGGCCGACTTTGTTGAGGTTGGGGGTGGTGCCGAGGATTATGAGCTCAGTCTTGTCATCATTCTGGCATAGGCCATGAGTGGCCATCCATGCCTGGATGATGAAGTACACTCTATTCACCAAGGCCAAATCCTTGTTCAACGGTGCTCCCGTAAACGGTCTGCCTACCATGATCACTGCGCCTGCCAGGGTCCGACCTGTCGGGCACAGCAGCCTTGGCAGGCAGACTTGTAGTTTGCCGGTCCGGAAACAAGGGTGCCGGTGAGCTTAACAACATCTTTGTTTCCGGACCGGCAAACTTATAATAATGACACCCATTGTCTTTTTTTAGAGCTCACCCTCCTCTCCTCGTTTGCCTGATTGCATATTGCTGTGCATCCTCCTCTTCTTGTCGACCAGGAGTACTTCCTCATACTCTCTGCTATTTTCTCCATGTATCCCTTTTCCTTTTTCTGTTAGACTTGACCATGCTTTCCATACTGTGAACCACTCTACTTTGCTTAATGAACTGATACTTTGGTATTGTAGGAGTGCTTCTCAAATGGATTACCTCCTTATTCTGTGACCATAAAACAGACGGGTAATATGATCCTTCTTTTTCAGGATCTATGTCTTCAACTGTGGAGTCCCACAAGGCTCTGTCCTTACCTCCTTACTCTTTAAAGTTTATCTTAAACCTCTCACTGTCCTCATTACTCCTTTCTCCCGTTCCTTTAAAACATATCTTGAGGACACCTGAATTAAATTCATATTACGTGGATAAACCCCAGACCGGCAGCTCATCGAATTATACCTCGTTCAGATCCAGAAATTGATAAAAAATAATGTTTCCGATACATTATTTGCAGAGGTTATCTAATGCCGCCACTTATGCCTTCCTCCTGGAGGTCCACAATGAAGCCCCGTCCAGCCCGGTCATCCATTCAAAAGCCTTAGGTGTTATTTTTGATGGTCTCCTCATCCCCCACACCCCTCCCCCAGATTCTACACCTTGCATGGCAGCCAAACACCTGCTTGCATTTACTTAAGCACATTCTTCCCCTCTTGAAATTACTTCAAAAAGTGGAAGTGACTGGAGATGTTGCTAAGTGTTGTGAAGCGATCAGAGGTCTTGACTAGAAGATGTTGCGAAGTGACTAGAGGTGTTGTTAAGGCTGGGCTATTGAAATAACATCTATCTGCGATTACATACATACCTTATCCATCAAATCCAACAGTTCCAAATTAAAGCCACCAAGTTGATTTTAGGACTGAAGCCTAGGGATCACATCGCCCCAGCCGGAAAAGCCCTCCATTAACTTCCTGCTGGTAGCTGGATTTTCCGAACGTCCCTCTGTCCTATCCACTACACGTAATGGGCCTCTGGAAGTGTTTACCTGAGGACAACAATCAAGAACTACTCTCCAACCAGGCTCATGAGATCAGCTAACTCCAATACTCTCATCAAAGATCATTTTAAGAAAAAGAAGGTTGGTGGCAATCCTTAGACACTGCAAGTAATGGCTTATGGAACGATTTGCCAGTCTCCACCAGGGTTTCTGGAAAGGACCCAGGACTTGGTCATGATACCCCTAGACCAATGAGGGAGATGGCAACTGAACTTTCAGGCCCCCCCCCCTTCCAGCAAGCTCTTATCTTTGGTATTTCCCAAATTGATCTGGGAGAATTGACTGAATGCCCAAATTGACCGAATTTAAAAGGTCCTTATTGACCTTTTGCACAATTGACCGTATATATACATATATATGGTTGGTTTGGGTAAATAATTAGTTAATTTTTTTGGGCGGGGGGTTGCGGGGGGTTTCCTCCCACATATATGTCCAAATTGACCTTTTCTATTCGGTCAATACGCCCGCGGGCAATTCTCCCGCGAGCATTTCAGGCACGATCAATTCGTATACAACCCCTACCTTTGATTTTTGAACGTAAGAGACACACTTATATGCTCTGCTATTATTTCATGGCACACCTGCACCGTGTATTTTACTGTGTATACCTGCACTAGTTACACACTTAGTCGCCCTCAGACTACTACTTCTTCTCTTCCGACTCTTCCCACTTTTACCCATCCCCTTCCTCTTGGGATGATAGGTGCTGCAAATCTTTGATTTGTTGTGAATTGCAATTTTGTTCAGATGTTCCTTTCTATCACTTAACCTACTTTGAGAGACCGAAATGTAATGTTCTTTGTGTTCACATTAGGCCTTTCTGGTACAACAACACCAAATCTGAAGTGCCATTTTTCAACATGAAAAGAAATGAAAGCTGCTTGAGGGGCAGCAGGTTTGTGATGCCTGTATGCTTACACATTCTGAGTGTCAACCTGCTGGTACACAACAGGAATCTATTGACTTTTTGCCATCGATATTTGGCATTACAGCGGGCGAGCCACTCACTAATATGGTACCACTGACACATTCTACGTGGGTCATGGGGAAGATCCTTGGAAGTAGTGACATTTATCACTGAGAGGCCATTAGGACTGCCTTTTGTTTGATTTTGTGAGATGTCTGCGTTATTTGTTTGTGTGATGCTTACTATAGTATGCAGTCTAAGGCTCGCCAGACGCTGTGTCTTAAAATTCCCATCGGTCCTAGCCAGCATGATAAATGGTGAGGGATAATGGTTGTCATTGTCCAAAACAACCAGAAAGCTGTAGCTTGCCTAATACTTCATTTGATATCACTTCCAATGAGGATGGAATGTCACTTCTGCTCCCAGTAGGCTCTAAGTGAACTTATGCTTATTATTTCATGTGAACCCTTTTGTTTCTGGGGTACACCTTTGGGCTGCTTCTTTCAGTAATGTTAAATAATGAACTTCATGTGTACTTGTGCAGTCCGGCTGCTCGTTCACTGTATCCCTCTCTGTGTTAACAGACTGTTTCTGCGTCCAGCTTGGAGTGGGGCAGCTTCCATCATTGTGCTGGTTGGAGTGTTTGTGGGTTAACTTGCACTTGGCTGGCCTCTGACGTTTGGAAAGCATGCACTTTGCAAGTACAAATCCTGGCAAAACTGTGGTTGATAAATTGAGTACCATCAAATTAGGTAACAGCTAGTAGCACCTGGGAGGAGTGGTGCTGACCAATCGAAAGGCCAGGAACATGGGCGTGAAGTCACAATTACAGCCCGTGTTCTCTCCTGGCCTTCGTTCCCACATCTCCCCCAGGACCGCCTTTTTTTCATCTGGCAGTTCCTTTAACCGCTTCTCTCCATGCCCTCTTCAATTACCTGCTAACGCCAAGTCATGCACTGTCCCCACTTATTTTTGCTGCCCCCCCCCCGCACCCGAACTGTCTCCCCATGCTCCTTCACTGGAAAGACAAAAGTGATTCCTTCCTTTTGCTGTTTTCTTATGGCAGCCATCTTTGATGGTCATTTTGTTTTAGGGAAATTTGGTACGCGCAACAGGCACAGAGCCCATTTCACTGGGAAAAAAAATCAAAAATGTGATTAGCACCCTGGGTGCAACCCCAGGGTGCTAACAGCAATAACCGATAGGGTTCTGGGTTAATAAGGTCAGTAAGGTGTTTGTTATTTGTATATTATGACCTTGCCTAGGAGCAAATCATATGCAGAATAAAAATCTGATGTTATTTTTATTTGTGCATTCTATATTAAAGCTCTTGATGAGGGTGTGAAGGGACAGTCTTTTCAATGTCTTTATGGAACGACAACTACTTTTCCACGAGAGAAACTTGAAATGATTTTATAACAAGAACGAATCATTAGTGACATCCAGGTTTATTAGTTCACTTATTACAGAGTCCAGATTTTGAACCTTTCAATGATACGTCCTGAATCACACTCCTGACACTAATGTTGCGTCATTTGCTTCCAGAAGGGTCCATCAACCTTGCAGGCTTTCAGAGATTTGTTTCTGAAAAAAATATACACTTATCATAAGTACAAATGAGTATTCCCATAAACACAAAAGACAATTTCCTTCAACAAAGAGCACCATTTTCCTCAAGTGTTATACAATGTGTAACGACGGATATCTTTTCCACCCTCCCTCACAGTCAAATCTCCCTTACGGCAAAAAAAGGTGATACAATATGATCAAAGAGTAAACATATCAAAAACATCACAGAATCAGCCATATCATGTATGCTGCAAAGGCAAACAATCACCATGTCCAAATAACTATGTTTTCAAATATTAAAACATGAATAAAATGGTTCATTTCCCATAACACATCTCTTTTACACCCACATCAGCCAATCAAACCGTTTGAGAGCCTCTATTTCTGAGGTTTAATGGTGATTTAAAAAAAGTGGGAGTTTACTTCTGTAGATGCTAGCAGCAGAGAAACCTGAAAAATATAATGTATATATATATATATATATATATATATTGCATAATATGTCTTATTTACAGAAGGATGGCCTTACATGGGTTCGAGAGTTCTTGCAGCAAGAGTTTTTTTCCCCTCTAAACAATTACAGTCTACTGTCAAATCCAGTTCACCCGTTATTTACTGAAGAGTCCTGAATGCACCATGGTACCATTGACCTACGTTATGTAATCAGAAAGGCCGTCATAATCATCCCATGGCCACTCAATACTCTTAACCTTTGTTTTTCCACCATTACCCGGATGTTGCAAAAGAAAGGTTGCCAAGGTGGCCACTGCCCAGAAAAATCTGTGAAGCATCACTGAAAGGGCGAGATTAGTGAAAAGTGTAGTTTGTAGCTCAGCGCCTAAGGGTAGCAGCCCATTATCTCCATGTTCGGCTATGATCCAGTAGCCTCATTAGTGGTTGGCCAACAGATGTTCTTTGCTGCTACAAGTCTCTGAAAAGTCCCTCGACTCATGGATCAATTTATTTCAAGGATCGGCGGTGGTGGTAAGGGTTCCTCCGTGTCCTGCAGAACGAGATGTTAAAGTGAAAATTACAATCCACACTCTCTCATGTAAAACAAAATGGACTCTGTACTCTTTCCTGACTGCAATGTGGCTAGCATTACCAGCAGGAGTGAACAACCCAGCCCATGAACAGTCTCACCTATGTTTTATTCCAGAGAAAGATGCATTTATTTAGGACACCGGAAGTGCATTCATTGTAAGCATGGCATAGACCTGTAGGGTTGGGTTGGCATCACCGAGAGGTTTGTCCACCAATCGTTTCTAAGTATCACAGATAACAAGATCAGCCTCAGAATCCGCTTTGGCTGGACCAGTGTTAGTTATGCCTTTTTAATTTGGACTGCTGGTATGGAGATCTTTAAGAGAGGACAGACATTAGGCTGCACCAATAGAGCAGAGAGCTCGAGGAGGCAGCTGCGAAGATTATGTTGACTTTAAGTATCTGCTGCAGGAGTCAAAGTCATGTCTAGCAAGTGCCCAACATCTGGCTGTACACTGCTGTGATGTCATTGCAGTTACACAACCTTTTTACTTTCTAATGCTGTGTTCAGTAATGTGTTAGGATCCTGTACTTAAAAATCAAGCAACCCACAGGTACAGTAGAACGTTATTAGGCTGACGGCATGGAAAGGTACCCAAACACCAAGAGGTCGGTATCCCAAATGGCTAACATTCAAACAACTACATCACCACATTCAAGATGTTTGTATGCATTCATTGGATTTATATGTTGCAATCATAGCTGGGTAGCAATGGAGCGCTGTACATCTTCATTAAACACTCACATCACATTCACTAACCATGCTGACAGTTATATACATACGCACGCTCACGGCACCCAAAGATGCTACACATTCTGCACACACTACCCCATTACAATTATAGCTCAGAGCATTAAGAAACAGCAGAAATTAGCATCTATTTGGAGGATCTTGTGTTGTTCTTTTACAGTGGAACAAAGCCATTCTTGGGATTTGCATTCTTGTTCTATATTCGTTGTTAGCATTCTGCAGTTGTTGATTCTTGTGCTGATGGAATTAGGGTCAGTTGGGCTAGGGCTGACTGGTGTACCGTGTACGCCTCGCTCCGCAGGCTAAATAAATAGCATTTACCCGTGCCCTGGACCGGCTCCATTATTTCAAATGTTGATGAGAGCGACCACACAGGGGGCTGGTCGGAGCCTGTAGAGGCCCCCTGGGGCTTTGTCACTGCTGTGAATGGAAACACTGTTGTGTGAGCACATGTGGAGTAGCTGTTCCTCGCAGCCGATCAGCGCTTCTCTGTGCAGTGCTAAGTCAGCATTTTCCACAGTCGATCAGCGCTTTGCTGTGCAGTCTTGGTGGTAGTGCTGCCTGCAGGGGGTGCAAGGAGTCCCCACGGAATGTTTATTTTTTGGGGGGAAGACGACTGAGCGCGACCATAACACGTGAAAGGCAGTAGAGGAAGGGACCTTGTAACGTGTGCGTGCATCTCTCCCGCATTGGTGTCCACGGCAACGTGACGCTTCTGGAGCAACGTCTACATTGCGCAAGCATAGGCCAAGTCAACAGTGTTGCTGTTCTCTCCTTTTCGAGCAAACGGGACTGTCAAAGGTGCACAGATTGTAGGATTTCTTCACTGAGGAACTGAATAATACTTAGTTCAGTAATGGCTGCAGCAGGGATTCCCCCACCGCCTCCTTTCATAGCAGTACCTGGGACACCTCAAATAAGATGGGAGAGGTGAAGAAAAATGCGATGGGATGTGACTTCATAGCAATGGGTGGGGACAAGTTTTCACCTGCCAAGAAACATGCTGTTTTGCTGCCCAATCTTGGTCTGGAAGGCGCAGTGTCTGCAATGGTTTGCCAGAACCATCAGAGGGAGGCTCAGGAGAGTTGGGTGACTTTGGGATTGGCGTCAGGAAACTTCAGGAACATTCTGAGCACAAGAAGATGACTTTTGAAAGACAGCCATTTTCCCAGAGGAGGCAGGAACCCCAGGAGCCTGTGGACAGTTATGTGGCTGTTTTAAGGATTTTAAGTCATACTTGTGAATTTGGGCTCTTAACGAACCCATTGATCAAAGATCAGCTCGTGTGGTGCACGAATAATCCAAGTGTACAGGAGAAGCTCTTGGCTAAAGATCTGATGCTGGAGCAAGCAGTTGAAGTGAAGATGAGCATGGAGCAGGCTGCACACTACATGAAAATATGAGGCTGGAGAAACAAAGCCAAGAGGTGTGCACCATTAAGCCAAAGAAGTGTGATGAAGGGAACAAGGAAATTAAATGTTTCAAGTGTGGGAGTGGAAGTCAGTAGATCAGTTTGTTTTGCACAGCCAGGAAAGCAAACTGTCTGAAGTGCAAAAGAAAGGGTCTTTTTGCTTGGGTGTGCAAAAAGGGTGTGATCAACCTGGTAGAACCAGTGGGTTCACGCCCCAAGCTGGAGGTGCTCCAAACCTCTCAGCCACAAATGCCAGATGCGAGTTTTCAACATGTTTTTGAAATCTCTGCCATCATTGGAGCAAGAAGGGACAGATAGATGACTTAACCTTGAATGGGAAGATTATATTCATGAAGGTGGACAGTGCATCAGCACGGAAAATCATATCGGGTGAACTGTTCACAGGAACCTTGGGTGGGCGTGTTGAAGATCTGAAGGAGCACGATATTCAACCTGGTGGTACAGTGAGGTGGAAATTGATTTACTGGGTACATTTCTGGCATCGGTTGAGTACAACAAGGGTAGGGAGTGCTCTGCTGAGGTGTATGTGGCCATAAAGGGGTCATCTCTGCTTGGTAGCGATGAGCAGTCAGAATTGGACATTCACATTAAGGACAATTTGAGTGAACCTGTAACCGTGGCTGAGGTGGGAGACAAGTGTGCCGTAGATTTCCCAGAGGTTTTCATGGATGAACTGGGAAAACTGAGGGACTTTGAGCATTGCATCAAAGTAAGGGCAAATGTGATTCCAGTGGTCCATTGGGTGCGGCCGGTGCCTCATCATTTAAAGAAGAAACTTAAGAGTGAGCTGGATACATTGATGCAGCACGGTATCATTGAGAGAGTGGAAGGGACATACTAGTTGTCTCCAGTGGTGGTTGTAACCAAGAGCAATGGGAATTTACGACTGTGGGCCTCATTACACGGATGGCGGTAAGGGATTACAGGTACCGATAAGGGCACCGGTACCGGTAATCCCTTACTGCTCCACTACGAGGTCCCTCAGCGGGTCATGTCCTTAACGTGTGGTCAGACCACACGTTAAGGACGGGACCCACGGAGGGACTTCAGAGCAAATAAGGCCCTGTGTGTCGATCTGAGAGATCGCAAGAAGAATATGTTGCTGGACCGTCATTCTTTGCCAATAATTTCATAGGTTCTAGCTATGCTGGGGAAAGCCAAGTGTTTCACGGTCATAGAACTTTCAGTGGCTTACCACCAAGTCCCATTAGCACCGTAATGACAGGAGATCACAGCTTTCATCACCACCAGGGGGTTGTTCAAGTGCTACAAGATGCCGTTCGGCCTGGCCTCGGCGGCAGTGTTATTCCAACGTGTGGTGGTGACGGTGTTGGACAATGTTAAGAACAATGTGATTTTCTAAAATGATATGCTGATCTATGTGAACTCGAGGGAGGAGCATCATAGGGTGTTGAGGGAGATTTTGGGCAAGTTGAAGGAGGCAAGACTTACTGAACAACACAACACGTGCAAAATTGATATGGAGAGTGTTGAGTACTTAGGTCATCAGATTTCAGTTGAGGGTATCGGTCCCAGGACCAATCTTCTAAAGGCTATAAGTCTGTCTCCACAGCCTAAGCATAAGGACAAATTGAGGTTGTTTCTAGGTCTAGCCAAATATTACCACAAATTCGTTCACAATTAATTTTGCGGTAATATCAACTTTGCTCAATTCTCCGCTTAAGAAAGGAGTGAGGTGGCTCTTGGGGTTGCAGTCCTATGGTTTTCAGGTGTGTTATTTGCTAGGCAACAAAAATTTTATGGCAGACGGCCTGTCGCGGCATCCAGTTGTGTCTCCGGGAGCAAGGGAGGAGGCGCATGGAGAGGAGGTGGTCATGGCCAGTATTTAGCATGAGGCTGTGAGTGAGGTAAAGTGGGAGCATGCTGAGAGCGAGGATGAAGTGTTGAAGTGTATCATGGAGTAGACAGTGTTTAGTTGGCCAAGTAAGGACGTGCTGGAGAAGAGGTTTGAGAAGTATTTCGAAGTGAGGATTTGAGTCTTTCATAGGGAGGAAGCTCAGTCGAGCTTCTGGCGAGGCAGGGAGGGAGAGGTTGGGGTGAACGGGTAGCTGGGGAGCAAGTGGTGAGGATGCTAAAAGTGACGATGTGGTGGTCAGACCATGGGGTGGGAGTGTTTCCTGTGATGATGAGTGGACAGTTGTGCTGCGCTATCCAGTCAAGCGTTCTACCCTGGGTGTGAGTTGGGCTAAGTATGGTGTTCTTGTACCCTAGGGCCTTGAGGGCAGAGTCAAGGGATTTTGCTGCTACGTCCTTACTATCCTGGAGCCCTATGTTGACATCCCCTAGGAGAATGTCCTTAGATTGTTTTTTGAGGTTGTCAGATAGGAGGTGGATGAGAGAAGCTTGAAAGTCTCCTGCTGGGCCTGGTGGGCGGTATACAGTGTGCACAGTAATTGTGCAGTGGGGGAGAGAGTTATTTTGACTTGGAGGTAGTCGCTGTTGTTGTTAGGGGATTTCTCTACCTTTCTGACTGGGAGGTAGTCCTTGGCGATGATTGCTACACCTCCACCTTTGGAGAGGCGGTCTTGTCTAGTGATGGAGTAACCAGGGGGCAGTGCGAGTGAGAGTGCAGGGCCGGAGGTCTCATGTAGCCAAGTTTCTGAGATCATGAGTAGATCTAGGTCTTGGGAGGTTAGGAGGTCGTGGATGTCTAGAGCGTGGGCATTGATGGATCTAGCGTTAATCATGGCACATTTCAGGTGGGATTCAGTAGTGGCTGTGGGGGGGTTGTGATGGGAGAGGGTGGTGTGAAAGGGCTAGGTGCATTGAGAGTGTCGGGGGAGGTGGCCAACATAGATTCTGCACTGGGGGGCCCATTTTCAGAGGTGGTGGACACCTGTGGCATAGCATTTGGCACAATAGCATTCAAAATGGTGGTAGAAGATTTGCATATCACAGATTTTACACTGGGGGGCTCATTTTCAGAGGTGGTGGACACCTGTGGCATAGCATTTGGCACAATAGCATTCAAAATGGTGGTAGAAGATTTGCATATCACAGATTTTACACTGGGGGTGGTGGTGGACACATGAACCTTTACATTCGTTAGGGGGGTAGGACAATTGTATGGCGGGTAAAGTACTTTGTCGGTTGCTGTGTTGGTGCAACTAGTAGTGGATAAGGTCTTTGAGGCTATGCGTGGGAGCCTGGCCTTAACAGCAGATATAGAGGGTTGCAGAGTCCGTGAGCATAGCCGTGTATTGCGGGTGCTCGTGGGGGTGGGATGTGAACTGAAGGCGGCTTCAAAAGTATGTGCACCCAATCTGCGGAGCCTTAAAGAGGCACATGGATTGGAGAGAAGCTTGTTTGGGTAGTGCTTCTTACCTTGTAGGTGCCGCATGGGCATTGGGCAGACGGCAGGCGAGCAGCGAAGAGCTGAGAGAGCACCGGAGGCCTTTGCTTACGGCCTTCGCTGCTCGGCTTCGCCTCTCGGCCCTCTCCCCCTTCATATGAAGCAGGAGGGGAGGGGCGGGCGGGGCGAGGCAGCGAATCGGGACACGGGCCCGCAGCAGTGATTTCCTGGGCATATTTTGTTGATCCTGCTTCCATGGTGACGGGGGCCATCTTGCCTGGTGCTTCCATGCACGCGGCTCGTAGCGTGAACAAAGGGGAACACGCGGCCGCTCCGAACTGGGGGATAACAGCTGATTCAGCGCTCAGCTGGTCAAGGATGCTTCTTGAATGCAGCAGAGCTGCAAAGAGCACCAGAGGCCTTTGCTTACGGCCTTCGCTGCTCGGCTTCGCCTCTCTGCCCTCTCCCGCTCCATATGAAGAAGGAGGGGAGGGGCGGGCGGGGCGAGGCAGCGAATCGGGACAAGGGCCCGCGGCGGTGATTTCCTGGGCATATTTTGTTGATCCTGCTTCCATGGTGACGGGGGCCATCTTGCCTGGTGCTTCCATGCACGCGGCTCATAGCGTGAACAAAGGGGAACACGCGGCCGCCCCGAACTGGGGGATAACAGCTGATTCAGCGCTCAGCTGGTCGAGGATGCTTCTTGAACGCAGCGGAGCTGCAAAGAGCACCGGAGGCCTTTGCTTACGGCCTTCGCTGCTCGGCTTCGCCTCTCGGCCCTCTCCCCCTCCATTAGCCTGTTCGCAGGCTAAATTCATAGCACGTACATGTGCACTGGGCCAGCTGCATTATTTTAGCCATCTCACCCATGAAAGGGGAAAATTATCGTTTTAAGGTGGAGAAATTCCTGCATAGCAAGTACTTGCTGTATTACTGTGAATGGGTGGAGAGCAGAGAATGTATGATTGCATGTAATTGCATGTGAGGAAGACAGGCTTTTCCCTGGAAACTGTCCAGCGAATATAGCTGGACAGTGTCGCAAAATCTTACTGTACATGGCCAGGGAGAGAACAACAAGGTGGCATAAGGGTTCATGAAATCTACATGTAGACTTAAGTTAGATGTGGGCCGCAGGGTTTAGTCTTGTCAGTCACACATAACTATGGGGAAGTAGGGGCTCATCACACTCAGTAGCTCTGGGAGAAAGAGATGTGTGTAAGAAGCTTATTGTAGACTTAATTACTCCTCTTTTTCCTCTTATTGTCAGAATGCTAATTCTGTTTGTAATAT
This sequence comes from Ambystoma mexicanum, assembly GCF_040938575.1. Lineage (NCBI taxonomy): Eukaryota > Metazoa > Chordata > Amphibia > Caudata > Ambystomatidae > Ambystoma > Ambystoma mexicanum. Next base: position 192,760,365 of record NC_090927.1, on the reverse strand, counting down.
GCACGTGATTATCAAATATGGTGTAATATTTGTCCATAATACTTTAGTGGTTGGAGAAATGCTTTTTCTGTCCAGCATGCTAAGATTACATTGTATGTTTTCACCGTCATAAAGTATGAATTGAAATATACAAAAAAATGTTTACTCACTAAACAGACAACAAGATCTGCTTAAATAATAAAGCAGGCGCATGAATTAAAGCACTTCTTGTTGCTATATGTATGGATTGAGTCCACCCACTCACCACAACGTCAAGTGACGTCTAGCTTACTTTTGAAGCAAAACATATAAATTGATTGTAAATCACAGCAGCCATATAAGTTGCAATGTCTTGTCATGAATTTACTATGTGGTAGGAACAACCCTTTTTGCTTCACAACACTTATTAGGTATAAATCCTTCCACATTAAGAGCCATCCCTCTCGTTACCTGGTATGAAGCTGATGGTCTGACAGGTAGAATTTTACATGATTGCACAGGACAAAAGCTCAGGGGCAACACGTTTGTCTTGGAAGCAAGATAACACAGAGCAACACAGGTTTGAATCCTGGACCCGCCCTTAGAAACTGGTCTCCGGTATTAAGCGTGTTATGAACGATTAATTCATTGGCTTCAGCGTGTTGATGTCATAAAAAACTATATCCCAGGCGCACTCATTCCTTAGCATAGTCTCTTTGTAAATATACTGAGCAGATTCAGATGGTGGTTCATTGATGGCGGCACCTTCCGAGTTGTCTGGGTAGTGGAGTACACTTGCTTAGCAGTGAAGGACCGTGTAGCGAAGTGTGCCTGATACAAACTAGGTCCGAGGCTTCGTATGATATAGAGCACTTTTATTAGATCTTAGTGCTAGTTGTATTGAAGTCACAACTTAAATTAAGATGGAGCTATGAACATCCACCAGCCCCCATCATTAGTACTCTCGCCTCTCTCACCAACCGTCCTCTCTAGAACCTTGTCACACCATCATTCTAGTCCTCCATACATTCCACACCATGACATCACACTCAGTCCATGAACACAGTGCAATGTACCAACAAAGCATTTCCACTCATTACAAACCAAGGCTCCAAATCACTACAGACCGCCCTACGTGGACACATCTGACTTGACACCTATCAAAGTGAAAAGCTCATGAAGTGTTTATTCATCACTTTATTCATGACTTTTGTACAAAACCCTTATCAAACCTATGAACGAACTATGTGGTCTTTGTTTCCTTCTTGGTGCACGCTGTCCACTATGTGACAGTTGTTATAGTTAAAGTGTTGGACAGCGAAAGGATGAGTACTATGCAGTTGGAGTTTAGTGTAGGAGGAGCCTGCCTCATTGAAAGTTTCCAGAGGAGTGATCCCTGCAGGAAGGTCCCTGCTTGTACTGCACATCTAGAGGACTCTTATTAGGTGAAATTGAGCTCAGGAATGCATGTGTGTGAGCAAGTGAACTATAACTATAAAGCACAATATATCAATAGAAGTCAATTAGTCAGATGGTCATTTGGTCATTTGGTAGCACAAGCTCAATTAAGGCATTTCCATTGAGGCATTGAGGTACTTATCCGCTCTCGGCTCATCTACCTACAACTCTCTGACAGTCAGTCGCTTTTCAAAGCAGAGTTGGGGGCAGATCTTTTTCTTCCTCGGGGACTCCCTCTGGAACAGCCTTTCTGCCTCTCCTAAACTTGAGCCGAACCACCTACGGTTCCGGAAGCAACTCAAGACCTTCCTCTTCGCTTCTGCTATCTCTCTTCCTCTCCCCTGCTGATGACCCTTATGGTCCACACACTGGTCACCTGGCCACCCTCTGAACTCAGGCCCAGGTCCCCAGATGTCCAGTTGCACCTCACACTGCCTCTTTGCTCCCCCAGCACTTGTGGTCTGTATCTGTAACCCTACAGTCCCCCCTCTCTGTGCTTAAGAGCCACCTGTTGGCTGCACTTTCTTTCATCTGCACTGAGCCACCCGCTAGCTGCACTTTTGATTACCTGCACTTTTTCACTCCCCCTTCTAACTCGGCACTTCTTACCATCCACTTCCCCACACTTGTATGATCTGAATAACACAATGCCTAGTAAGATCGTTGTTTTGTCCTCCCTCTGTTCTCCCCTTATCTTGTCGTGCCTAGAAACACTTGTGTACAGGCGCGTTATAAATGCCTTATCATATTATAGCAGATATCATATCCACAAAGTATGATTGTATCCCACATGGGATATACATAGTGCAATATCTACAATCCAATAATCATATTACAGCCCGATTGTTCTAATCCCTCTGAAAGCTTTACAACTCATCAAGCTGAGAAAGGCATCTGTAAACATGGCAGCTACCTTGGTAGATAGAAGCCGGGTGCAGAGGGGCATTGCCATTGCAGTGAGTCTTATGCATATTGTCGTGTCAAGGAAAGGAAGCAAATTACCTGATTATTAGATTGAAGATGAAACTGCTCCTCCTCGATATTAAAGCGCTTTTTTGGCACCGGCGGTGGCATGTCATTGTCATCCTCTGGGGGAGTTTCTGAAGTAGGTGATGGAAAAGGCGCAATGTCCTTAGTATGTTTTATTTTGGTATAAAGAGCGTTCCTTTCTGGATTTTGAGCCTCTGTGCTACCTTCTTCGTCAGCTGCAAGCGATAAGTGAAACCTCCATGATAATACGCTATGGTCTGGAGTTGGAGTGGCGGGATCCCTTCCCTCCCCAGCGGCGCCATTGGGAGTTGAGGCTTCTGGTGGCCTTTCTTCTGTGACGATGGGCACGCTGACTGCCTGATGGGAGGGGGAACTCTTGCTCAAATCAGAGTAGAGGTTCTCCACCGGCTGGTTGAAGAGAGTTAGTGGTGGGGCAGCCGGCCATTCCTCTTCCACATCAATCCAGCTTTCATGCGTCAGACCTTGCCGGTCATGGGAGGAGAGACCTCCCACAGCCCCTTCTAGAGGTATGTCTTCAAAGATGCTTTGGCCCACAGGCAGCTCCTCGTAAGTTGGCGGCTCTGCTGGGTCAGCTCTGGTTTTCTGAAGCTCCTCTTCTGAGTTCTTGCCACTGTCAGGTTGGTTGACGAGGTCTATGTGGGCCAGGGCATGGGGGATGCTCGGAAGCTTCCGGTGCTTAAAGGATTCCTGGGGGGCTTGCAGGTTGCCGCTTGTGGACGCCCATGCTGAATCGCCAAAACCTCTAGCTACTTCTTGCTCCCGGGTTCGGGAAGTGACTTCTTCTGCGACAATGGCCGCGCGACCGTTCATTTCTGGTTGTGTCTTGGCTTCTTCCAATGCCTTGTCAGGTGAAAACGATCCTAAACAACGACAAATAAAAAGTTGTAGAAATGCCTTTCATCAAGTTACTTTGAAATTATATTGACTCCAAATACATATTTCAAAAGTGGTTGTGACTACAGCAGCTCTGTCAGTCATTGCAAAGTACCAGTGAAAGGAGTGGCTGTCCAGGCTTGCATTGTAATACATTCAAGTGAGTTTCTTTTGACGAAAAGTTTGCATTTGTGACCTTACTTTCCACAACTATAGAGCTTTTAATTACAGATACAAAGCATGGCATTTACATGCAACTTAATTAATTACACTCATCCTTGGCATGTTTAAATGAGGTTCCAGTCGGATAGAGCACTTGATATGCTGCTCATTCTGGTAGGGCAGCCCCCTTCAGAACAAACACAATGTAGAAATGGCACCCTAGCAGAATGCTGGCCTGACATTACATTGGCAATGATGCAGTGCATGGCGGTTCAGAACAATACCTTCGGGTGTTTATATAGTGTTTCATGCTGCATTGCTCGTGCTTCTATGTGCTGTAATAGTAGCTGTTATTATTACCCAATGTATTGGTGTGCAATGTGTGGACCATGGAAGAATGAAGAGCTGAGCCAGCAGTGCAGGATTCGGACTTGGGAAGCGCACACTTGCCGCAGGTCAGAGGTGAGCTCTTAACACCTGGGGAATCCACCCGGTAAAAGGTCCTCTGTTTAAGCGTGACTCAATGATGTACAGTTCTCTACAACTTGTGAACATTATTCTTGGAACTTTTCTGGGGTGGTGCTCCCTTTCACCTGCATCACTTTATATAATTTGTTTTAATGAAGGGTACTTATAGAGTGCGTACCTTCTTACAGGTGATTAACAGAGCACTTAACGCAACGTACTATATATAACCCTTGCAATGTTTGTGCAGTCCAGTCATTGGACAATCTACGGACCATACAAGCTGGTATAGACCGCAGATTGCCTACCGGTCAATGTTCCGTGTCTACGGGTGCCAATACAGGGTGTTCATACAGCCAATGTCTCGCAAACATCCATGAAGATTCAAGTGCTATCCACAGGCCATCGCATTCACTCAGACCACATACCGTGTCCAGCATTTGGGACCAGCAGATCTCAGATGTCATCGCTATGCTCTGCCCTTTATCGTGGCCTACAGAGCCCACAATGCCTGGCGCGGTTCTTGGTCCAAGCCTGTGAAGCTTAAATAATGTACTAGCTTGAGGAGACCTAACCTGTCAACCCAAGCAAAGGGTAACAACTCATGTCTCAGGACTATGCCAGCATACTCAGAAACAATTGATTTCGAGACAGAAAAACGTTCAATTCCCCCCGAATAACCATGAAAGTTGGGTGTGCCAAAGGTTCAGGCCACACAGTAGAAACTTTCTTTCTGTGTCCGGACTCTTCAGATTGCAGGATTCTCCAGCAAAAGGCTCACTTTGCTGCAAGAAGCTCTGCTACCTTGTGGGAGATGTCAATGTGCTGCCAGGTGTTGGATATTGCAATTTTTAAAGACCTTTTGTCGCACCAACCAAAATTGCATTGTCTCTGTCTCTCCTGTGTAAAACGAGAGATTGAACCACTGTATGGAATAAATTAGCAGGCAGAAAAGGCTTAAGCCTTTGAAGCAACGCTATTTGTTAATGCGCCAATTGGGTCTTTCTAGCAGCGTGAACATGCAGGGACGGTTTCTAGTCCAAGAGGTAGGCCAATGATTTTGCAAACTCAGTCACTCTAGCAACCCATCCCGCAACTGCAAGACTCCATGACTGCATTTGACTGGAAACCTTTTCAGGACCAGTTGCACATATACTGTGGCCATCCATGATTCATTGGCCAGGTGGTGGGGGCCATCTTTGGATGCCTCTGAAGATCCAGTTGCATATCCTCGACATGCTGATGAATGGACATGCCAACATCTGCAGCAAGATTCCCCAGTTGCTCTGTGTACACATTGAATATATCAGGGGGGATAGGATGGACCCTAGAGGCACACCACAGTGCATTGGGTTGGGGAACAATCTAGGGGACCCTATTTTAACAGATTGAAGCCCATAGAAGAGAAAACGATGGAACCATTCCAACAACGCAACAACATATTCATGCGTATGGAGAGTGTGGAAATAAGTTGTCAAATAGACCTAAAATAAATTCGGCAAAGTGGTGTTTGGCGAAAAATACTCAGCAAATATTCATGGATCCATGCTAATTAGTTTGATTTCACTTACTTCTTTTTAAGACTTGTGCCTTGCAGGAAGACCATAGTGTAGCCGTTCAGGCTGGACCCAATGAATGTGTACCTTGGTGCGCTGTGCCTACATAGTGTTTGCCCACTCTCATAAGGGCAGGGTACATGGAAAGCAAAGTGGTAATGATTTGCAGCTCAATTGGGTCACCAGAATACTACAATGCAAAGTTGAATGCGTTGTCAAACTTACTTTTGGATTTTGTTGACTTACTTTTATAACATGGAATCTTGACTAGACAAATCATCATCACCAACATCATCACTTTTCACAAAGAGGAGACAAGCAGGATACCAATGCACAGATATACAATTCACGCCTCATTACTTCGATTTCTCCCTTAGAGGATTCTAGGTCCCTAATGCTTTGAAATGTATTTTTATCTCAACTACTTCTGACCTACTGAATGATGTTTGGGTGCATCTGTGTATATATGGTACCTTTACAGCATTCCTCTAGCTAGCGAGGAACTGAGAAGGGAAAGGCCTCGAATAGCACAGTCTTCAGCTTTTTTCCTAGACATTAGGAGTGATGATGCCTTGCGGTCTAGGAGTGGGATGGAGCTTCGCAGTACTGATGCCAAGTACCAGAAGGCTTGTCTCCCGTTTATCCCCAAGCAATGTGTCTGCTTCCAAGTTGTAAAACATTATGTGATTGAATGTAAAGTTCTCCATTAAATGATAAAAGTTTAGAATGAAACTTTACTGTGAAATAGCCCCCAGATAATGTTAAACAGGCAAAACAAACAAAAAAGTGAAATCCACCACTCACTCTTCACAAAGAAAAACCTGCTATGTTTGGATACTAAAAGTTAATGTAACTTCAAGTACAGGTTTTGTCATATTCATAGCCAAAATAAATATGTGTTTTGGGAAAGGAGATGTTCGGTACAAGAAGGAAAATGATAGATTTCACAGTTATTTACAAATTTGGAACATGTATTATAAATCACAACACAATGTTATCTATGGACAGACCAACATATTGTTTAAATGCTGTTACCTGAAAAACTGGCTTCAATAGGACATTTTTCTTTTCCATTTCACAGGTTCTTCGTATCGTGTGAGCACTAAATTAACAAGCATGTTTGTTTGTTTGTTTGTTTGTTTGTTTGTTTATTATGCGCACCAAATCCGTAAGTAAGAGGGCGCAGGAGAATGAAGATGCAAGGCTTACATAGTTACAAACACAGGTTGCCAAATTTACATAAATACAGAGGTTGCATAGATACAGAAGGTCAAAATGTACAAATGTATACAGCAGTATCAATATATACAGAAGGGAAACCCTTTACTGATGCAGCAAAGGAGCCAAGCAGTGTGCCAGGGTGCACACATAGGTACATCATCTCCGTGCGTCATTACAGGCTCTAGGTTGGGCCCTAGTAGCAGGCATAATCTTACAGGTCACAGCTAAGGGTCTGTAGCGATGATATGTTTTAGAACATTTTGTTCTGAAATAAGAGTAGGGTTGGGCATCTCTCAAGTCGTGAGGCAGTGAATTCCAACATTTGGCGGCCTTTACAGAGAAGCTATTCCCACCAATGGTTGTAAGTTTGTATTTGGGTATGGTCAGACAGTTAGCATTGTCCGTTCTAGTAGGTCTATGAGTGATTCTTCTCTGGAGTTTGGCAGTCAGATACGTGGGTGCCACGTTGTTGAGAGCTTTGTGAGTCAAAGATTACAACTTCAGTTGTATTTTGTTATTTCTGGACAACCATTTATGATGTCATCTAAGGGGGGAAATGTGGGTTCTTTTATTTAGCCTAGGGCTGCTCTTAAGGCATTATTTTGTAGGGTTTGGAGCTTGTGGATAGTTATTTTATTAGCACCACTGTAGAGAGCATTGCAGGAGTCGATTCTGGAGAGTATTAAGGCTCCGGCCGGGATCACGCAGCTCTCGTCAGAAAGGGAAGGCTTGCCAGCTCTAAGAAGCTTACACGTGTAGGCCGTGGAGGAGGTCAGTGATTTGATCTGTTTATCAAAAAACAGTGTAGAGTCTAAGTAAAAGCCAAGGGTTTTTACCCCCTTGGAGACTTTAATGGTATTCCCATCAATGTTGAAAGAGGAGAATTCCTGCCCTAGTTTTTTAATATTGGCTTGTGAACCCAGAATCATCAACTCAGTCTTATCATCATTCAAACATAGGCCGTGGGCGGCCATCCATGCTTGGATGATAAGATATACTTTGTTCACCAACACTGTGTCTTTGCTGGCTGTGATCACCAGAAAGCGGGAGGAGAATCTGGGTGTCATCTGCGTAGTTAGTGTAGGTGACACCCATATTGTCCAGATCTCAAACAAGGGTTTGGTGAAGATGTTGTAGAGAGGTGGTGAGACGCAGGATCCTTGAGGGACCCCGCAAAGAATAGGGGTAGGGTCAGCCGCTGCCGAGGGAGAGAAGACTCTCATAGTTCTCTCGCAAATGAATGACCTAAACTATTTAATAGTTTCCGGGAAGAAGTGGGCAGCAGAGTCAAGGTGTTGGCAGAGGACATTGTGGTTGATCAGATCAAATGCGGCTGAAAGGTCAAGAAGGAGCAGAAGTACTGACTTCCCTGTGTCCCTCAGCTCGTCAATTTGAGTCTTTAAATCAATAAGGGCTGTTTCTGTTCCGTGTAGTGGGCGGAAGCCAGATTGTCTGTTACCAAGGAGTTTAAACTGTTCAAGGTGTTTTTGAATTTGAATGTATGCAGCTTTATCTAGAATTTTAAGTAAGAATGGAACTGTGGTGATGGGTCGGTAGTTGGTGGGGATACGTGGGTCTAAGGTTTGTTTCTTGAGGAGCGGTAGCACCCAGGACTGTTTGAAGTTGGCTGGGATGGTGCTTGTGGCAAAAGAGGTGTTGATCAGTTTGGTAATGAATGGGGATAGTTCTCTGGCAGCGTCTTTTATTAGTTGGGCTGGGCAAATGTCACCTTTAAAATTAGATAGTTTCAGTGACAGGATCATTTTTTCAACTTCCAGGGTGGACATTTTGGAGAAATTGAACGTGTTATTATGGACATTTGTTACAGGACTATTCGATGAGTGCTGTAGGTTCAGCACTTCTTTTTTTAGTTGAATTTTATTTTGCATATTGACAATTTTAGTGGCTAGTGCTTGTTGGATGTCTGAGCACCAAGATTTGTCCTTGGTACAGATGTCAGCTGCTACTATTGGGGACTCAAGTTCTTTAAGTATGGAGAAGAGGTCTTTCATATTGGAATTAGAGTTGGCAATACGCTCATCGTACGATTTTCATTTGGCCTGGGAGACTTCTTTCTTATAAAGTGAGGGCAGTGAGGATCATTTAGTCTTATTCTCACTAGAAGGGCAGAGTCTCCATTTGGTTTCACTTTTTCTTTTTAGTGTACGAAGGTCTTTAAGTTGAGGCGTAAACCATTTATTTATGTGGGCCATAGGTTTACTAGGCCTGAGTTTGAGGGGGGCAATTCTGTCCATGGTGGAGAGCATGATATTGTTAAATTCTTGAACTAAGGTACTAGGGTTAAGATTTTCTGGCAGGGAGTCAAGGGTGGGGAGGATAGCAGGGATACGTTTCTCTACTGTTATACTTTTTTTGTTTCTAGTTAGACAGGGTGGTGCTACTGGGAGCACCTTTGGGGTAAGTCTTGTAGTTGATAGGTCGAAGGACACCAGTGAATGGTCTGCCCAGGAGAGCGGTAGGATGGAAGAAATGGTGGCTGTGCATTTGGAATCCGCTATCCAATCCAGTATTCTACCTTTTTGATGGGTAGGTTTATTAACTTTTTGGGAAAGACCTAGTGCCTTAATTGTTGTGGCTATATCTGTGGCGGGTTTGTCTGTTCGGTCCATAAAGCCAAGGTTGAGGTCCCCTAATAAGAGTATTTGCGAGGATGGTTTGAGGTTGTTGGTGAGTAAGTTGTGCAGGACCTCCTCAAAGGTCGCAAGTGGACGAGTATATATTAGGTGAATGGTCAAAGTTTGAGAGTTATTTATCTGGAATTTGACAGAGAGGGCTTCACACGATTGTAACAGATGGGCAGGGGCTAGTCGTAGGCATAGGGATGCTCTAGAGATGATGGCGATGCCACCTCCTCGGGTACTGTCACGGTCTTGTCTGGCTATAGTATAGCCAGCGGGGATCGCTAGCATGAGTGCAGGTCCTGCTGCACTATGGAGCCATGTTTCTGTAATGGCTAGAAAGTCAAGCTTGCCCTCTGTAATAGGTTGGCAATGTCAGTGGCATGTGCGACAAGTGATCTTGCATTGAGAAGGGCCCCTTTGAGAGGGGGGTCTCGCTAGATGCCTTGGCAGGGGTAGATTTGTCAGCGTTATTAGCATGCGACTTGCGCTTGTGCTTGTTGTTCTGCGGGATATTTGTGTCCAGTGCAGATAGTGGCAGAGACAATTTAATTTTGAGATTAGTTTTGAGGTTAGTATTTGGAAGCAATCTTCTTAGTGGTTCGTATAATTTAAGTAGTCTAGCATGGAGACGCACATTTCTCTTAGTAGTGTCACATGGTAAAGAGGTATAGGGTGCTGTAGTGCAAGCCCTGTTATGTGGAAGTTGGCTCATAGTTACAGGGTTTGTTATCATGTTTGTTGGTGTAGGTGGGCTAAGAATTGAAAGTGGTGCTAGTAGGTGACTGATAGGCATCCAGGTGCATAACAGTAATACTAAGGTTACCATTTTCTGTAACGCTAGCAGCGAGAGTGATGACTAGCGCCAGGGGCGCTGGGACAAAAGTGTAATTTTTAGCTGGACAATTGCCGAAAGGTAGATTCGGCTTGGCTAGAATACAATACAGGGTAGACACAGATCGACTAGGCTAGAATGCACAAATAAATATGATCAGTTAGCACAGTATTCCTAAGGTTGGGCAAATTTGACTTGGCTAAAATACACAGAATAGGTGCAAAATCGGCTAGGGCTTAATGAACATTAGTTCGGGCTAGTTCAAATGCATAAACAAAGAACACCTAGGGCCTCATTACGACCCTGGCGGAATGGATTAAACGGCGCCGTAAAACCCGTTCCGCCACATTACAAGTTCCCCTCGCGGGACACGTTAAGCACGCCTGGAAAAACCATGCGTGCATACCGGGTCCCGCGAGGGGAAGAGGGAGCAAACAACGGGCCATCTCGTAATGGCCCTTTGTTTACTCCCTCTCCCATTCCCATTCAGCCCTATGGGGGCTGAAATGGGAATGGGGATGAACCGTGTCCGTGTCCTCGAGTGAGGAATTACCGGGCCATCTGGACTCGGAATGGTCCGGTAAGTCCTCATTCCGAGGACACGGACACGGATGCGGTTTAGCCGGCAGCCATGCCGCAAATTGCGGCATGGCTACCGGCATAACTTGTAATGAGGGCCCTAGATTTGAATTTTGCAGTGGGAGCCAGAAAGGCACTAGTTCAAATGCATAAACAAAGAACACCTAGATTCGAATTTTGCAGTGGGAGCCAGAAAGGCACTAGTTCAAAATACATAAACAAAGAACACCTAGATTCGAATTTTGCAGTGGGGACCAGAAAGGCACTAGTTCAAAATGCATAAACAAAGAATACCTAGATTTGAGTTAGCAACGAGGAGTGAGTATGGTGTGGATGTACAGCAAAATACAGAGTGCACAGGCAAAGGTGCATCTGGAATCAGGCTCTGTTGTAAACACTAAGTGGCATTCAGGTCCATCACAGTGATTAGTGTGCATGGCTAGTGCGGGTGGGGTAGTGAAGGGAACTGTTCCGGGTGGCTAGATATATAGAGAGTGCAGAGGCAGTAACTATAGGCGGACATAGATTACTCACAGTCTCAAGGAGCACGAACAGGGGGTATGGCCCTGGGCTCTGGTCAGCTCAGGACAGTCTCTGGACAGTTGTTGGCCTTACCCTCAGGGCCTTTCCAGGAAGGGCCGGCTTACACCTCCCGGCATCGGGTTGTCTAGTATCTTTCCTGATGTACATGGCATGCAGCAACAACCAATAGTTAAGCGCTATGTAAAGCCATAATCTCCAGACCCAAATAACATGGCACTTACACTATTACATCAATATAAGCAGAGCAGCTGTGTTTACCGAAGACAGTGGGCCCTGTTACTAAACTAAAAGAAATACATTTAAATGCAAATATTTTGCGTCAGAAAATTTAATCAGATGGTCTTGTTTTTTTTACAAACCATTCTGTAATTGATTGATGGGCTCCTGATCAGCGTTTAAGTGCAATTTTCTAAGAAGCAGATGCCTAGCGAAGGTGATTAACCATTAACCCTTAACCATGGAGCAAACCATGTTTCACAAAGAAGTGTGTCAGCACTATTAGCTGCCTATTAAAATGATAATGTGTTCAAGAGAATATGCTCCTCAAAACAACTTGTTGATAGAGGGGAAGCCACGCAAATGCTATTGAGCTAAAATACACAGCACAGAGTTGACTCTAAATTCAAAGTGACAATTAGAAACAGTTTATTCGTTATAATTTCAGAATAATTTGTCAGATTAGAAAACTGAACATGGAACTGGATACAGTAGATGAACATGGATAATATGAATGAAAACAATACATTAAAAAGTATGTCTTATGCATGACTTGCATATCTTAATAACTGCACTATACATGAAGTGGAAGAAACATAATTGATGTGTACCGATTCAGATTATTCTTACAAATCTATGTAGTCTTGACCAGCATCACATGTCCATGTAGACAATTATTTAAAACATGAATATTCCAGTTTAACGCAAATTTCTCACTCCTGCGGGGGACAGTTTTTAACAGACCAATTCTCTTATAATTCAATGGGCCAATTGGCGCAAAGGGGATGACCTGGTGGGTGTGAGAAAGTAAAGGGAACCTGTCAAAGGCTCTGTCCAGTAACAAATATTGTGTCAAATGATGGGTGGAGATTGCTGGGTATTTAAGGTTTAACACATAGGGAGAAGGGAGAGTTTTTTTGGCAAAGCAGAAAAGCAAGAGGGCCTATATGTCAGGACAGACGCAGATTTGGATTCCAACTGGATGTAGCAGAAACGCTTATCTCTTTAAAAGGTCCTATCCAGGACTGGAATGAATGCAGAGGTTTCCCAAAAGGAGGAACAGATTACTCGAGAGGAATTTTGGAGCAGGTGCACTGACTGATGGGAGGACTTACCTGGTGGAGCAGCCTAAGGCCAGTTGGTGTGCCTTCCTATCTTGGGCCTTAAGAAGACAAACCAAAAGTGGGTAACCCAGCCTCAGATTAGATAGACATTTTGCCAAGACTTATTTACACCCCACATAGGATTTTAAAGTATTTTGGGAGCCCTCTTTAAAAGCTATATCACTGAAAAGAAGAATAGAGTGCAATGTGTGTTAGTTTCACGATTTATAATTTAAATCGAAAACCTAGGGAGAATCATTGTAATAGGAATCTCTCCTGCAGTGTGGGATCCCTGAAACCTTTAGACATCTCACATTGAAATGTGGAATAAAAATGCCAATGATTGGTGTCTTCCGTAGTCAATAAAGTGATTCCAATGTATTCCTTAATGAACACAAGGAACTGGGATGTTGCCAGCGTGAACCTCATTCCTTGAAATAGTAGGTTAGGCTTCACTATCCCAGCATTCCAAAATCACATACAATCGCGAGAGCCCCAAGCCATTGCATTTATCTGGAAACAATCCGTCATCAGAAATGATTAAATGAAAGTGTGTCTATGCCTAAGCTGGGAACCAATAGTTTTCCATAGATAGTATCCAGCATGTTACAGTTAAATGAGCCCAAGGGTTGGTAAACTACATTGTGAAGTATGCATATTTCTCTGATGCAAATACTTGTCAATGTTTTCAGAGAAATGTAAGTACATTGACATGTTTTAAAGTTTATTCTGAGAAGTGCTTCACCTTTTGATATTATGTGTGGGTACGTTTAAGATACACATAATTCTCTACAGTAGGTTGATTGATTTAATTTCTGTGAAACCATCAGTATTAAACTGTGTGTCTACATCTAGTAAATCATTGCACACATTGTCCAGGATAGAAATGTATATTGGATTGTTTACAAATTCACAGATGTTAGTGTTATTCAGCAATATAAGTTGGATATTGTATTTTTAATGAAAACACCAGTTGAGACAACTCTGTGCAGCTTGTGGTGTCCTTTCTTAAGACAAGCTGCCTCTATTCATTTATAGTACTCTGGGCGATTTACCCACCGTTGCAAGTTACGGGACAACATTTAATACATTGATTTTTTGTTTTAAATTAATGAGAATATTCAGAATAAAACTGCCCGTTTCTCATTACAGAATGTGTGGTGGGATTGTGAAGTGTGGGATAGCACATCGGGGATTGCTGAAGTGGGGGCTATCGGATTCTCTGCAATGATGGTACCAAGGGGAAAAGCAAATCTATTCCATTGGTATATGTCATTAAACTGTCTTGCCATGTTGCATCATCAGGAACTACTCCAGCCTGCTGAGATGACCAGATTTTCTGTTAGGCACGGTGGTGACTGAGTGGCTAAAGCCTTGTGTGTGATACAGCCATTTGCGAAATGATTCAACCATGATAATCATTAAATCTGAATTGAATGCTTATCATGGTTGGGTCCATTTACCAATCTTTTCCTTCATCGGCTCCAGCTATGCTTGCCAACTCTCTGGTTGGAAAAAAGGGCTGCGGAATTACTTGAACCATATGCCTGTGCCCCCAAAGCAATGGTAGCCAAATCATTTGTGCAGTCTTTTTTATATACTTTTATTTAAATACCCGAGAGCAGTCATTTCATGGAATAGGATGAAATGTCCGAATAGAAATTACTGACGCCACCAAAAGACCTAAAACACACACCGCAAAAAGTTCTAACTACCAAAAGTTCAAACTTTTCATGGTATGTGTTTAGGTGTTTTGGTGGGGTCGGTATGAAAAAGAAAATTGTAATAAAGGCTGCGGGGGGGGGGCTGGGAGGGTGTCCCCCGCAACACCCCGCTCACTACAGTGACACCCCCGAGCTCAGCCAACAGAACAGGGAAAAAAAACAACAACAAAAAAACAGGGGCTGCCGGGGTGTCCCCCGCAACATCCCGCTCCCTATACTATACAGCATAGTGAGCGGGGGTTGCGTGGGAAACCCCTGCATGTTCGCATGGGAAATCTACGAACATTTTGTGATCGAGCATTTCCCATGCAAACCTTTCCGTCGCGGGAAATGCAGCCGCGGGCAGATCACGCAGATCCCATTCACAGGTTGCAAATAAGGTTTACACAAGCGCATGTAAAATTTTCAGAACTGCCCTCATGATCAACACTTGTTTTGTTTTCGTCTATTCATATGTTCAAGGAAAAGTCGTTATTCAGGATTTGTGGAGCGTATACAGACTGCATGTACAGGAGGCAGCCTGCCCCAGCTTGCCAAGTAGAGTTGGCAAATGTTCCACTCCCCTGGTTTGTGATATCCATCAATGTGAATAGATGATCAAGTTTAACAAGAACTTTCTTGCAGCCACTAATGCAGGAATGCGCTGGAGCTGGCAGGCCAAGGGAATACAAACAGCGGCATTCTACTTCCCCCGCTGGTATTCATGTCCCTTTCCTCCGGGTTGAGGAGGGGGGCTGAAAGGCTGAAGACCCTTGTCTGCTTTTGCTCAATGTTGCCAAGATATGATGGAGTTGGTAAGTGTCGGGACATGTCCATGAAGAAGTGCTGTGGAGCATGGCCTGCTTCTGCGTCCCAACGAGTCTGCTGTGGAAGACGAAAGGACATGTGAATGTAGAACACAGCTTCAGAATTTGGAGACGAGCATTGCTGATAACAATGCTGGAAGCTGCCCATTTTAATGCTCTGTAATAATTAGTGTTGTTATTCCCCAGTGTAAGAGTACTCAGTTTACAGCTCTTGTGAGGGTGGCACGCTGAGCTGGGCCTGCTGGGATTTGAACCAGTGACTGCAGGTGGTACACAGGTGAGTGATTAAGTAGTTCAGCTGTCTTACCCACCTGCAATAGAAATCTTCCTTGGCCCAGAACAGTTTTCGGTTTTGGCGCTTTGGTGGCCTAAGCTACCATATCGCTAAAACATTGGTACTGTAAATGTTAAAAAAAAGGAGAAAAGAGAGTTCAGAAGCAGTGTATGGTGCTGGCATAGCAACTAGCAGAGCGTGGCGATTTAATGGCCAAAGCGCCATCTGGGGTTTCACCTTCTCGCTCATCTCGTCTTGGCCGGGAGTTCCTTTATGTTTTATATAAGAGTTTCACATTTTTTTGAGGACGGAATTCTTACTATCAGCCATGCATTGTAACAGGCACAATCGGAAGTGGAGACAAAGGGCCTAATCCACAGAGCGTTTCCCCAAGGGGTTTAATCCACAGAGCGTTTTCCCAAGGGGTTTAATCCACAGAGCGTTTTCCCAAGGGGTTTAATCCACAGAGCGTTTTCCCAAGAGGTTTTGCTATTATAAAACGCTTCTGTGAATTAGGCCCAAAGGGTATTCATGTTTGAGCCATTAACCCCTTGGTGGAGACATTAGCTTTTCAAAGCCCAAATTTACACCACTTTGCAGAAAGCCTGTTTCATAAACGTTCTACATAGACCCACACTCTGTACCCCCAAAATCCACATTCTCTCTACCCCTTCGTCTCTACCCCCACCCACACACCCTCTGCCTGCCCACTCTACCCCATCCACCCTATCCCACTCTCTCTAACCCCACCCATTCACCCTACGCCCTGCTCTCTACCCCCACCCACACTACCCTTTCTCTCTGTTTGAACAACCACCCTACCAACACTCTCTCTACTCCCAGCCACCCTACCTCTGTGCTCCCTTCAGCCACCCACCCGACCTACGTCCGCTCTCGCTAACCACACACACTCACCCTACCCCCATTTTCTCTACCCACCGACCCATTCTACCCCACTTTAACCCCACCCAATATTTCCCCACCGTACCCCCGCTCTCTCTACCATCACCCACCCTACCCCCGCTCTCTCTACCATACCCCAGCTCTGTCAACCCCCCTTACCTCTCTCTCTATCCCCAACCACGTTACCCCACCCCATCTATTCCTCTTCCCACATTACCCTCACCTCACCCCCTCATCCTACCTCTCACACACACTATTTATTGCTTGCTCTATCTCTACCCCCACCCTGCCCCGCTCTCTCTACCTCCACCATGCTAACTGCACTCACGCTACACCCACCGAACCCCGGCTCACCTCCGCTCTGTCTACCCGTACCCACCTACCCTATCCATGCCTTTTCTACCACACCCACCCTCCTTCCAACCTCTCCACCCACACCAACCTACCCTACCCCTACCCACCCTCTCTACCAACACCCACCCTATTCCCTACTCTCTCTACCTCGACTACGTACCCTATCCCAACTCTAACCCCACTCATTCTACCCCTACTCTCTACATTCCCACCCATCCTACCCCCACTCTCTACACCCCACCCTACACCCACTCTCTACCCCCACCCACCTCACTTACCCCGCTCTCTCTACTCCCACCGACCCTACCGCCGCTCTCTCTACCCCAGTCACCAACCCTACTCCTGCTCTCTCTATAGACACCCACACAACCCTGCTCTCTCTAACACCCACCTTGCCCCCACTCTGTCTACCTCTACCCCGACCCTCACCCTCTGTACCACCACCTACACACCCCACCTCACCTCCGGGTCTACCCCCAACCGCTCTCCCATTTCCACCATTCAACTGCCCTACCTCTCTCTCTATCCCCATTCACCCTACCCCCCTCTTTGTACCTCAACCCATTCTACCCGTCTTTCTCTACTCAACCCTACCCTTACTCTCTTTACGCCCACCATGCACCGTACACCCTCCCTCTGGCTCCACCCTCCCTACACCCTTTAATCCCCCTACCCCCTTACGCCAATCTACCCCCTCTACTCCGTCATCCACATTACCCCCTCTCCCTATCCCCTCTCATCCTAACACTCTCTCTTTATTTGCTACCCTCTCACTCTGACCCATTCTCGCTATTTCCTCTTGCTGATCATCAATGACACGCACTATCAATGGCTTCCTCCCTAGCTCTATTCCCCTTCTCATTCTGCCCCCCTAATCGCACCCTCCTTTGAAACTTTGCACTCTCCTCTTTGCACCCAGGTGGCTATAAATGCAACATGCAAATAACATCAATAAACGCAAAAATGATTGGCATTGCCAATGCTTGTTTTTCATAACATTTGGCAGGTGGATTGTGGGGATCGTCAGGGCTCTGCCTTGCCACCTTTCGTGTTTAATATTCAGTGGCCTCCTTAATTAGATTGTTTATTTCCTTCTACGTCGCAGTTTATAGTTATCCTGCCGACATCCACGTGATGGTTGAAATACAGCATGGGAAGTGGAGAAGTGGAGACACTCATTTCCTGTCCGGCATCGATGAAAACGACAGGATGCAGAAGTGTGGCCTGATAAAGATCTCTCCGCTAAAGTCCGACGGGGTCTTCATGGATCCAAATGTGGCGATGGTGTGGCCTATAGGGCAATAGGCCCATGGACGTACCAGAAACGCAAACTGACGGTGTGCGCCTGTTTTTTTGGACAAAGCGGGCCACTTTTTTGGCCCATGTGGGTAGTTTGATGAGTTACTTCACCATGCGGCTAGTAGTTTTGACCAGTGTTGCTGAATAAAAAAATATTCTTCAAATTGTATAACTTGCATCACATTTTATCAACAATCTCCCCCTTGGGTACTACTCGAACAGTCCGTCGCAAAAGGAATTGCCATTTGCAACTGCTCGCCACTTTTTCGTTTGTGCTCGAGACAATTTTAAGTCCCAGTGTGAGTCTGGTTATGTGAATAGCTTAAAATAGCTTCCCGGTGACAGCTTCGCGCCTTTGGAACACACTATCACCAGACCTAAGGTCCTGCTCCTCCCTTGTGCTCTATAAACACCTAATTAAACCTTTCTGTTCGAATGAGCCGTTCCTTTTTCTGACTTCTGATTCTCTGATATGATGACCTATAATTGAGGACTCCCTTTTTATGTTATTTGTTGTATATCTTGTGCGCACTTCTATGCCAAAAGAACACTGTGCCAGTGTGTTACAAATACATTAATTCAATAAATTAAAAATAAACAAAACTGAAACAGTTTTTTCCCCAATCTGGCTTTTCCGGGCAAAGCCCAAGCAACAGTGAGGCTTGCGAAATCACACTTGGATTTTGTGAGCAGGATCTTTTTAGGGATAGCAACATACTTCATTAAATAGCTACAGAGAGTGTAGAACGCTGCAGCTCGCCTCCATCTGAGGATGACCCCTCGCTCTGCCCATAACGCTCCTACCTTGGTTCAGCTGCACCTGGCTTCCTGGGACCAGAGGGTTGAGCTTAAGCCAACGTCTATAACTCACAGAGCTTTCTACAAAATGGTTCTTCTTTTTATTGATCCGAAATTCAGGAAAATTTCAATGCCACAAACCCTCAGATCAGGACTAGGCTTGACATTTTTAAAAGCACGACGTGGGCAGTCGTGCCTTAGACCATTGCGCCGCCACACTGTGGAACGCCCTCCCTCAGAACATTAGACCAATGGAATACCATTCATGCTTAAAAACATGTGCTGTTGGCTGGATTTAGAGGCAAGAGGCCACCCACAAGATTCATTGTACAAATTCCTGCATAGCGTAACATGCATGGAATGGTAATAAGATGATTTAAGGTGTCATTTATTTGATGCTATGGTCAATTCAAGACCTGTCGCTGCTAGTGGAAGTGTGATCGTCGGAGAACGAGGGAATTGCCAAATCAACTGAGACTGAGGGTCAAGGGGTTTAAACTAAGAGTGGTCAGGATCTAAAGGGGTGGGAGCATACAGGGGACCAGAGGATATCCATGGCAGATTCAGGTTAAGTGGTGGGGGCATAACTGGGGGGACTTAGTAAGAGTTGGTAAACCTTAGCATTAGACTGTAGATATGTAGACCCATCCTCTCTGCCCTATCACGTATGCTCTTAAGGAATGCGACAGATACATGATCGCATGGGATCCAATTCAAATGTTGACTTCCAAGAACGAGGCCACTCCCAGTGAGATAACAATAGGTTCACTTACCAAAGCTTTGCCATCCTACATAATCAGAGCAGCCTTTTAATCTCAACCCCTGGAAGGTAAAGACAATGGAGCATAGGGGTCTTTTCCCTGTAACTTTGTTTGTGTTTTTGATATATAATCAGGTTTCATGGGGATTTAACTATTTTTGAACCTGGAGGCAGAAGTCTGTTTAAATGGGCAACCCCAATTATTTTAAGGACTGTACACATGGTGCACCAGTTTCTTTAGGGGTTACTGTTTATGGGCTTTCCAGGGATAAGTGCACCGTTTTTAAGGCTTTTTGTGCAAATAGATCATGAGCAGTACTTTCCCCACTCGGCCTGATTGGTTAGGAGCAAACAGTGACGTTACAATGATGAATCCTATTGGACTAGATTGACCAGCTGACTATATAACTGCTTGTGTAACTTCAGTTGGGAGTTTGTTTCGCATGCGCTTCCATATTGGTTGGATTGTGCCGGCACTACTAAGCCCCCAGATGCATTTCTTTCCACTTGCATGCATTACCCTGGGTCTGCAGCCCGAAACGTCATCAAGCTCGGTCGCCATCTTGTATTTCGCGGAGGCTCATGAAGAGAGATGCTCAATGGAAACCTGCGCCCAGTGCAGATCCTTAAGCCTTCGAGATCTGAGTAAACGTTGCCACCCCCTGCCCTCCAGGAACAGGTCTCCCATGCACAATAGTGGAGTTCACAATAGGGGGTTATGCTTAAACCAGTTTGCGACGTTGACAGTTTTCAAATGATGGGCGTCCACGGGAAAGAGCCTGCATGTTGTCGTTTAGACATGCGGAAATGCATAAGGCTAGCGTTGAAGGTCGGAGTACTCTTCCGCACACAAGGGGTTTCCAGTTTGTTCTTAGCCTATTTCACAGGAGCGGGGGTTGTTTTGGGGGGGGTCTACAAGCCAAGGAAGGTCCCGGTTTCCATTGATATTTTCTTTAAACAGGGCCTCCCTTGCTTTGCCCCTGCCTCGCTTGCTGGAGCACACATCTTTGGGTTAACCCCAGATTGAATTGAATTGATATTTTATTTCTATCGCGCTCATACACACGTTTTTCAGAGCGCGACAAGGCAAGGGAAAGGCAAGAGGGGAGAACAAAATAACGATCTTACTAGGTCCAGTGACATTGAGAACGTGCAAGTGCATGGGGGAGGAGGAGGGGAAAAGTGCATGGAAGGGGGAGAATATGGAGAGTGCGAAGCAAAGGAGAAAACAGATAAATAATAATAAATTAATAAATAATAAAGGCAACAAATAATGGTAGTACAGCCAGCAAGTCGCAAGTGCTGGGTTTAAGGCAGCAGACAGGGTAGGTCTGATAAGTGCAGCAAGATAAAAGAAAAAAAAGGGGGGCTGTATGGGTACAGATACAGACCCCATTGCAAGGGGTGGCCCGGAGGCAGTGCTGGAGGGTGGCAGGGTGAGCAGGTACTTGGGCCCGGAGGACAGAGGTTGGCCAGGTGCACAGTGCCGAGAGAGAACAGATCAGCAAGAGAGAGGGGGGGCGAAGACAGAAGCAAAGAGGTAGGGCTTGAGGTGCTTCCGGAACCGGAGATGGTTCTCCTCAAGTTTTAGAGTGGGAGGGAGGCTGTTCCTGAGGGAGGCCCCAGCCAAAGACAGAGATCTACCCCCAGCTCATTTCTTTGAGAAACGACTGACCCTGAGAGAGTTAGAGATAGAGGAGCGAAGAGTTCGAGAGGGGAGGTATTTGCAGAGGGATAGCTGAAGGTATTTTGTACCCAGGCCCCAGTAAGCCTTTTGGACAATGCAGAGGGTTTTGAATTTAATCCTTGCATCCACTGGGAGCCAATGGAGAGATTTCAGAGCTGGAGAGATACGATTCCAGGGCTTAAGACCAAGGACAAGTCTCGCAGTCCTGTTCTGGATAAGTTGCAGAGGGCGGAGAGTAGAGGCAGGGAGATTTAGAAAGAGGTTGTTACAATAGTCCAACCTATAGAGAACCAGAGCTTGGGAGACCATGAGCTTCTGGGGGAAGGAGAGGAAAGGCAGAGTACCTCTGAGGAGGTGCAGTAGGAAGTATGACTTTTTAGAGACATTAGAGATGTGGGCGGAGAAGGAAAGTGTGGAGTCAAAGATGACTCAGAGGTTCTTAACCTCACAGGATAGGTGAGGGGCCAAGGGAGGCCGGCCAGAGAGTGAGGGGAAAGGAGAGTGATGGTGTGCCAATGAGGAGGATCTCTGTCTTGCTGGCATTCAGACAATATCATTGGCGGCACACCAATCTTGAATGGCAATTAGGCAATCAGAGATGAGAGAGGGGGAGGAGGTGGCCAAGGGCAGTCTGAAAATGAGTGGAGTGCCGTCAGCATAGCACTGGAAATTTGACCAGAAAATGGCAATGCAGTGGGCGAGAGATGCCAGGTATTGGTTGAAAGGCCAGGGCGAGAGGTTATACCCCTGGGGAACACCACAGGTAGAGAGGAAGATAGATGAAAGGAAGGACCCAAGTTGGACCTGAAAGGGACATTCAGAGCGGAAAGAGGTCAGCCAGGCCAGAGCCTGATCAGTGATACCCAGGTTTTCACAGAGACGATTTAGCAGAATCGTATGGTTGACCGTGTTAAAGGCAGAGGAGAGATCTAGCAGGATGAGGACAGAGGGAATGTTAGAGTCAAGGTTGGAGAGCAGATCCTCACAGATGTTCAGCAGAGCAGTTTCCATGCTTCTGCCAGCTCTGAAGCCAGACTGATGGTCGTGGAGACAGCCAATAGAATCAATAAATATCCCCCTAGTCTCCTGTGATTCCTAATGATGGAATGCTATTTAATGGGGTGACAGAGTGGCATTGTCCTAAGAATGGATTCAATTGGCAGTTGTGGGGGATCCTCCATAAACTTTTGTCACAGAGCAGATGGTGGCACCTGGCCCTCAGCGAGGCAACTTGAGGGTGTTGTATATTTACCAGACACTCATCACGAGTTGGGCGGCAGCCCTCAAATGCGGCATCAATGGTATTATCGCTGCATTTAAGGGCTGGCCCTATCACGTGTCTTGCAGCATTATCCCCCAAAAATTGTCAATTTTGGTGCAATTACCTCCGGTGGTATTAGCGAGTGGTAATTGCAGTGAAAATGTCCCATTGGGTTCAATGGACCCAACAGGGAGTTAATACTACCGCCGAACCCATGATCTGGCGGTAATACAGCCAGAACGGTTGGTCGTAGCGCTATTTGCCCTGCAGTATCCCAGCGGTAATACAGCCTGGATACCGCCCAACTCATTATGAGGTCGACTGATTGCACCACCAACCTCTCAAAGGCAGGAGTAGACTGTCAATCAGCCTGTAAAAGGTGCTACCTGGTTTCGCCGACTCCTGTTTTTGAGTGGTAAGTTTGGTCAACGGATTGAGCCAACAAAACCACCATGTACCCCGAAATTTAATCAATCAACAGGCGGATCTGAAAATGCTGCATCTTCGATGGTTGCACTCAGCCCCAACACCCAAGTCAGAAGGCATTTTGGCTCGGTGGGCCAAACCTCTACCACTCACTCACTCAGCCACTAACTCGGCTACCCGTAGTCCCAGAATCTAGGCCTGCTGCAGACCTCTAATAACACTTAATCATATTTCAGGCATGTGCCATCACTGCCCACTGACTTTAGCTACTGCCTAGTGTAACACTGCAACCCTAACTTCCAAATGCGTGGGCTGTGTATGTTGATTCCCAGGTTGGTGGACACTATTAATACATTCGCATCATATTCCTTGGTCTGGACATTCATTTACACGCTATTATCTGCATCATACTGTGGCATGCATTTCTCACCATCCCTTGCAGGGTTAAGCCTTGAGCTCAGAGAGGAAATGATAAGCGGCATGTGATGTTTGCCATCTGCTGACCACACTATTTTAGAAGTACAATCGGTAATGTTGTTTATTTAGTCATATGACCATGATCGCTGCTCAAACGGTTGTTATATAGATAACACAAGAACCAAGAATATTTCTACGGTAGAAGTCTTTTTTGTGATGCCTGCTTTTTCTTTATTAAACACAATGTTCAACAACACAAATGCACAGTGTTTTTGACACATGTTTCCAGCCTTCCAGCTCTTTCTCAAGACTATCTTCTCTACACATTGATATAGTCGCCCTGGCTCCTGTGGTGTTTTCATTCAAAAAAGTCTGTGTTGAGCTAAGCCTTGAGGTCTCCCAACCTACAAAATGGTATAACAGGGCTACCTAATCGATCCTAGGTGTGGTTTTACAGCTCCACACCCCCATTTTGCAGTACATTTGTGCACTTTTTTGCAATTTCGAAATTAGGTGTGCCAACCAACTATGCATCCTCCATATTGGGCTGCTTTCTAGAGCTTTTTCGCAATTTCGAAATTGGAAGATTTTTTATATCTTGCATCCCTTGCCTACCACTTGCCTGCCTGAACTTCTCTATCTCTTCCCCCTCCCTCCCCCTCCTCTCCTTCATCTATGCCACAGCTCCTGCACTCTCTGGAACGCCGTCAGGCCGAGTTCGATAGTTTTGTCGGTCTCTTTCCCCTCTCTCCCCCCTCTCCTCCTCTCCTCCATCTATGCCACAGCTCTTGGACTCTCTGAAACGCCGTCAGGCCGAGTTCGATAGTTTTGTCGGTCTCTTTCCCCTCTCCTCCTCTCCTCCATCTATGCCACAGCTCTTGGACTCTCTGAAATGCCGTCAGGCCGAGTGCGATAGTTGTGTCTGTCTCTTCCCCCTCTCTTTCACCCTCTCCTTCTCTCCTTCATCTATGTCACAGCTCCTGCACTCTCTGAAACGCCGTCAGGCCGAGTACGATAGTTTTGTCTGTCTCTTCCCCCTCTCTTTCACCCTCTCCTTCTCTCCTTCATCTATGTCACAGCTCCTGCACTCTCTGAAACGCCGTCAGGCCGAGTACGATAGTGTTGTTCTATGTTTTTGTAAAACAGTCCCCTGTTGTTCTGTGTCGTGCCATTTTTAACACTTATAGCTCTTGCCCTTTCCGAATGACTCAATGCCCATTAAGAATATTTGATTGCATGTACCCCTTGTTCCCTCCCCTGCCTTGAAGCGCTTTGAAACACTCCTTTCTGTCTATAGGTGCTATACAAATGACCATTTAATAAAATTAATTAACCTTTCAGATACTTGGTTAATCTGCGTTCGCAAATAGGCTGTGCCCGGGTGCACTATCGGCTTGAGTATAGCACATTAACGCTGACTCTTTCTAAATTAGGATGACGATTTTCATGGTCATATTTAAACATGAAGGATATGCCAGTGGTTTGGATGGGGGAGCCTGCATCCATCATAGCTGGTATTCTCCCAGATCAGAAGCAATAGAAGCTATCAATTTGAGATCTCACATCTATGGCCTGCAGGGTGGTCAGTCATAATTTCGAAAAAATAATGACGAATGACAAAAATGTCGAAAATAAATGTCGAAAAATAAAATGTCGAATTCCGTTTTTTTAAATTATATATTTATTTTGGGGTCCGGGAGTAAAAAAAAATAGGTAAAACCAAAAAAAAATTTAAAAAGGGGGCTTGGGGGGTACCCCCCATTTAGAAAAAAAAACGTATTGAAAAAAAATTCGACATTTTTTTTCAACATTTTTTTTTCGAAATAATGATTTTCGACATTATTGTTTTCGAAATTATCACTATAAACCGGCCTGCAGGGCCCAGGTGCCTGTTGCATCACAGAGGCCTTCTGGTAAATGTACAAAGTTGGCCAGACTCTGGATGAAAACGGTATTTAATCCTGTGACTGAGCACTGGCAGGACATCTAGGCTTAAGATGGCAATAGAATGGAACACAGATGGGTAAACGACAGATGCTTTGGGGGAAGGTATGAGGCACTGTGACAAACTGACTTCTGCCCTGCCCCCTCACACTTCTACAAACCAAGAACCAACACAATCATAAAGGTAAGACAGACACAGTCAAGAGATATACCGCCTTTGCCTTTTGTGGTAACATGTTCCGAGGGAATGCTATGCTCTTAAGAGGGGTGTGAATGTGGTTCAGAAGCAACCTAAACAGCGAAGTATAACAGTCCAAAATAAAGGAGCGTGAAATCAAGTGTCTATAAAAATGTATACACTTTCATTAAACACAACATGTACAATAATAACTAACTAGAAAAACACTACACAAAATCCACCTCTCAGTAAAGAACACAGATTAAGCAAAAACAGTAGATCCAGCACTCTGGGTAATGAATCAGGGGTGAAAAGCAAGCAAAAACAGCAATGTTCTTGAAAAAGGATATGTATTTGTGAGCCCAAAGGGTAAAAAGTTACCTGACCAGTTTCTAGGATCCAGAAATTGAGTTAGCAGTTAATGGTACCTTCTTTGCAATTCTTGGTGGTTCAGCAGCGCCAGACCAGACTTCTTGCCAGTAAGTGAATATCGGGAAAGAGCAAAAGGAAGTAAGAGAGGGGTCCTACTGGTTCAAATTGTTTAAGAGTTCTAGAAACATGCTTCAAGTGGTTCAACAGCATAAAACACTAGGATCCTGACTGTCTTCGTTCTCAGGGCGCTTTGAGCCCCACTCCATGGATCAAAGGACAAGATGGGTCCTTGTTCTCGGGCTCCCAAATACAGAGGAGGCTGTCACACAACTGCAAGGGTCATTCAACACGGTGAGGTCCTGGGTATTGCTGTGGCTGGCAAAGAGGAAGGTCCTGTTACAGCAGATCACCCTCAATGGTCCCTTTGGATGGTTAGGGGACACAGCTTGCTTCTGCCTTTGGAACACCTGACTTCACCTCACAACTGAAGAACTTTAGAAAAGTCTGCTCTCCCTGCAGGGTCCAACGAAATCTTCAGGATTGTTCAAGATGATTCAGAAAAGTGGTGTGAGACTCCTTATTTTATAGGCAAACGTTTGCAAATGATCGGACTAAAGCAAGCCGGATTTACGGGGTCCAATCCGTGTTCTTGAAATGTGCGGACTTTGCCCTTATGATGTCACGGCCAAAGTGCTTTGCCCCAGAGGGAGGGGACAGGAAAGAGAAAGAGAGGCAGAGAGAATCAAGATGACAGAACCCTCCCAAAACTGTACAGATCCCTCTGTGGCTACTAACCCTGCCTCCTTTCCTTCTCAATAGGATCAACGGCCTTTAGAAATGCAACACCCTGGTGTGAGGCCTGGCTCTCGCTGAATGGGTGTGCCTCTTGGTTTCTGTTCCCAGGCCAGTGTCCTGTGGAGTGGCAGTCCTAGGGGAAAAGGTGTTACCTGCCCTTAAAAAGGAACAAAGAGAACCTAACCCTAAAAGGCAACAGTCCTGTCAGTGAACAGGGGTGGGCCTTGTCTGGGAGAAATGCCCATAATCCTTTAACAGCTGAACTGGGCCCACAGGGCTGACACATGTGTGAAATCCAATTGGATGTGGCTGTAGTAATTATGAAAATACAACCACCCTAACCTAACTCAGGTATCGCTTATGTTTAAAGATTAATCTGCCACCAGTATCTAGTCCCATAACTATAGGTTTTTGGAAGAGGGGTGCATACTTTAATTGCAGTGCCAGTGCTGGAGAGACTTGGATGTCACTGCAACTGTCAAGAGGGCACCTGTGACCTCTGAACCTGCTCTGCGCCACTGGTAGAGAAGGTGCCGAGAATTGGGATACTGATGCAAGAGGGCCAGTACACACCATGCTTTTGGCATGGAGCTTATGACAGGGCAATATGATTAGCAGATTTCTCTTTCAGAGATTGAATTACCCACATATTATTGTTACCTAATACAAATTAAAATAAATAGGGCTTTCACACCCTTGCCATATGGCAATTCACCACAAGCACCCCAAATCCCTTTAGAGCATTTTCACATAAAAAAAACAAAACGGGCAATGAGAAGAGGGCATACTTCAGTTTGCAGTATCTGGTGTTTGCTAGACTCTAAATCTTGAACTAGAATGAGTGATGTCTGTTAGCATAGAACCAGTTAGTGGTGGTTAATATTTTTTTTCACTGGAAGGGCTTTTGTGTTTACCACAAATCTGTAAATAACTGCAGTGAAGGTGTCCCAACCTAAAAGGGTGGCTCATGGGGGAATTCTCCCCCTGACAAATGTTCCAAAATCATAGGTTAAAATGGTGCATTTTACAACACGTGTAAAAAATGGGTAAAAAGTAATACAAATTATAAATCAATTTTGTAGGGTAAGAAGAATAAATTCCAAAAGATGCCAGTTCACCAACGGTACACAGGAGCATTTTTCTGCTCATGTTCATGATGCCTTTGCCTGCCATATATGCCAGTGTTCTGCCAGTGTAAGAAGACATTCTCATGTTGGCTGTGCCCAATAATATCAGTATTGCCCTTGTAAGAAGACAACCTCAGACTGCCTGTGCCAATAAATGCATGTATTCCCACATAAGAACACACTCATGTTGGCTTTGCGCATAGTTCTGCCAAACTACATTACCCAGTCATCCTAGCGACATCTTTCTTTCCTCGGCGGAGCGTCAGCGCCAGCACGTTTGCGAAAGTACGTATGCGAAGGCAGGTTTTTGCTAGTTTGCGATGGGTTGCAGTGTTCGGCAAGGCATTCCGCCTGTTTCACTACCGAGCCTGTACCTATGTCTCTGGATCAGCGCCACGTAGTAGGTGCGCAGCAGATCTACAGGAATACGAAACCATGGCCCTGCGCACGATAAGCAACAATGTTAGTGTCATAAAAAAAAATCCTTGCCACAACAATCATTGGTGCACACATTGTGCGTACAGGTGAATCCTAAACTTCCGAAACCTCCAGCTAATATATTTGTCATGATTGATGCACTCTCACTGCCCTTATTATCCGTGGTTGCAGAGCATGAGGTTAGAGGGTCGCCCGTTACCTTATGTGATTACAAATCTAATTCCAATACAGTTTGTGATAATTCTAATACTGCAGAGAGCAACACACTATCTAAACAGCCAATCGTGGACTGTGGTAACATCGGGGTTTCGGCTACATTAGTCAGTTACACGATGAATGGCTCAAAATGCCAGTTCTAATCCATCGATACACCCAACCACCAATTGTAATATGCAGTTCCACTCATGGCACCTTCTTCTAAAAGAGCTGTAACCATCATTAGTACCTGGTGCGTGCTTTACACCGGGAATACTATGTGCGGATTGGCTCTTTTCCGAGCCATACCACATGGTATTCCCGTGTATGTTAGTGCGTCCCGTGCGGGCTGGGTATTCTGTTCCCGGCAAGGGGCGTGGCAGCCCCTTAGCCAATGAGGAGGCACTGGGCAATCCCAGCTCTGAGCCTCTCCAAGGCTGGAGGCTGCCTTCATCCCCCGCCGGGGACACAGGTGCGTTTTTTTTTCCTCCACCCTCCTCCCACGCAAACTATCTCCTCCCCGCCCTCCCAACCCCACTTATCTTCTTTTTTCTTCTTTTCTTGGGAGCAAACGCGCTGGAAACACTTCTGTTCCCAGCACGTCCACTCCCGATGGCCGCCATGGAAAGGGAAAACGTAATCCGATTTCCCTTTCCCGGCAGCCATTTCTTTTCACTTTTTTTTCTATGTTTCGAAAAGCGGCAGCGTTTCGAAACATAAGAAAATGCCATTAGTACCCCAGTCTAACGGGCTGAGGTACTAATGGCTATAAGACCCTCGGTGGTGGGCCAATATCGCCCCCAATATCGCTTCGTTAAGGCCCTCGCTACGCTCAGGCCTGTAACTACGGCCCCAAAGGGCATTACCTGGGGCGGTATTGGCCCGTCGCCTTGGGTCTTATTGGGTCTTATTGCCACATTATTGGTACTGATAAATAGCTTAAATGCCTGTCAGTACTAGATCCCTAATGCGACATTCCATTGAGGTAGCAGAGCATATAGCCAAACTTAAGATTGACATATGCGCCATAACAGAGTCATGGCTGCACAGTGCTGAAGGCCCAACACTCTCCCTTGAGTAACATCCTGAGAGCAGATCGGCTTAACGCCAAAGGTGGAGGTGTAGCATTGATTTATGACAAGTCATGACAGGTTTGCAAGATTGAGAACATCTCGCTGCCCGAATGTGAAGTCATATATGCCAAATTGGCTTTTGATTCTAACACTACCATCAATATTTGTCTTATCTGCCGACCACCACAGAACATGACAGAGTTCCTATTGCACCCAAGTGACCTGATTTCTTGTCACCTTAAACCTCCTTCTAGAACCGTAATTTTTGGTGACTTTAATCTCAATTTCTCAGATGGTACTGATGCAACAGAAATTCTGGTTTGTACTACCCTACTGAATTTGGGATTTACCCACCATACGAGTCTACCTACCCAAAATAAAGGTAGGATTTTATACTGGGTACTTACCCATAACATCAGTATAATGGAGGTAGAAATCAACCATTATTGGCCGGCCCATTGTTTTAAGTACAGCCCTTATTAAAAGTAGAGCAACAAAACAGTGGGTCTTATTTAGAAATTATCGAAAGCTCATTCCATCAGCCATGACCCCTTATATTTCTTCTGTCACCCTTATCCAATCTGAATTCGGCCAAAGAACTGGCCAAAGCATATCAGAATATGCTTGAGGATGTCGCTCATAGCTTGGCTCCAGTAAAATCTCCCCTGCTAAGAGCACAGCCAAACAAATTCTGTGTTTCTGCAGATATTCGTAATCTTAAAAAAATCAAAACCAGAGCGCTGAAACAGTGGGCAAAAAACAAATCCCCCGAGGATAAAACCAGCGATTCCCTTGCCGTCAAAGCATAGAAACA
Source organism: Ambystoma mexicanum (assembly GCF_040938575.1). NCBI lineage: Eukaryota > Metazoa > Chordata > Amphibia > Caudata > Ambystomatidae > Ambystoma > Ambystoma mexicanum. The sequence goes on along the minus strand of NC_090927.1, from coordinate 192,730,101 downwards.
TGGCATTTGGGATGCAGAAAAATCACACTACGATCAAAGAATCTCAGGTGCAGCATCTAATTCCAAGGAGCTCTTAAGAATCATGAAAGAGCTGGAAGATCCATGCCCCGGTCCGTTTCAGGTGACTAAAGACTCCAATTGGTGCACGGCCATCCAAAATGCTTTCACAGACAGTTTGAAAAATATACAGACGGACATTGCAGCTAAGCATGTTACAGGAGACAACTATCATGTGAAGCTAGTTCCTACGAGGACCAGGATGACACCCCCTAATTTCTAATTTCAGGTGGTTAGTGAACATCAAGTGACAGAAATCTTGAAGAAACTCAAGCCCACAAACTGTAAAGGGGACCTCTGCCCTGCACTTATGTGCTCCGAAGTTAATACCGCTAATCACAAAATTCATGAATGTCTCTTTTAGAGAAAACTGCGTACCATCATGCATCAAAAAGGCATGGATCCCCCCCCTGATTTAAAATCCCGCTTTGGATCCTAACATGCCAGGTAATTACCGGCCCATTACCAATGTTCCTTATCTCCTGAAAATTCTCGATAAAGTGGCCCACCTACAAATCAAGGAGTTTCTCACTGAGCATAAAATCCTGGGAGAGAAACAATCTGGTTTTAGGCATGCACACAGTACAGCGTCTACCTTATTAGACTTGAAAACCAATATCTTCAATTCCTTTGAGAAGGGTAATACGGCACTGCTTGTACTGGTGGACCAATCTGCAGCATTCGATTTGGTGGACCATGCCATAGTAGCTGATAGATTACAGAATACAGACTCTTTTTCACCATCTGCGACTGAATGGTTAAAATTGTTTCTTTTGCACCGCAAGGCCGAAGTTAAAGAAGCAATGGCTGAGGAGTTCTCTGTAATTCGCAGGGTCCCACAAGGGTCATGTGTGTCGTCTACACTAGTTAACATTTTTATGTTACCCCTATTTGAACAACTGTATATTGAAGGCATTGTGTATGTCAACGACGCAGACGACACACAATGTATGATCCCCTCACTGGGAACCATGCCACTGACTCGCTTACCATCAATTCTATTTATGGCTAGTTTCAAACCTGGATGCATATCAATGGCCTCGCTCTTAACGACTTAAAGACAGAACTCATGGCTATGGGCAATTCTGGGCATCTCCAGAAGTTAGGCACAGAATATCAGAGCTTTAACTTTGCTGGTGGTACCATCACCACCCAAACCAAAGTCAAGACCTTAGGAGTTAGTCTTGATCATGAGTTAAATACGAAGGCCCAAGTAAATTGCCTTGTATTAGGAACATCTTATCATCTTAAATTGTTCGACCAGCTCAGACCATTTCTAAATTCCTTCAACTGTGCCACTATTGCACAAGCTATAATAGGAGCCAAACTCCACTACTGCTCTAGCCTATTGATGGGCATTGGTAAAGGCGAACGTACTCGCCTGCAGGTTATCCAGAACAATGCCATGCGCATCGTTGAGGGACTCCGCAAAACAGATCATGTGTCTTGCAGCTTGGATTACTTTAAACTGGCTCCCGATTAGCAGTAGAATCTTTTTTTGAGTACAGTGTATCACGCACAACTGCCTGAATGGTGAGAGCCCCAAGTGTTTATCGAGCAGCATTGCAAGGCTACCAGTCCGTAGAGTCATAGGATCAAATAACGCTTGCTTCCTAGACCCAAAACAGGCCAGCCTGTCCACTGTGGCCCAAGGGTCTGCCCTAAATGAAGTCCCTAAAATCTGGAATGCGCTGTCCCCTGATTTGAGAGACTGCTCCTCATTGGCTGCGTTCAAAAGAGGATTAAAAACCACTCTGTTCCACTAGGCCACCTCACTGATTGCACACCCACTCCCTGTCTCAGGCTTCTCCCATGATTGGCCCTTTTCTATTTCTTTATGTTTTGTGTGTAACTGTCTAGGTGCCTCTATGCTTGTTTCGTGTTCTGCAAATAAAATAAATTAATAAATAATGAAAATAATGCTCCTGTAAGAAGATACGTTCGTGCTGTCCTTGTCACCATATGCCAGTATCCGAAAAGTAAGAATGCTCATGTTGCTTTTCCCATAATACCTGTATTAATGCTAATGTAGGCCACTATCCGCACACAAAAACGCTCACGTTGCTTTGTCCTTAATGCTCATATTAATGCCACTATGAGAAACCATGCCCATGCATATTGTGCTAATGTAGGCCAGAAGCTGCCTGAGAGAACCCTCATGTTGCGTTGCCAATTCCAGTAATATTGCCACTGTAAGAAACCATGCCCATGCAGGCTGTGTACATGTAGGCAAATATCAGCCTGCCAGAACACTCAGTTGCTTTGTCATTTTGCTTAGGTTATGGACGCAATTCAAGGAATTCGACCATCCACACAGCGGGTGTACGCTCACCTGGGCTTTTTTGAAATTTTATATGAAATTGAATGATGGTAGATCAACCTCTGGAAAATATGTGGGGCTAATCCGAACACATTTTCCTATGCTCACTGCATGACATACACATAGACCTGTTTATTCTGAGTGGATACAGCATACAGGTGCAGTTGCCCATGTCATATTTAGTTGGAATCTGAGAGGTGGAGTACATGATGCATCTCCGAAGGGGCAGGGACAAAGCCTTCCTCCTGCCATGGCCAGCCTAATTAACTATCAAAGGCTCCATGGATCCACCCTGTCCCTTTGTTTACCTTCTGCAGATGGTGGCAGCATTTAACATAATTACCATATTAACAGAGTATCCTTAAAACAAGACCACATGGGGCATGGCTGCTAGAGGTTGATAAAAGACAGAACATCTCCAACATTTGATATGCACTGTGTCAACCTGAAGCCAGATCCCGCCTCTCAGTATCAAGGGCAGTGACCTGTCATGTCTGGGACTATGTGTTTACAGTAGGCAAACCCTGCAAGGGTGCCCCGTTCAGAAGGTACGAGTATGTGAATTGATGGAGATAGAAAGTCTGTTCTCACCGCAGCTTCAAGGGAGATCTGCTGCTTTAATCAGGAACCCCAAAGAGCTCCATTAACTAAAGAGACCCTTTGATCCACAACAGACAGGAAGATATGTTACAAAGCACTCAGGTAATGACCTCATGCATACAGGCGATTGTTGGTGGGGACCCAGGATTGATTCATCAAGGTAGGCTTAGCCTACACCAATCACTGTGGCCCATTTGGCTTTAAAAGAGGGCTGAGCCCCTCTTTTGGGCAGATCATCTTAAGACATCACAAGGTGCTCCCACCTGCAAGGCTAAAAACCTTGGGGTCATCTTCGAATCCACACTCTCCTTCCCCCCTCACATCTCTGATATCTCTAAGAAGTCACAGTACCAGCTGCACCTCCTCAGAGGTATTCTTCCTTTCCTCTCTTTCCCGCAGAAGCTCACTGTCTCCAGAGCTCTGGTTCTCTCTAGGCTGGACTATTGCAACAGCCTCTTTCTAAACCTGCCTGCTTCTACTCTCCGCCCTCTGGAAATTATCCAGAACAGGACTGCGAGACTTGTCCTTGGACTCAAGCCCAGGGATCGTATCTCTCCCGGACTGAAATTTCTGCACTGGCTCCCAGTGGCTGCGAGGATTAAGTTCAAAACCCTCTGCATCGTCCAGAAGGCCTTCTGGGTCCTGGGGCCTCAATACCTTCAAATCTCTCACCCTAAATATCTTCCTTCTCGAGCTCTCCGCTCATCCGCCCCAACTCCCTCAGAGTCAGTCGCTTCTCTAAGCAACGAGTTGGTGGTAGATCTTTCTTCGGCTGGGGCCTCCCTCTGGAACTGCCTCCCAGCCTCCCTGAAACTTGAGGAGAACCATCTCCGTTCCGGAAGCACCTCAAAACCTTTCTCTTTGCTTCTGCTTTTTCTCCTCCTCTCCTCTGCTGACCTCCTGGGTGTTAACGGAATGCACCGGCTATCTGGACACCCTCTGACCTCGGACCCAGGTCCCTCCCCTGCCAGCGTCGCACACCTGCACTGCCCACCTGGCAACCCCTGCACTTGGGGACTGTTGGTGTAAAAATGTGTATCGGCACCTTTTCCGGACCGGCATACTCTGAGATTGCTGGTAGGGGCAGTGAACTGCCAGAAGGGGGCTTCTCTCTACATTTAACATGTTCACAACATCACAGGGGGAAATCCCAGGGAATTCCGAGTGGTCTTCCAGACTCTGAATAGGGCCCAAAGTATCATTGTATCCCAATTCTTCCTGTCAGTTTCCACCAATTTCTATCAAATTCTTTTAAGGTATGATTGAACCGATCTACTAAACCATTGGTCTGGTGGTGGCAGACCGATGTTCGGAGCATTTTGATGTTAAGCAACTCCTTAAGCTCCTTCATTCGGTGGGACATAAAGGTGGTACTGTAAATATGGGAGTGCCCCGCCCCCAATGAATTACAAAATATCATTCGTGCAATCGCTATTAAAATGAGAGTCTTTCCATTCTATCAAATTAGGAATTGGTTCTGCATCACACTTATGAGCTTTCAAGCTGCTAAACACGCTGCAAAGAGAAGTAGCCGCACACTTAATAACGCTTGTATCTAGGAGTCGACCTCTCAATGTGCAGCCATTTTAGTTTATTGTCACTGCCATCTTTAATTAAGTTTCATTTCTCCTGTGTCGTAGAGAATTTTCAAGCTGCCAAATATGGCCACTGAGCACAAATATTAGTTATTGTTCTAGGAGTTGGGAATCTGGTACACTTTCACCTTGGATTTATTTTAGGGAGGCGAGCACACAATGAGATCACCGGTTTTGGCCTTGGCATACACAGACATGAATGTGATAGCGACACGGGAATGCTTTAACGTGGGAGAGCTGCAGGTGCAGGGAGTGACACGAGGTGCCAAGCTATCAGTTCGTACGGAGGAGAATGGCCTTGCATTTAGTTTATTGCTGGGGATAGCAGATTTCACTCTCTTTGCTGACTGAACATGATTAGGTCACCTGCTGAAGGATCTACAACAAAATGTAACAGAGTTTTTTTTATTAACCATTGGGCTGGGGGAAATGTACTAACCTATAGCATTGGGTAATTTTTGCTGACTTTATTTTTTATGCACAGGATCTAATAGGATTCTTGGAATTTAGTTATAAGTAATGTTGAGATTATATGCAAATATATTCTAATTTATATGGTTTTTGTCTTTAAATACTACTGAACAAAATGGGCGTGACAAGTTCTCAGCTTTTCGGTCATACGTGACTGATCTCTCTCAGCCATTAATTCTTTGTAATAAACCTGTGTTTTCTCACAACTCGTGCTTCTCATCATTATTTCCTGGAAATCACCAAGGGTCTTCCTTTTTAGTACCTTTATCCCTAAGGATCTCCTTTGGAAACTCCAGCCTGGCTAAGAAGGTTAGCAGATGTTTCATTATCTGTTAGCTAGTGTTGTTACGAAGCAGAAATGCCTCCAAATATCAGGTGGCATAGTCCACAATTACTAGAATATATTGGTTTCACAATTCAGATGTTTCCATCTGACCTACTATGTCCATCGCTATCCTGGAGCAAGATTCCTCAATAAGTGGTCTAGGTTGTAGGGGTGCTATTGGGATGGGAGTTGTTGCTATCTTTTGCAGATGACACATGCTAAAACATAGTTTTAACCTCTACAAAAACTCGTAGCAAGTAGAATCGAGGTATAACTTGACTGTGCTTTACCTACCCCCTAATGAGCGGCCATCAAGTGTGCATGGGCTAATTCAAACACTACTCTTCTATAGCTGCAGGTATCTACTAATTGTGTTTGGGCCAAGCCATCTGTTGCCAAATCCCCTTTATACAAAAAGCCTTCTTGAGGAAGAAGAAAGGTCCCTCTTGGCTGCACCCAGCTTCCTTGGTAGTTACCCTAGTGAAGGCTTCAGTAAGAGGCGGGTTATTTCTGTTGGGCAAAGGCTAGGTCTGGTAGTAATGGAACCTCCTCTATTTCTTCCTGACAGGTTTCTACTGGGGGAATGTAAAGTTTCTTCAAAACCAGTTGAACTCCTTTCGGTCTCTCCTAACTCTGGTGTTTCTTTGGGTGCCCGAAAGTATGTTTTTTCTATAATCCGTTGGGTATTTTCTCCCCTCTTTAACGCTATACGGATTATTATCTTGATTGAGGAGTAGATCTTTGATGTCTCCCCTAAAGTCATAATGTTTCAACCATATAGCCAGGCTAATCCTGACTTTGAGGCTAGCCTAATATAGGTACTCTGGGGTGGGGCAGGAGTAAGTCCCGTGGACATTAATCACCTCTCATTTGGAGTAATCAAGATTTCCTCAGTACTTTGTAAGTCAAAGCCTATGGACTATTCTGTGGCTACAGTAGGGGCTCTGGCTTTAGGGCTTACTTTGGTAACCAGCACGGGTCCCCAATTTGTAGCAGTTGGTTAACATCTCAGATATGGAGGGTTAGAATAAGGAGTCAGACACACTGAGGACATTCTTGACTATCTATAATTCAAATGATAAGAATAAGACCTATCTTTCCCTATTGCTAGAGGGAATACCCTACCTAGCAAAAGGAATTAAATGTGCTTGCCAGATGTCAAGAAGTCCCAAAGTAAATATGTCTTCCATCCAAACTAACTCTACCTGACCCTAACACTATATATAACTAAATTAAACAAGCCAAGAGAATGCCTTTTCTTCCCTTGGTCTTTTCTTATCTTCTGACAGTCTCTTTATATACAAGTTTCCCGTTGGTACAGACATTTCTTAGCATAAATTCCTTTGGTAGTCTGTTAACAACTCTTGTAGTTCTTCACAAATACTTTTGGGTTTCGTGCTTTCTGTGGTTGAATACTTGGAGTATCTTTCCTTCAAATAGTTTCTTGCACTCTTGTCATCACTTATATATTCTTCACAGTCTGATAATTCAGGCTTTCCTAAATTGTGTTTATCTTGATTGCCTTTTAGGCTTTCCTTGACAAAGATTCTCTTGTTGAGGCTTTCTCCTTTTTTATCTTGTTCACTTGCCAGTTTTATTTCCTCTCTCTCGTTACGGATTTCTAGGTTATACTTTCTCCAGTCCTCAATTCTGAATACATAGGTTGTTTTCCCTTACTTCCACGGTTTCTGTGGGCTCTCACTGTGTGTTGGTTAAATCTCTTTTATATGTTTCTCACATTTCTTGTTAACTGGTTTCTTTAATGATAACTCGTCTTTCAATTTTTTTATGATATCAGGATTGGGACGAGTTTCTCGCTTCATATGATACCCGTCTTCCCCAACTGGGTTATTTGTTATTTGCTTTCTCTGTTGATTTCAGTTCCAACCACACAGTCTTATATTTACTCTCTCGTCTTTAGGACTAGGTTGAGTACCTCTCGTTATGCGGGGCAAAGTTTCAGGGTTCGGCTCTCGCTTAAGTAAGGCTTCCCACACTTCTCGCACCTTGGTCTTCCATTCTATGGTGCTCATCTGATTCCTGCCATCCACGGGCCCTGGAAATTGGAAGCTATTCATGCATCTTGCCACAGTAGTCTCTGCGTCGTTGTTCGGGCGTCCTAACCACCACTCTGCAAGCGTGGTCACGACACCACCAGGTACAGTGTTCCTTTCTTCCTTCTCGTACAGCTATCTTTGCGCTGTACTCACTAGATTTTTGGCGTCTCACAATGGCTTACTGCAGCTCGTCCAAAGTTGCGGGCTCCACGAAATGCCTCGGCTCTACCTCCACAAGGTGTGATGATTTCAGGGGGCTTTCCCCTGTGCATAGCATTCCCTTCCTCTCATTCTGCTCTGACTTTTCCCATTTAAATACATCTCTCTTGTTTAAGAGACATCTTCCTTCCTTTTTCCATATGGGTATTTTATTTACATTGCCTTCAGCCAAAGTTAAAGAGGCCACACTACTCTTTATAGCAGAAAGTCCCATATATGCGGATATGGTAGGTGGTTTAGGGAGTTCCTCACAGGAATGGGAGACCTTGTCCACAAAGGGGGAGTCTCTCCCGGTGAGGTCCCACTAGCCTCGACCCTTAGGTAGGGTCTTGCGGAGTGGGCTCACCTCCCTAGCATTACCAAGGTCGCCTCCCCCTTGGGGAGAAGGGATGAATACCTGCTATTCATGACAACCCCTTCCACTTACTGTGGTGGCTTCTCCATCTCCAGTGAGAGGGAATCAGCTTAGAAAACCCACATTTCATTGTTCTTTCCCCTTACGGTGTTCTACAAAGAAGCAAAATGGCAGGGACGAATACCTGCGATTTGTCAAAGTGCCCATCCCCTTGTAATGGGGCCCGATATATAAGATTTTAGGTTCAATATGGCAGTTCTCTTGTGCCCAGACCCACACAAGGCAGCTGCGTGGGCTTTCCATACTGCATCAACGGTCCTACATTAACAAGAGCAGATGGGTTTTTAAGTGTTTCCCAAAATGGGGCTCTTTCTTGGCTGTTGCTGGGATTACGCTAGGCCCTCTGCCCTGATGTTGGATGAGGGATCCCTTTGACAACAGTTTTATATTAAAAAAACACGAATTCTGAAATTTCTGAGCATAGATACTACTTCCTGTAGGCCTTGCATTGGCTTTCAATAGTCATTGTAGTGTACAGGAATACACACACTGTGCCTTTAAGATTTTATGATGATGAATTTGATAAGGGTTCAACTGTATGATGAAATGACACTCAAATAATTATGTCAGTCTCTGAAGTGAGAGGTTCTTGCAGGGCTCTCCGATAACTATGGGTTGCAACACAGTATGTGAGAGCCAGTAAAGCGGGAAAAGCTGCCAAAGAGCCGTCTCGCTGCACCTCCCCTCTGAAGTTGGCTGCTCATGCCTGAGTACTTAAAAATGTTACTCAGATAAATGTTCTGGTGCAGAAGGCACAACCATCCTGCTTTACTTTTCTGTCTAACACTGACCGCAGTCGTAGATTGTCCAATAGGCTTCACATTATCTTTGCAGCAAAGATGTAGTATTCCCTTGCGACAGTGTTGGCCAGCTACTGGTGCTGCGTCAGAAGGCTAGGCTCAGACAAAATAACAAAGACTCATAAATTATACCCTTGCCACAGTGTTGACCAGCTATTGGTGCTGCGTCAGAAGGCTAGGCGCTGACAAAATAACAAAGACTCATAAATTATACCCTTGCCACAGTGTTGACCAGCTATTGGTGCTGCGTCAGAAGGCTAGGCGCTGACAAAATAACAAAGACTCATAAATTATACCCTTGCCACAGTGTTGACCAGCTACTGGTGCTGCGTCAGAGGGCTAGGCTCAGACAAAATAAGAAAGACTCATAAATGATTCCCTTTCCACAGTGTTGGCCAGCTACTGGTGCTGCGTCAGAAGGCTAGGCGCTGACAAAATAACAAAGACTCATAAATGATTCCCCTGCCACAGTGTTGGCCAGCTACTGGTGCTGCGTCAGAAGGCTAGGCGCTGACAAAATAACAAAGACTCATAAATTATACCCTTGCCACAGTGATGGCCAGCTACTGGTGCTGCGTCAGAAGGCTAGGCGCTGACAAAATAACAAAGACTCATAAATTATACCCTTGCCACAGTGATGGCCAGCTACTGGTGCTGCGTCAGAAGGCTAGGCGCTGACAAAATAACAAAGACTCATAAATGATTCCCTTGCCACAGTGTTGGCCAGCTACTGGTGCTGCGTCAGAAGGCTAGGCGCTAACAAAATAACAAAGACTCATAAATGATTCCCTTGCCACAGTGTTGGCCAGCCACTGGTGCTGCGTCAGAAAGCTAGGCTCAGACAAAATAACAAAGACTCATAAATTATACCTTTGCCACAGTGATGGCCAGCTACTGGTGCTGCGTCAGAAGGCTAGGCTCAGACAAAATAACAAAGACTCATAAATGATTCCCTTGCCACAGTGTTGGCCAGCTACTGGTGCTGCGTCAGAAGGCTAGGCGCTGACAAAATAACAAAGACTCATAAATGATTCCCTTGCCACAGTGTTGTCCAGCTACTGGTGCTGCGTCAGAAGGCTAGGCGCTGACAAAATAACAAAGACTCATAAATGATTCCCTTGCCACAGTGTTGGCCAGCTACTGGTGCTGCGTCAGAAGGCTAGGCGCTGACAAAATAACAAAGACTCATAAATTATACCCTTGCCACAGTGTTGGCCAGCTACTGGTGCTGCGTCAGAAGGCTAGGCGCTGACAAAATAACAAAGACTCATAAATGATTCCCTTGCCACAGTGTTGTCCAGCTACTGGTGCTGCGTCAGAAGGCTAGGCGCTGACAAAATAACAAAGACTCATAAATGATTCCCTTGCCACAGTGTTGGCCAGCTACTGGTGCTGCGTCAGAAGGCTAGGCGCTGACAAAATAACAAAGACTCATAAATTATACCCTTGCCACAGTGTTGGCCAGCTACTGGTGCTGCGTCAGAAGCCTAGGCTCAGACAAAATAACAAAGACTCATAAATGATTCCCTTGCCAGTGTGCCACAGTGTTGGCCAGCTATTGTTGTTGCGTCAGAAGGCTAAGGGGAAAATTCATCTAGATTCAAAAGAACACAGCTGAGGGAAAAACGCACTTAGAATGAAAAGAACACAGCAGATGGCAAAATGCACCTAGATTTAAAACTCACAGTAGTCGGTAAAAAGCACCCAGATTCAAAAAGAAAACTCGCTCAGAGGGGTTCCCCTCCTCATCATCTATATCAGCGATGCTGGGTTGTGTTTTACAAATCTTCCTGTTGGTTCTCAACAGAAATCATTTTGCAAAGTGAACATCCCGCGTCCCACAGCCCAGTGCACAATCCGCACACTGCGCCCGGGGTATTAGGAAGCAGAAAAACCAAGTGAGTGAGTCACCCAGCATCTGAAATTCGGAAGGATGTTGAAGAGGTGTTACTTGCATAATAGACCCCTGTCTGCTGGCTGCACCCGGCAGTCAATACCTCTGGCTACAGCACTTTAGACTCTCTCAGTACCAGTGAGCGACACATTACATTTGAATAATAGTATTGACATTGGCAAGGGCACACTAGTCACGTGAGGTGGCACAGCAAAATATTAGCACCGTTTTTAATGCCAAGGTTTTTGTGTAACAAACTTGTTCAATTTGCCTCACTTTTTTTTTTTCGCCGCCTCGTTCACCATCAGCACCGGAACTGATCAGGCATGACATGGCTGGGTGACAGGTTATTTACATGAATATGTTACATGATGAGCTGCACCTGTCGAAGGCCATCATTTCTAAGCACCTGGGTTACATTGTACTCCTTTCTAGAGCAATGCATGTGTTGCTTAGCACAAGATCGTCTGTCTTTTTCCACGTGTCTCCTTTCTACCAGTAATACCTGCAGCCCCTACTTCCTGTGTCGCAGTGCTCTCAGGAGCAGGGGCAGCTTTTGGATCAAGGGGGCGGATAATAGGGTGCCGGCGGGAGGCTGTGGGGTGCACTGGGCACCAGGGGTGCATAAAGGGTGGGTGGCCACTCCCCCCTCCCCCATTACCCCCTTCCTAGCTCTGCCACTGAGAGCTCTAACACGCTGAAGGGCCCCTTTGAATCTCACAAAAATATGTAAATAGAGCGCAGGCATTTACAACCTCTTGCTGAAAGTAGATCCAAAACATCTTATATATTGCGTCATTTCATGGGAGACAAGGGTGGGGCAGTAATAACGTTTATCAGGCCTATTTGATCAGCCCTACTTTAGCGCCCTTGTGTAAATTAAGAAACCTGTCGGGCCCATTAAATCATCGTTTCGTAAACCAGCGCGCCATTTTGAAAGGTTCACAGGCTTCTTCACTTGGGCATAAGCACGTGTTGCTGATTGCAGCGTTTAAAGCCAGATCTTTAAAGCGCCGCAGCTCTGGTGTCAACATTTCTTTTTCAGGAATGAAACCTGGCCCTGGCAGGCGGGTACTCGTTGCGCGGCCTGGTGTGAATGCGCTGCGGGCGCTCCTCCCTTCATGTGGATTCATTGAGCAAGGATAGGATGTGAGAGGCTGCCAGGAATCCGTCCCAAAGGAGGAAACCCACAAACGGTGCCCAGATCAAATTGCGAGTTTTAGTAAATGCCTGCAGGCTAATAAGCAATGGAAAGGAACTGGAAACACCTTACACGCATTCCCATGAGCCGGGAACGATTCCCACTCACCGCGCAGAACACAAAGCTCACCGTATCCAGTGGCAGAATGGAGGAAAAAGGGCCCCGTGGGAAAAATTGACAGAGGTCCCAGGGTAGGCGCAGCGTAGGGTGGGAGGAGTTAATGGCTGTCACACAGGACTTTAAGTGTGCCTGGTCCAGCTGGGGCTGAGCCCCGGCAGGCTCCGAAATCTCGTTTTGAGACAGGGCCCTGCCGGGGCTCACTAGTCTCCCCTGGCAGCACCAGCCACTACATGAAAAGGATTTTTTTCTAAAGCCTGAAGCTCTCGCTCGTGTGTGAGAGCTTCGGGCTTCAGAAAAAAAGGCCTTTCATCCATAATGGTGGCGCCGCACATGCGAGGCGTCCCTTCAAGCAAGTGATGCCCCTGGGCTGGCGCCACCATTATGAAGAGAAACCTTTGGCCGCTGGAAGCAGAAGCCTTGTTTGCTAAATCCTGAAGCTCCCGCGCATTCGTAGGAGTTTCAGTATTTAGGAAAAAGGCCTCTGCTTCCAGAGGCCTCACCAGCCTTAATGGTGACGCTGCCCCTCCCCAGCTGGTGAGGGCCAGCGCCACCATTAAGGGTGAATAGGCGAGGCGCTGTCCCCTGCCAGGCAAGCCTTTAGAAAATAAAGGCAGATATCAGCACTCTCTCCCCAACGGAGAGAGGGTGCTGATCTCTACAAAAGGTTGCTTGGCAAGGATGCCAGTAGCCCATTGAGCCGGGGCTCGTCAGGGATGCGTGGCCTAGCGGGCCAGCAGGCGACCCCTGCTTTTAGGCCATACCCCCTTGATGAGCCCCAGCTCATTTAGCAGTGCCAGTTAAGGCACTGGTGTCACATGTGCGTCAATGATGAACTTCAGAGAGAAGTGTTCCATGCATTGTAAGTTCTCTTCGCTACTATTAAAGTTTTGTGTTTAGGAGTATGACTGGCTGGAAACAGTCTGATCACCTCACCAGGTCTTGCTGACAAAGCGATTTGTCCAGGATCACTCAATTCTCTCAAGAGGAAAATCCGCTCTCCCCTTTCATCTGCTCATCCCTTCCAAAATCACGTGCACTCCTGTACCCCCTCCAAAATCTCCTGCTCTCCTCTTCCATCAGCTCTCTTATCTCCTTTCACAAGCCCCTCACCTCTTCACCTACCATTCTCTACTATCTTCATTCCCCAATTCCCCCATTCCACTAACCTTCGATCCAATGCACTCAGTTCCTTCCATCCATTCCCCTTTCCCTGCCGAAGACCCCTAAAAAGAGGCTGAGAAGTGAATCCAAATTATTAAACCCCTAAGATTTAAAGTGTCAACCTTTTATTACACATATATATGAATACAGCTGAGCATGTTAGAGGTGGGGGCCAGAGGAGTAAGGAACCCTGTCTACCAGTCGGACCCAGATCAGGACAGAGCCGCATCAGGGGAGACTACGCAAGCCGAGCGCCTAAATTCAGGATAGAGACGCAAACTAACCAACCCCGCTAACAATTTCCCTTTCTGCGTACACCTCTCAAACTCCAAACCAAACACAACCAAAACCTACAGCACAACAAACCGCACAAACTTCACTACATTGCAACAACAAAACAAAAACCCACATAGTCCTGCACAACAGTACACAACGACAACCGGCCGCAAACACCCCAGGCCCAGCCAACGGTCCCACCGGGCTGAGGCCGCCAACAGCACATCACTGCTCTCTTCCACTTTTCCTGCTTCCTCCCACTAACTCAACCTCCCCTCCTCTTTCAGAGCCGCCAGAGCACCAGGGGACCACTCCGGTGGTGATAGTGCGCGGTACAAATGTCCTTTAACATTAACATTAACATTAACATTAACATTAACATACAAAAACTGAGCTAAAAAACGCAATACAAACCCTGAGCAACAGAGAAGAAAGATAAGTAGTTTGGAAAACACTCATCTACCATTCTTACCACCGCTCTCCCATTTCTATTTCATCCACTCCTCCTTCAACTTTCACACTTAGTCACTTTCCATTCACTCCCCCTTACCACCATTCCCATTCACCACCACTCCAGTACACCCCACCATGCCTTCAAAGGCCTGGCTGGGGAGACTCGAGGATGAAGCCTCCCCCCTCTGCGAGGAGTGAGCAACGAGACCCCCAGTCCTTATTCCATCCCAGCTTTAGGGAGCTCCAACAATGTGTCCCCGAACATTGTGGCTACTGGCAGCAGGCCGCAGAGAACTGGCTTCGGGTCCCGGCATCTTGTTGTGAAAGACAGACCCCATAGAAGACTGCAGCATGGAATGGGACAATTTGTGGGTTCATAAATGGCATTTTGAAGCACACAATTGTATGTTTGCCTTATGTTTGCAGCACATGTGTAATTGCGTTTAGGGTGTTAGGAACGCAAGTATGCCAGAGAGAGAGCCAGGATGCAACAGCAACAGCTAATGCAACCAATATCCACAGGGCAAGATACACGTTTGGAAACAACATCTGCTGCTTTGTATGGTTAATATGAAGGGTAACTATTCTTATATATGGAGCAAAACTAGTCTATCAAAACTTCAATGAGGCTTTTTTTTCTGAATTCTGTACACTATGGCCCTCATTACAACACCGGCGGTAACCAATGGTGTTATTAGCACCATGGTTGCTGCCGGTATTGTAACGAGTCCGCAATGGTGCAATGGGGAATTACCACCCCATTCCAAGGTTGGCGGGGCGGTAATTCCCCATGCACCATTGGCCCTTCCCCATTGCCATTCTTGCCCCATAGGGCTCAATGGGAATGGGGAAGGCGGTAATTAGGTTAGCGCAAATTGTGGTACCGTAATTACCTCCAAGGTCCCTTTGCGGGTCCCTACTTTAACGGCTGGTCCAGACCAGCCGTCAAGGTCAGGAGCCGCAAAGGGACCTCGTAATTAGGCGCTAAGGGTTTAACGGCGCCGCAGCCTTTTACGGCGCCGTTAACCCCTTAGCGCCAGGGTCGTAATGAGGCCCTATGAATGGAATCACTTCTAGGGGCACCTCATTGTGGCAGGTATGGCACAGAAAAATTCAATGATTTGACCAGGTTCACGCACTTTGGTTAAGTGGTAAAGCCAGAATTTGAGATAAAAATGCAATGTTGGTACTTGATCAGGTATCTTCCTAGCTTGAGGTGGTACAAATATGTATTTATGTGTGGGTTGGAAGACCTACAACAATACTCTGTTTTATGCAGGTGACTTAAAGGGTGCACAAGCCACATGAAAAACCTATCTGACAACGTAAAGCCTATTGTACAAACATGTTGATCAAAAAGAGTATGAGTTTATGAATCCTAAGTTGCATGCTCGGGTTCACTTCTGTTTGCGCTTTTGTGGAATGTTAATTGTTTCCACCACGTTGTGGAAAAGTACCTTTACTCATCACTTCTCCACTATGTGCCAAGAAAAGTGTAAATGCCACAGGCCATGGAAGATTGTGGGAGCCATCTAGAATGGATTCCTGAGCAATATGCTTGCTTTGACCAGGTGCAAAGTCAGGTGGGTTCCACGTGATCCATTGGCTTTCCACCAGCATAAATGCTGCAGGCTGGTAGAAAAACAAGCTGATTAGTCAGACGTACCTGGAAGAGCAAGTAAACTGCCACATTATACAAAATTCAACATAAAAAGTGGTAGTACATTCTTTCACCACCCCTTTTTCCACTTTTTAGGACATGGAGAATTAGTCCACATGATTGGAGCTTTATTTTCCCCAGCCTGAATGGAAGCGTACAAATTCCAGCAGACGAACCTTCACAAAATACGTCGCCCGCTCACTGATCGGCGCAAAACTGGATTACTGTAATGCGCTCCTGTGGGGCACCTCAAAGAAAAACCTGAACAAACTGCAAACCATCCAAAACAATGCCCTCCGGGCGGCCCTTGGCCTCAACAAACATAACCATGTCTCAGCGGCAAGAAGGAATGCACACTGGCTACCTGTCCAAGAAAGAATAACGTTCAAAATACTCACAATCATACATCAATGCCTCTCTGATTCTGCCCCACTTTGCCTCTCCCAGAGGATATCCCGCACAACCACGTCTAGACCAACGTGAACCGCTTACTCCAACCGCCTCTCCTGCCCCAGGTTCAAGCCCTCCAAGGCGGGAGACTCCAGCTTTCCTGTCATCGCAGCTACCTTGTGGAACTCACTCACTCCCAGCCCTTACAGACTGTTCCGAAAACAGCTGAAAATCCACCTCTTCAACTAATGACACTCGCACCAGAACCCTAACATCACCTGTGCAAATACTGTTTATCCTGTAACACCTCACTTGTAATTAGCGCCTAGACGCCCCTGGGTTATGTGCTGTCCTAGAAATGAAATGAAATAAATAAATAAAACCCCCTAAAGACACAAAGTGAAATAAAATGCCTGATAGGTCATTGTTTCACACAGCTTCCAGCTTGTTCTGTGCCACCATAAAGTCTAATCACCCAGCAATTATAGCTTGGTAAAACCTTTATAGCATCATAAGAAACAAACGTGGCACGATAATGGCCACTGCCATTTACCTCTTAGCATCACTAATCACTGCCCATTGTAACTGGTCTGCAGGCTGAGACTTTGAGGTGAGAGATGCAGAGCAGAGGGTTCCTGTGGGTCTTTGCCACTTGTCGGAGTGTTAAATCCACCTCTGAGGGTATCTTCCCAGGACTATACCAAGATCAACTCCACCAATCCCAGGCAAGGCTTGTACAGGAATTCATGGCGCTTCGGGAGAAGTGCCATTATTGCCTCCCCATCCCACTGAAACGGTGCCATCTCTGCTGATTGTACCATCCGCTAGCATCTCTGGTGCCTTGCTGGTGGCACTCTAGGTAGCCACCTAGAATTGCCTTACTTTAGCAATAGCCTTATCTTACTAATAATCAAAATATGGTAAAAAACGCAATTCTGAAACTGAGCTGAACATTTTGAAAAACAATTAGCCGTATAGTGGACAAAATCTTTTAAGAGACACTCAAAAAGAAAGTTGTTTTAGCCCGGATGGGGCCTACTTTACATAGAAAGGACGCAGAGTCACATGTAATCACGCCGACACTCCTCCCTCCAGATCAACATAACTGGACACGCCCCCAACAGAGGGGCCTCATCCTTAAAGGAGCAGGAGCTCACAACAGTTGTCAAGAATACAAGTTCATTTTTAGTTTTGGCTATTACGTGTTGTGTATTCACCAGCTACTAGCTGAAACTATTGCATTGGAGTACAGCTAGGTGGGGAATGAGAAGTGAGGAGGGATGCTCAGCTTGATGGCTTTGTTTGGTTATTACCCACCAATTAACTGCTCATTCCCATGCTTATCCCTATGGCAATTCCCACCCACTAACTGCCCCTCCCTGCCCAAAACTACATCCTCCTGGGATCTATTTGAGCAAGCCCTATCAAGCAGTAACATCAAACGTTTTCGGTATTGGGTTTGTCACTGTTATTTCAAAGCAGTCTTCTGAGAGGTAATGGCTTAATTTCAGCTTCATCAAGGGTGCCTTCAGCCTGTCGATTTATAAGCAGTATTTGTGTAGTCCAGTTGCCACCTTAAAGTACCATTATGGAAGTGCCTGGAAAATGGCTGTCCCATGCCTACACAAAAGTCAAAACTGTAGGATTTGCAAATTCTTGTTTTATTGCATTTAATGAAAAAAAGTATAGATACTAATTAGAGCAATGCTTTCAGCCAGGACTATCTTCCTTGTAGGGCGATAATATGAATAGCAAACCTTTATATAGCACTTCATGATGGAGCCCCCACTTCTGTAATAGTGCTGCAACACTAGAAACTATTACTACTCAGTCTACCTTCTTCAGAAAATGAAGGGCTGAGTCAGATATGCCGGAATTCGAACTTGTGAAGTGCAGGCTAGTCCCACGTTTAAGGCAAGTATTTAAATTGCTAAATTGTCTTCCTGGCTATTGGACAGAAGTACAGATCTTCCTGTCAGCTTAGTTCTTTTTTTTCTTGCCTGGTAATAATCTGTGTTTCTCCTTTCACCTCATGTACATCTCATGTCTCCAAAAAGAATAAGGGGGTTGAAACAGCAGGCCTCTCTGCCCTAGAAGTAGCACTATTCATTGTCTGTGATGCAACAAGTTTGGAATGAACAAGTAATGGCAATGCCCCTGGCACCACCAACCACCGGTACTATTTCCACCCCGGCACCGATCACCTCTGCCTACACTACCACAGCTATATACACATGCATCTTATCCTATTGTATGTCAACTTTAGAAATATTCGGGCAATCACCAAGGGGAGATGTGCTGTTCACCCAGTAAAGCTTGTGTCCCTTGCAGCGGCAAGATTATGCATACAGCTAAAAATAATTCAGACTTTCATCCTTACATGAAGAAACGTTTAGCCCAAATGGGTGTATATGCAACACTTGTGATCAATTCTGGACTTCTAGAATGGGTCTTGCGCCTGGGCCAGGTTTTCTTCTCTCTCTCTCTCTCTCTCTCTCTCTCTCTCTCTCTCTCTCTCTCTCTCTCTTTCTCTTCTCTCTCTCTCTCTCTTTCACTTCTCTGGACGGTATTAGCATGACCTAAACCATTTGATCTAATTTCTTTGACCTTTTTTCGGTCACATTTAAATAAATATGTATATATGGGGGTGCGTAAGGGTATAGATCAGGTTGAGGGGAAGTGAGGGGGATTGCGGGGAGTCTCCCCTCCGCATTTGATATTGAAAATGTTCAAATAAATTCTATCAAATGTGATTAGGTGAAATGTTTTAGGTCAAATAGACCCAAACCCCCTGGACTTCAGCAGCTCGCTTGGTCGATCCTGCTCTGTAGGGCTGCCAAGCTCCCTTTACCCTTTCAGCTCTCTAGGACCAATCAGCTCTTTAGGGCTCACTAACTCTGAGGTATCTGTTAATCGCTCATAGGGCATTCCACTCTCTGCTGTCCTTCCTCTGGCTCCTCGCTGTTGTCGCCATCATGTGACCACTTCAAACTGGTGTCCTTCAGCCTTTTATCTGTATCAGATCTCTATGTCGAAGTTGTCACAGACTGAACATTTGGGACCAAGAAGTATGGCAAGACTAGGTAATTAAAGTGTAAGATTTTCATTAGGGACAGTATGTCAGATGGGCCAAATAAAACATAAATGGAATTCTCCCCAAAAATAACAAAACATAGGATGTCCTTTCTCCACTAATGTCCATTACGATGGCTTCCCCAATTTCAGGGTGAGTTGTTAGGCTTTTGAGTCTCAACTGTCACTGTTCCAAAGTCCCAGAGGAGTTAACTCACCCATCTTTAATAATACATGCTCCAGGATGTAGCAAACCCTTCTTCTGCTCCTCTTAGCTTAGGCAGGGAGGAATTTCTGGGGTCCCATACACCAAGACTAAGCCAGTCCTTGATGTTCTGCAGGACCCTGTGGGTTTGCATACATATGGTGTTGGGGTCAGCCAGGAGAGAGGCAATAGGACAATAGGACCAATCCCTGCTAGCCTGCCTTCCTGACTCTGTTCTTTCCACCTCCTATCGGAACTGTCACAAGTACCCCTGACCCAGTGCTGGCACCTCCTCCTGTTTGTGAGACCAGCCCACGGCCAGACCTGGCCATCTGGAATGTCCTACCTCTAGCTGACTAACCTACTTCTGGCTCGTCACATCTCTGGTCAGTACCTCAATAAAATCCTGATCTCTTTTCTCTGGTCCTTTCTTTGTTCTCTTACAGTCCTTCTAACCCTGTGATCCCCAACGTGTAGCTCGGGAGCAACACGTTGGGGATCACGCCACCCTAAAATGTTGCTTGCCGGTTGCTCTAGTTCATGTCTTGGAGGCCAAGAAGGAGGTGCTGAAAGGATGAGAGCTCAATAGCAGTGTAGCTAGGAACACGAGTTCTGGAATGTGCAAGCCAATGACAGACAAGGCACCTGCTGTGGTTCCAGTTGGCTTATATTTGTAGATGCAAGATTTGAGTTTGTGCCACCATGCCAATAATTTTTCAGAAAATGCCCTTGCTCATTGCAATGTCATGGTTAAAAGGTTGTCATCATCAGATACTATGCCCATCTTGCAAATGCATTAATGAGCAATAATTGAACCATGTGCCTATGTTTGTGTTCTGGAGGAAATGGTCCTCTGCTGTTCCTTAGCACAGCTGTAATTCCATAACGGGTAAGTAAGTGGAATGCGTACCCAACTTTCCTTTATTAAATAATTTGCATATGCTGCTTTTTGTACTAGTGAGGTTTGTTTATTGCCACCATGAATTATATCGATATGGTGTTAATCCCCCGTTCCTTGGGCTGGAACGGGTGATAACGTCCCAGCAGCCCAAGTTATTGGCCTGAGTAAAGCGAGGGCAGATAACGAGGGCTCTGGCCCGTTATCCCCTGTTCCAGCCGAAGGAACGCAGGATAATGGCTATCAGTACCCCAGGTTCCCAAAGCGGTAACCTGGGGGGGCTAAAAACAAAAAAAGGATTTTCCTTTGTACAATAGGACGCGCGTGCAGAGCCCCTCTTCCCTTTCCATGGCAGCCTGCAGGAGCAGAAAGGAAGGAGCGCTGGTGGCAGGGAGTGCCGCCACCGCAGAGATAAGGTAAGTTGGAGGGTAAGAAGGGGATAAAAAAAGGGAACATAGGGTGGGGGGGAGATGATGACAGGGGTAGCCAGCCACCAGGTGAGAACTCAGACTTTCACCAGTGGTTCAAGTCCACATTCCTAGCCACCTGATTGGCTGGCTCCCCCCGCCATGGTGCTAATCAGAAATATTACTTTTAGTGTCACCTACACTACACTGTCAGCCTTTGATAATCTGTCCGCCCTTTTGGGGAAGGAAGAGGCCCCAAATCCTTCAGAAAAATGTTGTTTATTCCTAATCACTTTTACAGTAATGCAACAGGCACCAGGTGCTTTAAAAAGCACTATTTGCCATTGCAGGTCAAAGCAATTCTTAGGAGGTAACCTCCAAAGCCTTAGTGAAGTAATCTGTGATCCTACTATGTTCCGACTGGTATTACTAGTCTTTGATGCTTAGGAATACACCATTTACCACTAAAGATACAACATTTTCCTTGGGCAGAACCCCATCTTACACCTGACGATCACTGCTCCATTTCTGACCAATTTTGCTGTCTAAACATTTGCACTAAAGTTTTTGAAAATATTTTGTGCGAGAACCCAAAGCCTCTGGCAATCTTTTAGTTCTACCATATTGTTGAACAACTTGACTGGCCACATCTGTCCAAAAATGTCATACTTGCCACTTAATTTCCTAAGCATTTCCTGTAAACAACCAGTTAGGAGGCCATGTTGATCTGGTCGTAATGAAAATGAAAGGCGTAAAAGCCTTGCATGGGGCTTTTACACCTCATTCATTCAGGTGTATGGCGGAGGGGCAGATGCTAATTTACAATTCCGCCACACCCTTCCTCTCCACCATGCAAATACTGCAACATTGGCGCCAGTATGCATTTCATGTTGGCACAATTACTGGGGATTCCTATGTAGTCTGCCTGAGTTTTGCCCATTGAAAAAGCAGGCATACTCGATAGGAAGCCATTGTAAACGCTGCCTTCCATGCGTACATGGCAGGCAGCGTTTTCTCAATTTGCTTAGCAGAGTGCAAAAGGGTGGCGTACAGGTATATACACTTCTTTTTTTTACCCTCCCCCTTTGCTCTCTGCCATACAATTGAGGAAAAGTAGGTGGCAGAGAACTGCTTACACAAAAGTGTAAATGTAAACGGTCGCTGACACCTAATTACAACACACTTCAAAACGCACTTAGGGCCTCATTACACGGACGGCGGTAAGGGTTAACGGTCACCGTTAATGGCAACGGTGACCGTTAACCCTTACCGCCGTACTACGAGGTCCCTTAGCGGGTTGGTGCTCTAACGCCTGCTTTTTGCAGGCGTTAAAAACCAACCCGCTAAGGGACCTCGGAGCTAATTACGGCACCGCAAAATTGCGGTGCCGTAATTAGCGCCTTCCCCATTCCCATAGAGCCCTATGGGGTAGAAATGGGAATGGGGAACGGCAATGGCGGAAGGGGGATTTACCGCCCCACCGACCTTGGGATGGGGCGGTAAATCCCCTTACCGCCAAGGCGGTGCCGGTAATTTACCGGCATGGTCCAGGGTGCTAATAGCACCCTGGATCACCGCCTTCCGTGTAATGAGGCCCATAATGTCAAATGAAGCTAAGAGCCATTGCAAATGTCCTGGTCTAGAATTGCAGATGGTCTAGATAATTGTTAAGTACTGCAAATGACTGCTCTATGAGCAATCTTAAGTTATAGGTTGTGTTTCAATAATTTTCCGAACTGTGTGCCGATTTGTTTCGTTGAAGAATGGATGTTTCTCACCATTTAATTTTATATGCTCATTCCACGGAAAATGTTGGGGACCCCTGTCCTAACCAATCTGCTTCACTCTCCTTGTCTGAAGACGTAACATCCTCAGTCTCCTTGCTCTCTCTTTCTAGCCTACCTCCTTATCGTGGTCTTTCACTGTCTTCTTTTCTTCTTGATACTACAATGGCCTGTTCTCGCCAGCTTCCACTCCACTCGGGGTCTTACTTCCTTCCTCCAGCCTTCTAATGTTATTCCTTCCTTCAACTCCACAACAGGCTTTAGTTCTTTGTCTTCTTGTCTTCTCCTGCCACTCCACTCCCGGTTTTACTTTCTCTCTCCTTTCCCATTCTCTTACTACTGCCGTTCGCTCCACTCCTGCTTTTTTACATCCTCCCGGCTTTTCCCTCTTACTCCGTCTTCCTCTCCCCATTACATCTCACCACTTTCTTGACTTCTGTAGAGATCATCTCCTCCTCTCTCCTGCTGCACCTCCCCTCTGCAGCACACTTCTGTCTCCAGCAGTCTTCCATTCCAGCCTTCTCCAATCAGGAGCCTCCTGCTCCTATCCACCATTACACTGGTAAGGGATTGCCTGACATATATAGTGACATCTCCCTCTCCCTGAATGGAACTAGGGCTGATGGTCGGCAGCTGTGAAGCTTAAAGGTGTGAGGGTTAGGATTGGCTAGGCTCCCTCCCTTCCTGATAGAATGAGGTTGAATGGGCTGGGCTATACCTATAAGAGCCCTGGTGCCATTTTGAAACTCTGTGGGAACGGATAGGCTAAACAGAATGCATGCGTGGTGAATAGCCTGCGGTAACAGTCATATTGTCTCCATATTTGGTGTCAAATGGAGCAGGGGTCAAAGGGGTTTACCCCGCTCCCGTTGAAAATAAATGATTTGGGGGTTGCAGGGGTGTCCCCCGCATGTTCCATGTGCGAATGTCCCTGCAAACATTTTCCAGGGAACATTTTTACAGGGACATTATCACATGGAACCTATCCTGCTGCACTGCTGTTGGGAAGGCATGCGTGTAAGAGGAGCTCAATCGGTGTTTAGGTTTCCCTCAGGGACTTCCTGTCCTTGAAAGGGTTTCCTTGTTGGGAGGGAAGGCTATCTGAGGATGGTTTGCCTGTACAATGTTGGTATTTGGACCCTGAGAGGGGGTTCCTTATGTCTTCCATGGCTTAAGTCCCCTGACAGAGTGTTTTGCCTGGTTTACCCTCTCCCCGGTCCTTAATTCCGCTTCTCAGATCCGGTCAAGGTTTTGTTTCGGTTCCTGATAGGCATTATGGGAAATGCCTTTTTTTTGTAACTGGCTTGACTTGGTACCTGTCTCCATGAGTCTCTTTGTTCATGGTCACCAGACTGAGTTCCAGGCAGGGAGCTTCGTCACACAGTAAGCTGTCTTGCTATTGGTTAATGCCTATTGCTGCATCTGTTAGTCTCGGGTTGTTTTTCTTGTTTAGTTGCACCGTGACCACCAGCATGCTGGTTTGAGCATTAGCATGGACCGGGGTGCCATTTTGGAGTCAGGCGGCAACTCCGCCCTTCATATACGGATCAGTATCCGCTGGTTGTTACGTTGCAGATATTTTCTGATGCGCTTTCCCTGGCCTGGTGGCCCCTGGTGGCGAATGCGTGTGGGGTCCAGGCCTTGTGTGGATGGCTGTGATTCCTAGGTGGGCCTTGCTGCAAGAAACAATCCCCCCACCCTCTATCTGTGGCTTCCATCTACTCCCTGGCTGGACTCCTCCTCCTGTATATTCTCTATGTGCTTCATGAAGCGGCAAGATACTTTTGAGCCAGTGCATAAAACACCAGCCCTGAAACGTAAGTTAAAGATGTAAGTGATTACACTGTACATTGAGAGCATAAGACACAGAGCCGAGCCAACAATATCGATTTCTAGAGAATGGGGCCAATCAGCTTGACTCTCACTCATCAGAATGACGCAGTTACTTTGTTTCCTGTCAGCCCGGCTCTCTCTCTCTTTTGCGCTCTACCCTCACAATGACCAGCGCCCGCGCAGCTGAAGTGTTTTATTCACTTTACAAAGCGCAGCTGGAGGTGCTTGACAAAGCCTTTTCTACCTGCATTTATAGCTGTGCATGTTAGCAACACTTGACTTTTGATGTGCGAAGAGCATGGACATGTCTTGCCGGGCCTGGGTAGACGATGGCGGGCCCTGATCACACCCGGAAGCACGGCTCTCGCCCAC
Organism: Ambystoma mexicanum; assembly: GCF_040938575.1. NCBI lineage: Eukaryota > Metazoa > Chordata > Amphibia > Caudata > Ambystomatidae > Ambystoma > Ambystoma mexicanum. Next base: position 192,705,516 of record NC_090927.1, on the reverse strand, counting down.
CGAGGAGCCGCGGGGCCGGACCCCCGATCATGCCGCAGCAGCCTCAGCAGTAATGAGTCACGCATCCCCTGAACCCACGCTCATGATGAAAAGGATGATGACGACAATAGAAAAGTAAAACCGTGTATTGAATTGAGAAAAACGGAAGTTCACTTCTTAAAGGCTGCAAACGTTGTGCCCGTGGATGTCACACTGTTTTGAATCCAGGCGGGTGCTTTCTCACTTGACGCCATTACTAGGTGAACTTAACCCCTACTAGGGTGAATCTAGCGCCCAGAAGGCATTAATGGCAGCTGTTGTGCAAATGAATATAACTTAACATGACAGAAAAATGCATACATGGAGGCTAACCCACTGGTGTTTAATGCCCACATTGATACATTTGAAAGGCCACGGGTTTGAATAATGGGGGTTTCTACTTGGGTGCAAGCTTGTACCAGGCTCACCCCCTTACACCTATTCTCTCAGTAAACAGCCAGGAAGATGCTTCTTTAATTTCTAAAAATGTTCATCAGAGCGAAGGCCTATCCTTACTGCATGGCGTGACAAGTGGCTACACGCCAGGCTAAAGATGTGTGGGGGCCCATTTCAAAATGATAGCTGGGGCCCCCCCGGCCTAACGCAGCAGCCATGGGGTACATACATTATAACGGAGACAAAACAATACAGCCAGGGGTAATAGCCGCCGATAATCACAAGACAGACAGCCAGCAGGGAGTTGAAACACTAAATGCCAACTTAAAAGCTATAACTCCTTCTTTGTCAGTAAATGGCAGATGTGGAGGAACCGGTGTTAAACTGCAACGAGGGGATGACAGTTCAGTATAACCTGATGGAAGTGACACCCTGGAAGGCTCCAGCGAACGCAGCTTGTAAGGTGAGCGATGCAAAGCACACATTTAAAGCCCTAGACCAAAAGTAATATAGAAAGAAATATATTGCTGTGTTATAAGACTTCTGACTGACAATATGGGGGCAGTTACTCGGGGCCCCCCTGAGGCTTGATGCTCCTCTCAACTGAAAACGTTGAAAGGCCTGACGCCAGGGTCGGACTGGGACAAGAAATATGCCTGGACACCCAAAAAAAAGTGGCCCACCCCTCGCCTCACGACCCTTCACCTCTGAAGACATCACCGGAAGTGATGTCATTTGACCCCGCCCCAAAGTGACATCCCAGGAAGCTATGAAATACGACCTTTCACCCCTTGACAAAACAGGAAGTGGCATCAAATAGCATTGGTCCTAAGTAAACTATGAAAAATATGGGTATGATTTCACTAATGTGATATACATTTCATACAAGAATGGATCACCACATGTACCATTAATATCTGTGTGTATAGATCCATATTGTCAAATTACTGCGAATACAAGCAGACATCCAAGGCCAAATGATAATATGATATTGTATAGCACTCATGCTCTTTTTTATAGAACAAATACGCATACAATATCACCCAACCTGTGTTGGAACTCATTTATCGACCTAAGAAGGATGAAAGGCTGAGATAACTTTGCTGGGATTGGAATCTGCATATCACACATACATCGCAGAAGCAAGCGCTCAACCCACTGAGCTATCATATCGGCTATAGTAAAATGAGCAATTATTCTGTAGTGGATACAATTAAACTGGATTTAACAGAAGACCTGTCAAGTTTATCTGCAGGTCTGGCACAAAGTTGGCTGCATGTCAAGCCTGCATGCATCTACTTTCAGGCTTCAGAGTTTGGCAAAATAGGGAAAGCAGCGCACTCACAGGACATCCCATACTCTGAGCACTTGTTACCTCATACATGCAAGCCAACATCCTGAACAGCATGCCAGGAAGATGGGAAAGATAGACAAATTACAACAAAGCATACCTTGTGGCACAATGAAGTCAATGGCCACTTGATGTGCTATGGTCAAATATTTCTAGACTGTACAGAAGCTTTTAGGCAGAAGGATTTTGTCAAGTGACCGAGGACACCGAGATGAAATGTCTTGTGATGATTGTAACAGAGACAATGGCAGAAAAAGAACATGCTATGACTGCTATTTGCGAAAGGCAAAATACATAGGGCCTCATCAAGAGTTTGGCGCTAAGCTGGGGCTAATAGCCCTACCACCAAACCCCCTGGCGCTATTAGCACCGGATCACGGGTTTGGCTGAACAGTAAGTCCCCATTCCCCTTTGGGCCCATTCAGGAATTTCCCATTCCCCATTTGGCCCAATGGAGAATGTCCGGCGCTATTACCGCCGGAAGTATTAGCGCCAGTGGTAATATCGCCAAAAATTGTCAAAATTGCAGCAGATTTGTCCCCAGCTCAGAGCTGGGGGTAAATCCGCCGAATCCGTTATTTGGCAGACCCTTAAATGCAGCAGTAATAGCATTACTGCCGCATTTAAGGGTTACCGCCAAACTCGTGATGAGGCCCAAAGTCCGAAATGGATGTTTATTCTACTCTATAATTGGTCATTTATCTTTAATATCACTAATACATATTTATCACTAATAAAACAGCACAGCAACTCCAGTGGGCACCGTGCCCCCCTGGAATGGCGGCCCGGCCCTTCAACTTTGCATGCTGCAGCAGCATGTGAATGATGCATGAATCATAATTTATGATGCACACATCATGCATGTAAATAAATCATCAAGCAAAGTAACATGTTATTTCTTTATTTAAAAAATCTTTTTTTTTAAATAATATTTTTTAAAATATTTATTTTTCCAAACCGGCCCAGGTGTGTGCAGATACCAGCCCCCATTCCCCAGGGAAGATTTCGGCCTGGCCACAGGCAGAGAGGCCGAGGGGCCAATTTATCCCTGCCTGACACGCTCCCTGGGTGGCTACAATGGGGGTCATTACGTGTTTGTTGGTATACCACTGGCATATCTGGTGGGATACCACCAAACAGTAACACCGTCACCGCCACTTGGTCTTCCGGAATTACTGGCAGATTACAGGTGGCGGCAAGGGTATGTTAATCCCCATTACTTGGAGTTCCACAGGACTCCATGGTTGAATTTGCCAGTATTACCGCTACCGGTAATACTGGTGCCGGTAATACTGGATGTCTTTTGTCGGTGGGGTGCCTAAATTACCTCCAGCTCCAGGATGGAGGTAAATCAGGCACCCCAGCGGAAAACATTTAGTTTGCTGGTCTGGAAACATGCCAGTAAACGTCGTTACTGGCACATTCATTCCAGACTGACAAACTTGTAATGAAGCCGAACGTCTGGATGATTAGACGTCAGTAAAAGTATCAATCAAGCAGTGTCCCACGCCACAATAAACTTGGCACAATGACATACACCAGTACATAACTCACATATATTCACACGTTTTATTAAGGGTAATATGCACACGAAGGGCCAGCCTAAAGTACATGAGGTCTTCTAACACAAGCCATCTGGACGCTCAAATGTTCAAGTCCTGAGTGAGCCACAACATCCTTCAGAGGTCAATAAAGAGTGGATCAGTTAACCAAGAACATGTTTATCTCCGGCAAAGGACTTAAAAACGTCCAGTCCACAAATAGAGCATTCAATGTTGGAGAGGCATTACGTCACCACTCATCTGCTTCTGGGAGCTGTAGGCTTCGGGGTTCCTGAACCCTTCTTCAGTGGAAAGTACCATTACCGACTTGAGGGTTGGCTGACTTGTAGCAGGCTTCCAGGGTCCTTAACTTCAAAGAATACCCTGGTACTTGAGTCCTGCCCACAGGGGAGCCAGTTGGTCCAAGAATCAATGAGGGAGACAAGGGGAGGCTTACAGGAGTCCTTCCAGGCCTTTCCGGTCTGGTAGACCTTCAGCTGTTCTCCAGCCGCCTCTCAACTTTTGAGTTAACTTACCTGTCCTGATCTCCTGCCTCCTCCCATCTTCTGGTCCTGCCTAGGGCAAATTTGGCCCACCAAGCAAGCCTAACAAGCTGGCTATGTACTTACCGATTTCCTGTTCCTCTGGATTTCTCATTCTACCCCTCTCTTTCCTCCACCATTTGTTCCTGGACACAAAGACCTTCTGCATGCACCTATCATCTCCTTAGGAATTAGGCGGGTGGCCTAAGCCTTCACTTGGCCTGTCCAGCATCCTGGTGCTGCCTGTGTTACCCCAACATGTGTTGGTATGCTGGAAACTCTGACTGCATTCATCATGCTGGCATGCAGTCAATTTTCCTGGTTGTGCCCTTGGTGAGGGAACGCTCTGCTGGAAGATCAGGGATTTTAAACTTTGTATTTCCAGCCAAGATGTTCACTGTTGTAAAGTAGCGAGCTTACGACAATAATCAGGCACTGGTTTTTGGAGTGCATGCACCATCACAGTGGGACTTTGAGGTGCTTTACCTGAAAAGGCAGGTTGCACCATAACAGTATCAGGACATATGGTGCTAGCAGCATGTGAATGAAATTGACTAAGGAGTGGATTTTGTCTTTTTCTTTGTTGGTCGTTGGATCTTCCTTGGGAGAGCTTCAGGCTCCCTCAGTTAGGGAGGGTGACTACAAAGACGTATGCTGTGACTGTGTCCTTCCATGTGGAGTGAACCAAGGGAGGGTCACTAGTGGATCCTTCCTATGCCGCCCCTGAGCTTACCATGCAGTGGCTCGCTGGGGATCTGGCACCCGGCTCCCGAGTCACTCCAGCGGTGATCCACAGAGCCAGGCAGGAGACTTCATTACACCACCAATGCCACAATATTAAAGTTAGAAAATCTCTAGACCCACAATATTCCAGAACTTGGGGGATAGCCTATATACAGACTGAGCCGAGCCTACTCACAAGCCCATGATTTTAGGCCATCATATTTCAAGGGACGCCCCTTGCTTTTTTCCATCTGCCTACTTGTCTGCACCTCACCTTTTAGCCTCCTTTTTGTGTGTAATGCATCCCTGCTAATATATTGCAAAAGTGCACGGTCACTTATCATTTCGCCTCCTAGTGCAAGGATTGTTTCTTTCTTACAGAGGTGAAATTTCAGAGGTTAACTACCGATTAAAATAGCTGTTTTGTGAAGCCCCACAGAAAGGAATGCTGCGTATTCCTATGGTACTGCAGCAGAGGATTACCCAGGTGAGGGGTAGAGAGGAAACAGGCTCTGCCAGCCAGCTGGTGCTGAGCCCCACCCCACTCAGCCTGCACATTGCTCTGTTGGTGATGCACACTACCTTATAATGAATGCATTTCTTCACTGGCACCCGGTGATGTAATTTAAGGACTGGGGTTATGAGACGATGCCCAGAGGATGTTGGTGAGAAACCAAGCTGATGCATGTTACAGTGTCTAGAGCTCTTAGTACACCTAGGTAGATTGCTTGTCGTACGCGTGAAGGCATACCGTAGTCCAAGGAGACCCCTGATATTTCACCACCTCTGAAGGTTGAAGGGAAGGACCTTCTGAAGAGACCAAAGGGTGGGAATATCCACATATGAATAACCAGCCACAAGAACCTCTACTTTGAAAGATTTGCGTTTTAAAATGCTTAGTCTCGTGTCATAAGACAATTAGTAACTTGCCTTTTTAGTTTAGCACCAGTGCCACCTTGCATGACGGTCTGTGTATCATCAGTGTGGTTGAAAAGGTCAGTGTCAAAAGCTTGTATTAGTAGGGTGTAGTATTAAGGGTTACATGCAAATGGTGAAGTGGGATGGGAAAGCTTAACCCTTCTTCCCCGCTCCTATTAAATACATGACACGGAAGAAGGCCAGGAGACACCGCGATCGCCCATTCTATTTCGGACCGATTCCCAGTGATCCTATGGTTGACAAATATGTCGAGAGGTACCCCCTCAGCCAGCCCTGCAGGCCAGGTGTGGTACAAATCTACCCCAGTGTGGACGAGGAGCCCCAGGCTGCAACTAAACACACCTCAATTGACAGTATCGATTAAAGCGCCAAGAAGCCATGTTGCTGACGTTGATAGAGACACCACGACCTAGCAGTATTAGACACGAAGCACACGTGCCATCCACACTTTGGGACACAAACATGCACTCAAATACATGAAGAACACAAGTGTACAGTTCTACAGTTAGAGGACAGATGCATATACATATTGTCATTGCTTTTATTATTTTGACATTAGCTAAACACAGCAACACAGAAACTGCTAGAAGCAAGAGATCCTGAGCAAAGCTTGCAGATGCTTACATTCAAATAACCTTATGTAACTGCAAGAGCACCTATGGGACCTGACAGAACCAAGTGTGACTAACCTAGGGAGAATATAGCATAGCACAAACACTGTAGATGTCGCATTAGGGTTTTGGAAAGTAACAGCAGGCCACAGGCCTCTCAGCAAGATCTGAGCTGACCTGAATTCAGGCTGAACAGAGAGCAGACGTGTGAGACAGGACCCGCTGCCAAGTCCACAAGATACGAATGATATTCCATTCCCTGAATGACAGTAGCACCAGCTGCAATGAATGCAAGTAATTCCTCATAATTCAGAGCTGCCCAACTACAAATCATGGTCTCCGAACATGTGACCCAGCCGACGCAGACAATGGACAGTAACTAGCCCTGGCAAATGGAGCTGATCTTATGCCACCAGACAGAGGACCACAACAAAGATGTTACAATGTGAGGCAAGTGTTGCACAGAGCAAACAATCACTCTCATAGACTAAGGTGGTACACACAAGTTACGATGCAGACACATAGTCATTCCTATTACATTGAAAAGGCACACCAAGAGCTGAGAACCTTTTGCGGATCCCAGGCCTGGGGACATCAGCTCTAGCCAATCACAGTTTGGTATCCTAGGGGAGGGTAGCAATGGGCAAGAACCAAGGGCAAGACCCTCACACTGCAAAATTGTTATAGATAGTGACTTAGGGATGGACCAGACCAGCCACCTGACATGCGAGGGCCAGTAGAATAATATGTATAATGTCCACTATAGGTGGTATAATACTCAGCACCCATTCGGTGGTACGAGAGGTTTTCTGGAGAAGGGCCCAGGTTGTAACGTCACTCTGACATCATTAGGGTACAAAACTGGCCGGCGAGCCAGGAGAAGTTGAGATGTCCATGGATTTCTTCTGTCCCTGTACTTATCCCTGTTGGTTTTTGCTGTAATAAATCTCAGTTTGAACTTGCCGTTTGACTGAGTCCTCCGTTTCTACTGTGGAAGGTGTTGGGCCGTCCGAGAGTCCAAGAACTCCTTGTGGCCTTCTGGAATACCTGGGAGTTTGTCCCAACAAGTGGAAACATGTTCTATTCCCCATTCTGTTACCTTCTTGGTAAAGCTCTGTGATGGTCCGTGTAGTCAGGTGCATGAGTATATTTAACGGATAAACATATAAATACAAATGTTAACATAGTGATATCTATAGACCTGGAAAATAAATTCCACAGACTTTCACAAACACTACAGAGGGGTTTACACAAGGATGATGATATCTGCATCCCCTGTCTCTCCAATGACGCCTCCTGTGGTGGCTACAACAATGCACCACCGGACACCAATGCACCCCATCAGCTGACTCAGAGGTCACACTGCTGCCAAAGACACCTCATTCTTTGCAATGCTGATGAATGGGACCATTAAAAGCATCACTGCTCCTTGCTGGTGCTGTCACAGGGACACGTGTCTGAAAGCAAGGGTTTCCTTCCCCTGCTTCTGTACTTCTTGACCGTGTTAGTGATTACAGATGTTTTTTTGAGATGATATCCCGTATCCTTCCGGTACGGAAAGGTGGGAAATCTACTTATCTAGGAGACAATTGTGTGTAAGAGATTGTCCAAAAATTGTGCACTTCGTTAAAGAGTGCTTCTGTGCAAGAGGACCTGCGTGGAGGTCGAAATTTGGAAAGTTATGCGTGCAGAGTTTCCTAGCACCAGACAATTTGAAAAATTAGATATGAGTATATTTCAGTACATATGCAACAACATTAAGTACATATGCAACAACACTAAGGTTAGTGCTCTCTGGCCACACAGTATTTTAAGATTAAATGAGTTTCTACCTATCAAATAGGCATTTACATGCAAGTTTTCGTTTATATTTTTGTTTGTAGACAGAGTGAACATTGAAAGCACAGGATTTAAAAAGGGATTAAATTCAATATGGAAATAAAGTGACTGTCCTGATGAAGGCCGTTATCTACATCATTGAGGGAACACGGATAGGATGAATGTATCTGAGTTATCCTGGCCGAAACATGATTTGTAGACATTTTTATATATAATACATCCTCAAGATTGGGAAATTGAGATCAAAAGAGGTTAAAACCAATGCAACAAGAACAGAAGTGACACTGTTGTTTGGCATGCGACACAGGCAAAAAAGACAGAAAAAAGAACTATGTATATGAATGATACATTAAGAGACAATAGATGATGGTTAGGTTTTTCCTCTCTTTAACCCAAATAGATTATAAGCGTTGTATGTATATATGTGCACAATTGTACTAACCCTTTTGCACTGATTTAAGACCATGGTGATGAACATTCTGTAGTATATATGTTTTTAATGCACTAAACAGACGAAGAAAATACATTTTTGTATACAAGAGAAAATAAATGATATTGAATTGATGAAAAACATTTTTGCAACTACTGACTGTTTATATGTGTGGGCCTAGAACATAGTAGTTCAAACTACTAGTTGAACTAAAGTATAAATGACGGTGCGGTTGCCTACTTCCTTTGTGAGATTCTATGGTCTTGGTCCCCTAGATCTAAGTAGACCCCCTTTTTTTAAAAAAAACTGGGGGGACCCATTGAAAAGAGAGTTTCTTGCATACAGGACAGAGAACAGTGTTCAATTCTTTGCGGTTAAGTTTGAAATGTCCATACAGTAAAGAAGCAGATTTTACATGAGAGCTGGGCGTCGCAGGCCACCACAGTTAAAAGGACTTTCATCCTTATGTGTATATCCAAAACACCGAAATTGTACCATAGTCCAGGAACCAAATGTGAGATTTGTCTGGAATGATCATGTGCTCCACTGGTTACCAGATTACAGCTGCATCAGGTTGTGATTTAGTAAGCGTGCTTGCCATGGCCAATGTAGGTCCAGAAAGTACTTCCATCACTTCTTACTCACCGGAGAATGAAGACCTTTGAAGTTACATCAAGATTCACCAATACTGTTTCCAGTCAATTGTGAGTGTGCAAAAGGAGGACTCTGATTATGTCATGTGTGGGGGGAATGGGCAGATCATCCGTGTCTGTTGTCTTCTGTCTGTCGTCTTCTCCTCTTCCCCCTCCTCTCATAGCTTGCTACTGTCTGGGAAGGGGCCCCTCTCCTTTGTTTCATCAGCTTGGTCATCAGCATCAATTTCACATCCTGCACACTGTTCCACTCCCTCAGCATGCACAGCCACCTCCCACATACCCCATTGCTTCATGGTGTACACTTGCAACCTGACTAGACGCTGGGAAGCTCTTCAGCCCTGTCTGCCTTGTGTACTGTCACATCTGAGACAGTGATCAAGGGGCCAGACATAATCAAATGCACTATATTATAGTGATTTATTATGTAACACTTATACCTCACTGGTATAATAAGAAAGACGCAGGCATGAACTCCAACAAAAGAGTCAGGATTATGCAGGTGGCTGTGAGGAATTAAAAGTTCAGGGAAAACTAAAAGTTCAAACTGGCTGTGTTTCAGCCTCGTGGAATTCCGAAGTTCACTTTAAGGTGACACAGCAAAGTCTTTCCCAAAAGTTGCGATCCAGAAAAAAAGGTCTCTCAACGCGAACAACATGTCTGGGCTCCCCAGGTCTTGAGAATTGCTTTATCCCAGGTTTCTTGGACAGTCTTCAGCCAGCAGTGGTTTCATGGGGACGTCTCCACTCATCTCCTTCTCCTCAGTGACTTGATCTCCTTATGCGGTGGGCTATTCTTCGTCAGGCCCCCTCCTTCTCTTCCAGGTAGTCGAGCACACTAGCAATATAGGGACCCCAGTCAGAAGAGTCAAGGGCCCTGTGTCGAAGTCGTGTCCACTCCAATAATCTTGGATGTGGATCAGGGGAGCTGGGCAGGTAAGTGTGATGCAAACTACTGTGCAACCTCCTTGTTGTTTCTTAATGTCAACCTGTATCCCCAGTGCCTGGGCTTTCTCTTACTGTCTTCAATGTCCTTCCACCATTCTGCCTCTTAGGCTTCCTCTTTCTTCTTACTGACTTCTATCAGTTCTTGAGCCTTTGGGCATTCTTCCTGCACTCTGCTACTGTCCCTCTCTCCTTCTCTTCATCTGACTTTCCCACTCTTCAGTGGTGCACTCTTCTATCAGTACTTTGAGGAACTATGTTTCTCCCCTACTCTGGACTCTTTCTTTCTGTAACCATCTCTGGGCTATACACTCCCTGCCTTGCTTCTCTTTCCTATCTTCTTCAACCTTTGGGTAATGTCTTGAATGTCTTTATTCCTCTAAGCCCAACCCTCCTCCATTATACTATCACCCTCAAGGTCTTCACCCCTCTGGACACCTTTTATAATCCTGTGAATACCACCCTCTTCTCTGCTGCTTTCACCCTCAAGATCCTCACCCCTATGGGCACCTTCTTTGCTCCTCAGAGACACTACTGTGTTCCTTTAGTGCCACCCTCCTACTTATGGGCGTTGTCCTCTTTTTTGCATTTTGCTCTGATATCTCTCTAAGCATCCTCTCTCTCTCTCTGTCTCTCTCGCTATGTCTCTCTCGTTCTCTCTTTCTCCCTTTCTCTCTCGCAAGCTCAGGCTTTCTTGTTCTTGCCCCGCTCTGGTGTCCTACTCCATACCCTCTTTTTTTCTTCTCCATACCATCCCCTGAAATCTTGGGCTTCTGGTTCAGTCCCTATTCTGACCTGGTGGACTGGAATGTGGTCCAGCTTTCTGGGTCTCTACCACAGTTCTCTGTGCTTTCAGTAGTTGCTGGCTCTCTGCTCCAAAAGCTCTGAATAACCACCTGTCTCCTCTCTCCAACCGGTAGCTCCATATTTTAACTCTCAAATTCACTGACTGTGGTCTCAGAGTTTGATAATACGTTCTTCCGTCCCACTGGGTGGGCCGTTTCTGAGAGTCTGCACCTGTGTTCTGAAATTGATACAGGCTGGGATTGACTGTCTTTCACAGATTTAGCAAAATTTACTTTGGGCTTAAGGGGCTGGACCAAGCCTTTCTCAGGACTGACCACAATCTAGCAATCCACTTCCCCTCTCCCTGTTATATCACAGCCCTACCATGGAGGGATAGAGACACGCCTGCCTTCCCATACTGTGAACCTGCTGCTCCTAAATTCATTGACAGTCTCGCTGTCCCTGCTGTATGTGAAAGGAATCCTGACTCTCTATACATCTGCAACTTTTCTGCCTCTGTGAAGACAATGGATTAGCACGTTTTTATCATTCCTGGCTCAATATCCTGCTGCAAAACTGCAAAGTGGCAATTTCGAACCATGCATGGTGTGAGGAGTTAGAAATGCGAGATTCACACAAAGGTACCCTTTTCTCACAAAGTCCCATTTATTCAACACAAAAGGGTAATACAAATGCCTACCGTTCCTTAACCTAACCTGAAGGTCCCTGCTTAACAAACTAAGACTAAAGAAAAACGACCTAGTATCCAAAAAGCATCTGTCCCTCACACTCAAATATACAACACAATTATACAAGGTTAGTTTGGTAGTCTTAAATCCCACAAAACAATATACTAGTTGAAGCCCGAGGCGTTACTAGGGGGGGCGGAGAAGGCTATAGCCCCAGGTCTTTTTGGTGTAGCCCCGGATAAAAGCTCTAGAGCTAACGCCAAAAGGCTAGCTAACCTTGAGTCTCGACACACCCGACATTAGCGTATCCCCGGATCTTTTCCAGACCTAGCAAGACCCTGGGTTGAAACACACAGATTGTGAGAAAGACTCCTTGTGACCAGGGTTGATTTCCCTTCTCCTGGATCAATTCAGGAGTCTCTATAGCAAAGTTAAATTCCAAGAAAGTTCTGTGCAAAAGTAAAGTTCCACTCAGTGTGGCATATAAAGTCTTTACCATTGAATATCCTTTCACTTGGCAAAGTGACTATCCCTCTTCCAACTGCTTGCCATATGATTGTTCATAAAACAAAGCAACTATCAATTTTCCTTGATTTCCTGCTTGGCAAAATAAAATAGTCTTTCTCTCAAACTACAAATTCATAAATCAATGCCAATGTTCTCTTCTAAAAAATCAGGCAAGTGTTGCCACATCTTATGTCTTTTTCCAAAAGAAACACTTTAGTCAGGATGGTACAATAATCACTTCATGCAATGAGTTCTTAAAATAAACAAAAACACTAATGGAAATGTAACAATTCATCAAGACCAGGTGATGGAATTAACACGTCCTCTTCCACCACACCTTTTTATGACTATCGTAGTACTTTCAATCATCTGCTTCTTTCCTGGTTCACTTGCCTGCGAGGGCTAACTACAATTAGTCCCTTACCTGGTTTACTCGCCTGCCAGGATAAAACGCCTACTACTACTATTGTATTTTGTGGTAATGCTTGTTCCCAAAAAGCTCTTCTCACCAAAATAATCCAAGAGGTTGGAAACAACATCAGCTTCTCTTCAGGTTTTCTGACTTTCAACAAAGTGCGTGTTACATCTCTTCCCAAAGCGGTACCCCTTAAAAAGGATAATTGTTCTCTTGCTCACCTTTAGGATGTAGGCAATGCAGGTTACAGTTATCTCCCCATTGGTCTCTCATACAAGGAGGGCTTTGATCCTGCTGCCTTTGTTTCCTGTGTATGCAACCTCTTGGCTGCTGGCAATGTGGGTTACAATTGTCTCCCAATTGGAATCCCTTTTTAGGAAAGTTGCGCCCAGTTTGCCTGAATATCAATCTTCTTTGACTTTGGTAATGTGGGTTACAATGATCGCCCTAATTACAATTTAGGAGAGCCTGTTGGACCTCTCTCCTCCCGGTGGAGTTGCACGTGGCAATCCGCATTGGAACTAGCGCTGCCATTTTTTTCATGACATCATAACGAGAATGACATTTCTCAAAGGATGTGAAGCATCATACGCGTTCTGTATTGGTAAACAAACCCACTCAGGCTTCCATTAACAACGGGCGTTTGTGACACTTCAGCAAAGTTCATTTGTTTTTTGTTAACCACAGGCTCAGGTGGATCCTAGTGCTCGTAGTTGCGATGCCTCGACCTCGTTTTGCAGAGTCAAAGAATCAACGCTCTCAGGAAGCCAAGGTTTCTTTGAGCTGGTAACGTAGCTATTCTAGACAGGTCATGGGAAGGCTGCATCATGCAGCGCCTCTCTCTGGCCAAGATTGAGCAGACAGGAGTTCACAATCAGAGGCAGAGATTCGCTGTCAGAGTTATTCCAGTGAGGATACATTTAGCAGGGGTTCCGCACAATCTCTGTGGGCTAATTCTTTGCTTTTTCCAGATTCATTCCCTAAATTGTTCGACTCTCATGGCTTGATGAAGCATAAGTGTAGATCCTGACGTCATAAAGGAAACCATGAGCTGAGTGGAGTCTTAGCTTCAAGTCTCAGCATTTGACGTCCACCTAATCAGTGTATGATTTCCTTGGTATCTATCCGGGCCTTTGCGCGGGCATGAGTTTTAAGTTGACTATAGACAGTGTTCAAGCCTCCAACCATGTCAGAGTCTGCAAATGGTAGCTCTTTCTCTTCGAGGCAGGCAAGGGTCATGGCCACATCAGTATTCCACTTACTCTCGAAGGACACAACACTGGGCTGCTGGGAGCCAGACGAGGCTCATGTCAGCTCGGGTTGTAAGCCAGGGTCTAGCTCCACCCGGGTTTAGAGCCATTGGCCCTGAATGACAAAAATGTTTTAACATGGGAAAGTCCCATTCAATTTTTCTTTGTAAATCAGGCCCTTTGTCTGTGCAACAAAGAGCTGTAGCCCAGAGCCTTAACCTGATGAAAACAAATAATACAAAATGAATATGTAGGACATTAAAAAAAAGAGAAAAAAGACCCAGGTGCAACCTACTCATAGCAAAAAAATAGTATGTGCCCGTCCTGGCCCCATCAGCGGCAGTCAAACCTGTTTTCTGCTTGTAGACTATGGTGTTTTGAATCAACCTTTCAATCACTGTGCCACTGTGCCAGTCCAGTTTTGCTCCGTGCTCTGACTGCCTTTCTACCAAGGACACGCTGTGCCAACTTTGACTGCTATTGGAATAACACAATGTTATCAGCATTTCATTGTGCAATGTGAGGGGAAGTCTCAGGGCCATTTCTAGGAGCGAGCGAAGTAGGCAATGACCTGGGGCACAGACGGGAGCGGGTAATGTAGGGGAAGCCAGCTGAGTCTCGCAGAGACTGCGATTGTTTAACAATCATTAACAGGCAGCAACAGGGGTCAGCAGCAGAAGACATAAGCCTGCCCTGCCTGTTTTCATCGACCCGGCGATGCAGGCAAAGGCTTCACTGCTTTGCTCCACGTTTTAGATTACACAAATCACCCGATATGTGGCATCCCTGTAAAAGGAAACATCCTTAGCAAATGAGCGCTCCTAATGATAGGCTGTGGTTTGTGGCCACTCCTAAGGGGCGTTGGGTGAATTGAATTGATATTTTGTTTCTATCGCGCTCATACACAAGTGTTTCAGAGTGTGACAAGGCAAGGGAGGGGAACAGGGGAAAACAAAACAACAATCTTACTAGGCCCAGTGACATTGAGAACGCGCAAATGCATGGAAGAAGGGGAGGGGAAAAGTGCATTGCCTATCTATCTATCTCTCTATCTCTCTATCTATCTATCTATCTATCTATCTATCTATCTATCTATCTATCTATCTATCTATCTATCTATCTATCTATCTATCTATCTTGATCTTATATAGCACCATTCACCCGTTGGCCTCAATGCCCTCATAGCCACTGCCCCTCTCTGTCAGCCTCTCACATCTTAACTGATGTCACGTCTGAGATTTACAAAATATTACATTCAAGATTTACCTGGCTGTTATTCTGCAGGCTCGCCTCACGTTTGACTCTAAGAGACAGACCGGACGCTGTTGCTAGGCCCTGTCCATGAATTCTCTGCCCCCCAAGCATCTATCTAAATTTTATACTGAGTTTACACAGGGGTGTCCTGTAGGAAACCCCCACTTGCTCCGGTACAGCAGGCGGTGCCCCGGCGCAATCATGCACCAGGAGTTGCAACCAACCAGACCACAAGCCGACATCTGTGCAAGGCACCACATTCTTACAAGGTTCCAGAATGTTCAGGGTCACACACACTGAGTTTAGGCCTTTGGTGAGGAGGACCCAGCTGGGGAAAGTTGGTGAACTAGAGATTCAGCTTAGAACGCTTGGTCTCACCCCAGTAACATGGATGTATCACCTTTTACACATTTCAAAACCCCAGGTACATACATAAATACATGCAATATGCGTGCTGTGTTCTGATATGCTATATTATGCAGGCAGTATACACATTTAACCCTGACATAGCACAGGCAGCTCCCTGAAGCTTCCATGAGCTAGACCCGTTGCCAGATTATGCATCCGTGGTGAAATGTGCTTCTCAAAATGAAGTGCATCATTGCCAGCATTTGCCAGAAGAACATCAGTGATGACGTCAAGCAGTCTTTTCTTTTTGCAGCCAGAATAAGGCGCTCGACTACTGGCAGATTTTAGGGATCACTTCTATTGCGAATAACAGATCTATTTCCAAATGGAGCAGTGTGTGTTCAAAGTCTAAGGGGTGGATTCCGAAAACGGCCTTATTGCGTTGTGTGGTGCACACGACGCCTCCTGCGACCGTCCCCACCAATACTGCTCCCCCCATGCATAACCAAAGCTCACATGCTGTGCATGCGCAGTGAGCATGACTGCCACTGGGGGCACTCTTCCTGCATAGGCTTAGTATCTGGGCTTGGATGTTGATTGGCTTCCAGCACTCAACGGTTGTGAGATAGACAGGGTTTCCTGACGACATCAGGTCCCATTGCTCCAAACACCTAGGGTGCTGGGAGCAACGCCCTTAAAGGGGACGCTCCCTAAAATCCTTCCCCACTGCTGACAACCGTGTGAACACGTAGAGCTGTGGAGCAACGCCTGTGCTGTGCATGACTGTTTACAGGTGTTTAAGACTGCCATGCCTGCCTTGCTCCTTCCCACACAGCCGCCAGCGCCAAACCCTCAGAGGCCAAGTTATTTGCGGGCCCTCCTTCCTCTATGGCCCTTCCCTTTAGACCCAAATTGCCTCTGGTGCCAAAGAGAGCAGAGGAAAATGTCCTCTGAGTATTGAAAATCGTGCCATTGCCTTCTCTGAATTGTACCAGGCGCAAGTTTAACCTATTTTTTCAACTTGCACCCCCACATTGCATGTGCAGTTTGGGAAACAGTTCTTCTGACTTGACCCCAAAGACCTTCTCTCTTCAACAATTAAGATAACAACACTTAAGAAAGAAAAAAGAGTTGGGGTCCGGTGGTCCTGGGTGGCAGATTACAGGAGTCAAATAATTAACCAGCTTTTTCCTGGATAAAAAAAAAAGATCACAATTAATGGCTGTGGAGTCATCCGACGCTTCTGCTCTGAGAATTCTCGGCAGCATTTCCCAAGGAGATTCCAACTCCCCATCGATGTTCAAATGCTATCGTCACTCCTCACAAAACCCTCCATTAATTGGGCATGCATTTTAGACACATGCTAGTGACACCCCAATCCTACTTTATTTGGATAGGCTGCCGTCATCAGCGGATTCATCATTCTCTATGGGTCTCCTCCCCGTTAGTAGCTGGATATGATAGGTTATTTATAACGTGCTTAATACCCAGAGGTTTCTAAGCGCGGACCCGGGAATCGAACCTGCGTTGCTCAGTGTCATTTTGCTTCTAAGGCGAGCTTTTTGCACCAGAGCTATCCTCCCGAGTACAATCACCTAAAAATTGATTGCTAGCTAAACTGAATTCCTTATATGTGGTTATTATTTGTCAGACTGGAACCCAGATGTTTGGCCTGATGTTTACAATCTAGGTATTACCATTGATAGTTAAATTGCCCGAGCCCCTCAGTGATGCCAGGTGGTTGAAAACTGGTCAAATTCGCCAACTCAGGCAATTCTTGCATTCATTTCCTTGTAGTCATCAAATTCAGTGGCAAATGCCTTGGCAACATCTCAACTTGATTATTGCAAATTGATCTATTTGGGTTTTCCCAAATATTTACTTATATAAGACTTCAGAAGACTCAGAATTCACTGGCCAGGATTGTATTCATTTGGAAATCCCACACCGCGTCTGCTTTTCTACAATTGCACATGGCTTCCAGGTGCGGAAACAGTTACAATTAAGGCCCTTTGTTTAGTGCAGCGAAAAGGCTTCCTCACAAACAATACATAAATAAATAAAAGTATGTTCCACATGTATCCCTCCCCTCAGGAAGGGCTCGCTTCCTAGCGCCCCTACCTCTCGAAGTTTCAACTAGTAAAACAGGGTGTGGCTGTAAGGGGTGGGGGAGGACTGCACATCTCCCTGTAAGACAATAAAATTAGTTATCGCTATCACTCAGGAAAGATTATCTGTCCTTTATGATATGATATTTTATTTGTATCGTGCCCTTACATAAGTGTTTTAGAGCGCGACGAGGCAAGGGAGGGGAAATAGGGGAGGACAAAACAACGATCTTACTAGGACCAGTGACATTGAGAACATGCAAGTGCAGGGGGGAGGGAAGGGGAAAGTGTGAAGGGCAGGGGAGGAGTGGAAAGTGCTGAACACATGATAGAACAACAGGCAGTGCGGCCAGCAGGTGGCGAGTGTGAGAATAAGGTGTAGACAACTGGTGTCTGATAAGTGCTGGAAGGGGCTGTATGAACGCAGCTCCTTTAGAAAACAGCTCACAAATCTCCTTTTACCAAATCGGCCAGGAATGATCTCCATCCTGCATTTACGCGTGCATTTTCCTGTTGCTTGCACTGCTCTTATTGGGGTTTAGTTTGTGATATGCCTGTCAAGAGCCAATGTGCCCTTTGGGGGCCTGGCTTAAGGTGTGCTATAAAAATAAACGTAAAAGTAAACTAAACTGAATTACACTTGACCCAGAAGCAATTATCTCTATAAAGCTCACACATCCTACTCATAGCAGCAGCCCGGCGTTTAAAAGCCTGCAATAACCCACACTTAATAGGGTTGTTGGAACAAGTAGTTCCTTCACCACTTCCTAAAATAAAGCAATTCCAGATGTCGATAAGCAACACACTGCATTGTTTAGGTGCTGGAATAGGGAGCACCTAAGAGCCGAACCAGGTGCATCGCGCGCTGGGAAAACAGTGGGCGTTTCCCTTCTTTAAAACGGATACATCCTTAGCCGGCAGCCGGGGTAACTTGCTGACTAGGCAGAGGCAGACTCTTGCACAATGCTGCATGCTATTGCCCTACACTGTATACCTGGCTCACATAGGCTCTTGCAAGAGTCGGCTGGTTACTGTGAACTGAAAAAAACATGAGCTGGCGTGTGACCCTTCCACCATGGCCTGAGGGCGCAAGTGATTTGGCAAAGCTTCCATTGCTGTGGTTCACTCTTGCGCAGCATCACGCTTCCAATATTGCGTAAAGCCACGACGGAAAGCCATGAACCTCGACAGAAGCTTGCGTAAGACTAACTAAAATCAATCGCGTGAATCCGTAGTAAATGAAGTGTTACTACATCCAAATCCAAGTCCAACAAGAACCCATGGAGCACAAAGACAATAACAAAATCCCGCATCAACAGCCAAAAGCCGATCAAAAATGGGTCTTACAACAGGGACAACATTGGTGCACTATTACAGAAGGTGGAAGCCCACGATGAACACATTGGGCCTCATTACGGGTCCGCCGGTAACCCGGCCAGTGCTACCGGCGGGTTGCAGCTGGACTGTTAAAAAATTACTGCTGCCTGACTTTTTGGTGCCACAGGGATATTACAAGTCCAGCCGCTGAGAAGTCAGGTTCCGGTAATTTTGTTAACCCCCATTCCCATAGAGTCCCATAGGACTCTGTGGGAGTGGGGACACGGAAGCACCAGCCGGTGCTTCCATGATGGCTTTGCCTACCGTGACCGGTGTGCCCGGCAGGGTCAGACCTGTCGGGCACAGCAGCTCCGGCAGGCAAACCTGTAGTTTGCCGGTCTGGAAACAAGGGTGCCAGTGAGCTTACTGGCAGCCTTATTTCTGGACCGGCAAACTCGGCATGAGGCCCATTGTAATCCATGGCGAAATACACCTGGTTGCCAGTGCAGATTGAGCAGTGCTGGGGGGTGTCGGGTTCTTCCTGTGTGAAAGGGGCAGGGAGCTGCACTTAGTGCACTGGAATGAACTCTGGTTTCTCCCACATTCCCACTGGTGGGTGCTTTCAGTGACGGTTCTCGGCCGCTACATTAACTGTATCCTCTCCAGGACACAACATCTCCCTCCTTCCGGTAAACAAAAGTCACTAACTGTTCTGTGTCCTCATCTCTGCAATGAGACGCACAGGCCATCTGATGCACCTGGTGGACCTGGTCTGATGTTCCTCATGCTGGTCCCTTGGCTCACCTTCTTCTCTCATTTGCTCTTCATGTGGCGCAGCAGTGCTTTCTTACTCTCGATCTTCTTTATCTTCGGCCTTGTATATCTTGAAGTGAGAGACGTTCCGAGTAACCACTCTCATGGTGGAGCGAGCAGTTATCATTATTCTGATCACATGAGATATTGTGAAATGCTCTGGATCGAATCTTTAGTCTATCTTTTTATCTTGTCGTCTGCATAAAATTACTTTGTCAGCTATTTGTAAGTCAGAGCTCTTTGCTCACCTTCTGTTGTTAGCGTACTCTTTCATCTATTGCTTCTTGCGGGCATCCGCTTCTCGAACCTGCTTCGCGTCTTCACTCACTTCCTCTGTTAGGTGATGCAGTCTGGTCCTTGTCTTTCTGCCAAACAGTAACTCTGAGGGACACTTTCCTGTTGTGCCATGTGACGAGTTTCTATAATCCCTCAGCATGTTGCACACAGCCTGGTTGGGTGACATGGGCCTTAGTTCGTTTTGTTGGAGAACCCTTTTCAGACTGCCCATGAATGGCTCCACCATGCCATTGACCTGTGGCTATAGTGGAGTCATTCTTCTGTGGTGAATGCCCACGTATTGCATGAATTTTGCAAACTACAGGCTGCTGAAAGGTGGACCATTATCCCACTTCAGAACTTCTGACATACCCCACGTGGAGAAGATATTGTCCAATGCCGATATGGCAGTGCTAGCTGCCACAGAGGATATCAGTGTACCAGATTAAACCAAGAGTACTCATCCATCATGACCAGCCAGCGTTTATTTAATTCAAAGGGGCCAAAGAAGCCAATTGCGAGGTGGGTCCATGGTCGTTCAGGCATGTCCGACATCACCAGGGGATATGGACGATTTGGTCTGGAGGTACGCTGACATAGGTGACATGCATCGATTGTGCGCTCTGCCATTTGGTTCAGCCCCGGGAACGACATGGTATCTCTCATTTCTCTTTTTGTGGCCACTATTCCGTCATGTCCTTCGTGTGCTAGATCTATGACGGATTATCGTAGGTCTATGGGAATCACTATTCAATGTCCTTGCATGGAAATGTTTGCAGGCCCAGATGACGGTGAGACCTTCCTTTTCAGGTTGCGAGTATCTGGTTTCCACCTCTGAAAGTCTTTTGCTGGCATAGGCAATGACTGTCCGGGGAGATTCTCGTCTCAGTCAATGTTGTGCTAGAAATGCTCCCAGACCTACAGGGCTGGCATCGACAGTTACCTCTGTACATAAATTTGATGAAAATAGGCCATGTGTTCTGTTGATGCAATGTCACTTTTAATTTGCATGAACGCATCTTTGCAGTGTCGTGACCATTGGAGTGGTCTTTATTGCTTGGTGAGTTCTCTGAGGGGACTGCTGGTTGTCGCAAAGTCTCAAACAAATCAGCCGCTGTAGCTAGCCATCCCCAAGAATGGCCTGACCTTGCTGACATCTTTGGGTGTGAAATCTCTGAGATGGCAGCGACTTTGCTCGGGTCAGGAGTTATATCCTCATGTGACAAGATATGTCAATAGAACTTGAGATGCGACTTATGGAATACACATTTTTCACTGTTAAGTATTAAACCAGCTTCCACCAGTGCCGCACACACCTGTCGGAGGGCTTGATCATGTTGTGCTAACGTGGGCCCGAAGATGAAGATGTTGTCACGATAATTGAAGCAATTGTTCACGTGGTGAATTATTCTCCACACACTCTCCTGAAATATTTCGGCAGCTGAGCAGATGCCAAAGCTGAGTCTCTTATATATCTGAAGAGT
Source organism: Ambystoma mexicanum (assembly GCF_040938575.1). Classification (NCBI taxonomy): domain Eukaryota; kingdom Metazoa; phylum Chordata; class Amphibia; order Caudata; family Ambystomatidae; genus Ambystoma; species Ambystoma mexicanum. The sequence continues at coordinate 192,684,282 of NC_090927.1, read as the reverse complement.
TCAATTGGCGTGGCAAATGTGGTAGTCTATCAGGCGTGTTCATCTATCATGATCTGATAATATCCCTTATTCTGGTCAAGCTTTGAGAACACCTTTGCTCTGTTCAGTAAGATGATCGTGTCATCCAGGTGCATTCCGGGATGCCTCTCAGTCAATTTCTTTGTTTGCTTGGTGCATGTCTACACATATGCAAATTTTGTTTGTGGATCCTCTTTTGGGTACACCAACTATGGGGGTAACCAGTAGAGTTTTTTTTTTGTTTGTGTTGTGAAGCTCTTGTTGCAAGTGTGTTTAGTAAGGAGGGAGATGTGTTGTGATGTGCTTGGTTAGTCTGATGTGGTTTGTCATGTGATTTATGATGTCACCTGAGTGCCTGTGGAATGTTGATGTATGAGTGGGAGAATGCTGTGGTGAGTGTTCTATGTTGTGTCAGTTGAGCCTTCCCTCCCTGGGTGATGGGTGCCGGTGTCTTTCTCTCTCTTCATTGCTTATGTCTTAATCCTGTAACTGTAACTTATGAACGGAAGTAAACTTAAGAAGAAGTAACTCAAAGCGGTGTGGACATTGCTTTATAACATTGACGACAAGGATTTCTAAAAGGAAGAACCCCTGGTGCAAGGAAAGCTAAAAATAGAGACCTGGAGGACTGCTGCGGGGGGTGCAGTAAACTTCAGGACCAGAAGGAAGACAACACCGCCCCCAAGTAAGCAAACCCATCACCCAGGGTGAATAAGGGAGGAGGTTTAATGGATCACTATTAAGGGGGTCAGCAGCCCGCAGTGGTGGGAGTGATGCATCCCTGGACATAAGATGTTATGGATGTGATCCATTATGTTAAACGCTGGAACAGCAGCTCCTCAACTAATAGGAGTGCTGTGTTGGGGGGCCTTAAGGCACTTCCAGGGACAGCGGGAGTTAAGTGAGGCTTGTCCTTAAGTTGTATGCGTCCCGTCAGCGAGGTGAAGTAAAGGGAAACAGGAGATAAGCCTGCTTTTCACCCTTCCTGAAGATTTCCTGAAGCGTTCATCTCAGCCGTCCCGTAATGGTCCATGGTGACAGTTGGAGCCCTGGAGCTCCATGCGGCCTCATCCCCAATCCGGTAGTGATGATGTCATTAACCCAGCAGGGGGACTCAGCGATTGTGTGGAATGCTGGATCATAAAGATTCTGTACTGTCAGAGAATGCCCGGTGCTCAGAAGTTTGTGGCTATCCAGTGAGCTGCGTCAGGGTTTCGAATAATGGACCCTGAAACGTCATTCAGTGTGTCCAGGAAATGATTTTACTTTCCGTGTACCGGGTTCCTATATTAGCTGCGTCGTAGTGGAGACTGGCACATGAATTGACTACCATTGCTTTGTCAGAGCGAAGGAAAGAGTGCTGCTTGAAATGATGGGCCAGTGTTGCGAGTATGCCTCTACTAGAGTGGCATTAATTCGAACTTGGACTCGAAGCAAGTAGGTTCTCATCGTAATGCAGCTGAGTCTGGTCTGGCTGTGGGGAATCCGGAAGAGACGTTGAAATGAACACTCGTGGAAGGACGCTACACTGTCACATGACGAGGTATATGTTGTGGCAATGAAGATGGAACCCCGTTCTTTTGTGAACTGTGAGTCTTATAGAATATATAGAGGCAGCCAACGAGGAGCATGATGAAGCAGGGATGGGCCCAGTTGATGCCGCTCCGTCTCAAATAGTGAGGTGTGAAGCGGCCAATGTATAAGGTGACTGATATAGGTTGTAATAATGTGATGAGCTACGTGCATTGTATTGAAAGTCTAAAGTCACCAGGTTTATAATGCGTTTCATACCAGTGTTGGGAAACAATCATCTTGTAATGCATGTTAAGATGACAGCATTTTTATTCTGTGAGATTTCTGTATTTTGGAAATGCATTAGCGAGAATGTCTTATGCCAAAGTATGAAGTGATATTTTCGTTATGTGAAGTTATTGCTTCAACAACAATGTCAGAAGTATATTCTAGGGCCATTAAGCATTCGTGAGGAGTTGAACGCAGTGGTCTTTGTGTTCATTTGAATATGCCTCGTACGTTTGCATATTTTGTAATCGTTGAGATTAGTTATGAAGTATAGTGCTAACAGGTTTTGAGGATTTGCAGGCCATATGGACGGTTGCTCATAAGAAAAATAAATGCATATGTAAATGCAGAAGTATGTTGTGGAGCTCATTTCGGTGTGAGTGGTTAGTAAATTTGCAATTATGTTAGGGACCTAACATATTTCAAGGATTTGCAGGAATGTGGACTTCTGATTAGTTACATTGCGCATAGCTGGATGCAATGCAAGATGATGATGCGAGGTAAAGCCTATGTGGATTGACCTATTTAACGTTTTGAGGATTTTTAGGAGTAAGTTGTTACACAACAACATGGACTTTTAGGCATATGTAACAGTCATATCGAGATGTGAGGAAATATTGCATATGCTACGTATAAGATGTTGGAGTTTAAAAAGAAAATGTTAAATGAAGATGTAGGAATGTCATGAATATCCATGCACTTGAGAAGTATGGAAGTGAGGGCATGTCACTAGTATATTATCTAGTTAATAGGTATGGATGTATAAAAGAATGAGTGGGTGCAGCATTCATTTTTATTTAAGTATACGTTTTAGATATTAGGGAGGTAGCTCCTCCGTTGGTATTAACAGTAGGTAGTTGCGCTGTTTTGATGAGTATTGTTAGGTGGTAGCGCCACTTAGTAGTGCACTCTTTTAGTGCTTTTAGTAGCACTGTTTAGGTCATGGAGATTGCCTTTTGTGGTGCAACTAAGGTGAGGTAGCGCGCCTCTGTAGGTTTTATGTGTGAGTAGCGTTTTGTGATGCAACTAAGGTGAGGTAGCGCCTCTGTAGGTTTTATGTGTGAGTAAGGTGAATCCTGAGGGTAGCGCCTTGTCAGGAATTTTAATGAGTGGTTAGTGAGAGTTGCACTAATGTGAATGGTACTGGAAAGTCTAGTGTCTTTGCTATAGCGGTAGTCTAGTGCCTTTGTTATGGCGGTAGTGCACTCTTTGGAGAATATGATTCTTATCCTAAGGGACAGCTAGTAGAAGTCAGATGAAGCGGGTTGCTGGTAGGGGACGCCCTCTAGTAAATACTATGTTAAAGTTGAAGATGCTGTTCGAGGTGAAGAATCGCAGGATGATTTGTTTATCTTTATGAGTTATGTGTTGATCCTGGAAAATTTTATCTGGTCAGGGTTTGATTATGGGACTGGATTGTACTGCCATTGAGAAGAGTGTTAGAGTCAAGCATGTTTGTGTAGATGGTCTTGGAGTTGACTGGCCAGCATCTCCAAGCTGTTTTAGGAGCTTTACACCATGGTATGGTTAGGTTTGTTTATTGGCTGGTCCACCTATATATATATATATATATATGTGTGTTTCTGAGTCATGCATGTTGCTGGTTTTGTGTTAGTGAGCTGCAGAGTTTTACTGAATCTCTTATCTGTCTATGGTGATTTCGTTGTCATCCTGGATGACTAGTATTGCGTCGGGATGACAAGTGGTGCTTCAGGGTGGCAGCCTGAAGGCTCGCCTGTGGCAGGGGCGAGCAGGAGGACCAAAGTTGTTTTGTGTTGGTTATGGTATTGTGGGTTAGGTATAGCCTTGGATCTGAGCTGGTTTGTGTCTAGAGTGGGAGTCTAGAGTCTGCCCGTGGCAGGGGTGGATGGGAGGTGATTAGTGTTGTTATTGATGATGTTTAAGAATGATAGGCGGAGTTCTGGAATTGCATAGTTGTGGGTTTTTCATGTAAAACTTCCATTGCTCTCTGGTTTGGATGTGATGTGTGTTGTTTTGTGGAAATGTTTGGTAAGGAGGGAGATGTGTTGTGAAGCTCTTGTTGCAAGTGTGTTTAGTAAGGAGGGAGATGTGTTGTGATGTGCTTGGTTAGTCTGATGTGGTTTGTCATGTGATTTATGATGTCACCTGAGTGCCTGTGGAATGTTGATGTATGAGTGGGAGAATGCTGTGGTGAGTGTTCTATGTTGTGTCAGTTGAGCCTTCCCTCCCTGGGTGATGGGTGCCGGTGTCTTTCTCTCTCTTCATTGCTTATGTCTTAATCCTGTAACTGTAACTTATGAACGGAAGTAAACTTAAGAAGAAGTAACTCAAAGCGGTGTGGACATTGCTTTATAACAGTTTTTGTATCTATTTATAGCGCGCACCAGACCCGAACGTATCAGGGCGCGAGAACAAGAATACTTTAAGCTTACATAGTTACAATGTTACAAGGTTGCTTATTTACAGCCAGGGGATGTTATTGAATCTAAAGTGCAGGTAGGATTGGTCGCTCCTTAAGGTTGGTGGGAGGGAGTTCCACAGTTGGGCAGCTTTGACTGGGAAGCTATTCCCCCCGGTAGAGGAAATTTTGAAGGGGGGAACTGATACGCAGTTTGTATAAGCAACTCTGGTAGGTCTAAATGTGACTCTTCTTTTGAACCTCTCCATTAGGTAGCTAGGTGCTGCATTGTTGAGGCACTTGAAAGTTATGGAGGCAGTTTTTAGTTTGATTTTGTCAACAGTTGAGAGCCAGTTAGATTGTCCTCTAGTTGTTGAGATGTGTTCTCTTTTTGTCATTCCTAGGGCTGCTCTTACGGCACTATTTTGAAGTATTTGAATTTTGTTCGTAATGTATTTATTAGATCCCAATTTGGACAGCACATCTGCTCTTGCCAAAGTGGTGCAACTGATTGTAGAGAGGTATGGTTTCTCTGATCTAATCAAGTTACAGGTGTAGTTTGAAGAAGATGCCATAGCGTTTACCTGTTTTGCCAAGGTAAGGGTAGAATTGAGGTAAAAACCTAGTGGTTTTACCTCCTTAGCGTCCTTGATTGTGTGGCCATCAATGTCAAAGGAAGTACACCATCGGCGGGTTCAATTATACCTTCGCTCAGTAGACATTGTATCTCCTCTTCCACAAGTGGCTGCAGCTGTACCGGAATCCTCCTCGGATGTTGAGCCACAGGTGGCACCGATTCTTCAATGTGCAGCATCACAAGGCTTTCTTTGAAGCATGCGATACCCTCGAAGAAGGTTGGGAACATCTGCTTAGCCGAGAACATGTGCTGCATGCTATATGTCAATGCCACAATCTCCATCTCGATGGCCCTGGGGCGACCGAGTAGTTTGCTCCCGGGGACTTCTCTGTGTAGCACATGGAACTCGGAATGGGTACACTTCTCTTTGTATCATAGCGCTGTGGAGAATTTTCCATGGTTATGCATAGGCCCTCTTGCTGCCCATTGGAAAACTTTCAGATTGGACAGTCTTAGCCCGGAGGAGACATCATCTTGTGGTATACTGACACTCACATGATATTCAGAGTGGCGCTGGTATCGATGAGAAACTTGGCCTGGTGATCTCCCACTAGCAAGTTGAGGTCACTTTCAGGCTGGGTCGTCAGGCCGTTCAGCGTGTATGCACAGCCGCACTTAGTTGTTTCTCTGGAGGGTGAAGGCGATGGGAACCTTTCTGTCGCTTGTCTGATGTGTCGCACAAGATCTCGCCTCACACTTGCATCTCCCCTTGGGCCATTGCTGCGTGTACTGAACTCTTGTTTGGGCAGTGTAGAAGTGTACCCCTGTGGCCATCCAGCCGGAAAGTTGCAGACGACAGCCAGGTGATTCTCCCTGCTGCATTTGGTGCGGGCACGTCTGAAACCGGACACTTCACTCCTTCCTGATGGGGGAATGGGAGCCCACACTGATAGCATCTTGCAGATTAAATACGTCCTCTGGACACGGTACCACTAGCGTGTCTGCTTTGGCCTGCAGGTGAGGCTTGATAAATTTGCTCTCGTCTGGGAACTTTGGAGATTTCAATCTGTGAGGCTTGTGCATCCGCCCTGGATTCTGTCCTTGCCATCTGCAATATATGGTCAGCGGGAGAGGTTCTCAGAGCACCCTTTTCCTGAATGATGATGACAGACATCCCCCTTTGATCCTCAGTCAGATGGCCTCTTTGTTAGTGAATTTATGGAAGTCACAGTTTGCCACCAGCTTGCAAAGACGCGTTGCAAAGGCGTCCATCGATTCACCCACCAGCTGGCATTTTCTATTAAAAAGGTGTCTCTCATGGTCAATGTTGCATTGGGTCAAAGTACGTGCTCAATGCTTCTTTGAAGCCTGTGTATGTCTTGACTTCTTCTCGTGGGAATGTGGGTATAAGGTCTTCTACCTCATCTCTGACCAGATTCACTTACAACCTTCTGGCAAATTTGTCAGGCACACTTGGGCATGGATGTTATTCTGAAACCTGATCATTCATATCAAAGGACCCAGATCGGCGAAAAGCTGCTGCACCGCACACATCCTCTTCACTTGGCTCACTTTCGGACATTTTGGAGAGTAGATGTCTTTCGAAGGCCTTAGGATTTAGTTGCTAGGGAGTCTTTTGAACTTGGGTTGCTCTTACTGGAATCCCACCTTCGTCGCCATTGTCGGGGTCTGACTATGTGAAAGGGGCAGGGAGCTGCACTTAGTGCACTGGAATGAACTCCGGTGCAATGAATAATCGCACGGAGCGGCGCATGCTCGATTCTCCCACATTCCCATTGGCAGCTCAGTTAACTGTGTCCTCTCCAGGACATGACAGGGGGGTTAGGAGGAAAGACACCACAACATTCCAGGGCAATATACTAGACCAACTGGGGTTTCTATCTTAGACAAACAGGAAGTTTTGCTCATTGAGAATTCCTGTGATCAAGACGCGCCAACACAGAGGGATGGGTTCATGGTTTCAAAGCTGTGCACAACAAGGTGGACAAAATCCTCTGACTGTCCTATGGTAAAAACCCTCCAACTCAACCAACTCATCAACCTGTCCATGCAATCGTGCCCTGCAGCTCCAGACACCTTAGGGGCAGAATACAGGTAGTCTATTCCTCACTGAGGACGACTGCCCCCTCCTCGCCACTGAGGTTCAACTATTAAATAATGGAGCAGTGTTGGTCCCCGTTTGCCTGAAACTGAAACTACTGCGACCGGAATTCACAGTAACAATGGCACTTACTATGAACACCTGAACTGCCTCCCCGAAACTCATTGCTTATGCAGCAACATGGCATTGCTGTGTCATCTGCGCCGGTCGATGCACTGAATGTGCATGTGGTCTGACCGCCTGCATCTGCCCTGGTTACAAGTGCATCTACTTCACTGATTCATTGGTGGTTGTGTTTCCACTGCCCGCATCTATGCCTATGCGTGGCTCTGCCTGCCTTGATTGCCTCTGTGTGCTCTCTCTGTGCTTTGACGATCTGCATGACCATCTCTGTCCAGAATGTCACGCTCATCTCAATCCGTGCATGCACGCAAGTCACAGCACACCACAACAAGCAGTGTGAGCCCTGCCAGCGGTTACTAAATTCCGTAACTATGGAAGGATGAACGCGTGATTCAGCTTGAAGAAGTGTCAAACCCTTGTCTGACCGGTAGCTCATTGTAGACACACACACTCCATCATGCACATTTTCGAGTTCCCCGTCATTACATGGTGGGGACCTGTTGCATTTACACTTTTGAGTAAACAGATCCCTGCCGTGCACATTTCCACATTTGCATGGTCGAGTACAAAAGGTGTGTGTAAAATGGTGATCTAGCCTCCTTTATGCCCCCATTTTGCACTCCCCTCGTGTATGTTTAGTAAATGCTGCCTGCCATGTACACATGGCAGGCAGCATTTACAATGGATTCTTATGGAATCTGCCTGCTTTTTGCTGGTGTAAAAAACAGGCGGATTCCATAGAAATCTGCACCGCGATGAAAATACATGCTGCTGCAAATAATGGAGTATTTGTATGACAGATATCAGGGGTGGCAGAATAAAAATGTACGATCTGTGCCACAACCATGCCACACAAATGGTTATAAATTAGTTGTGAAGTAAATATAATGCGTAAAGGTCTTACGCAAGATTTGTACACATTCCATTTACTGTATGGCTCAACGTGCATGAGCCCCTTTGTTCTGAGCTATACACACCCAGTAAGATCTGGATCAAGGTGAAATTGGCATGAGGCAATTATCTGAGAGGCACTGTAGAAACCAGCATGGCAATGCACTGAACAGGGGCAACACTGGCATACCATAACAGTTTCTGGGAGAATGTAAAACCTAGCATGACAATGGGCCTCATTACAAGTAACCCGTTCCAGAAAACATTTCGGCAAAAAATGCTGGTAATTCCGTCTCTGGCATGTTTACCGGACCGGGTTACTCTGAGTCTGTCATCAGGGGCAGTGAACAAACGGCTGGCCTGACCAGCTGGTAGTTCAGGCCCTTCCACTCCAAGGCATTTTCTGGACAAATCCCAACAGCAGGACATTCAAAGAAGTTCTGTGGTTTTTACAAAATCTGGCCTGCCACTTTTGGATACGTCCCGATACCCACCGCCAAGGCCTCTAGAATAGAATTCTTTGGGTTGTTACGATTCCCTTTCTTAAATATAGCGATAAGAAACATGGTGTGCCAAAAAACCAGCAAAATCCACAAGTCCATAATTTGCCTGAAATATCTTTCCAGAATCGACGCCCAGTTAAGAGGGTCCTCTTTAAAGACTATGGGGGTCATTCCGAGTAGGGCGGTAAGGGTTAACAGTCACCGGTAACGAGACTGGTGCCGTTAAACCCTTACCACCCTATTCCGAGTTCCCTTTGCGGGTTGGTACTTAACGCCTGCTTTTTGCAGGCGTTAAAAAAACAACCCGCAAAGGGACCTAGGAGCTAATTACGGCACCGTAATTTATGGTGCCGTAATTAGCGCCTTCCACATTCCCATTGAGCCCTATGGGGCAAAAATGGGAATGGGGAAGGGCCCATGGTGAATGGGGAATTACCGCCCCGCTAACCTTGGAATGGGGCGGTAATTCCGCCATTCACTATGGTGGAGTTGGAAAAATAACGGCGTCAATCAAGGCGCTAATAGCGCCTTGGTTAACGCCAGGGTCGGAATGAGGCCCTATGTTGGCTAATCCATAAGGCCCGGGAGCCCTAGAGATACTGATATTCCGAATGACAGCGAGGATACTCACCTCACTGGTATCCGGATACCAGTCACCTTCTTCATTGCTCACCACCAATGCTGGTGATTGGGCCGGCTCTCCGCGGATCTGAGATCCGGCACCAGATGTGTAGCCGGATCTCGGGATCCGGCCAGAGTCAGCCGCCCAAGCCCATGAACTGCGCTGTAAAAAAGAAAAAGAAAAAAAAAAGCGTCCGCGACGGTAGCATTGCCGTTTACCACGGCTTTGGCACTGATGTGTAATGCACAATGCTCGCTACGTGTACAACTGAAAGGAATCAGTTGTACATGTAGCGAGCATTGTGCTTTAACCACCAGTGCCAACGCCGGCGGTAAAAGGCAATGCTGCCCTCGCAGGTGTTTTTTTTTTCTTTTTCATTTTTTTGGCACAACAAAATGAGCCAGGGCTCATCAAGGGCGCGTGGCCTAACTGCAGGGGTCCTGCTGGCCCATTAGGTCACTCCCCCCACAAGAGCCCCGGCTCAATGGGCTACTGGCACCCCTGCCAGGCAGCCGTTTGTAGTAATCAACACCCTTTCCCCATGGGGGAGAGGGTGTTGAGCTCTGCATTTATTTTCTATAGGCTTGCCTGGCAGGGGACAGGGCCTCACCTATTCAGCCTTAATGGTGGCGCTGCCCCTTGCCAGCTGGGTCGGGGCAGTGTCACCATTAAGGCTGAAAGGGTGAGGCTGCTGGAAGCTGAGGCAGTTTTCCTGAAGACTCGCGAGTTTCAGTCTTCAGGAAAACGGCCTCAGCTTCCAGCGGCCTCACGTTTTCTCCATAATGGTGGCGCCGAACCACGGGCATCTCCTGCTTAAAGGGATGCCTCGCAGGTGCGGTGCTACCATTATGGCTGAAAGGCATTTTTTTCTGGAGCCTGAAGCTTTTGCACACGAGCGAGAGCTTCAGGCTTCAGAAAATAATCCTTTTTGTGTAGTGGCCGTGGCTGGCAGGGGAGATTAGTGGGCCCCACAGGGCCCGCCTCAAATCGAAATTTTGGAGCCTGCCGGGGATGAGCCTCGGCAGGCCCCGTCCCACTTAAAGCCCTGGCCGGCGGTAAAAGGCAATGTTGCCGTTGTGTGCGCTTTTTTTTCATTCTTTTTTAAGTATTTATCTGATCGGATGGCCACTACCAACCCCGCCCACTTTAGACCCCGCCCCCTCTGCCCCCCCAACTCCTCCCCCACCCCGGCACTTGTGGGATCCCCCACCACATTTTTTCCATTTCCACCACTGCTCACCACTTGCACGATCCGTACGCACCTTGCCTGAAGATCGTTTGTATGTTCTCCCTTGTCTTCACGCCTTAATTGCACTGGTAAAACTGCAGAATCGCTGTCAGTCCTATTTGCTGAATCTCAAACTGTTAAATGTATTTTACGCACTTACTCTGCCAGTGCAGACTATTATTGTGTCAGAATGTCAAGCGCTCTGAGCAACTGTTGTTTTCTTCCCCTGTTCCCACCTTCCTTGAGCGCTCTGAAACACTTGCCTGTGTATAGGCGCTTTATAAATAAACACATTGGGCCTCATTAGAACTCACGGCACGGCTGCCGCCGGAGTTGAATTTTTTCCGGCACCCGCGAATGGGCAAGAACCAGGTCATGCCAAGCTCAGCGAACCCGGTAATTGACCATTTGCGGGTGCCGGAATCAAGGGCCTCCCCGCTGAATGGGGATGGGTACGTCGGATGCACCGGCACATTCAGAGTTGTGCCGGTCCATCCGACGTGCTCTGCTCGCGGGTGCCGTTACACCCGCCAGGAAAAACCTGGCGGGTGAAACGGCACCCGCGAGCAGAGCACGTAATATGGCAGCAACCGCGAGCAGAGCACGTAATATGGAGGTCCGGGAACTACGATACCGGCATGCTTACCGGTACCGTAGTTCCCGGAATGCCATGCTTGTAATGCGGCACATTGTTTTCTCCCTCGTGTGTTTGTCCAAATATTGATTCAAAATACCCTACCCATTGATCTTCCCCTATCAGGTTTAGTTGCATGTCTGCTTGATGCCTAGTGTTTCACATCAATTGACTTGTCTTCTTTGACTACTTTTCTGTAAACAGTTACCCATCTGACATTTTTGTACTCATGAGACAGGCCTGAGAGTCAGCCAGTCTTGTGGTTGCATTGAGTCATCTGGATAATAAGTCAAGTCCAAATTGAGGTTATGAGACAGGGGTGAGGGGTAAGTGTTTACGGGGTTAAACTAGAAATTAGCCATCACACAATAGGTCGGTGGGGAACCCACATTTGACAAAATAAACAATTACCATTTTACAGTGTCAAGACACAGCTGGAGGTTTAAAGAATGGAAAAATAGGTGAGGGCACATCCAGTCAAGTAAATATATGTGGCACGTTGCCTGGGTGGGGCGAAGACAAATATTACAACAGAGTCCATTTTACGACATTTCTTTTGTTTGGGTGTGGCTTTTCATACTGTGCCAGTTACTACCTCTTCCGTACCATCCTCACACTACTCTCTCATTTTTCGTTCTTCCTTCCCATCCTCACTCACCCTCATTTTGTGAGGGCAGGTCTTATAGAAAAAGTATCCTACTTACCTCCTGATTATTCAGTCTGTAAAGCGTCTGTAAAGCCTGCTGTCACACACCCTACATTCAAAATCTCTCGATACACTTTATGTATTTATGGGACTTTTATCTGGTGCCAAATGCATTGTAGGGCAATTATGCAACAGGGAGGAGTAGAGATACCTGATCGTTCACAGGTTTTGGAAACATTTGGGTCAGTTAAGTTGAAGGAGAAGGAGCATGATGGAGAGCAAGATCAGAAAGGCGGAGAGGGGAGTGCAAATCATGGGTAAACACAATACAGTAAGCACCGAATAATTCATCAGAAAGCCAAAATCAGCCAATTCAAGGGCATTAAAGGAGACAGAGAGAGGACAAAGCCAGGCGGAGTGACCAGACAGAACCCACCCAGGAGGTCAACATTAACTCATTTAGGTCAGGCTATAAAGAGTTAGTTTATTAGTCAGTAAGGGTTTCTCATCCAATCTGAAAGATGTCCTAAAGAGCGAACATTACAGTTTTCTTCAGACCTGAAGATGGTTCTCTGGTCTGATGGCAACAGAAGCTCATTCCAGAGCTTGGCTCCAGCCACTGCCAGAATCTTAGCACCAGTTTTCTTTCCTTGAGCGAAGACAAACACCCAGAACCTGAAACCTGCAAACAGCAACTAGAACAGAGATTTGTATTCACCTATAGATGGAGGTAGGCTGGACCCAGACTCCAGTGGGCTCTAGGTCTGAGGGACAGAGTGTTGAAGCTTACGCCAATGGAAGGAAGTCAGGGAAAACTTACAATGGCCCAAGGGTTTTAACCCAAGGAATAACTTGGCTGCTTCTTTTCTGGATAGGCTGGGTTTGTAAAGTTAAGCTTTTAGAGGGGCTCAAGAGCAGACTATCACAACAGCCAAGGTGTGAAGGTACCAAGGCAGAAGTCACTTGAATTCTATGCATTATACTGAACACAGGAAGGGTGCATCTGAGGATATAGAGTTGAAAGTGGGGAATTACTGTTAGTTCATGAATCTGTGGAAATAAAGGGGAGGGTATTGTTGAAGATTACTCCCAAGTTCTTTGCTAACGAGGAGAGAGTTGGTACCCCAAAGGGGGGGAGGCAAATGGAAAGGAAGTGAAGGCAGGATGGAGGTAACAAAGATGATGATCTTGGCATTCATGTTGTTGAGGTGAAGGCAATTATCAATCATCCAGCCCTGGATCTAGCACAAACAATCGGAGATGTGATGGCGTTGAATCATCGGCAGAAGGGCCACTGAGCCAGAATACAATCTGTGTATCATGCACATAGGTTTGGAAAGTAGCAGTATGTGTGTCATAAGTAATGTTACTTGGTATCATCAGTACTAGTACTCAAGGTATCACCTGGGGAGGAGGGCTGTTTGTCTTGTTTCCTAGCCAAGCACGTTGCACTTGAGCCATGCTCCTTGCTGATTTCTCGATCCCTTCACCCGTGACCAGTTCTCTATGCAGCCTCCCCTGGCTTCTACAATAATTTAGACCAGTGCATATGTTGTGTGTCGCAGCTCTGCTCCGGACATCTCCAGCACTTTACATCATCAGTCAGCATTACTTCTACCAATTCCTTTGGAATCAGTTTCAGCTGCGAATAATTCCACATTGGCTAAAATCCCCCATCCATCCATCCATCCATCCATCCATCCATCCATCCATCCATCCATCCATCCATCCATCCATCCATCCATCCATCCATCCATCCATCCATCCATCCATCCATCCATCCATCCATCCATCCATCCATCCATCCATCCATCCATCCATCCATCCATCCATCCATCCATCCATCCATCCATCCATCCATCCTCTTCTGAACACCTTTCAAGTAGGGCCACTTGTGTTTACCTAGAGTACTAGGGTTTGTCTACATGTAATGCCTCTTGAATGACAAATTAGTATGTACTGCTTGGAAGGGCCTGGCTGCCAATGGGAAGTTTGCATCCCAGTTATGTGTTCGTAGAATCCTGCTGCCCTTATCCTGAGTGTCCAGCTGCCTAGGAATCTTGTTCTATTGAAGGTCAGGTAGCGGAGCCAAACATATCAAACAAAGAGAGCATTCTTGTCATCCACATTAAAACATAACATTGACCCTAATATATTTCGTGAATGCTCTCTTTTTCGGAAAAGATGCCCAGAGTGAGCATTAAAAGTAATGAAAGCAAGAGCTGCTCACCTCTCTGCTTCCTCTTTCCCATGAATTAGTGGATGTCGATCCCACTGGTCACTTCATTAATCATTTGATCCTCGTGCGTCCAGCAGCTCCTCAGGAGCGATAGTGTATTTTCACCCTAAACGACTCAGAGTCTTGGGTCTCTGACTGTCTCCTTAAATGTGCAAACTCACCTGGCTTGGTGTTGCTAAATAAGCCACTCCACCAGCGGCAGTCATGTGCAGCACGCCGTAAGGAACGCCTGGCTTGTTTTTAATCATACGGTTGAATTGACTTTGTTCCTTCTCCACATAAGCCACGCTACCTTAAGAGAGTCACACTTTGCGATTCTGCTGATTCCTGTCTACTAATTTGGAATAATGAATATTTTAATTACAAAGGTCTACTACTCCAGGTATGTGGTGGTCTATTGACCAATCTCAAGCACCACTTGTAGGCAGGTCTCCCCAGGAGGATCTTTCAGAAGATGTCCCAATTCTGCACATTTTGGATCTTGCTACGGTTTCAAAAAGCTTCAGATAATTGTTATTTTAGTTGTCAGATTATTGATAGGCTCAGACAACCATTGAACCTCGATCTCTATTGCACCGTAGAAGCAGAACCTTCTGTTGATATTGTTTGGTATCCAGAGTCGATATTCTGCTGAAAGCTGATGTACTGACTCTAGTACCTATGATACCCCCACCAAAGGAAATGGAGGCATTCATTGTAAAACTAAAACTTACCAACCACAAATATAACCCAATCCCGGCTTGCCTTGCAAAATGGCACGCTCCTTTTTTAAGTGATTTTACTACTGGTTTTATCAATGCTTTGTTGGCCCAAGACTGTGTGCCCTCTGATTTAAAAAAAAAAGTCCTATTTAACCTGAATACTTAACACACCCTCACTAGACCACAACCTACTTTCCAACTACCGACCTACTACAGGTCTGGTTTGGCCTGCTAATATTCTCGAGAAAGTAGTGACGGTAACTTTAGACTTTTCTGGAGGGACACAATATCCTCGATAGCTTGTCGGCTTACGGCCCGTCTTGATCCAAGGTGCTTTCCTCTAATATGGTGGCGGATGGCGGCTGGCGTGCTGTGCTTTCCTGTGCGGCTCCTCGAGTCTCCTGTTCCTCCATCTCGTTTCTGTGTGCCTCGTCCTGTTTGCTCACCGGATGCCGCTTCTCAAGACCGTGGGGCAAAGGGTGAAAGGCGAGGTGAGCTGGTAGTGGAACACAGCATGGGTTATTGCTTGTGTTCCCAGGCAATTGGTGGGAGTTCCAGGTGGTTCGGCATATAGCCATGGAGCCTATAGCCCTATGAGATATTGTTGCCCAATTTGGGTGGCTGCATTACTTTAGCTTTTTGTGAACAGTTTGGCCTGGTTTTGTTCCAGACACGTGAGTGGCCTCTTGCGACTTCTTGTACTGACGGGCTTGAGCTTGGCTTAGGGTTTTTATAATGCTTAGCACTAAAGCATGTGTACTCAAATGGTGGCCGGGTTTGTTAACTTAGTCCAATTCCCATCTTAATGATGTTGAAAAAGGCCTTTCCCCGGTGCATACAGTTATGGTTGGGAGTCGCATGTTAGAAGTCATAGAAAGTAGTGCTCATAGAAGACAGCGCCTTTGTAAAGAGAGCATAGATTCTTCGGATGAAGATGGGGGGGCTGGTGTGGATATCCCAGTGGCACTTTAAGAAGTCCTTAATCAATGTGGTACTTCTGTCCAAATCCCAACAATTGTGAAAAAGGTGATACAATACCCATTAAAAAGCGTGGAAGACTTGATTGCTATTACCCAGCCCCTTTCTGGAAATAAGGAGCTGTCTTTTGTCCCTAGCGGATCCGTGGTTTGGCAGTTTATGAAAGAAAAGATCATCCATGATTTGAATCAGTGCAAAACTAGTCTGGATTTCAGGGTTTGGGGGACCCCTTCGATGAGATTGCCTCACATACCCCTTCACACAGGGTGGATCTGGCATGTCAATGTGATCCGTTAGAACGACACTTGAGTACCAGGGAGGTAGCATGTCAAACCAGTTCATCATAAGTACCAGCCCGTCAGCTGCAGGGCATGGAACCAATGTATCCCTGTCTCACTCCACATGTCTTGACAGTGGCTGTGCTGTGGCTCTAGCTGCGGAAAATAGCACGGGTGGGCTTCTGATATCCTCACAACAGACCAGAAATTCAATTCATCCCTCACCCAGACTGGCCATTTCCCCCTACAGATAGGATATCCACACCAAGAAGTCAAGGATGCCTGTGATAACTGATATTGCCCAAGAGAGCTTGTTATGGACTGTAGGAATATTGCTATCACAAGTGTAGAAAAGCCAGATAGGGCTGAAACTAGAGAGGCCCTCAGGAATAAGGTCTGATCATGGCTACATTACAAAGTTGGTCCTGCCTGTGTTAGAGGGCAGCATTTTAGACTTCTGCGAAGGATGCATATTAAGGACTGATGCACCGGGAATAACACAGATTGTATTATTATAGACTGTGGACAGAGAAACCTCCCCTCATTTTTGAGCTCATATAAAAACCTCAATAACATGTCACCTGTCTCCAACCTAAGGATTGTGCTTAATTAATGCATTTATGTTTTTCTGTATCTTCTCATTGGTTGCAATTTGTATCTGTATAATTTTTTATTTTTTTTATTTTTCGTATGGTAATAAACTTTAGCACATATCTGTATTAAGCATATTTCAGTGTGTTACTGTCTGTTTTGTTTTTGTTCAGCACCTTAATGACTTTGGGCCTATATTGGCAGTATACAAATAAAGGAAAACATTTTTCTTTTTAAACTAGCAATCCAGCTTCAGGCCCGGTCACAGCACTGAAACTGCCCCTGTGGCAGTCTGGGAAGAGGTCCTTAGGGCTGCTGACGAGGGAGGCATGCACATGACAGTCATGCTTGACTTATCAGCAGCATTTGATATGGTCGACTTTGATATTCTCATTTCTAAAGACTGCCCAAGGTGGCTTTGGTATCTGAGAAATCCTTTAAATGGGTTTCCTCCTTTCTTTCTAATAGGACTCAACAAGTTAAAGTAAGATGCCACTATTCAGACTCCTTACCTGTTCTCCGTGTAGTGCCACAAGGGTCCTCCCTTTCCCTAGTCTTGTTCAATATTTATATTCGGCCATTGTAAATTATCTTCTCACGATTCAATCTGAGGTTTCATTACAATGCGGATGACACACAAATTCTAATTAGGCTTAAGTCTCTGTTGCGCTAAAAAATGTTTTAAGTTGGATGCTCGAAAAACAGATTGCAACTCAATCCTTCCAACACTGAGGTGATCGTGTTTGGTTAAAAAAATTGGCGGACTGTGTTTCACTCCTCTGTGTCCTGCCGAGCTCTTTTTGAAGCGCCAACCACTTTTTCAGCTAAAGTTACAAATTTAGGCTGCATCAGGCAGGAGAACTTAAGTTGCAACTTGCATGTCAGTTCACAACCTAATCAACTTCTTCTTACTCTTCCAGCAGGGTTACAGGTCCAGTACCCCACTAACTGCGTATTATATAACGTTGTTGGGGTTGGGGGGGGTTGTAATATATAAAATATATGTTAAGGACTGTTCCCACTCATTTAGCCAACATAACAATAATATAATGCATGAATAAAGTATGAATGCCAAAGTTCATCCTTAGAATGTGTGCAAAAAACAAAGTAAAAAAGTAGAGTATTGTGCAGGCAGCGTGAGGCGAACTCGTTCAGCTTTTTTTCATTGCTGATAAAGGTTCCAGACAGAAGAATAAACATGTTTATTTTGAGCATTCAACTCCAGGTCACCTGCGGTTATCAGCCTTTTGTCGTCATCACTGTTGGCGTAACCTCGCGGTATTTCCGACGCTGAAGCAATGCAGCCTGTGGCTCCCAGAGGTTTCCTTCGCTACTGCGCATGCGCAGCTCCCACAGGCATCACACCACAGGTCAGGTGGCTGAGGCAGTTACGAGGCGGCAATAGCTCCAAAGTTGCAGAAAAAAGTTGAGTCAATAAAAGCTGGGTGAGGCTTTTGCAAGGACTGCGTGCTCGCTGCATTTTTGTCCTGACTCTCACTATACTGACTGAGCGTTTAAAATCCTTGCAAAAATATGAACGCCAATAGACGGCCATTGGGCTTTAGCCTTCCCCACCACGAGATGTTGTGTTATGTTGATTTGACTTGACTGACATGACACAGTAAATAAGTGCCTCAGCAGCACAGCTAAGAAAATTCTGGCAATTTATTTTCTAAAGCATTTAATTGTTGGAAACTGTATTCGTATGCACACAATTTTAAGCAATTGAAATCGTGATGGGCTGTTAGCACATGCAGACGAATGGTTGGAAGGGTGGGGTTGGGAGCATGATTTTGCTCATTCTCTTAGTGTGCAGTTTGAGATGTGAAGGAGAGTTAACTGCTTTTAACATCCCCCTGCACTTCTCCGCGCCCCGTTCCCTTGCACTTGTGCGATCTGAATGTCACTAGGCCTAGTAAGATCGTTGTTTTTGTCCTCCCTCTGTTTCCCCTCCCTTGCTTTGTCGCGCCTTGAAACACTTGTTTATAGGTGCGTTATATATGCCATATCATATATCATATTGATGCTTCACCAACATAATCTAATTAGGATGGGCAAAGAAGTTAGTTACCCCCACACAAGTAAGTTTGCCCCTCCCCATAGACCCTGCAGTTATCCCCTCTACCAACATTTCAAGGGTTAGCCCGCAGCCCAATATTTTAGTCTATTTGCACCCCTGAGCGTAGATCAAGCGCAACACGCTCATCTTTCACACAGGAGGAGGCCATGCAACATTTCGAAATACCCCGGTCAGGCTGACTCAGCCTTTCATCCCCTTAAACCGCGTGAGGTTGACAAATAGAGTTATTGATTAATATTGATTAATATAGCGCTTGAAATTTCAAGAATCTGGTATGAAGTGCTATATAAATCACTCAAGTAGGAAACCACTTTTTATGTTTGAATATTAACATTTAATGAAAAAAACACGCATACAACAACATGTGCTGGTGAGGTGTTCATGAATGGTGGAGGACTGAGGCCCCAATTCAAGTAGACTAGAAAGCTAGCGTCTAAAAATGTAATCTGGGACCACATGCCACCAAAGTGCCAGGGGTAGTGGAAGTAAAATCACATGACCCTTGACCTCAGATGACATCACAGGAAGTGATGTCGTTTGACCTCACCCCGAAGTGGAAAGGTGTCACCCCCTTTAATTAGGTGCGCATATCTCGCCTAGCCTGGTCTTGTGCATCTCTCCCCTAGCCTGGTCTAACTAAGAAAGTCATTACTCCTGCTGCCTCATAGGTTATGAAGAAGCCTGAAGCATTGACTTTGTTTGCAAAACCAGGTCGCCTAAGTACGCGTCCCTACATGTCAGGGGCACAATGAGCGCTGCACAAAAGGCACAGAGCAAACTGTTGGGAAGCTGATGGGTGTAGGAAGTCTGGCTTTGATGGCCCCTAACCATGTGCCAATAGCATGCGTCCTCACACATGCTGACTGAGTGGCAGGTCATACAGCCCACTATTTGGTGGGTGGGACTGTAGGGAAAAAGGGGGGCTGAAAAAGGCAATGCCACTGTTTGTCTGTGTGTGTGTATGGTGTTGGGGGAGAGAGAGACGAGGGCAGCTGTTGCCATGGATGGTTGGGGTAGAAGGAGGGAGACCTACATTGGTGCCTCAGCTAGTAAGTGTTATTTTACAGTGGTGCAGCATGTTTTACTGACATTATTAATAAAGACAACATGTTGAGTGTTCTTATGTGTGCAATGTAGACAACACTGGTATTTCCTTCTGTGGCACAACTGGCATTTCATGCTTTATTGTCATTATGGCAAAGCCAAGACAATAAGTGTTCTTATGTGGGAATTCTAGCCAACATTGTTGCTTTCTTAATGTGGCATTGTATTTTGTACTGGAATTATAGCGAGGTAACACAATAAGTGTTGTTATATGGCCTTTGTAGCCCACATTGGTGTTTTCTTTATGGCATAACCGGCATTGCATTCTTTGCTGGCATTATGCAAAGCCAATATGCTAAGTGTTCTTATGTCGGCATGCAGACCTACATTGGTGGTTGCTTTCTGTGGAATTGCATTTATACTGATATTATTCTACATAACTTGGTAAGTGTTCTTAGGTTGGCATACTGGCCTACATTGGTGCAGCCACCATGGTCATAACTCTCTTGAGTGGCATGGCATTTTTTACTGTCATTACGGACACAACGAAAAGGAGTATGTTCTTATGGGGGATTCTAGCATATTATGCCAGAGCCAGCATTGAAATGTTTTCTAAAGTTTCATTATAGGCAACGAAAAAAGAAGTATGTTCTTGTATGGGAATATTGACATATATTTGTGAAGCCACCATGGACAAGTATGGCCACAGCCAGCATGAACATGTTATTGTATACTAGCAACATAATGTAATATATTGTGAACAAAGGCATCACGAAAACACATTTCAAAATGCTTCTGTGCACTATTGATGACTTGAAATCTGTTGGATTTTTTTTCCTGTGTTTCCATACTAAACTGATTATACACTGTATGGCGTTTTACCCATTTTGTCATACAAATTATGCAGTAAAATGCCCCATTTTTCACCCATTATTTAAAAAATGTTCTCAATTGTATAATACCCATGTCTCCCAAGTTGGTTAGATTGGGTTCCCTCGCAACGTTCAGTCGCTCCTGCATATTCATAGTAAATGTGTACGCCAGTGCTCCAGATAAGATTTGGAAATGGGAGTATTTTACTCCCTATTTTTTAAAGTTGGGAGTAAAATTATTTTTAGAGAGTCCAATTCCCAATGAGAGTATTTTATAAGCGAGTAAAAATATGTTTTAATTGAAAAAAGGAAATGTTTTTGTAAAAATTATTTCTTTGCACCTGGTTATTCATTTACATTAAAAGATAGACGTTTACTTCTTCCAATCAGGCAGTTGTAATAGTAGTTTCTTCCTGTGTTACTACGTGCACTACTGGTCCAAGCCTATTCAAGCAGCTGGGAAGGTGAAAGCAGGGGTGCAAGATTCTACATGTCTTCATCCTATTTTTTGTTGGAGTATTTTTACCCCCCAATTTTATTTTTGGAGAAGTAAAAGTGGCCGATACGCCCCTTATCTGTAGGGATGGTGTACGCCCTGCTAATGGAAGAATTCTCCATCCACCACTGAAAAAACCACAAAGCCTAGTTTTGTTGTTGTTGCTGGCAGATCTTCTGGTCACATGGTGCACGCTTGGCCAAGGCCCAGGAGGAAGGAAGCTGAGAAAGCAAGGTGCACAGAACAATGGAGGCTGTTCACAAGCAAACAAGCACACAGCTACTGCAGAACTAAGGTCTCGTGTTATCACATGACCTTTCTGGTCACACTGTACAGTGGAGATGTGAATGCACATGTGACGGCCTCGCCCATTCTGAAGATTGTGGTTTTGGCCAGAAGGGGCGTAGAAGTTAAGAAAGAGAACCACATCCAGCAATTACCCCCAAAAAAATGTTGCGCAGGATGGGGTTTAATAGGTTTGTTTTTAAATACTTCTTGACCATTATAGAAATAAGGATCTTCCAGTAGGTTGCGTGGGAGCAAAAAAAGTTACATTTAAACAATACCTGGGACACGACAGGTGGAGGGGAGTTCTAGTATTTGAAAAGAAAGTAGTTGTAAAGAATATTTTTCAACAGGCAGCTGTACAACTTTTGCAAGACTGTATCCTGTGCCAAAACCAGCCTTTCTTTAGTTTTGGCTGAGGGGTGGCGCATGTGCCACCTTGGTTGCCAAAACAATGCTGTTGATGAGGTTTGTGCCTGTGCAAGTATACAGTGCTTTGGGACTGTTTCGTCCATGTTGTACACCTCCTCCAGCCCTTCATATCTCCACCATACTTAATGGCGCAGCCATCTTTAAATAAAGATATTGCATTCATTTCTTTCAACACAGCAATTCCTTTTTTCAGGGTAAGTAAAAAAAGGCTGCCTGCCTAAAATGGGTGCTCCATTTCAGCTCAACCTGGGCTACCAAAACTCACTTGACTGTTTCTATGCATGCCATGTGCACAATAGAAAAAGAAGTTTCAACAATGGACATCTACAATATTCAGCACACCAGAAGTGTTATCTTTTAGCTGGTTAAAATAATGTGAAAGAAATATACTTCATGCTGAGGTGTCATGACCAATGGATTTTCAGATTTCACAAGAAGCCAACAGATGCTCCCTCTCCAAGATGGCTGCCTCATTCCAATATGATCAGACCTCTCTCATCCCTTTTGTAGGTCTACCCATGCCATATGCACCATGCAAAAATGCTCCCAGAAGTTAGAAATACACAAGCAATTTTTTCAAAGGTTTTTACTGTTTTATGGTTAATATAACGTCAAGGAAAAATCTTTCTGCTCAGACATCACGATGAAAGCATTTTCAGATTCAACAAGATGTCAAGAAAGACTTCCTGATTCTAGAACTGGTGGTTGGAGAGGTGGCTGCCTGAGGACTAAGCTCCTGCCCTGGAGATCCTGTTTATAGGGCCAGGATGGGGGGCAACAACCTTGATGAAACTGTGGAGAAAGATACCCCCACACCCCAGCAGTGCAGGGTCACCCTCCACCAGGCCCCCACTCATGTCTCCCACCACCCCCACCCCCCAGCCACCAGGGGCAGCCTCCACCAGGCCCCCACTCATGTCACCCACCACCCCCACACCCCAGCAGTGCAAGGGCACCCTCCACCAGGCCCCCACTCATGTCACCCACCACCCCCACACCCCAGCAGTGCAGGGGCACCCTCCACCAGGCCCCCACTCATGTCTCCCACCACCCCCACCCCCCAGCCACCAGGGGCAGCCTCCACCAGGCCCCCACTCATGTCACCCACCACCCCCACACCCCAGCAGTGCAGGGGCACCCTCCACCAGGCCCCCACTCATGTCACCCACCACCCCCACACCCCAGCAGTGCAGGGGCACCCTCCACCAGGCCCCCACTCATGTCACCCACCACCCCCACACCCCAGCAGTGCAGGGGCACCCTCCACCAGGCCCCCACTCATGTCTCCCTGCACCCCCATCCCCCAGCCACCAGGGGCAGCCTCCACCAGGCCCCCACTCATGTCCCCCTATCACCCCCACCCCTAGCCACCAGGGGAAGCCTCCACCAGGCCCCCACTCATGTCCCCTATCACCCCCACCCCCCAGCAGTGCAGGGGCAGCAGGCAGTCAGGCAGCAGCAGGTGGGAGCGTGCTCGGGCTCTGGGGGGCAGTAGTTCGGCCTTCCGGGCAGGAGCGTGGTATTCCGTGTGCGTACGCGTGGCCAGCTTGGTACGGAGTGATTTTGCACGTGAAAATCCTGCACGTCAGCGTGAAAACTGAGGAAAGGCCCTCAGCGCGTAAGCGCGTCTGTGACGTGACCCGCACAGGTGTTTCCCACACAGCACGTGATGACAGAGCACACGTGGAAAGACTGCACGTCAGAGTGTAATCGCGTGTGATTGGTGGAAATGGCCCTACACGCAGAAGTGACAAAGCGTGTAATTGGTGGAAATGGCCCTACACGCAGAAGTGACAAAGCGTGTAATTGGTGGAAATGGCCCTACACGCAGAAGTGACAAAGCATGTAATAGGTGGAAATGGCCCTAGCGCGTACACGCCGCGTAAGTGACGCTGGACGTGTGGGCCTGTATAAAAGGTACGTGTAGAACACGTTTTCCTTGTACGTGCTTTTCGTGGAGAGCGAGTGGGTGAATTCTGTACTTCTTGTCGTTTCACACGCGATTTACTTCACGGCGTTTCAAGTTCGTATTCCCTGTTACCTCTGACAGCTTTTTCTCTTTTTTCTCTTTTACTGGTTTACCTGGGCCTGTTCCCTCAAACAGTGTTCCCTTCTACTGTTGTCCTGTCTCCTCAGACAGCGGACAAATCTTCTTTTGGCGGGGGTGTTGCCAACCAAACGTGCTCCTTTTACACGCTCGTTTACCAGGCAGACGGTGAGTCACGCACGTATCTAACATCTGTGCTTGCCCCGTGTGTAGCCTACCCCTTCAGAGGTCATTCTAGGCTGCGTGTGACACGCATACGTTCATTCTTGTGTTTCTGGGTGCCACAGCGTAGTGCAGGTTTTTCTTTCTGCACACGTGGTCTAGGAGGGGTTGCGTGCACGTCATCTCCCTTTTTTGGGCCTCCTGTGCGTTGCGTGACCCGTCATCTTTCCCCAGGGGTTACATTCAGCCTTGCTAGAGCACTAGGGTACAATTACCATCTGGTACCCAACCCCTTTGACCCCCAATTGCCCAGGACAATAGTCTACATCCACTCCCATACGCACATTAACATCAGTGCCATGGCTGGGAGGCGAGGATTCCGTAAGGGTGGCAAAGGTGGAAGAGCCACAAGTGGTGGCCGTGGTGGATCCGGTAGGGGACGTGGTCGTAACTTGCAGGGTGAGCCTGTCCCCCCATGTGTGGAGGACCAGTCACGGGCACCCATAATCCCCCCCCTCCCCCCCTCCCATTGAGGCTGATGTGGCTGACACCATCCATGCTCAGCCCTTGTTGGACCAGCCCATTGTGGCACCAGACCTGGCTGACTCCATGGCTGACTTCCAGGTCAGCAGGGCTACGACACGTGCGCTGGTGCACGTTGATGCCATCATGCCACGTGGATCTGGGGCAGCAAGGTCATCTGCTGCACCAAGGAGGCAGGGCGGAGAGGCTGCAGGGGCAGCTGCGGCTCCATCCACCCCAGCCCTCACACACCCAGCCAGGACAGTGTCGGTCCTAGTCCATGCTGCTGACATTCCCCCTGACACCATCACACTAGAGCCAATGCCTGCACCAACTCCCATGCTGAGTGTGCAATCCCACACTCCTGATACAGAGTCCACCAGGGCTCCTGCCCCTAGTGTCCAGAGCGGCGCAGGACACTCAGGATCACCACCACCTTCCAAGCGGAAGAGGAATAGTGCTCGTCCGGCACAGGCTGATGCCCCAGACACGGCTACACAGTCCGGCCCGTCCAGGAAGCCCAGCTTCACGGATGACGAACTGAATGCACTTGTCGGGTATGTGTCCGGACATGACAACGAGATGGTCATTGTTGCAGGATCCAAGACCACACCTGCACAACGCCAGGCACACTGGCAGACCTTTGCGGACATCGTAAGTGCCCTTGGAATCGTGAGGCGCACAGCCAATGATTGCTATAAGCGCTGGAATGACCTAAAGCGCAGGGCAAAGAGTAAGCTGGCCTCAAGTCATGCCGCAACTCTAGTGACTGGAGGTGGGTCTCCAGTAGTAGACATGGAACTCACTCCACATGAGTCAGTTGCTGGGACCTACGTCACGGAGGAACAGATCCAAGGCGTGGGAGATCTGGCTGATTACGAGGCATTGTCCGGTGAGTGCACATGCATGTGTGTGTCATCCATGTGCATGGTGTGTGTGTGAGGGCTTCTGTTCGGGTGCCAGGTGAGAGTGTGTGCGCCTGAGTCGTATGGGTCAGCCATGTGCTTCATGCAATCCTTCCTGCGCAGCTGCATTTGGCCATAGCAGTATCCCTTCTGCCAACAGTAGACATCTAGCACAACTGCACGCCAGTTGCCCTTGAAGTGTCACCTTGCCACAACATATTTGCTTCTTTTTCACTGTTCATTCAGTCAGTTTGTTTGCATTCCACCACTTTCACTAGGCATGTCGCTGTCCACTAGTCACATGTCTGACATGGGTATGGCAAAGTGGAGTGACTTTGTTACCTGGATATCATTTGTACACAAATGTCCCTGTGCAATTTGACCATTTCAGACTGGCAGCTCCAGGTGAAAAATCTGACCTGTTAGAATTAGAAAAGCAATTACATGCGGGAACTGGACTGAATGAATAGGTGCTGCCCTCCTCTCCATCTTCACTCAATAGCAATGGTACATGCCATCTGTGTGATGGCATGTGTGTTTCACCTGCCAATCACAGGCCAATGTGTGATGCCACTGCCAGGCAGCATGCAGAAAATGTGTTCATCTTCCATCTTGGTGTCATCAGTGTGTGCCATTTGCCTGCACTTCATACGCAGTGAGGGTGCATGCATGGGAGGGTTTTAGTCATGTGGGACATGTGTCAATCAAGTACTGGTTCTCTTGCTTCTCAGCCCTCAATGTGTGCCATGGTGCTAATGCCTGTTTCCATTTCTTTGTTTTCATGTCTTTGCAGGGGAAGACGCACCTGATACTGCTGGGGTTGTGGAGATGGTGCAGACCCAGGAGGGGTCCGAGGGCCGACCAACCACCAGTGAGGGACGTGGTGTGGTGGTGGGGGAGAACCCACAAGTGCTGCAGGTCGTGCTCTCAAGGGGTGTCTCTGGCTGCACCTCCCCCGAGCTGTACTCAGGTGTTGATTCGGATGAGACCTACGTGCCGTCGCAGGTGAGTGTTCCAGGGAGGGATTCTGTTCTGTCTCACCCACCTGCACCAGGGTCAGAACCCTCCATGGGGATGTCAGTGTTGGCAGCTACGCCTTAGGTGGTTACGGATGCAGGGTCACACTCCGCGACATCTGATCCTGTTCCTGGGCCAGCAGATCAGAGGGGGAATGCAGTCCTGCAGCCTCAGGCAGTGCCGGCACAGCAAGGCGCAGTTCGCCTTGCCCCAGACAGGTGTGGTGCCCGCCGACGTGGTGGCCGTACGCCACCCGGCAATACCGCATGGGAGCAATCCATTTACGGTATGGCTACCCAACAGGCTGCATCATCCGAGATGATGGCTCAGGCCATGGATAGGGTGGCCACTTCCATTGTCCCCCCAGAAAGGCTGATGGAGCGACTAGAGCAGGCAACCGACTCCATCTGCCAGTCACACAGGGAGTACATGTTGGGGTCCAACAGGGACAGGCGGGCGGCACTGGCGACTCTGCAGGAGGCCATCTCCATTGAGTCCCAGGGCCACAGGGAAGCCCTGAGGCAGGAGCTCCTTCACCTCAGGACGACTCTTGTTGAGCTTGAGGCTTCAACACACCAAAGGACAGAACAGCAGCTGGAGCGTCTCACCCGTACGCTCTCAGCTGAGATGCAGGCAACGAGGGCGGAGGTCCGGGCATCCCGTGAGTTGTTGCATGGGGACCTCCGCACACTCATCCTCCAGAACCAGACCTACCACACCCGCATGCTTGCAGCCATGGAGGAGCAGACTAGGGCCTTGCGTGGGCTGCCTCCCATAGTGCAACCACCTCCGGATGCAGCTGCACAGGGTGATAACAGCGACAGCAGTGATACTCCCACAATAGGGTAGCCGTGTGGGCCATGAGCCCATGGAGGTGTTTTATCTTCCCAGGATCCACGCAGGTGGGTTCTGGTGTGCATCCTGTCCTCGGACCTCCTGGGTGGCCTCCCCAACCCCCCCGGGCCCATCAATGGCCATTTTTGATTGTTTCTTATTTTTATTTTTATTTTGATTTCTTTTATTCCCAAGTTTTTTGGGACGATCTGTTGGCTTCTGTGGTTCCTGTGGGCATACGCTGCATTGTGGCTGGGCACATGCAGGCTTGTAATGTATTTGGTTCAGATGCTTGGGTTTGAGTCACACACACCCCTCCTGCTTCCCGTTTCCATGGGCTTGCAAAGGGTGTGCCCAAGTGACAGTGAATTACACAGTGACGTTGGACTCCCATGAGCTGTGTGGGCAGTCTGTAGTCAATACTGTGTATACATTCCTAGTGCATATTGCTGTTGTGTTGTACACTACATGTTGCATTGATGTGTAACTCTTCTTCTGTGTCTACCTCCCAATTTGCAGGTCCCTTCCTTATGTCCACACAAGGACCTCTAGTCTGGAGATGGGGACCATGTTGGCAGCAGTGCACCTCCAACTCTACATGGCGACAACACTGCACAGTTGGTAGACTACTAATATGTAACATTTGTGATGTCATGTTAATGGTACTACGTGCTCAAGTATGTTGTTGGTCCGGCATTGCTGTGAGCATTTCAGGTGTTGCAGGTTTCTAATAGTGCCACTGTACATAGTGAGACTGATGTCATGTTGTGGGGATTACTTTGTTTACCTGCAATTAGCATGACATGGCACGGTGTGTCGTGTGGCGGTGCTGGGGTTGGGTTGGCTGACATGGCACTGTCCTCTTGTTGCATTTTGCAAGTGGGTATTCATTTTAGCTGCTTCAATGTGTAACTTCACAAAACTGCATTGGTGGTGTCTGTGTGGGTAGGGATGCACACATTGTGACACTTCCAGGTGAACAATCTCAGGCTGACATGGTATTCCCGGTTCATTCTCCAGACATTCAGGATCAGTGTCAGGTTGAGTCATCATTGATTGTCAGATGGAATGTGCCAGGGCAGTGTGCACTCCACAGGGGTGTGATTTCTATGTGAAGTAATTAGCCACTAGCTGTGTACGGGCTGCCTCCCCCCGTGCCCTTTCCCCTCCCATGCGCAGCGGCTGTGCATGTGGTTGGGGATGTGAGGCCACCACCATGTCCACGGCCAGGCCCCGGCGTGTTGCAACGTTGTGCAGGACACATGCTGCCACTATGATCCTGCACACTACTGGGGGAGCGTATAACAGCTGCCCGCCAGAACGGTCAAGGGAGCGAAAGCGTGACTTTAGCACTCCGAATGTGCGCTCCACTATGCCCCTGGTTGTAATGTGGGCTGTGTTATATCTTACCTGGGGTGGCGTGGTGGGGTTCCGAATTGGCGTCATCATGTGGGGGCTGAGAGGGTAGGCACTGTCCCCTGTGGAGGTGGTGATTGGTATCATTGGTGGGGTTGTGACCTTGCTCAGTATCCAACATGCATGCATGTGCAGTGGCATACATACTCACCAAGCAGCCATGTATCGCCATGCCGCTCAGCTTCTAGGTCCCGGCTTAGGGTGGACATTCGGTAAATGAAGCTGTCGTGGGTGGAGCCGGGATAGTTGGCATATACTGAGGTGATGATTCCCTTGGCATTACATGCTACCTGGACGTTGATGGAATGCCAGTGCTTGCGGTTCCTATAGATGTGCTCAGATGCCCTGGGGGGACGTAGAGCCACATGGGTGCAGTCGATGGCACCTAGCACTTTGGGGAATCGTGCCACAGCGTAAAAATCCAGGGCGGCAGCATGCCTTTCTGCAGGTGTTCTGGGCAGGTATATGTGCCTGCGGACTGATGGGCGTGCAGTCATGATGTTCAAGACCTGGTGTAGGCAGCGTGACTGGGTGGCCTGTGACACCCCACCCACTATGGCACTTGTCCGCTGAAATGATCCAGTGGCTAAGAAGTGCAGTACATTGAGGACCTTCTCCAGGGGGCTGAGTGCTTGGGAGCACAGGGTGGGTGATGTGAGGTCATCCTCCCACTCACTCACCAGGTCCAGTATGTTGTGTGGTGGAAACCTGTACCTCCCATACACCTGGTCATCAGGCATCCCGAAAAGGCTGGTTCTGGGTGTGAATATTCTGGCCCTGACTATCCTCCTCCTCCTCCTTTGGTAGCCCACTGCCACTGCTGCTAGGAACGGTATGTTCATCCTGGCGTCTGAGCTTGTTATTGTTAAAGTCCGCAAATTTATGCTTTGCGCGTGTTCTAGGCGAGCGTGTGACCCGCGCACCCCTGGAATCCAGTTCCCAGTCCAATAGCGTGTGGAAATTCACACGCACCACGGGATACAGCGTGTGACCCGCGCACCCCTGGAATCCAGTTCCCAGTCCAATAGCGTGTGGAAATTCACACGCACCACGGGATACAGGTTCGCTGACGTACTTGCGTGTGTAAGTGCCCGCGCACCCATTAAATACACGTACATAGGCCAATCGCGTGTACGCGCACTTTTGTCCAATTACACGCGATGACACTCTGACGTGCAGTATCTCCACGTGTGCCCCGTCATCACGTGCTGAGTGGGGAACACCCGTGCGGGTCATGTCACAGACGCGCTTACGCGCTGAGGGACTCTGGTCCAATAGAATCGCGTATGCGTGCTGACGCGCTTACGCGCTAAGGGCCTTTCCTCGGATTTCACGCTGACGTGCAGGATTTTCACGTGCCAAATCACTCCGTATCAAGCTGGCCACGCGAAAACACACGGAAGACCACGCTCCTGCCCAGAAGGCCGAGTTACTGCCCCCCAGTGCTCCGAGCAGCCTCCCACGTGCCATCTGCTGCTGCCTGCCTGCCTGCCTGCCTGCTGCCACCGTGCCCTGCCATTTGGTGCCTGCACATCAGCCATCTGCAGGGGTCCAGTTGCTGTGTCCACCCCTGCTGGAACTGAAGACTCCCGACTGGGATTACATCGCTCCACAGCCCAGCCCCAGGACCCAGTTGCCCACCCACACCTGCCTCTGGGGTTGCCATGTCGGGCACTTCCACATCTGGCACCAGTGGCAACCCCAGGCCAGAGGGGCAGAGGGGCACCAGCTTCACTGTCACCGAAGTTGGTGTCCTGGTGGAGCATGTCCTGGGGCAGTATGATGCCCTCTTTGGATCGTCCCGCGCCAGCAAGGAAGGACGGCAGAGGATCTGGGCCGACTGTGTGGTTGCCATCAACGTGGAGGGGGTGGCAACCCGCGACGTCCTGAAGATCAAGAAGCGCTGGGAGGACTTGAGGTCCAGGACCCTTGTGAAGGCCCGGCGCCTCGTGGAGGGGGGCCGGGGCCGCATGAGTTCCATCCAGATGAGGGTCCTGGAACGCGTACGCCCAGCGCTCCACGCCCAGATCCTTGAGAGGGAGGCCCGTTTGGAGTTGAGCGGTAAGTGTCCATGCATTACTGTGTGAGACAGGGCATGTTGCGGTGTGCTGGTTCTATGATACTTGCCTGTATGTGTGCCATAGGCCATGTATGCATGTATGTGTGCAGGGACATCATGGTAATGCATGTGCGACCAGTGATGTGTGATGCACATGGTTGTTGCATGTGTTGAAATGCCGCATGGGGAGCCCTATGCAGATTTTGAACATGAGAGCATGCCAGTCTCTGTACCTGGACATGGGTGGGGGTGAGGGATGGGTGCTGATGCCAGGTACATATATGGTAGCCATGTCTGTGTGCCTGACCTGCGTGTCTGTGACTTGTGCATGCCATGGATGCATGACACATGTGTGTGACAATGCACAGATTCAGTAAAGCAGCCAAATTACCCTTGTATCCGCTGTGTTTGGTGTGTTTGGGGCCAGATGGATGTGACTGAGGTGAAGTGTGTGCATGTGATGGGCATGAGCCATGATGCATGTGAGTTACATATCATTGAATGTTTCAAGAGTCCATTGGACATGCATGGAAATGTCCATGGCATGCACCATGCCTGTTACTGTGTGTGTTTTGCCTGGACTGACCCATGTGTTGTGGAGGGACATGATGGAAGTGTACTTTGACAGTGGTGCTCATCTGCTATTGCTTCCTGTCTAGGGGACCATTGTACAGTGCCCTGATGCTTGTGTTCTTTGTCTCCCTCTACGCAGCGGCTAGTGAAGAAGAGGGCGGAGACGGCGCTGTGGAGCAAGGCGGCGGGGATGCCCCCACGGCTGCAGCGGAAGGGGTGGGTGAGCCCCCACAGGGGCCTGCTATGGTGGGAGACGGTGAGGAGCCATCCAGGTTGGTGGTTTGCACAGAGGAGGAGGAGGCCGCCACTGGGGCACACATGGGGCCTGGTGGGGGCATCCCTGCTGGTGCAAGTGGTGCAGTCCAGGGCCAGGGGCAGGAGGCAGCACAGGTCACCGTGGAGGGGCCTGTGCATGTCGCTGTCCCTGACCCTGTGAGTGCACCACCATGCACCAGCAGGGATGCCCCGTCCCAGGCCTGTCCGCAGGTAGAGGGGATGTCCATGTCACCTGACTCCCCTCCACCTGCGGACGTGGGAACCCCTGGCCGTGCGGAGAAGGTCCTGATTGGGGTCGCGATGCGCACGGCTGTGATTCGTGATGCCGTGCGTGCTTCCCGGGAGGAGCACGCACGTCATCACGAAGTGCACCGTGCCGACGTGGCCCAATTGGGATCGGCCATGTTCGGGGGTTTCCTGCATGTGTTGGCCAATGTGGCGGCCCTCTCCTCCTCTGTGCAGGCTATCCACCAGTCGTTCTCCTTGCCGTTTTCCAGCCCAGATGCCACCAGGGCCCCCTGTGGACCTGCCCCGACCAATGCAGCCAGCTCGGTGGGGATCCCATCCCTGCCACAGTCGGGAGTCAGAGATCCAGCAGGGGTGGACACCAGAGCAACTGGACCCCAGCAGATGGAGGATGTGACGGCATCATCGGGCAGGGCACGTGCACGACGGCGTCGGTGGTTTCCATCAGCCTGGATGCCGTCGTGCTGGCACAGGCAGTTGCGTCGGAGGCAGCAGCAGGCTCAACGTGGGAGGCATCATGGCTCGGGGCCATCAACATCAGGGGTGCAGGCATCGGCCGGAGGGCAGGAGAACCCTGGAATGGGAGTGGCTTCCGTGTGGGAGCGGTTGTGCCAGCGGATAGGTGCGGAGCGGCAGCGGGCAGAGGAGGAACGGCTCACGATGGTCAGGGCGGAGGACTCCATGCGGAGGGCGCTGAGGCGGGCTGAGTGCCTCGAGGGTCTTCGCAGGGAGTTTGAGCTTGACACTGCGTTATCCCTGCGGGACCTCGGGGCCAGGGAACATGCCCGCCTCCAAGCCATTGACCAGGAGTTCGATGATGCCCTGGCCCATGACAACAACCAGTGAGCCGTCCGAATAGCCCGCTGCCTTTGTATATAGTTGTATAGTTAGGGTTAGGTTTCCTTTGTTTTTTTGATTTGTTTTTGGTTGCGATTGGACAATGCACCACTTTTTTGTATATAGTTCAGTTTTTAGTTAGTAGTCATAGTTAGGTTTAATTTGGTTGGGCTCATGGACCCAGGATGATCTTCTTCATGGTTCTTCATTGGCTTATTTTAATTTTTCAGATTATTTTCTTGGACATTCATCTTGTTTTGTTTGATTTGCTTTGTGTTTTTTCTTATTTCATTTCCATTCTACTTGCTGTTCAATACATATTATTTTTTTAATCTTCAATGTGTCGTATCATCTCATTGCTTTCAGGCATGTCATGTTGGGTGTTTTGTCATTCACTTGCAGCCATTGTGTGTGACAGACATGTGTTCAATTGCATTATTTAAATTGGGGGTGTAACATGTAATTGCCTTTGATATGTGGG
The DNA here is from genome assembly GCF_040938575.1 of Ambystoma mexicanum. Taxonomy (NCBI): domain Eukaryota; kingdom Metazoa; phylum Chordata; class Amphibia; order Caudata; family Ambystomatidae; genus Ambystoma; species Ambystoma mexicanum. The sequence goes on along the minus strand of NC_090927.1, from coordinate 192,651,367 downwards.
TGGGTGTGATAGTTGGTTGGGCCTTTTGGCAGGGGAGGATGGGCATTACGGACATGATTGGGGAATGTTGGGACCCAGGTGCAGGGGGGCATGGATTGGACATGGGTGGGGGCCTGCTGGCAGGTGCCCCACAGTGCTGGGGGGGTGGGGGTGGTGGGAGACATGAGTGGGGGCCTGGTGGAGGGTGCCCCTGGTGGCTGGGGGGTGGGGGTGGTGGGAGACATGAGTGGGGGCCTGGTGGAGGGTGGCCCTGCACTACTGGGGTGTGGGGGTGGTGGGTGACATGAGTGGGGGCCTGGTGGAGGGTGCCCCTGGTGGCTGGGGGGTGGGGGTGGTGGGAGACATGAGTGGGGGCCTGGTGGAGGGTGACCCTGGTGGCTGGGGGGTGGGGGTGGTGGGAGACATGAGTGGGGGCCTGGTGGAGGGTGACCCTGCACTGCTGGGGTGTGGGGGTGGTGGGAGACATGAGTGGGGGCCTGGTGGAGGGTGCCCCTGCACTGCTGGGGTGTGGGGGTGGTGGGTGACATGAGTGGGGGCCTGGTGGAGGGTGACCCTGCACTGCTGGGGTGTGGGGGTGGTGGGTGACATGAGTGGGGGCCTGGTGGAGGGTAACCCTGCACTGCTGGGGTGTGGGGGTGGTGGGAGACATGAGTGGGGGCCTGGTTGAGGCTGACCCTGGTGGCTGGGGGGTGGGGGTGGTGGGAGACATGAGTGTGGGCCTGGTGGAGGGTGACCCTGCACTGCTGGGGTTTGGGGGTGGTGGGAGACATGAGTGGGGGCCTGGTGGAGGGTGCCCCTGGTGGCTGGGGGGTGGGGGTGGTGGGAGACATGAGTGGGGGCCTGGTGGAGGGTGACCCTGCACTGCTGGGGTGTGGGGGTGGTGGGTGACATGAGTGGGGGCCTGGTGGAGGGTGCCCCTGGTGGCTGGGGGGTGGGGGTGGTGGGAGACATGAGTGGGGGCCTGGTGGAGGGTGACCCTGGTGGCTGGGGGGTGGGGTGGTGGGAGACATGAGTGGGGGCCTGGTGGAGGGTGACCCTGCACTGCTGGGGTGTGGGGGTGGTGGGAGACATGAGTGGGGGCCTGGTGGAGGGTGCCCCTGCACTGCTGGGGTGTGGGGGTGGTGGGTGACATGAGTGGGGGCCTGGTGGAGGGTGACCCTGCACTGCTGGGGTGTGGGGGTGGTGGGTGACATGAGTGGGGGCCTGGTGGAGGGTGACCCTGCACTGCTGGGGTGTGGGGGTGGTGGGTGACATGAGTGGGGGCCTGGTGGAGGGTGCCCCTGGTGGCCGGGGGGTGGGGGTGGTGGGAGACATGAGTGGGGGCCTGGTGGAGGCTGACCCTGGTGGCTGGGGGGTGGGGGTGGTGGGTGACATGAGTGGGGGCCTGGTGGAGGGTGACCCTGCACTGCTGGGGTGTGGGGGCGGTGGGAGACATGGGTGGGGGCCTGGTGGAGGGTGCCCCTGCACTGCTGGGGTGTGGGGGTGGTGGGTGACATGAGTGGGGGCCTGGTGGAGGGTGACCCTGCACTGCTGGGGTGTGGGGGTGGTGGGTGACATGAGTGGGGGCCTGGTGGAGGGTGACCCTGCACTGCTGGGGTGTGGGGGTGGTGGGTGACATGAGTGGGGGCCTGGTGGAGGGTGCCCCTGGTGGCTGGGGGGTGGGGGTGGTGGTAGACATGAGTGGGGGCCTGGTGGAGGCTGACCCTGGTGGCTGGGGGTGGGGGTGGTGGGTGACATGAGTGGGGGCCTGGTGGAGGGTGACCCTGCACTGCTGGGGTGTGGGGGTGGTGGGAGACATGAGTGGGGGCCTCGTGGAGGGTGCCCCTGCACTGCTGGGGTGTGGGGGTGGTGGGTGACATGAGTGGGGGCCTGGTGGAGGGTGACCCTGCACTGCTGGGGTGTGGGGGTGGTGGGTGACATGAGTGGGGGCCTGGTGGAGGGTGACCCTGCACTGCTGGGGTGTGGGGGTGCTGGGAGACATGAGTGGGGGCCTGGTGGAGGCTGACCCTGGTGGCTGGGGGGTGGGGGTGGTGGGAGACATGAGTGTGGGCCTGGTGGAGGGTGACCCTGCACTGCTGGGGTTTGGGGGTGGTGGGAGACATGAGTGGGGGCCTGGTGGAGGGTGCCCCTGGTGGCTGGGGGGTGGGGGTGGTGGGAGACATGAGTGGGGGCCTGGTGGAGGGTGCCCCTGGTGGCTGGGGGGTGGGGGTGGTGGGAGACATGAGTGGGGGCCTGGTGGAGGGTGACCCTGCACTACTGGGGTGTGGGGGTGGTGGGTGACATGAGTGGGGGCCTGGTGGAGGGTGCCCCTGGTGGCTGGGGGGTGGGGGTGGTGGGAGACATGAGTGGGGGCCTGGTGGAGGGTGACCCTGGGGGGTGGGGGTGGTGGGAGACATGAGTGGGGGCCTGGTGGAGGGTGACCCTGCACTGCTGGGGTGTGGGGGTGGTGGGAGACATGAGTGGGGGCCTGGTGGAGGGTGCCCCTGCACTGCTGGGGTGTGGGGGTGGTGGGTGACATGAGTGGGGGCCTGGTGGAGGGTGACCCTGCACTGCTGGGGTGTGGGGGTGGTGGGTGACATGAGTGGGGGCCTGGTGGAGGGTGACCCTGCACTGCTGGGGTGTGGGGGTGGTGGGAGACATGAGTGGGGGCCTGGTTGAGGCTGACCCTGGTGGCTGGGGGGTGGGGGTGGTGGGAGACATGAGTGTGGGCCTGGTGGAGGGTGACCCTGCACTGCTGGGGTTTGGGGGTGGTGGGAGACATGAGTGGGGGCCTGGTGGAGGGTGCCCCTGGTGGCTGGGGGGTGGGGGTGGTGGGAGACATGAGTGGGGGCCTGGTGGAGGGTGACCCTGCACTGCTGGGGTGTGGGGGTGGTGGGTGACATGAGTGGGGGCCTGGTGGAGGGTGCCCCTGGTGGCTGGGGGGTGGGGGTGGTGGGAGACATGAGTGGGGGCCTGGTGGAGGGTGACCCTGGTGGCTGGGGGGTGGGGGTGGTGGGAGACATGAGTGGGGGCCTGGTGGAGGGTGACCCTGCACTGCTGGGGTGTGGGGGTGGTGGGAGACATGAGTGGGGGCCTGGTGGAGGGTGCCCCTGCACTGCTGGGGTGTGGGGGTGGTGGGTGACATGAGTGGGGGCCTGGTGGAGGGTGACCCTGCACTGCTGGGGTGTGGGGGTGGTGGGTGACATGAGTGGGGGCCTGGTGGAGGGTGACCCTGCACTGCTGGGGTGTGGGGGTGGTGGGTGACATGAGTGGGGGCCTGGTGGAGGGTGCCCCTGGTGGCCGGGGGGTGGGGGTGGTGGGAGACATGAGTGGGGGCCTGGTGGAGGCTGACCCTGGTGGCTGGGGGGTGGGGGTGGTGGGTGACATGAGTGGGGGCCTGATGGAGGGTGACCCTGCACTGCTGGGGTGTGGGGGTGGTGGGAGACATGGGTGGGGGCCTGGTGGAGGGTGCCCCTGCACTGCTGGGGTGTGGGGGTGGTGGGTGACATGAGTGGGGGCCTGGTGGAGGGTGACCCTGCACTGCTGGGGTGTGGGGGTGGTGGGTGACATGAGTGGGGGCCTGGTGGAGGGTGACCCTGCACTGCTGGGGTGTGGGGGTGGTGGGTGACATGAGTGGGGGCCTGGTGGAGGGTGCCCCTGGTGGCTGGGGGGTGGGGGTGGTGGTAGACATGAGTGGGGGCCTGGTGGAGGCTGACCCTGGTGGCTGGGGGGTGGGGGTGGTGAGTGACATGAGTGGGGGCCTGGTGGAGGGTGACCCTGCACTGCTGGGGTGTGGGGGTGGTGGGAGACATGAGTGGGGGCCTCGTGGAGGGTGCCCCTGCACTGCTGGGGTGTGGGGGTGGTGGGTGACATGAGTGGGGGCCTGGTGGAGGGTGACCCTGCACTGCTGGGGTGTGGGGGTGGTGGGTGACATGAGTGGGGGCCTGGTGGAGCGTGACCCTGCACTGCTGGGGTGTGGGGGTGCTGGGAGACATGAGTGGGGGCCTGGTGGAGGCTGACCCTGGTGGCTGGGGGGTGGGGGTGGTGGGAGACATGAGTGTGGGCCTGGTGGAGGGTGACCCTGCACTGCTGGGGTTTGGGGGTGGTGGGAGACATGAGTGGGGGCCTGGTGGAGGGTGCCCCTGGTGGCTGGGGGGTGGGGTGGTGGGAGACATGAGTGGGGGGCTGGTGGAGGGTGACCCTGCACTGCTGGGGTGTGGGGGTGGTGGGTGACATGAGTGTGGGCCTGGTGGAGGGTGACCCTGCACTGCTGGGGTGTGGGGGTGGTGGGTGACATGAGTGGGGGCCTGGTGGAGGGTGCCCCTGGTGGCTGGGGGGTGGGGGTGGTGGGAGACATGAGTGGGGGCCTGGTGGAGGGTGACCCTGCACTGCTGGGGTGTGGGGGTGATGGGAGACATGAGTGGGGGCCTGGTGGAGGGTGCCCCTGGTGGCTGGGGGGTGGGGGTGGTGGGAGACATGAGTGGGGGCCTGGTGGAGGGTGACCCTGGTGGCTGGGGGATGGGGGTGGTGGGAGACATGAGTTGGGCATGGGTGGGGGCCTGCTGGCAGGTGCCCCACAGTGCTGGGGGTTGGGGGTGGTGGGGGACATGAGTTGGACATGGGTGGGGGCCTGCTGGCAGGTGCCCCACAGTGCTGGGGGGTGGGGGTGCAAGGGGACATGAGTTGGTGTTCATTAGTTCAAGGAGACATGTGCCTTTGCTGGGGGGCATGCCCATGGTGGGTGGGCTGCCTGCGGGACATGACCAGGGATGCAGGGTAGTCCCCTGTGGTGTGGGCTGCCTGCAGGGGCCGTGGTGGGTGTACAGGGTACACCTGGGAGGACCCACACTGTCAAATCACATGTGGAACTTCCCGCGCACCCCTGATATACATGCGGCCAGGCTATTTGCGTGTGGAACTTCCCGCGCACCCCTGAAATACACGCGCCCAGGCTATTCGCGTGTGGAACTTCCCGCGCACCCCTGAAATACACGCGCCCAGGCTATTCGCGTGTGGAACTTCCCGCGCACCCCTGAAATACACGCGCCCAGGCTATTCGCGTGTGGAACTTCCCGCGCACCCCTGAAATACACGCGCCCAGGCTATTCGCGTGTGGAACTTCCCGCGCACCCCTGAAATACACGCGCCCCCAGGCTATTCGCGTGTGGAACTTCCCGCGCACCCCTGAAATACACGCGCCCAGGCTATTCGCGTGTGGAACTTCCCGCGCACCCCTGAAATACACGCGCCCAGGCTATTCGCGTGTGGAACTTCCCGCGCACCCCTGAAATACACGCGCCCAGGCTATTCGCGTGTGGAACTTCACGCGTACCCCTGGAATACACGCGCCCCCAGGCTATTCGCGTGTGGAACTTCCCGCGCACCCCTGAAATACACGCGCCCAGGCTATTCACGTGTGGAACTTCCCGCGCACCCCTGAAATACACGCGCCCAGGCTATTCGCGTGTGGAACTTCCCGCGCACCCCTGAAATACACGCGCCCAGGCTATTCGCGTGTGGAACTTCCCGCGCACCCCTGAAATACACGCGCCCAGGCTATTCGCGTGTGGAACTTCCCGCGCACCCCTGTAATACACGTAGCCCGCTCCCCCAGGCCCGATCGCGTGAGGAACTTCACGCGAACCCCTGTAATACACGTAGCCCGCTCCCCCAGGCCCGATCGCGTGTGAAACTTCACGCGAACCCCTGATATACACGTAGCACGCTCCCCCAGGCCCGATCGCGTGAGGAACTTCACGCGAACCCCTGTAATACACGTAGCCCGCTCCCCCAGACCCGATCGCGTGTGAAACTTCACACGAACCCCTGAAATACACGTAGCCCGCTCCCCCAGGCCCGATCGCGTGAATAACTTCACGCGAACCCCTGTGATGCACGTACCCTGCTGAAATCGCGTGTTAGACTTCCCGCGCACCCCGGTATACACGCACACGTATTTTTTGTCAGCGGGTGTCCGTGTTTGTGGGTACCCCTTTGCACGTCATTTTTCCTGGAGGGCCACAGTATGGGACATTCATCATGGCAGTATATAGGTGCTATTTGTTGGCGCACCTTTTGGCGCACATTTCTTACAGCCGCAGAGACGCTACCGCCTGCTTTCTTGTGGCGGTCGTGTTTGTGCCTGTGCGCTGGTTTGAGTGTGCGCTTTTTTGCCCTATTCTATTCCATGAATACGTGTTGTAGGCGAGCGTGTGGGCGTTCCGCGCACTTGTGCCCTGTACTTCCCCCGTGACGCCCGCGTTTTGGCAAGTTGTTCCCCATTCCGAGTGTTACGCCCGTGTTCCGCCTACTTTTGTTGCGTGCGCCGCGCTATGTGCGAATTTCGCTGTGGCCTGTGCGATTTTCGCTGTGACCTGGCGCACGCTGTTAGATGGCCTGTGCGCCAACGTGCGCCACGCACTTTTTTATCGCACATCCGCTGGTTTTCTCGCGCACGGCCTTCCATGAATCGACATGCGCTGCTTTTCGTGCGATTTTCGCAATTGCACTGCGATTTTCGCTATTCCACTGCGATTCGCACGTTTTTGCCCACTTCCGCCGCGCTAATTATTCCATGAATCGGCCATATCTGTGGGTTGGGATGCTTTAAGACATTTTCCATGGTAGAATATGAGCTTTGAACTTTATAAGAGAAAACAAGGGCTGGGGGAACTAGATGAATTGGTGAAGCCATATAAGTTGGCGGAAGAGGTTTATATATCGTTGCCTGTCTGTTGTTAATATGTCTTCTGTGATTGGTGCTAAGCAATCTCTTGATTCCGACTTACACTCTAGGGCTGAGAGAGATCTGTTTTGTACTAGACATGCTTCTTGAGAGCGAGGTGAGAAATCAGGCACATTATTGGCCAACTGGCTTAAATTCAGAGAAAAGGAAAAGCAAGAGCTATTTATTGCCGACGATGATGGATCGATCTTGAGGAGGAATGAGGACATTCTATGAATCTATATAGTGATGATGGGCATATTACGGAGATTGGGTTTCTGGGGTCTTGGACCGTGTTGTTCTTCCGAGGCTACAAGGACATGACATGCTCAATCTCGATGCAGATGTCTCTCTAGATGAGGTTATTGATTCTCTGGAGATAATGTCTTCTGGCAAGTGACCAGGGCTTGATGGTCTTCCGATCGAGTTCTATAAGTCCTTTAGTGGTGTTATTTCCCCTTTTTTGTGCGTTTATGTGCAGAAATTATACAGGAGGAGGCAGTGATGGATGCTATGCAGTCCGCACTGATCACTGTGATTCCTAAGCCGGACAAGGACCATTCCGTTTGCGCTAATTTTACAGCCGATATCATTGCTAAACGCAGATGTTAAGCTTTTGCCGAAAGTATTTGCAAGGAGATTTAATAGCTTGCTGCCAAAGCTTGTCCACACAAATCAGACAGGGTTTGGTTATGGCAGGAATAGCTATGATAATCTGATGGAGTTGTTGAACGTTAGCCAACCTAGGAAGGAAGCCGCCGAAGCTTTTGCAGCTGTCAGTACTGATGCTGGGAAAGTGTTTGACAGGGTGAACTGAACTTATCTCTGTCAAGTCCTGCTTAAAATAAACTGCAGGCATTGGTTCTTGCGTCTCTTTAATGCATCGTATAATGGGGCTAATGCTGCGGTGTCCATCAATGGTTTTACCTCAGATTTCTTTTGCCATTAGAAGAGGTACACAGCAGGGCTGTCCTTTGTCGCCTATGCTTTTCAACTTGTTCATAGAGCCGTTGGCTGCTGTGCTCAGAGCGCATCAGGGTATACGAGGGATTCCATTTGGGAGTTGTGTTTCTAAGGTGCTTTTACATGCTGGCGATCTATTTGTGCTACTCTCAGATCTAGAAAGCTCTTATGAGGAGTTGATGTTATCTTTGCACATGTTTGGCGAAATCTCTGATTATAAGGTTAAAATTGATAAGATGTTGATCTCCCCTATCTCGTCTTCATGTCACAGGGCCCTCTTTGATGCGGGGTAAAATGCTTGGTCCCCGGGTGGTTTTAAGTATTTGGGTTTCCAGGTCACTAAGGACGTGAATGAATTCCTAGGTTTGATCATTGGGCTTAAGCTTGCGGATATTGCAGTGCTATGTCTCTCTTTGTCACTTAATTAGTACAATGAAGGTGACCCCGCTGCCCAAGCTGCTGTATGTGTTTAGTATGGATTGGGGTCAGTGCAGAGCGTTCTGGACCGGGAGGTAAGTGGGGAGGGATGGAAAGAGTAGGGCAAGGGTGCACGATAACTTTGAGGTGGTGGAGGCATGGGGAGGCAGCAGGGAGAGTGCTCCTGTTGCCTCCATACAATTAAGATGGGGAAGGGACTCGGGTGGCTGAAAAAAGCAGGCAATACTCAGTGGGTTCTTGCCCGCTTTCCCAGCCACCTGATTGGCTGAGAAGCCCTTCCCCGGGTGCGAATGTCCATTATGGCTCTATTTTATCCTTTTCCATTGATCTTCATTGTCACTGCTGCTAGGTTTGAAATCGGAAGAATTTTCAACATAAAGGAGCATGAAGGAGGTCATTAAGAACTTCCCATTTAAGTGCTCTGCAGCGCCCATTTTTCAGATGGTTAGAACAATGTCTTTGGATTATCAGCACATTTTAAAGGACTTGTTAGATGACTTCTCCAAAACAAAGAAACAAATGCTGGTCAAGGGGCACAGCGAGTAGAGCGCTCGCTTTGACATCCGTGCAGAGCCTGCTAACGCAGGTTCGAATCCCAGCAGGACCAAACTCAGCCTTTCATCCTTCCGAGGTCGAAAAATGAGCACCACACACCATGGGTAATAATAAGCAGCACTCAGACACCTCAGGGCTCGTAGCGCTATATAAATGCCAAGTTATTATTATTATTAAGGGCCATATGAAAGTGTTCCTTCTCTGAAATATTATACTAAGCAAACAGTTGACAAGTATCGTAACTCATCATGGTGTACTTTATGACATATATTTAATAAGTAAGCAGGGGTTCAGAACTCTCAATGTGCCCCACATCAGACCACCCTAGACAGATTTGCTTTTAAAAATACACATGCTGGATTGACTCCCAGAATGACAATAAAAAAAGCAGGACTGGATGAGCTTCTCAGATGGAACATGGAATATATTTCAAGCTTCATCGCCCAGACTCTGCCCATTTTATATCACTTTTCTCCTGTGTTCAATTGCCGTGCTACTGTGACGTCACCCTAACAATCCAGCTCCTCGATCAAAATTCAACAAGAGGCTGTAACAAACCAGTGCCTCTGAGGAAGGTGATTTCGAAAGTCTTTGGGAGCGGATCCATTTCCATCAATAAAGAGGAGACATTTTCTCAGAGAGGGGCAAAGGTTTTCCTGGGGAAATGGGGGATCCCATTAAAGTCTATGAGCATTTTTATGATTAGCGTAAGCGTGGAAGTGAATTTGTGGAGACCAACAGAATCCTGACATTAGGGACTAGCGAACTAGGCACGTTGAAATGTGGTGTTATTGTACTAACTGGGTCTATAATATCTGACCTTATGGTGGTATTGGGACATGCCTAAATCTAGCTTTCTTCTGCATAATGGAATCTGGGCTTACTGGGGTAATGAAGTTAAATGCCTCCAGAGAGGTTTAGAGAACACAGAGACTCAGGGGGCAAGGGACATTGGCAAGCGGCGTGAAGGGATATCTGCAGGTGGTTGATGGGTGGCAAGTGTTACAGAGTTTATCACTCCTCGCTGGCCCCCTGTGCCAGATGGACCCAGTGTGGAAGCTGGCAAATTATCCCTCCTAAGCCACGCTCCCTGAGCGAACCCACCACCAGGGTCCCCTCAAATAGTAGATTCATCATGTGTTTGTTTATAAGAGTGGGATACGTCCAGACTTCTCATAGAACAGCCAGACATGAGCAAGGTCAGTACAGCACTTGCCACGTACACTAATAAAAAAAGGCTCATCCATGCTAAGAGGGGGGTGGAACAAATGGAGAGAATGTGGGGAAAATGAATCACAACCAATCACAGAGCTAAAACAGAATAAGAGAATTGCTCAAACAATCCCCTGCAAGGTTAGTCCATTTAGAAAGTTCCTGGCCCAATAATAGGGAGCATGAGGGAACAGATCTGGGCAGAGTGGGGCTAGGGAGATGGTTTACCCACAGACACAGAGCAGACAAGTAGGAGAAGCCACAACTTACTGAGAGCTTTAGCTCAGTCCCTGACCCGAGACTGTGTGCCAAGAGCACAATCTGCCAAGAGGCTGCTGGGGACAGTAGCCCAGCCACTGCTCGAGAACAGATAAATAAGAAAGAGTACAGTTACCCTGCTGAGAGCCATCACCCAAGCGCTAGTAGGAACCCAACACCACAAGAAGATAACACATCGAGTATGGTGAACGCTTCGGCTCTGGTGGGAGACATCTCGCTAGAGGGTGATCATTTCAGCCTGACGACAGTCCTGGCAAGGGTGAAGAAATGCTTGCTGGCAAAAGTCACTGCAAATACCCTGCATGTGGGAACTAAATCCCTGCTGGTACAGAATCTGCAAGGGTTCTGTCACTTGTTGCTCTCCAAATGTTTTACACTACAGCTCCCATGATCCCTCACTATTACCTATGCTGGCTAAGGCTGGCGGAAGTGGTAGTCCAAAACATCTAGGGAGCCAAAGGTTGCAGACCTCTGCGTAAGGCAATGAGGAATCCTGTGTTCTTGCTTATATGAGTGTGCTGTGTCTACACCAAGGAACCTGGTAAGGTGACCTATGTGATGAGAGTAACCAAAGAGGAACGAAATAAGCTTACTGGGCTCTATATCCATGAAACTGACAGTGCCATGAACTCCAAGGCACTGTAGCCCTAGGCCTGTAGGGTAGGGAATGTGAACTTAAACATTGCACCTAAGTCTTTCTCCTCCATCCTAACACTAGTAGCCACAGCTCTATGTTTTGAGATTACTTGAAACACTGAGGTCCTATAGGTATTCTCCCAACCCAACCTGCTGTTCAATAAAAGGGTTTCACTTAATTTTCAGTGTCCTGATTGTTGTGTTGGTCCAACACCTTCATGCGTTGCATAATGCAATCTGGTCTTACTGTGTTCAGTGGGTGTACAGACTTCTGGGCTTAGTATACTAACCAGGCATATTAACGTTGGCTTCACTGTGATAAACAGCAATAATGTAACATGATTTTGCCGTGATTAGAGGGCTTAATGGAATCCAACACTGCTTTGCTAAAGGGGCTTAATGGAATACAACACTGCATGGCTTGCTTTGTAATTGCAATTGGTTATTTGTAACGCGCTTAATACCCAGAGGTTTCTAAGCGCGGACCTGAGGATCGAACATGTGTTGCTCCACGTCGTCTTGCTTTCAAGACGAGCACGTTGCCCCGAAACTATCCTCCCTTTTGCCCAAAGGAATCTGGCATGACTTTCCTATTTGGAATTTGGTATCTGGGCATACCGCAGTAGACACTGACCTTGCTGTGGTGAGTGATCAAAATGGAATCAAGCACAACTGTTTCAACTGGGCACAATATAATAATATATGATAGGTTATTTATAACGCACTTAATACCCAGAGGTTTCTAAGCGCGGACCCGGGGATCGAACCTGTGCTGCTCCATGTCGTCTTGCTTCCAAGGCAAGGACGTTGACACTGAGCTATCCTCCCGTGCAATAACCAGTAACCAGGAGCTACAACTGGGTAACGAGGAGCTAGTACATAGCGTTATGCAAACCTAACTTCCACATAAAATGTAAACACATTGGGCCTCATTATAACTGTGGCGGCCACGGTATGAACGGCGCCAGTAAGTCACCATTCATACCGGGCCGCCACATTACGAGTTCTGCTCACGGGTCCCTGACAGCCCGCCAGGTCTTACCTGGCGGGCTTTGCTGCACCCGCGAGCAAAACACGTGATTGCACCAACACCCTATGGGGTAGAATAGGGATCGGCAGCCCGGCATTACCACCTCACGCGAATGGGCAATTACCGACCCACTCACCTCGTAATGGGCTGGTTATTGCCCAATCGTGGGAGGCGGTGCCGGAGGCGAGCATGGCGGTACAGGCCATACAGGCCCAGCTATCGCCATGCTCGTAATGAGGCCCATTGTATCCATTATTTATGAGCCCTTATGCTTTAAATGTCCCATCGATCTGTCCTAATGTTTATTTATAGATTGTCCCAAATGCACAGAGTTAAATTCACTTAGTTGTGTTTGTTCGGCATCAGTTGGCCTTGGTAGCCAAAAGTAGCTCCTGGTATCAGTTGGTTTTAAGCCAACAAGACTCTTCTAGGCTATAAGCAGTAGCTAAATAGCTCCCAGCTCCCCTCAATTTCGAACCATACGATACCATACCCAGTTCCAATCAGTTCAGGCACACAAAGCTCTTACTAGGGTTTCCTTTCAGAAACCCAGCAAACGTGCATGGCTCTATACGGTTATTTCCAACCTGAAAGGGCAGGAAGACTGACAACAAAGAAGAAAGTATTCAAAAAGGGATTATGCCTGTAAAAAAATGAGAGGTGCATGAAACTGCACAAGAAAAGCAGTAAAGAATAGCTCCCTGCACATCACAGAAATAACTACAATGGTATTTAGAGAAAAGGTAAGGGCCCATAATGTGTCCCTGAAGCACTCCAATTAAGGTGACTTGTGCTGAAATAAAATAAAAAATGCCTTTCCCATTTTCTTTATCAGAGTCTATTTCTGGAAGCGCTGCCTTTGCTCAATGGTGGCCTTTCAGGAAATAGAGCATGTGCAAATTGCCACAGGAACAGGACCTGGGCTGGTGGAGGAGGTTGGGCCAGTTGCCAAGAGCAGGTAAGGAGGAGGTGGGTTTGGAGGTCAAAGGAGGTTTGTTTAATGGGATAGGGATTGCGGGTGTGCCAATATGATGGATTGCCATGTGGTGAGGGTGAAAACACCCTGGCATGTTTTATTTTTATTAAATGAGTAAAATGATACAGCTCCTTCCATCTCTGAAAGAAAGGGAACTCTGCTAATCTGATCTCCCTTTCATAAACTCCATACCTAAAGCATAGTGAACACCTGTGCTCTGCTGAATCAGTGTCCTGATGTGCAGCTCCTGCTCTCCAGTGGCACACAGCAGGTGGTTCTGGGGTCACAGGTGACCTCTCGACAGCTACAGTGACAGCCAAAGTCAGTAAAGCGCAAGGACTGGATTTAAGACATGCACCCCTGCTATCCTGGTGGCATGTTAAACTGTATATTTATGGCATAACCGAATTTAAGGTTTCGCGGCTAGTATCCCTCATCTAAGCCATATCAATTTGACATCACACATGTGTTAGCCCTGTCTGCACAGCTCATCTGTGCAACAGTTATTGCATGGCCCCAGCTAGGCTGTCTTTGCTGCTCCCAGCAAGACTGTAGCTCTGGGGCTTTCCTCTCTTTGTTCCATTGTGAGGGCAGGCAACTCCCTCCCCAGAGAGACAGACACTCCACAGTAAGTTGTCCTGGGAAAAGGAATCAAAGGGCACACCCATTTACAAAAGGTGTTGCCTCACACCAGGGTGCTGCATACCAAAAGAGCCTTTGATTGTATTGAGAAGAGAAAGGGGGGTTAGTGTAGATAGAGGCAGCTCCTTACAGCTTGAGGAAGGGTCCACCATCTTGTTACCCTCTGCCTCTAACTTACCTTCTTGTCCCCTCCACTTCCACTTTGGGTGTGATGTTAGAAGCCAAAGTCCACTTGTCTCAGGAACAGGTTTAAGCCGAGTGGGGATAGGGAGATTGGCAGGCTTGCTTTTGTCCATCACCTCTACACCCTAGTCATTAAAAGAAGGGGCCTCCCACTTCTTCTTTGAAGCATCTCTAGACTTCAAACCGTCAAGAAGATTATTTTGTACCCTAACGGGAGAGCAGTCCTTTCGAACGTCCTCCAGTTGTGAGGTGGAGACAGGTAGTCCAAGGCAGAGACAAGCTGTTCCCTAACGATCCCCATGGTACATTGGGAGTGTCCTGCTGCTGGAGCACTAGTGCAGGCCACATTGCTGCCCAGGACACCACTATACTGAGGGACCCCTGAAGCTGTGTGCCAGCCTCTCTCGCGTTTGATAACCCGAAAAAAAGCACTACTCTTGCCACTGAGACTCACAGCTCTTGAGAGTCAAGACAGCTAGCATTCTTGTACTTTTACCACTGAACCACTCCGAGCTGTGATTTAAGCTTGTATTACACCGTTTTGAACAAACAGGTCCCTAAAGTGCTGCTTTTGGTAGATACTGATTTTCTAACCGAAGTTCAGCCCCTTCAAACCTGTTTGTCATTGCACTGTGCTAACTAAAGCGTGTTGTTGCCTCGACATGAACAAAGAAGCATTGCTGCACTTGCATTTCTCGAACCGCTGTTTGAACCACTCGTCGATGATTGAACTGACCCTAGTGCTCTTCTCGAACTGCATTGAACTGGCTCGCGTTGCACATTCTGACATCACACCGTCCACCATTGAGCCTCGACCATCAAACCGAACCAGGTGGTCTCCATGAACCACATCAATTGAGTAACGCTTTGAACTGCAGCATACTTCCGTTTGACCACGGCTCGACATCCACTGGCAGGCCACAACAGCCTTATTCTGAACCAAATCAAACCAGGCAACAGCGCTGAGAATCCTGGTGAACTGTTGTGAAACTGGAAAGAAACTGCAAAGGCTGTCCCCTTTGTACATTTTGGACCTAGAGATTGACTAGTTCACACAAATCCCTTTTTCCAACTCAAGAACATATACTTTTTGATCATTGTGGTTTTAATTGCCCCCCATACCCCTGTCTCATTACCCCGAGTGCTGCATCTGGCTATCTTGCATATGATGTAGTTTTCCTGCAGGGGTGGATTTTGTAAGTGTTTTCTATTTAATTTCATTGCACATGGAGTGTTTAATTAAAGTGTATATATTTTGTATAGAACCTTCTTTGGACATGCCTTTATTTTGGACTGTTATACTTTGCTGTTTAGGTTGCTTCTGAACCACATTCACAGCCCTCTTAAGAGCATAGCCTTCGCTCGGCCCACGTTACAACAAAAGGCGAAGGAGGTATATGTCTTAGCTGTGCCTGGTCTTCCTTTATGATTGGGTTCACTCTTAGTTTGTAGAAGTGTGAGTGCTGAGTAGCCTCATTAGTGTCTACTCATCCATGTACTCCTGAGCCCTGCAGGGCAGAATTCAATTAATCACAGTCTCCCCAACACAGTGCAGGCTCAGCATGATGGTGATTGCACGGGGTGTTCCCCATACCTACAGGAGGCTCACCATGATGTCCCGGGAAGAGGGGGGGCAACACTGAGGGACCTGCGGGGAGATTGCCATGGTGCATGGCCACAGCAGGAAAGGGAGGCCAGTGAAAATCAGGTTCAGTAAACCGGGCCTGCCACCTTGTATTATTGAGCCAAAAACAATGGCGGAAAGAAACTTGGATGGGCGATCCCTGCATGGGTAACCCAAGGGTATGAATGGTGCACCCCAAACAAAGTGATTTAAGAAGGGGAGTGAGGTTAAAATATCACACACTGCAGAAATCAGCCAGGGTCCAGGGCATCAGCCGATCGGAGATTGTATTGAAATCAATGAAGGAAAGTGGAGAGGAAAAAACCTTTCTTTACACACACGCTGACTACTTCGCATGTAGCCCCAGCAACAGTTAATTCAAGTGCTTTAATAATTCACTCTAATGATCATAATATGAAAGAAAGCATATGAAACCCACTAAAACTATTTTATTTGTAACAAAATCCGATTCCCCACTCATTTTAAATGAATTATTAACATGGAAATCTACAACAGGGCTGAACAACATTACAGTTTGCTTTATTTAAACATGCTCTAATTAAACATCTACCTTATTTAAAAGCAATCAACTTTTTATAATAATTAAAATAAATCCTTGGGTTTTTTACAGTTCCACTTTGGAAGGAATGCAAAGAGGTTGGACACAAGCAAGCTGTTATCTGGGACCTGAACGGGAAAGAACCCTTAACGGAAGCACCAGAAGAAGGAGTATATGGGAACTAATGTTTGAGTATTTAGGGGTGTGCAGTTAATATGGGCGACAAAGCCAACACAAAATCATGAACACAGTAACGTGGACACAGCTTTTGACACCATGACCCAACCCTCTAATATCCCTTGTTTTTAAAATCAGTTACAAGAAAAATATATGTTAAAATAGGAAAATATGTATTGCTTTAGATTATTCATTAATTTTAGGTTTTGTCATAATCACAGTATTAAATAAGCACTTGGTTCAGTACCTGTTCAAACACACAGGACACACATTTGGGATTACACTGCCCTGTATGACAAAGATTCGTGAGCGAAAGGATTGCGCTTGGGCTTGTTTGCATACTCAAAATGCTTCACCCTGTGTCTCTGAAGTGGAGGTGAACTTCCACTGGGTGGCGCTGTGGCGTGTGTGACTTGACTCAAATGGCTTATTCTACTTTCACATTTCAGCTGGAAGGGCTTCCTTCAAGCATTTTTAAACCCATCATAACTTTTCTGGTGTTTGCTACACATGCCCCAATGCTCCAACCACAGGAGTGTCAGGCCATACTGCACTTATGATCCCTAATAAGGATGAAAATTATATGATATGCAGTTGTCTCCTGTTGTCCATGAAATAATCTAAAATAAAAAAACGAAAGGACAAATGACCAAATTGTTTTGGTCGAAAAACAAAATAACTTTTCGCTTTTAGCATTTAATTTGTATAATTAAGTGGGGGGAGAACCCCCGCCCTTCTCATCTCGCCCACTTACCTTAATGAATACCGTTAACCCACCCCCACCTAATATTTACTTAAAAAAATGCTAAAATCCCAACCAAATTCGACCAAAAAGACTTAGTCATATCTACCTCCTTTTTTATGCATTTGGTCATTTTTACAGATACCGTTTTCTGCAATCATGAAAACTGTCTTTCTTGGGTTGATGAAGCTATGTATAAAATAGCGTTGCCCTCCGAAAAGAAAGACATTTTCAGGAGCGAAATGCTTAGATTTTGGATAATGTGCATACCCACAATGCTTTGCTCACATGGCACTGAACGAGAGTTTCATTTCTAGTGATTTGCTACTGAGTGGCGCTGTGGCATGTGCAACATGGCTTAAATGGCTTATTCTAATTTTACATGTCAGGTGTGGGTGGTTTTCCAAGCCTTTATAAAACCACTATAACTTTGCTGGTGTTTGATACACATTCCCCAAGGCTCCAACCAAACAGCTGTCAGACTATAATACACTGATGATCCTTAACATGGAAGAAACTGGAATGCAGTCGTGTGTAGCTTTGGCTGAAGAAGCTCTCCATAATGTAGCACACCGCTGTAAGGAGTTTCCTTCCATTTGGGCTAATTTGCAGAACCACAATGCTTTGCTCATCGGGTTCGGAACTGGAGGTGAACTTCCAGTGATGGCTACTGGGTGGAGCTGTGGCATGTGTGTCTATTTAAAGTTGCACTTATTGAGTGGATTATAAATTTGGTGGCATGCAATGACTACACATGAAAATTTCCCCAAAAATATGGACTTGATTGAATTGTTTTGAAAAATTGCATGGTTTTCATCAATGGGGAGCAAAGTTACTACATTGGAGAACATTTCTGTTGCATCTGCAGCCTGAACCGCCAGAAACATTTTTGGCAAAGTTTTATTATGAGTTGTGGCAATGTCGTCCCGAAAGTGTGCTTTCCCAAATATAAATATTGCCCTAAGTAGTCAAAAAAATATTATCTCCGTTCAGTGGACCCTCTCTGGCCTCTTTGCCTGGTGAACCACAATGGCGCTAAAGTGCCCACCGGGGCAGGCTGCAGTCCAGGTGCCGTGCCACTTTTGGTAGTTTGTTGGTGCCCGGGGCATGGCTGAATGCTATGGTATCTCTCACCCCGTCTTGGGGTTGGTTGGCCTTCATCCGGTCATTGGTTGTCAGGTGTCTTACCCCGCCATGGGGTATGCTATCTCTTACCCCTTCTTGGGTTTGTTTGACTTTTTCCCTGGTTAGGGTCTTCTGATCTCTCACCCTGCCATGAAGTGTTAACGGGTCTTTCCGCCCACCTCCTAGGAACCGCTGAGTACCTTCTGTGTCGTGGTGGCATTCCTTGGAGGAAGCCGTCTCTTGGCTGTTGCAGGACCATGAGCCGGCCTCCTCCGCCTCTACCCATGTCAGTCCATCACACCAGGCTCCTCTTCAGCCCTCGTCTGCCTGGTTCGGTGGTATGGTTTACTGCGGGCGCTGGATCCCCGCCTCTGTTTTGGGCGTTGCTTCTCTATTGACCTGGTCTAACCCATCTGCCACTGAACCGGTTTGGTGCTACGAGAGTTCTGCAGGCTCTTCAGTTCCTTTTCATCTGACACCTTCTGTGTCGGTCCACTACTTGACTCCACCCTCCTGGAGGACATTCTCCTCTCATGGCTCACTCAGCAGGACTTCCACTTCTCGTTTCTTCTCCTCTTTTGTTGCTCTTGCATCATCCTTAAAGTTCAAGGTGAAACGAGATTGGATTTTCCATTCACTTTGTGTTTGGCATAATGATTGTCGGATACAGGGGTCAGAAACCGTGCCAGCCATTTCTAAAGGATCATAGGAGCAATCATACTGCTCAATGTCCACATAGCCAACAAACAAATGGGACTTTTCAAATGATGGAGAATTAATAAAATCCCTTTCTGGGGATTCCTTGTTCACTAAGGTGGAGTCGCCCCAGTCGGAACCCGCTTGTCTTGTCACTTAGGGGTTTAAAGCATAGCGGGCTCATCTTCCTAGTTCCAAAGTGCGTGGCTCCTCCTTGGGGAGTGGGGACAAATTTCCTGCATTCATTGCAGTATTTTGTATTAATGTATTACAGATTGGTGTATCTTCATCACGGATGCGGACCTGATGGCTGGCCCTGCGCGATGTTCACTTGGCCCACTGCCATCCCAAGATGGCTGCCGCCATGTGCTTGCACTTGCAGCCTGCTTTGCTGTTTCATTCCTCTCCAGGCTGCTGGAGGCGAATTGGCTGCTTATTCTATATTAATGGCCAATCAGGGTGAAGCCGGCTCCCCACTAAGGCCCACATGAAGGCCGGTTCCTGTCTAGCCTGTCCGGCCATGGCCGGTGGGCGAGCCACAGCCCTTTCATCTGTGCAGCTGCCCCCATTGCATTCTTCAAGGCTCCCTCTTGCCGTCCTACAAGAATGTCATTTGCGGGTAAGCTTTTGATCTACCAAGTGCATTTTTCATTGACACTTTCTCATTCCCATGCAACCTCTTGCACCACGAGGTGTGCCCTGCCACTCTTGGGGTCTCTCACTGCGGTCCGCTGCTGCAGAGTGGATTCGATGCTCTGTCCGCATTACGCCTTTGTTTCCACTACAACATGCCTTTGACTCCATCATCTTGCACCAGCGCCACACTTTGTACTTTTGGGTCGCCACCATGCTAACTCAGCGTTATGCCACTTTTGCACAGCCCTGCTGCAATGCTTCCTTTTTGGCGTAATCATGCACTTTGCCACATGACTCTGCCAGACTTTGTACAAATTTGCAGGCACATGAGTGTTTGACTTCAAGTTCCATCCTGGGCCTGTACCCTCCCTCTTGGCCTGACGCCACTTTGACTACTGCGGCCCTTGGTGTGAATAATCTTCGAATTGTCTTCCTCTGTACTATCTCTCCCCAGTGTTGTGATTCTGTTATGGTCTTTGTGCACTTTTGTTCTCGAGGCTCTTATACCTATCCTCCCTCTCATTTCTCACCTCGTGTTGCTTTGAGTTGTTGCCCACCGTACCATTGTTGCTGGCTTCCTATTTCTGCTCCCTATGGTTTTGCGCCACTATGCATTCACTGCGTTCTTTCTATTGAACTGCCTGCGTCATCATGTCACTCTCTTCCTTGAGCTGTTCTTCCTACATATACCTGCTTACCTGTTGTAGTCCCTCACCCTAGGCGAGGCAGCCTATGGTTGCGTGTACCCTTTTTGTTCTACATAGTTGATGTAGCCCCTCTCACCTTTCAGTTGGCAGTCCAATTTTTGCACCTTGCACTCTTACCTGATGTCTTGTTGCTTCACTGGATGTCGTGACGTAGCCCCTCAGTCCACGAGGCAAGGCTTTCCCAGTCTGCAGTCACTCTTACCTGATTGTGTCAATTGCATGTCTGATTTTTTCATTAAATGCAGTTTACCCACTTGTTCCTTCACTTTTTACTTGTCTTGCTTTGTACGCCATCTCCTCCCTCCCCAGCACTTCCCTTCCTCCCTTTCCCATTTTCATGTTCAGCACTTGCAAGTTCTAAATCGTCTCACAACCTAGTCAGAGCATTTGTGTTTGTTTCCTCCCTTCTACCCCCTCCTGCACTTCCCCTCCTCTGCCTCTCCCCTGTTCTCATGCTTTAGCAGTTGCACGTACCGAATGCTTCAAGAACGTTTAAGAATGTTTTTGTTTTTGTTTTATTCCTTCTTCCCCATCCCTATTCCCCCATGTTCTGATGCGCCTTAAAACACAATTTTGCTGTATAGTGCATATTACAAATAACCAATAAATAAAATAAAAACTGTATTGCATATGATGGTTGGTGTATGAGTGTATGGTGTATGAGTGTATGGTGTTTAACTGAATTACATAGGGTGTTTGAGTGTGTGGGATATGTGTGGCATATGTCATGTGAGAGTATGCCATATGATTATATGATATATGTGCTTATGCCTTTCTAGTGAATGGCATATGAGCGCATGGCATATGCCTGTATGGCTTATGAATGTATGGCACATGGTGTATGGTGTATACGTGGCAAATGAGCGTTCGGTATGTGGGCATCTGGCATAGGAGTGTCTAGCATATTAGTGTATGGTGTATGAGTGTATACTGTGTGAGTGCATGTCATGTGAGTGTATGTTATGTGAATGTGAGGCATATGAGTGTGTGTGTTGCATATGAGAGTGTGAGGTCTAAATGTGGTCTGCATAGTTGTGTGGCATAAGAGTGTGTGGCATATATGTATGTGCTGTAAGGCTGTGTGCTCTGTAAGAGTGTTTAGGGCTAAAACTGTATGGCATAAGTGTGTGCCAATAGAGACAGCATTTATCACAAACGTGTGTGGCGTAACAGTGTGTGGCATAATAGCATATGGTCTAAGGCCATGTAGCATAAGATTGTGTGGCTTAAGTGTGTGTGGCGGAAAGGTGTGGTGTAAGTCATATGTATAAGTGTCTGACATGTGAGTGTATATCATATATGTAGCATGGAAGTCATATGAAATGCGTATGTGTTTTTATACCTGTAGGAGGCATACAGGAGTTTTAATTCTCACACATGTATGCACTTTACATCTCCTAAAGGTCTCACATACATATGAAAACTCACATCAAAGTCAGTCTTTGTTGTGAGTTTTCATATGTATAGTAGTGTACATGTGGCATACAAAAAGAGTGGATTCCCGTTAGGTCTTTCACCACCAGACTTTATTGGTAGTACATAACCACAATAGTGGGAGGCAGGCTGAACAGTTTCTGTGGCTCAAGATACTTCTAGTATGCTGGATAGGGAAAGGACCTGCTACGGGGAGTGAGTTGTACCATGACCTGAGGGAACAGTTGCCAGTCTTGGGGTGTTAGCCGGGAGCAGGTTCTCCAACAGTGGTCCAGACAGGGACGTCATTCATTTAGGGGTCATCAGGGGTCGCAAGTGCGACCCCTGAGGTCTCCCTTGCTACCCCTGTGGTCTCCCTTGCTACCCCTAAAATAAATGTTTCAAAACTAAAACATTTTCCTTTCTTTCTAAATGCAAACTCCTGGGCTGTGGCCAGTGCCATGTGGCTCTGCTTCTGGAGTGCCTGGCTTTCTTGTTCAGGCCTCTTAATAAAAATGTTTTAAAAAAACAAGGGTTCCACAAGTCTAACACTTTCAGAAGTGACCCTAAATAAGATAGAATAGGAATAACAAATAATTTGTCTTTCTGAAATTCTATACAATAATTGCTAAACTCATTAAATGTTTATTTCAGACACACTTCATGGGGTGAGTCACTGATTTAGACTGCTATTAAACACCTCAAATCAGCCTTTCATCCTTCTGAGGTCGATAAATGAGTACCAACACAGGTTGGGTGATATTGTATGTATATTTGTTCTATATGAAGCGCTTAAGCGTAAGTGCTATATAATAACACATAATTATCATTTGGTCATGGACGTCTGCTTGCATTCACAGTCATTTGGTAATATGGGCCTATACACACTGACCTTAACGCTACATATGCTGACACATTCTTGTACGAAATGTATATCACATTATAGTGATATTGTAACCATATTTTTCGTAGTGTACTTAGGAACAATGCTATGTGATGCAAGATCATGTTCCATCACTTCACGTGATATCACTTCGGGGTGGGGTCAAATGACATCACTTCCTGTGATGTCACCAGAGGTCAAGGGTCGTGTGATGTCACTTCTGCTACCCCTGGCATTTTGGTGAAATGACGCCCCTGGGTCCAGAGGTGGCAAGGGAATGCACAATGGGAGGCAGTGCTTGCAGAAAGAGATGCACGCTGCAACAAGCCACCTGGCAGGTGGTCTGTGATGGTGGGAGCACGTAGCAGGCAAGAAGCAAAGAGAGACGTCTGCTTTCGGGAGCAGCACTAAGATGGTCCCAAAGTGTAGAGCTACCAAACATCACTTGCTATGAAGCAAACTCCCCAGTGCTTCCGGGTAGATTCTGTAAGGCATGCGTTAGCACTGCATCCATCAATACGCTGTCCATCACCTCTGCTGTCTATACGCTGTTCCATCCAATTCCTATCCTTAAAAGCAGGGGGGCGGGGCTCAGTGGCTTGAGGATACTGAATCCTCACAAAAAGTATGAAACATGCATCTCCTATCCGTTTCCTATGTATATAATAAACTTGTGACATGTGATTGTACAGTTCAAATAGAAGATGCACATTCATTGTGCGAAAGCATGAAATAAAGAAAACTATAAAATCTTAAAATTGGCCTCAGTTTCAGAGATTCTTTTACGACAGCAGATTTTGATGAGATCTAGGTGCAGGCAAAACATCTCGAAAAACTAAGCAGCCAAATACGAGATGATTGGGCCAAACAATGTGTTTTATCCTATGGGAAAACCCCATGATAGAAAGTGTTCAAAATACAATTAAAACACATTCTGTTAACTATTCTGAAATGTTTCCATGTGAGGGGGGGATGCCTCGAAAATTTACTCTGACAATGCTTCTGAATTTTCTATGGAAAGGTTCAAATGTTATAATGATAATGATGTGTTATTTATATAGTGTCTTAATCCAAAGCGCTTTACAGAGCACATATTTACATACAATATCACCCACCGAAATTGCTACTCATTTATCGACCTCGGAAGGATGAAAGGCTGAGTTGGTCTTGCCGGGATTCGAATCTGTGACCTGCAGATCACTCTCAGATTGCAGCAGCGAGCGCTCAACCCGCTGAGCTATCTTACCGCCGATTATTAGGGAATATTATTTTCTGAAACCCAACAGATAATTTGACTTAACTTTAACTATGATATGCATAGCTTACATGTAATGTTACATCAAAGGTTACATAGGGAAAATGAAAAAATGATTTCGCTATATTCACCAGCTCTGGCAAGCGTCTGATAGTGCCTGATCCAATTAAGCACGGCAAATGTCAAAATGCATGGAATGGTTCGGAAGTTATGAGTAGTGTAGAAATATGCATTTTTCCACAAAGGAGATCCCCATATAGAAAATGAATGCTCAGAACACGATTTTTCAAAATGGTCCGACTTGATGGTTCTCATGACCTCATACTGTTTACTTGACTCTAGTGTAAACACTTTTAAAAATCGATTCAGCCGAACAGGAGACATAAACTCCAGAAAAAACACAAAATGTGTCTATATGTTTAAATGTGCAGTATAAAAAAGCTAAAAAACATTGAAATATATGCAAGACATTTCCTATAACAGCGAAGTTAACTTCAAGATGTACCCTTTACCAAGTCCCATTCTAACTAAAATGACTACAAGGAATCACTTGCAAAAATGTGTAGAAATTTTAGAGATATAAAACACCTTCAAATATATACGATAGGAACATTCAGGTCACAGTGTACCTTTTATTATGAAGCACAATTCCAAATACATTACTTTGAGGAATCACTTGTGTAAAAATATATGAACTGTAAAGCGTTGGCAAAGCCAATACATTTGCCCTTTGTAGTTGTTAATTGTCAAATGGCCACATATGTAATTGCTATCCCCAATCAGTTGTGCACAAATTTAGGAAAAAACAAACATTGTCAAAACAAGTAAAGTCGGAAGTGTTAGTAATCGAGATTTAAAAAAGGTTTAGAAATAAAATTGAGAAAAACAAAAGCTAAGGTTACTTATACAACTAAAAATTTACTTCTACAAACATTGGAAATATCCGCATTAAGGTTGATCATATTATTTAACATAAAAGTAACATTAATAGTAAACATAACATAAAATAAAAAATAAATTAAAACCAACACGCTGGAACTTTGACTCACACTCATAAATAACAACCAAAAAGCAATATCATCACATAACTATACCTTGACAGCACATAGGAAAATACACACCACACATGCAATCAATTTGAAAAATACACAATATCATGTAACCAATGTAAAAAATGTACACCTTTTATTAAATTACCTCAAAACATACACTCACAATCACAAATGATATTAAATAACTCCAGCACATACACCCACAATTACTACAATCACTAGCTCACAAAATCTTCATATCAATGTTCATGCCAGATACCAACTACCATTCACACTCTAAGAACAAACACACACAACAGAAATGGTCCAGCAAAACACAAAACATATTAACTCATGAACACATTTATACATTAACACCAATCCAAAAATAGAGGGTATGTTAATTTTCCAATAATGTTGGTTTTAATGTCGCTTTATTTTAAGTTATTTTAATTTATGTTCACTGTTAATGGTATTTATGTTTAATAATATGTTAAACCTTACCATTCATATTTCCATGTGTAAACTTTACTTTTTAGTTAGACAGTAACCTTAACATTTTAATACATATTTTCTCAATGTGTATATATAGTTAAGAAACAGTTAAGTTGAAACAGTTCAGCATAACTAAACCCTTGAAATTCCATGAAAATAACTTTAGTTGTAGTAACATTAAGGTGATGGTATAACACAACAAATCCCTTCAAATTCGGCAAGTGTTGGAAGCTACATCATGTTAACCCTGAGCTGCTTCCCCATTGTCAGCCCATTAGCACACTAATGACATCATAGATGACACTGCAGAGGATATCACTTATTACATCTTCAATTACATCAATGGAACCTAGAGCATACTTAAGATAGTCATATCTTGTCAGAATGCCAAGAGAATGGCCATCGACTAGACCCCAGTCCCTGACAAGCCACCCAGAATTACCACTGGGACTGTCGTGTGGCCAGGTCCAGTGGCCACTTTACCCCCATAGTGGGTCCATGGGCCACTGGCACTGGCCTATAGCCAAGGCCACTGCCACACTGTCAAGGTATGCCCCAGGCCCTGGCAGACCACCTAAAGTAGCCAGTGGGCCTGGCCTGTGGCCAGGCACAGTCACCACTTTAGCCTAATAAGGGGTCCTTGGTATATTATATCTCTGTTATCATGCATTACGCAAACACTTGTACAACATGTTTGTGATATGTATTACAATTGACCCTTCATCTCTTCTAGTCTGGCCAGGCAGAGGGTTAGCAGCAAAGCAAGGCAGACAGTTAGTGCTTGTAAAGCAGTGCTCATGCAGAGCACACTATAGGCTACAAGGGATGTGTGATATTTTACAATTTCACTGTCTCAAATGTCATAGTATTGGCCATTATATTTAATAGATTCCACAAAAATGCCAAAAACTAAAATAAAATGTAATCAGTAGACTTGCTGTAAATGAATTCTAAAAAAATGGGTGTTCGGAAGAGAATTGCTTGGCATGTCCGTGCTGGACTGCCATTGGGCAGGACAAAGACTGCTATGTAGTGGACATTTCTCTTCTGTGAAAGGATGGTGAGCTAAAGACTCTGGTTGAGACTCAAACCCGGGATATAGGCTGGTAGAGATAAGCTCCCAGAACCCCCCTTACGTATGCATATTAAGAAGCTTTGGGTTTTCACCCTAAGTTACAAATACAAGTTACTAGGGCATTCCAAATGTGGAACCTTTGTTCACTGTTCTTAGAGATGCACAGCTCCACCTCACTGACCAGGCTTACCTAGGGCGAAACACGTGTCTGGGGTTGCTGTTGGTACTCTTGTTCAGAAGAGAATTGCCAGGAATGTCGGTGCTGGACTGCCCTAGGGCAGGAGAAAGACTGATATGTAGTGGAAATTTCTCTTCTGTGAAAGGATGTTGAGCTAAAGACTCTGGTTGAGACTCAAACCCGGGATGTAGGCTGGTAGAGAGAAGCTCCCAGAACCCCCTTACTTATGCATATTAAGAAGCTTTGGGTTTTCACCCTAAATTACTAGGGCATTCCAAATGTGTAACCCTTGTTCACTGTTCTTAGAGATGCACAGCTCCACCTCACTGACCAGGCTTACCTAGGGCGAAACACGTGTCTGGGGTTTCTGTTGGTACTCTTGTTCAGAAGAGAATTGCCCGGCATTTCGGGCAGAACGAAGACTGATATGTAGTGGAAATTTCTCTTCTGTGAAAGGATGGTGAGCTAAAGACTGGTTGAGACTCAAACCCGGGATATAGGCCGGTAGAGAGAAACGTCCAGATCACCCCTTACTTATGTTTTAAAACCACACCATTGCTAAATTTGAAGTCAGGAAAGGAGCTGTTGATGAACATTTTGTAAGAACACGAAGTGAAATGTTTTGAAGTAGTTTGCTAACAAAAGCTGTAATGGAAGCCTATCTGCACTGTTTTCAAACACAGTGGAAAATTCAAGTAAATAGTCCAAAAAGAGTTTTGCCTACATTTTGCTCATATAAATCCTGCACATTTACTTTGCCATGATTTATTTTCAACAAACGAATTGTAAACTCGTGTTTAGAGCTTTTCGCTCATTTTGTAGATACAAAATGTTTTTTTCTGATGCATTTTTTTGTGCTTATAGTTTTATTAAAAACTTGAGCGCGACATGTAGTGTACAATTGCAATCATGACTAAAATAAAAACAACTCGAAAAAAGCATGGATTTTATTTTTTCAATAATTTCATCGTGCGAGAAAATCATTATTTCCACAGTTTCATGTAGGGAAAATTATTAATCACCCCTAGTTTTCGCACCTTTATTGTTGGTAGAAAGAAAGCTAAAACCAAACTAAACATTGTAGAAAGCGTCTCACTTAATGCCCAGCCTGTTGGGCTCCAGTGGATAGATGGGAGTATACTGGCATCATCAACGCCCAGCTGCCCACCCTATGCTGTGGACTAGGGTACATAGGAGGCTCGTGCTGCATAGCACCTATGAAACTCGCCTGTCCCTCCCACATCACAAAGGCGCAGTTTGTGAATACAGGATTAGCATGTTGTGACAAGGTGGCAGGTAAACTGTGTGCTGTCCATCTTCGACATGCCACCAACTCTTCTCTGCGATCCAACTGATATTAAGATTAGTTGACATTATTTGTTCTAAAGTATTTGCTGGCGTGTACAAGAGTTTGGCATAATATGGACAGAACTCTGCAATTGTTGAACAGAGGATAGCACAGGGGCAACGCGCTGGTCTTGGAAGCAAGACCCCACAGAGGTGTGAGCCCCGGATCCGTGCTTAGAAACCAAACTCGGGTATGGTATGAGGCGCGTTATAAAAAAACAATAAAACAATAAAATAATACAAATTCAACCCTCGTTGCTGTTGGAGACATCAGAATAAGAAGAACTTAAAAAAAAATAGCAAGAAAGCGAGAAACGGTCATGCATCTTACCATTAACGATGCCTTCTTTTGCCTTATCACCACCATTCAAGGTGACCCCGTCTTTCTTCTGAGTCTGCAATAACAAACCCATGATTTAGATGCACTCAAATAATTCCAGACTTTCTCTAACACATGAAGGCGGTGAATACAGACATACATTGATGCATGGAAGAGGTTTCCATAACTGCAACACCAATGATCTGCTAAGGCAAGCTGTGCATAGAGGTGGGCGCCAAGAAGCTGTCATTTATTAAATGAATAGATCCCTCCCATCATCAATGGTGGATACCAGAACAATAACATTGACAATAGAACCACCGATATACCATGACCCAGGGGGCAAACACAGCAAGATCATCCTAACTACAAGGCGGCCTTAAAAGCAGCTAGTAACTGAAGGATTCAGTATATTTTGTTTCGGGTTTCGGGTAAGGGCTGATTGAACTGTCAGGTGCACCTGTGCATATCACTAGAGATGGCCTGCTCACTCCCCAACTAAGGCAGGATCAGCCAAGCCCTTAGGGCAGTGCTGGAAGGGCCGGTCTGAACGAGCCAGTGTTCTTGCCTAGTGTCGGCCGCTTCGAGGACTATGCAGCTGGAAGGCTTCAACAATGTTACTTGCTCAATGGGCTTTAAAAGGCACACGTTCCCCAAAAAACAGGCACGGGGTACTACTCAGTTTGTACTAAAAATTCCTTATCTAAAGTATGTTAATATGGGCCAATTTATTTTGGTGCCAGCTACCTTTTGTCCAGTCCCGCCCGGGCCTCAAGTCTCATTCCCTCAAGTTTCAAGCTTCAGGAACACCCTCTGGATTAAGGCAGGGCACACACACACTCTTCTACATCACCATCATCCTCAACCACTCTGCTAAGTTTGGCAGTGCTGACTATCCTCCTGCTTTTCACACTTTCTCGCCTTTGCTTTGAGGGCTCTGCTCTCACATGCGCTGCCTCCTACTTGACCAAGTATTTGTTTTCATCTCATCGAGGAATGGCACCTCCTCTGCCACTCCCCACCCATTAGCAGTTCCCAAAGGACCAGCCCTCAGTGCCCTCATCTTGACACTCTGCACCTCCACTCTGTCAGCTGCTCTGCACCTTTGGCTTTTCCCATCATCCCTTTGCCAACGGATACCCAAACCTTATTCTCTCTCCCGCCTTCATCCCATAGTCAGCTAATCACATGGATGTATACTAATTGACCATTTCACAACTGATCCCAGGATGTATGCTAATTGACCATTTCACAGTTGAACGTGAAATGAAGATCAATTACGACATATATGTGGGGGGAGACCCCTCGCAACCCCCACCCAATCCAAAAAACCCCGCAACCTCCTACCCAATCCCATTATATGATTCAATACCCCAAGCCCACCCCACACATATATATAAAAGTAAAATAAAGGTAAAGATCAATTGTGCAGAAGTTCAATTAGGACCACTAATAATTAGGTCAATTAGGACAAAAGGTCAATTGTAAAAGGTCAATTTGGGTAAAACCAATCATATCTCTAACTAGCCATCCATCATCTGCCACTGGAGAGCTTTCCTATCCTGAATCTTAATTTCTTTAAAGAATAAATAAATGGTTGTTCCTACCATCTCCAATCCTATTACCACCAGATTTCCTCAAAACATCCGCCAAAGGTCGCAGCCTGCAGGTCTGCTTTGACAGCCACAGTAAACCTCAACAGTACATCTAATCTATGGCCTCATCAGTCAGATGTACCCTACTTAACGTCCCCAAAAATCCGCCCCACCCCCCCTTCTCTCTCGGAAAGCCTTGATCTCCACTCTTAGTAGACATGACTACAGCTCCAGCCTTGTTGTGGGAATACCCCTCTATTATCCTCCACAGTGCTCAATGATGCCACCTGCACCCTCTTCAATCTCCCACGTCCCTCACCACCTCCACAACTCGTCTCAACACAGGATGGCTCTCTATGCATGTGTGGTCCTGTTTCCGGGCTTTCGGTCTATCTATCCATGCGATGGCCCCTCCTTAACTTCTCCTCCTTCACCGCTGCTTGAGAACTGCAAGCTCAAGCACTCTTCAGCATTTCTGGTACCTGCCCACACTCTGCTGCCTCCTACGACTTATTGTTTTTTTTGTTACATTTATTTCAGTGCAAAAAAGCCCTGAGGCATCTAGGCCCTAGTGACAGAGAGTGCATGTATAATTGTATAAGAGCTTACAGCGTAATGAATACCAATGTAGATACCTCAGAAGTACAAAACCAGCAGAAGGACAAATCAAGTAGGTCCGCACAACTGGGAAAGCCTGGCCTCATGGTACGGGGGGCTACACCTGAAGTACAAAACCAGCATAAGGACAAAACCAGTAGGTGCGCACAACCGGGAAAGCCTTGCTTCATGGTACGGGAGGCTACACCAGAAGTACAAAACCAGCATAAGGACAAACCAGTAGGTGCACACAACTGGGAAAGCCTCACCTCATGTTAGAGGGGGCTACAACAGAAGTACAAACCAGCATAAGGATGTAATCAGTAGATGCGCACAACTAGGAAAGCCTCGCCTCATGGTATGGGGGGGTTACAAAAGAAGTACAAAACCTGCATAATGACAAAACCAGTAGGTGAGCACAACTGGGAACGACTCGCCTTATGGTATGGGGGGCTACACAAGAAGTACAAAACCTGCATAAGGACAAAACCAGTAGGTGCGCACAACTGGGAAAGCCTTGCCTCATGGTACAGGGGGCTACAGCAGGAGTACAAAACCTGCATAAGGACAAAACCAGTAGGTCTGCACAACTGGGAATGCCTCTCCTCGTGGTACGGGGGACTAGACCAGGAGTACAAAACCAGCATAAGGACAAAACCAGTAGTTGTGCACAACTGGAAAAGCCTTGCCTCATGGTACGGGGGGCTACACAAGAAGTGCAAAACCTGCATAAGGACAAAACCAGTAGGTGTGCACAACTGGGAAAGCCTAGCCTTGCCTCATGGTACAGGGGGCTACACCAGAAGTACAGAACCAGCATAAGGACAAAATCAGTAGGTGTGCACAACATTGAAAGCCTCGCCTCATGGAGGGGGGCTACACCAGAAGTACAAAACCAGCATAAGGACAAAACAAGTAGGTCCGCACAACTGGGAAAGCCTGGCCTCATGGTACGGGGGTCTACACCAGAAGTACAAAACCAGCATAAGGACAAAACCAGTAGGTGCGCACAACCGGGAAAGCCTCGCCTCATGGTATAGGAGGCTACACCAGAAGTACAAAACCAGCATAAGGACAAAATCAGTAGGTGTGCACAACCTCGAAAGCCTCGCCTCATGGAGGGGGGCTACACCAGAAGTACAAAACCAGCATAAGGACAAAACAAGTAGGTCTGCACAACTGGGAAAGCCTTGCCTCATGGTACAGGGGGCTACACCAGAAGTACAAAACCAGCATAAGGGCAAAACAAGTAGGTCCGCACAACTGGGAAAGCCTGGCCTCATGGTACAGGGGGCTACACCAGAAGTACAAAACCAGCATAAGGACAAAACCAGTAGGTGCACACAACTGGGAACGCCTCACCACAATATGCAAATCAGGCATGCTCCTGAAACCAATGAGAGGAGTGCAGCCAGAAATGCTAGGCCATACCCCCTCTGCATTTTGGATAACTGCTTTCATTCATGATTGAGAGCTCTGCAGATGCCTCCCTTCTCCCCTCCTTATTATTGAACCCTTTCTTGTATTATTATAATTGTTCTTTTATAATACACTGAATACCTACCAGTTTCTAGGTTTCGGGATTAAATCCTGTGTTGCTATGTGCTGTCAAGACACAAGAGTTGCCCCTGAGCTATCCTTTCCTTTACTCCACTTTTCTCACCATGTCACATCTATAACCTCGGTGCCTCAGACCAGGGCTCAAGCGGGGGGACTCAGTCCCCCCCCCCAGGTAAAAAGAGAAACATTCAATGTCCTTATTGAATTTATGCATTAATGTCGACCTTGGGGATCAAACCACAGTCGGCAGATTTGTCGGCCGGACACTTCACGAAAATACCCTCTCTGGGGGGAGGGGGGTGTGGGGGGGGGGGGGGGGGGTGTGTGTGTGTGTGTGTGTGTGTGTGTGTGTGTGTGTGTGTGTGTGTGTGTGTGTGTGTGTGTGTGTGTGTGTGTGTGTGTGTGTGTGTGTGTGTGTGTGTGTGTGTGTGTGTGTGTGTGTGTGTGTGTGTGTGTGTGTGTGTGTGTGTGTGTGTGTGTGTGTGTGTGTGTGTGTGTGTGTGTGTGTGTGTGTGTGTGTGTGTGTGTGTGTGTGTGTGTGTGTGTGTGTGTGTGTGTGTGTGTGTGTGTGTGTGTGTGTGTGTGTGTGTGTTGAAAGGCAAATGCCATTCGTCCTGTTCAATTTGCGTGGTTTTGCAAAGCCAATGTAATGAAATTTGCATATTTCACCACGATATGCTAATTTCTGGAGATGTCACATCCCATCGTGTTTGTTGCAGAGTCCCCCCACTTAAATTTGTACGACTTGACCCCTGCCTCAGACCAATAATAAATTAAATCATGCATCTGCCCGAGTTTAAAGATAAACCAGTCATGTATAAATACATTCTTTACGCTGTCTTTCAGGGCGCCTTCCAGCACTTTGGGGTATTGAGCCTGCACATCCCCTGCCGTCGAGGGCTGTTCACCTACCGCATCGCCAACGAAGCTCTCGGTCTCCTCAAATCGCCCAAAATGTGATGACCTTATGTGTCCTAGGAGCGGTAATCCTGGATCGCTTCACGTGTGACACCGGTGCATGGCTCCAAGCCGCCTCCAAGCCGGGTATGTTGTTTCAGGATCACTAAGGTGACCGCAGTTAAGTCAGAGCATCTCACCTGTCGACGCTACAATGCACATGTTTTTATTTTGTCTTCTGGCGCACTTCCTGAGCTTGAAGCAATTGAATATCCCTCAGAATTTGGGATTGGTCAGGTAAATGCAGGCTCAGATTTCGGAAGGACGTCTGCTAGTGGTACCATGCCATGTGCTATTGATATCTCTTAGCAACTGACTCAGTCCTTGAACCAGACATTTTTATCTTGTGTCTACTATAACGCTGTAATCTTATGATGTGGAATTTGAGGTAGTCTGCAAACATCTGAGCCATTGAATAGAGGACACAGTAAAAGTTATCAAATGTAGGAACCCCAGAAGCTGAAAATAGCTTGCCTAGTGTTGGTATTAAAGAGACAGCTGCTATGGAGGGAATGCCTTGAGGTTCTAGGAAGCTTGAGTAGGTATTGTTGGCCACCAGGATATAGGACCCTCGCCTTTAAAGGCCAAAAGAAATAATCAACTTCTTCTCATGTACCTGTCAAGAGCAGAGAAAGGGAAGGGGTTCAGGTCCGACATGACTCGTGCCACTTGGACAGTCATGGCGTTATCTGAGGGCCAACCAACGTGTGCACTGTCAGAATCCATACATTTTACCTCCTCTGGTGATTATCAGTCGCAATTCCTTAATGCCTTTCATTAGCCACGTATACCAGCAGTTGGTGTAATTGGGAGGGGAACTACCAGTTGACATGCTCAAAAAAATGAAAAACAGGTGCTTTTGACAACTCTGCCTGAATCACTTTCAATTTCGGAGCTCCTCAACATGGTAATATGTCCTTTCATCGACCGCAACTTTTACAAGGTTTTTTTTAATGAAGAGTTTTTGCAGGAAAAAACGTTTTGAAATTGTTTTGGGGGTGGGAAAGGGCATATAAAGGGTTGTGGGTGGGGGGGTCAAGGATAACAAAAAATAGGTATAGAATTGGGGGTTTGGGTGCGGAATCCCACCAAAAAATAACATTAAAAAATGTGTTGAAAAAATTAGATTTATTTTTTTGGCAAGAACTCTTTGTAAAAACACCCGTCATAAAAACAGGTATCGATGAAATAACACAGAACCCTCAACATTGACTACACGTGTTCTAGTCTTGCTACAGGTGTTCTAGTCTCTCATTTCATGGTATGCCACCACCTCTGCATGTGGACCACAGACGCGAATAATAATGGGGTCTTGTTTGTCTTGTTATTTCCATCAGTTCCTCCAGTGGGTGGAGAGAGGACCTGCACCGTG
Source organism: Ambystoma mexicanum (assembly GCF_040938575.1). Lineage (NCBI taxonomy): Eukaryota > Metazoa > Chordata > Amphibia > Caudata > Ambystomatidae > Ambystoma > Ambystoma mexicanum. Next base: position 192,617,407 of record NC_090927.1, on the reverse strand, counting down.
AACTTTAGAGCTGCTGGCGTGGATCTTGCACTGACAGAATTTTCAAGTGGTTGGAATGAGAAAAAGAAATCAACTGGGCTGTGACCTTTTCCGAGCCTGTGGATGATATTGAATATATATACCTGAATGTACAAACCTCACCATTGGAATCTTGGGGGCGTTTTGGGATGTGGATGTCTGTAGATAGTGGTGAGGGTTTGCTTTGTGATGCAATCACTGCTCATCTGTCCGACTCCTCCTGCTCCTCATCAAACTGCACCACAGTAACCCGTAGACTGATGGGGCAGGAATCAGCAACCAGTTCATGGCAAAGCCCCGAGTCCGAATAGGACAGGCATGCTGATCCCACAATCATTTGCTCAGTTCTATTGAATGCCTTATGGCACTGAGACGTTCACGCATAATCATCACCCAGTTTCATGAGGTCTCTAAGGGGAGCACTGATGAAGGCAAAATACTGGATGCATCTTGCATAGTAACTTGCCAGTCCAAGAAATTACCACGACTATGAAAACTGTGAAAACTGTGCAGGGGCTGGTTTTTACCGCTTCAACCACCTTGGGATCTAGTCCTGTTGGATCCCCTCAGCCTAGCTGGTCTCTTTGGCCCAGTCCTTGCGTGGTTTTCTTCCTTTCTTTCAGATAGAGCACAAACCCTATCTCTTTTTCCTTTTTGTTTGGCCCCTGTTTCTCTTTCCTGTGGTGTTCCCCAGGGCTCTGCTTTGTCCCCTATTCTTTTTAATGTATATATGCAGCCGCTGGTAGGTCTCATTCAACTCCCACGGCTCCTGGTGCTACTCATACACAGATTCTAGTCCAGCTGAATCTTATGTAAATTGACACGTCATCTCAGTTTATGAGTTGGTTTGGAGTTCCACACGGCCATCATTATAAAAATAAATATACAATTTGGTTTAGTTATGCTCGAGCATTCGCTGGGCTGCGACCTTACAAAGGCAGTAGAATCAACCTTTCTGTTGGAGATCCCCGTACTGAGTATGCAGTCTGTGCAGAGGGGCCGATTCATACACAGTAGGGGGAGGATTTGTCCTAGCAGCATCTGCCCCTCCATCTTGGTCGTCTGGACTACATTTTCCATCAGGTAGTGTTGTACAGCTGCTGTGTGCACCAGGAAGGAAGCTGTAGTAGTTCATAGGACTGAATGGGGCTTAATAACGGGCCAGTGCAGGGTGTCTCTTGGGTCTATAGCTGCTTCTAACCAGGGAGCATGGGGCAGTCAGAGACCTCGCCCGAAGCCCGGGCCGTGGCACAGGCGTCTCACAGAGGAGCACTGAAACTGCTGGTCATCAACTTACTGAACATTCCCACTATTTTGACTCTGGCCCTGAAAATACGTTTGGCGGTAATGGCAAACATCCAATATTTGCGAATACTGGATGTGTTACCACTGCATCCAACGTCGCGTTCTTTTACCGATTCCCACAGAGTCCTACGGGACACCAAAAATGGGAAACAACAGAAGTGTCCTCATGACTTGAAATAATGCAGACCCTTTCCAAGGACTGGAATTGTACTGCTTGCAGTAGCCGTAGAAGGTATTCCACCAAACTCATACTCAGGCTTTATATGAATGTTAAAGAAATCTCGCTTTCACTTCTTGCAAGAGACAGTTGGGACAGAGGCGTTGCTAGTGGGGAAAAGGGGGGCTCAGGAGGCTATAACCCCAGGTCTTTTGGTTGTCTCACCGGATAGAAGCTCAGGGGCTACATCCAAAAGCCTAGCTAGCCCCGAGTCCCGACAGTCCGGGCATTAGCTTAGCCCCTGATCTTTTACAAACCTAGCAAGACCCCTGCTTGGGGCATTGGCGTATGGTGAGCACTTTCCCCAATGCCGCTGCATCTCTAAGACTCCCCGAGACGGACATGCTCAGGGACGTGCCGACACAGTCTCCTCGTGCATGTGTTTGAAAAGTAGATTGAAGAGTTTTAAAAAAGAATTGTATAAAAAAAGAATTGTACATCCACAGTTTAAAATACTTTGGTAGTTGGTTATTCCCAACATTTCTGGAACAACGGTTGTACAAATAAGGGAAATGATTTGCCCCTAATAAAACACACAATCATGTTTATTTCCAACAAACGATGTATTGGACCTTATGAAGTTCAGTAAAACCCCTGAATCCTGCATTATTTCTCCCAATCCTACCAGATGCTTTCTTGCACTTTAGCACACGATTCCAAGAAGACTGAGCAGTACTGGGCCATTTATTACCCGTGATGCACCAATTGGATGCCAAAAATTCAACATAAACGTACAAGAACTGATCTCCCTATATCAATTGTGAGAGGTGCAGCCAGTCAGTGTTTCAGCTCGCATCCATGGAGGCCAGTATTTATAATGCAGAATGTACCAGAATGCACAGCGGATTAATCCAGCGGGATAATCCAGAAAGTCTGATCTGGATTAACATCTCAATCCTGACAGGGGCCTACTCGAGATGTCTGCATACTGCAGGGGTCTGTGGCATTTGGCTCTCCAGAGGTTTTGGCAGGGACGTCATTTCACCAAAGTGCCAGGGGTAGCAGAAGTGACATCGCATGACCCTTGACCCCCTGATGACATCACAGGAAGTGATGTCATTTGACCCCACCCCAAATCGACCCCCAAATGACGTCCCTGGGTTTTGGACTACACATCTGATCAGCACTAACCAGCAGAGTCAACGGAGAGTGGTCATGGGAATTGTAGCCCATAGCATCTGGAGAGCCGCAGATTGTAGACCCCTGTTTTACTGCATCCAAACCTTTATTTTACTTCTGGATTAAGGCAATACGGTTATAGTCTTACTGCATCCAAACCTTTATTTTACTTCTGGATTAAGGCAATACGGTTATAGTATATATAAAGCGTTCACAAGCGTGATTTACTGTCGTCACTATCTGTACATAATTTGACGCATCACTCTAGTCCCTTTCCTAACATACATCAATATCTAAGCTTAGATTTTCTTCCACTGTACATTATTTCATAAAAGTTAACTATCAATTAAATCATTTGTAAAACATGCATGCAATTATGAAGTGAAAAGCCCTATAAATAAAGTTGCTCACCCAGTAGAAAATAAAATGTCAATAGAAAATCCATCAACGCTATAATCAATTAGACTTGTGGACCTAACATAAGTCCATTCCAAGGCCCAGCTGTGGCAATAAAGTGAGTCCGGTACACACAGGGCCTGGTCCACAAAGGCCCTCATTAGAACCCTGGCGGAGAGGGTTTTACGCCGGCGTAGTGCATGGCGTACCTCTCCGCCAGACTACGAGTTCCCGTAGCGCAATGGATGATTTTTACGCCTGCTTTTTGCAGGCGGAAAAATCCATGGCGCTACGGGACTTGTTGTTAATTACGCCACCGTAATTTACGGTGGCGTAATTAACGCCTTCCCCACTCCCATTATACCCTATGGGGCAAGAATGGGAATGGGGAAGGGTAAAATGGGGATTGGGGACTTACCGCCCCGCCAAGGTCGGCATGGGGCGGTAAGTCCGCCAACCACCTTGGCGGAGTTGGCAGCTTAGCGCCATGGACCATGGTGCAAATTGCACCATGGTCCTCCGCCAGGGTCCTAATGAGGGCCAAAGACTTTTATCCCATTGAAGAAAAACAGAAACACATTGTGAATCAGGCCGGCAGCGTCTGAAACGTTCAGTCCTCATGTTCAGCACCCGATTGCAATGTAATGCAATGTCACGTGACATGCTTGAGCCTGCGCAGCTGGAGTAAGCATGTGCACAGTCAACCGGAGCAGTGGCCTCTTCTCCAAGTATGTCTAGGACCCGTAACGTCTAAGTTAGAGAGAAAATTAAATCAGAATCTCACGTATAAAGATTTTAGCTTGGGACAGATAAATTTGCATAAATAAGGAGATACAAACTCCTTATGGTCTGATTATCATCCCAGTCGATCTCCCATAACCCTTTTGTAGCAATGATGGATGCCAAGCTGTAATCTCCTTCATTAAATGATGGTCTAATATCACTGCTTCACATGGAAGATGTTACAGAAAGCACTCTGGCATCTCTGTAAATCCTGTGCATGATATGATAGGTCATTTATAAAGCACCTAATACCCAGAGGTTCGGACCTGGGGATCGTACCTGTGTTGCTCCGTGCCGTCTTGCTTCCAAGGCGAGCACATTGCCCCTGAGCTATCCTCCTGAGATGAGGTCACCCTATGGAGGAATCTCCATTTGCTTTTATGATCATATAGTATAATGATAATGTCTTCCATGTAATCAATGCCTTACATGGGGTGAGGCCAAGTTCGGCCCTCATCAGGATAATGGGAACGATGGAGGAAGTTTCAATAGAGCTCTTCAAATAACTTCCTCAAGGACCATCAGCCAACTCCATTCTGTCAGATCATTTTTCTCCAGTCCATCAATAATACTCAATTACAACTTTGTCTTCCAAAAGTTAATCAAAAGTGAGAGACAACAATATTTCTGATTTGACTTTTTGTATATGAGCTATTAAAGAAACGTTTTAAATCTAATTCTTTGTTTTTAAAGACATTTCTCTATTTTTATTGTAAACAGGAAAACCCAAATAGAGGAGTTGTGAGTTATCCTGTAATGTTATCTGGTCATTGCATCGACTGCCAAACCGTCGAATGCCATACCATTGAAAAAAATACATCTAAAAAAATGCATTCGATGCTTTTTTTTCAATGGTATGGCATTCAACGGTTTGGCAATCGATGCAATGACTAGGAACCTCCTCTAATAATAATTATAATGTATACATTTAGTGGGATGAACCAATAGATGATTAGTCTTTGTGCGTGACTCATTTTAGTTTACACTCCATTGGAAATCAATTGGCGTTGGTTCAAACTGAATAATGTCATTAGCGTACACAAGCCAAAGTAGATGTAGATGACCCAATTTTGTCAGAAAAGAATGGGTAGCTCAGTGGGTCTCCTGTAGATCTGAAATGCACAGCGTGAACAGGCAAGGGGCCCGCGCGCACCCTTGCCATAACCCTGTATGGGTTTCAATTTCCTTAGTCAATGTACCACCTGCATCTCAACAGACTTGTAAGCGGGTAATTGTGTGACATACAATCATGACCATAAGCAAATCTTCCAAAATTCCCCACTTATACAGCCGTGGCCATCGCCTAGCGTGGCCCACCCGATCAGAACCAGCGGTCAAAGTGAGGCAAGCCGAATAAGGGAGTGAACACAATTCTTATACTTCGCAACACCACATATGCCAACCATTCCTCACTTCGCACTCAGATGCCGTTCATTTCAAGTTATTTCTGCTTATGAAGCTAATTTGTGTAGAATAAACGATTTGAATGAATGAATCTACTATGGCTCCTGATCAATAGCACCTCTAACTATACCCAAGACCCTGACAGCTCCCAGGTCATTTAAACCACTGGCTGCATAAATCCATCTCTCTATCTAAAGTTCAATATCCAAGAATTAAAACTCCCAGCAAACCTTTAAATTCTGTTTTTTTGTGAACATATTGAGCTGTAGTCGCACATCCACCTGAGCCATTGTTTTTTGTGCAGTGGTACTGTACAATACACGCTCTCTCAACCAGTACAGTAATCTCAAGCACCAACATTGATAATGCCTGGAATTTGCCATTGGAACCTGAATATGTCACAATTTCTTTGACGTAAGCTTAGAATGAGGCCTTGTTTTACTCACAGTATTCTTTGAATATTCCTTCATCAGCCAGTGCCCCTTGAATCCTGGGGTATACTTCGCACTGTGATAGCTAGTATTTATTTTACCTTCATGAAGAAATATCAAAACAAAAGAGGTGATGGTTTAGAATTAATCTTGACCTTTGACCTTGCTCTGGGCAACCCTCCAGACCATTGTTCTTTGCCTGCAAAACCAATATAAAAGGGGAAAGACCATATGCAAATCAGGCATGGTCACACCCTTAAAGAGCCAGTCCAGCCCAAACTGCTTGGTCACATCCCTCTGCACGATAGCACAAGCATCCCTTTACGTGTTTCAGCCTAATTGGGCCTCCTCAGCGAGGAGTTACTTGGGTCTCTAGTCCTAGCAGGCACAGGATCCACATCTGGGTGTACCCATCCCATTTGGGGTGACTATAGCAAAACAAAAGAGGTGATGGCTGGAACATTTACAATTAATCTTAATCTCTGGCCTTGCTCTGGGCAACCCTCCAGACCATCGTTTTTCACCTGCAGTTACTTTTCAAAACAGACTGTTTAAGCATTAGCGAAGGTGACATTTTTGATAAACCTTGTTGCAAATAGTGCATTTGAAAACATATTTGCTTATTAACATTTATTAAAATTAGTGTAATTTACGAAACTGGCTCCCTCTGGGCAAAAAAGCTGTCCCACACTATAATTATGCGGTGGTACTTCGAGGCACGTTGCTCCTGAGCTATCCTCCCAATCATGCTTTTACCAACTTCACCTCCTCTGCTAAGTAATTTGCTTCTTTACCTGACACAGGTCATGCCTGTCAATAGTCTCATTTCATCTCCTCCTGATTATTGAAATGACACATACTTGGGGACACCTACATCTGCAATGACCATACTTCAATAACGCCAGAACTCGACGGCCGCACTGCGTCTGTAATTGGCGCTGGGAGGCCAGACCTTCCTCTCCTTCCACTGGCTCCCATCAAGAAACTGATAGAACGCAATGCACTGTCTCAGACATAAATCTGACAATTGCCTCCAAGAGATGAAAAATCTCCAGCTGACATTAAAGGAAAAAAACAATTGGGCACACATGATGAAATGCACCCGTCTTGGATGACTGCAGGAGGCCTCATGTAACATACACTTTTCCTTGTCTACGAACGCAAGCTAATCGGGAATGCACTAGAGCTAAGTCTCATTTACTTTTAGTACTGAAAAACTCTCAGGCCTCCAAACACTCTATTGTTTGTGCAAGGTCCCTTTTTAAGAAGGCTCTGGCCAGGAGAAAAAGGTCCATTGACGATGAGACATGGGACACATGGCTCAGAGCCTCCCAGGATAATGATGCAAAACTTATCTGGGAAATTGTGAATTATGGTCCATTTTTACAAATGCAATCAGAAGGCCTGAGCCTCTAATTTATTTGACCTGGGTTGGGTGGACCATTTTTCATCTTTATACACTGTACAGCGAGGGGAAGTAAATTGTATCCCTGCGACCTTGGAAAGCATAGGGAATTCGGAGAAGGGGGGCATTGCCGCAGGGAAGGTTTTCTCAGTAGCGTGAATAATTGAAGTCATTGTTTGTCAGCGTTGCAATCGGGCACCAGTACCTGACAATGTTTCGCTTGATTTGTTTGTCATGGGCCCAGAACTGTGGGTCCTGATTTTGACCCAGGGGTTCAGTGCTATTTGAGAGGAGGGGCTGGTACCCCATTCATGTTCCTGTGAAAGTATCCATCCAATGTATAAAAAGGGTCTGCGGGATGTCCCTGCCTCATATAGGCCAATTTCATTGTTAGACTCTCATTTTAAAATCCTTGGATGTGCACTCCTGACAAGGCTAGAGGAGTGGGTTGTGGGTAGTGGGGTCCTGTCGTTGGTCCAGCTCGGATTTCGGCTGAGCCTGGGTACGGCTGAGCAGTCTCTTAATATTTATATGGTGATCTCTCATTCCATCTGTATAAGGGAGGAGCCCATTTATTTGGCATTCATGGATCTAAGAACAGCTTTTGACCGGGTCAACCAATCCCTCTTGTGGGCCATGCTCGGATCCATGAATTGCCCGCCAGCGTTGGTGAGTCTTTTGGCATGACTACATGATTTAACACAGGCCTTTGTTAGGCGAGGGAGCTGTAGTGTGAAATTCAAGGCAATGTATTGCAGGTGTGCTCTGATCCCCAGGGTCGACAATTTCGACTACCTGGGGTCAGGTTCTCTTCCAATTTTGGGCCAAATCCACATGTGAGTAAACAGACGACCTCGCTTTAAACCAGCATTGAGAGACGTCATCAGGTCAATGGGTAGGTATAGAGCTGAACGAAATTGACTGGTTGTTAAAAGTGTATAAGGTCAAAGCGCCCTCCGTCGCCAGATTTGGTATGTGGTTATTTCCATCAAGCAGTAGAGTATCCTGGGTCTTCCATCCTCGGCTTCGAATTTCGGGATACATTTAGAATTGGTCTGTAAACTAATTGGGGATATGATCTCATTGCAGCCTATTATTCATTGGCTCAGGTTATGGGCCAATGAAAAAGCAGTCCTTACCCTTGAGCTGATGAATTTCATGATAGCCAGAGATATTGATGGGAGATAAGGTCCCGTGGTTGAGCCATATTAAGAAACAAATAATGGGACTATTACACATTTGTATCCACCTCTTAATGTTATATGTCAAGGGGAGATAAGATTGCTGACTACCCGCTTTCGTGGCCATTTAGGGGCAATGAAAGCGAGCCTGGGACTCTTGGAGCCTAGGAATAGATGGCTAATGACCATCACGTCAGTCGGCACCCAGAGGTACCTATTGTGGGCGGAGTCACCGTCGTACTGAGTCATCGTAACTAGGGCAAGGTTCGATTGTGTTTTTTTAAGGGCTGTGGCGGCAGCATGGTCTGCGGAGACTGGTAATCGGTCCTGTCCTTTGTGCTATGCCGCATATGTGCAGCTTGCCCATTTGATATTTCTTTGGCCAGCCTATTGCAGAGTGAGAGGTTCTTTGCTACGCTCCTTGTTGCACGAAGTAGGTTTTGTGCAATATCTACCTTTTTTATTATGGGCCAACTCTTCACGTGTTGGATGGACTCGTCTGTCTTATTTGAAAACAGCACTTTATATCAGAAAGCGCCTCATCCGGGATATGCTGTGAAATGTGGGTTTTGTATGCTTGTTATGGATTTTCATGATATGATAATTATGGGTTTTATTTTTTGGCATCTGCATTGTTAAGTATTTTATCTTGTGCTCTGTACTGGTTTTATGGAAAGCTTTGTACATTTCCGAAATACACATGATGATGATGGATATCACCTGCTCCTCTTAATAAATACATGTATAGTTTATCAGTGCAGGAAATTCTATACAGGGCTGTATTGCTTCAGAGAGGTGAGACCAAATGAGCTTCTTAGAAAATTGATGTAGGTAGAGATTTAATCCCCTGCCGATTTCCCGCACTGTGTCAATATTTGCAGGTGGGTTTCTTCAGCCCAGATCATCATCAGCCTGGATCCCATCATCGGGAGGATAGCTTAGGGGCAACGTGCTCGCCTAGGAAGCAAGACAACACGGAACAAGACAGGTTCGATCCCTGAGTAGGCGCTTAGAATCTTCTGGGCATTAAGCGCGTTATAAATAACCTATCATATCATATCATGGCACACACGCTTCACCTTCTGTTTTTTTTTGCATAGACTGCGACACAGTTGGCGTTGAGGACCAAGGTCTCCACAGCTGCATCGCATCGAACAAAGTAGCCGATTGAACAGCACAGCCATCCAAATAAACAGATGCCTATTCCCTGATGTTTTCGAGAAAGAACTCTAGAAAGGTTTTTTTATTTTTTTATTACATCTTAAGTGTTGCTGTGATGTTCTTTCAAAGTGGCAACTCGGTGCGATTTATACAGTTCTCTGCCTGAATTCATTGTTTTTATTTGCTCGGGTTCAGACGCGTGCCATCAATGTAGCATGAGCTGTTCCGGGACTGTTTGCTTTCACGTTAAGCTCATGTTTAAAGTGAATCTCGGGCCAGGAGGACCAGGTGACACCCCTACAGCAAAGCCCCGGCCAGGGTTCTGAGTCTGCTGCTCCCCCCAGTCTGGCAACAAGGCTTTGCCCGCAACCCAATGTGGCCCAGGGAATATTTTTCAAAATGGCCCCTTTATACACCAGTATGGTTTGGGGGTTCCGGCACAAGAAACTTTGAAATAACGGGTCCAAATAGTGAACTTTAAAGCACATTTTTACTAGATAATGATTAAAAAGTAGTTAAACACAACCAAGAGATGTGGGGGAAAGGAGCGATAGAAGGAAAGGGGTTGGGAGTAACAGAGAGGGGGTAAGAGGAGCATAAAGTCAGGGTAACCACACAAAATAGGCCAATGGCGCAGAGGCTCCCAGGGAAATCTCCAGAGATCCTTGGAGGTTAGTACACCTCTGCCTGGCACGCCCAAGGCAGCAGGATCCACGCTGTCTGACTGCCTGCTACAATATCCATTTCAGAAATCACATCACTTTTGGAGAGGGAGTTTCAATGATGTCTCTGTTCCGCTACTTTAATAAGTGGAATCAGCATGTCACGTGATTAGTCCCCTATATCTAGCAGTGCCATATAGCCCTGTGCTGTGTATCTTGCCAACACTGGAAATCGGGTATTTCTCTAAGAGCGCGTGTGCATTGCACAGGTGCTTTATTTTGTAAAACATGCAGACTTGCATGTGCTAAGGAGCCATCACACTTTATATGCTCTAGCGAGCGTAAATAATTACGCGGCTCGGGGGCGTAACAGGCACCTCTGCATCTCATTTGAACCAGGGGGCCAAGGCCATCACGTTGCCCTGGCGCCACCTGACTCGTCATACGCCGCATATGCATTTGCTCCCTGCCACCCGGTACAGCTGTATCCTACACCCCACTGTATATCTGTTCTGTTGTTCCCTCTGTAAAGCGCTTCATTATGTATATGTACTGTTATATACCTCTGTAAAGCGCTCCATGGACAAAGCAGTGGAATCCTGGTCGAGTGATTCGTGGCCGGGTAACGACCTGGCGAGAGTCAATCAGAATGGCTACTAATAATAACACTATTCAAAGGTCTCTAGTTTGCCCCAAGGCTTGTGTATGTGACGGATGGTGAACATTTCAGGACCCTCTCTACACATTTTGAAGTACCAGTTGAACGTGTGTCCTACGCTGCGTACCAGATAAAACATATCTTGTCAATGCTGATTGTGACATTGGCTTTTGTCGCCACTTTCCAAACTTATATTTAAAAAAGTGAAATAAAGCAAGAGAAGTAGAATAATAACAGTACAATATCCAGCACGCATTGGCAATACCCATAGGCTTGCAGAGAGTAAGACTTGTTAGGCCTGAATCACCGAGCATTTTTCAATGCTATTTTCCTATTGAAAAATGTTTTGCGAATCAGGCCCTTTGTCTTTTGAGGGTTTCAACCAACAACAAAACAAAAAGAAGAGTGTGCCTTCTATTTCTAAAAAGCCAGACCTAATAGCTTTGTCAATGCTTGTTTTATTTTCCTCCGACTAACGGCCAGTAGCAAGCACACATACACACTTTCACCCATAACCAGTGTACAGTACTTATGCTAAGTCCTAGTAACTACCACAGCAACACAGAAGACCCCCTCCCACTGCTCACACTGTAGTCCTTTGGCCCGTTAGATGCATCTTTCACCCCAAATCACCAAAGGCGGAGCAAGGATTGTGTAACAAGAGGGGCCTGGAGCTAATGTAGCAGGGCCCACCCGAAGGAGACCCCGCAGGGAGAAAGGGGCTTGTTTTGCCCCCGGCCGAATGCATAGGAGCGACCGAGCGTAGCAAGAAAGAGCAAACCAACCAAGAGGGGTTCGGAGAGCCCCACCCTAAGAAAAATGTGTAAATAAGGGGTTAAAATGATGAATTTTACAGTATGATATGATATGATATGGCATTTGTAACGCGCCTATACACAAGTGTTTCAAGGTGCGACGAGGCAGGGAGGGGGGAACAAGGGGAGACAGACAACGATCCTACTAGGCCAGGTGTCATTCAGATTGCGCAAGTGCATGTGTAGGGGGGACGGGAAAAGTGCAAGGGGGAAAGGCAGAGGGGAAAGTGCAGTACAGGGTTAGTAATGAACAAGATAAATAATAAGGGCCAGCTGGTGTCAAGTGCAAGATAAGTGCAGACAAGTGCTGGGAAGGGGGGCTGTAGGGATACAGAGACAGTCCCGCAGTGCAGGGGTTGCCAGGAAGGCAGTGCAGGGGAGAGTGGCTGGGCCAAGGACCGAGATTGGTGAGTGGCCCAGTTGCTGATTCAGTACAGTTTCAGTGATTTAGCAGGGGAGAGGGAGAGAGAAAGCAGAAGCAAAGAGGAAGGTTTTGAGGTGCTTCCGGAACCGGAGATGGTTCTCCTCAAGTTTCAGGGAGGCAGGAAGGCTGTTCCAGAGGGAGGCCCCTGCTGCAGAGAGAGATCTCCCCCCAACTCGTTGCTTGGAGAAGCGGCTGACCCTGAGGGAGTTGGAGGCGGAAGAGGGAAGTGCTCGAGAAGGAAGATATTTAGGAAGGGAGAGTTGAAGGTAATTTGGCCCAAGGCCCCAGTAGGCCTTCTGGACAATGCAGAGGGTTTTGAACTTAATCCTCGCAGCCACAGGGAGCCAGTGTAGCGATTTCAGTCCTGGAGAGATACGGTCCCTGGGCTTGAGGCCAAGGACAAGTCTCGCAGTCCTGTTCTGGATTTTCTGTGATACTTTAGGTAAAAAGCAACACAGTTTACAATCGGATTTGTAGGGTAAAACATGACAAAGGTCCATTAGATGCCAAGCCATGAACAATGCACAGGACACTACTTTTTGTTTGAAAGCAGGGGAGCTCCTTAATGGGAGAATTTTTCAAAAAAGGTAGCAGGCGCCCCTCTCCAGGAAGAACATGACATGATAACCTGTTCCGTGGTTTTTTTCCCACTTTAAGAGGCCGCAGTCACATTTTTGCTCACTGTACCTTTCACCGATGGGAAATATTCATTTGCATATCAGTATTTGTCCCTCCCACATGGGCAGTCCAGCACCAAAATGCTATCGCAATTCCCTTCTGAACAAGAGTATCAACGGCAACCCCAGACAGGTGTATCAGCCTTGTTGGGCATCATCAGTGAGGTCGAGCTGTGCCTCTCTGACTCTCTGAGCACAGTGAGCAGGGGGTCTACATCTGGGTTCCCCAGGTAACTCAGGGTGACCAACCCCAAATTCCTTGCAAACTTTTTTCAATTTATCGAGAGAATTATCCTTATCCTCCAGTCTTGACAGGAAAGCACATTCCGCATTTACAAGCCTTATAATACAATCTACGTACATCTGATCCTGTTCGAGAGCAAGGAGAATAGAGGCTTAAAGCTGTGTGCCAGTTTCCACCACACACTAACACAGCAATTTGCGAATAGAGGCGAGGCGAAGGCTCTCTTAGGTAGTGTGGTCGACCAAAGCTAGCAACCGGTATAACAGGAGGGGCTGCGGTATGTACTAGGGATCAATAAGCATCATGACGTGAAAGTGTGTGCCCCTTTGTGTAAGAAAACAGACTCCAATATGTGGAAAATGTCTTTCAAGTCCATGATAATGGAGCAAGAGAAACATAAGGAGGAGGAGGAGGAGCAGAAGCAGGAAGCAGGAGGTAAGAGTGTAGCTATTGATGGGTGCAAGAGGAGGAGCCATGCTGCACCTGCCGGAGGTGCTGAGCAAGACACTGCTACATCAGTCCTGGAAGTGAGAGGAACTTGAATGGGAAGTTGGCTTCTGTGTAAAATGCAATGCAACCATGCATCCTTGATTTGGTTTATGTGGTTTTGCCAGGATGTGCATGAAAAACAGAGGGAAACAACGAATGTAGAAATGACTGCATTTTTTTTACCTAAAAACAAAAATTAAATTTTATTGTTTGCACTTTATTCTGTTGATAATGCAGGGGGAGGCCTACCGCCCCCTTATTCCTCCCACTTACTTCCTCCCTTAACGAATACCCTTACCCCACACCACCCCTATATTTTAATTAAAAATTTCGAAAATAATTGGTAACAATAATTCGGTCATTTCTTCCTCATTTTTTTTGTATTCGATTATTTTTACGGATACCGGATTGTCAAAGTTAATAACTTTGTTGTAATTTACTTCGGTGGCATTACTTCAGTTTTTTTTAATTCTTTTTGTTTAAATGGGTCTCCTGCACACCACCCGCATCCCCCAAACCCCTAACCCATATATCCCCAAGTAATTTAGTTCAGTGAAACCACGATTTACCCTGGGTTCGCATTAACTGCATGAGAGAGGACAGGAGAGAAATCTGATGTTGCCATAATCAAGAGAATAGGTGGAGAGGAGGCTGGAGTCCCTGCAGAAAAGAGAGAGAACACATGCACCTGGCCAATGCTGTGTGATGGGAGCCAACAGCAACAGCCGCACACCGTGTCCACATGAGCAATAGTAATACCATGTCAGAGCGGCCCTGACCAGACAGAACGCAAGCCAAAAGAAAGTCACAGAGCCGAGTGTCACACCCAAAAATATACCACTGCATGTTGGCAAATGGAGTCCATGCCAGAGCAATCATGACCAAACGGAAAGGCATGCAAGTTTGCAAGCATTGCATATTGGGAGTCCAAAAAAACACCCAAGCTGCATCTATGGAACTACAGCTGGATGTTATGATATGATATGTTATTTATAACGCGCTTATTACCCAGAGGTTTCTAATCACAGACCCGGGGATCGAACCTGTGGTGCTTCGTGTCATCTTGCTTCCAAGGCGAGCACTTTGCCCCTGAGCTATCCTCCCGAGACTGTTGGAATATTGAGTCCATGTCACAGGGACCCGGACCAAAGGAACGCAGACTAAATGAGGAAGTGCTGCACATTGTTAGTCTCGTTGATGGTTTCAAGTATTTCTGACAGCATATCCACTGCAGTCTTTTCCCTCATCCCCCTCGTATCATGGACCGTTTGCACTGGCCAGTCACTTCCTGCTGCGCCACCAAAGGGCGGGTCACACTTCACCACCCAGTTTTGCTTTCCCCTACCCATCTGTTCACCCTCCTAGGCATTGGTACATAATCCCAGCCACTGTCTACCCCTCCCCTTCTTGCGGCTTTATGTCGTCTGTGGTAGGGATGAAGTCCAGGACTGTTGCCCTCTTTCAAAGTTGGCATGGTCTTCGGTCTGCCCCTCTGATCACCCCCCCCGACTGACCCCTCCCACCTTATCTGTGACACACTCCTCTACGCACACGGTATCTGCGATGATCCCGTGTCTGTGATGGCTTTACAACAATGACTCTGCACTGCATTACATTTACCATGATACAAAGACTTGTCTCCCTGGTGAGAAGTCAGGTGTGCAGCAAGGTGCCCACACGGCACCCATAGGAGTAGCCCAGAATGTTGGGAGAATTAGTATTTTCCAGAGAGAAATGGACCAAGAAGTAAAGAAGACTAAGTGAGGAAATGCTACACCAATGGTACCCTGGCAAGAAGTCTGGGAAAAAAGCCAAGCCCCAGCTCTGCACCATGAGACTCTTGGAGAGAGGTCTGGAAAAAGCCAAGCCCCAGCTCTGCACCATGAGACTCTTGGAGAGAGGTCTGGAAAAAGCCACACCCCAGCTCTGCACCATGAGACTCTTGGAGAGAGGTCTGGTAAAAAGCCACGCCCCAAGCTCTGCACCATGAGACCCTTGGAGAGGTCTGGGAAAAGGCCACGCCCCAGCTCTGCACCAAGAGACACTTAGAGAGAGGTCTGGGAAAAAGCCACGCCCCAGCTCTGCACCAAGAGACTCTTGGAGAAAGGTCTGGGAAAATGCCACGTCCCTCCTCCTCGCTCCCTCTCTTTTATTCTTCCTTCTCTTTGGACTGCTCCACAGCCTATGCTCTTTCTTTCTTCTCTGTCCTATAAGATCTCATCAACACATTGATTTGGACTGTTCATACTTTCATGGCCGCATCCGCATGGCCCATTATTGCCAAACCACACACTCAGCTTTGTCTCTCCCTGCAAGGACCATGGGGAGAGGTTCCCGGCAGGCTCGGGCTGGCATATGGGCAATACCCGAACCAAAAAAACGCAAAATGCAAGTGTAGGCTAGTTTTTTTTTCTCATATAAGTGGGCCTCTTTGTTGGCCAACGTTGGTCAGTTTGATGAGTTACTTCACCATGCAGCTAGTAGTTTTGACCATCAATGCTGAATAAATATTCTTTAAATTGCATAATTTGCATCACATTATATTTTTTAAAAACTCCCCCTTGCGTACTATTGAAACGGTCTGTCAGAAAATGAATGAATTGCCATTTGCAACTGTGCCCACTTTTACATTGGTGCACGAGACGATTGTATGCCCTTGTCCGACCCTGTTTCCCAGTATTCAAATGTGACGGCTTGTGGGATGTCTTAACCCACTGGTCCAAGCCCTTCAACATCACTGTGCATTGCTGGCAGCAGAAACCTCAGAAATGGCCGCTGGAAAGCATGCTGCTCGCTAGAAATCACCAGAAAGTGCGCATTGAAAATCTGAAAAATAGGCCACCATCTACTTTTGCCTATGTCAGTGGTAACACAGGAGACCACTGCCAAAACCCATCATTTGGCTGCCCACAGAGCAAAATCATTGCAAAAGAAACAGGGCGGTTTGAGAAATCTGTTTTTATTTGGTGTCAAATTTGCAAAAATCATGGCTCAAAAACCACCCAAAAAGATCCAACCTTCTTGTTGGGTGGTCAACATCATTCCACTTCAAGAATCTACATATATATAAGGTCCACAGAAGTATGTGTTATCTGAACAAAGTCGACTTTTGAGTATTGCTTGCTGGAAGAAAGCTGTCAAAAATGGGTGTAGTACCGTTACTCACCTCTATCAGAAGCCAGCGATTTTAAACCATTTTGTGTAAAGTTGTACATTGAACCCAAACTATGCCAAAGAAAGACTTGCTATCAGAAGCCTAAGAGGTGGAGACAATTCAAAACTATATTCTGAAAAGGCTTGAAGTAAGACATGGTTTGATGTATTTGTGAAAAATGTGAGTTATATTATAAGATAAGACAGTTTTTAGACATCGGGTTTCAGACTTAAAAGTTTCCCACACTGTGCTTCAAACACATTCCACACCTCTCCCTGAACAAAGGAAACTTCCCCTGCCCTTGGCTAAGAGATTGACAGGCTGGTGTCAAAAGGAACTGGGAGTGGCACCCTGGCCTGTTGCTCTGAGTGAAAACAATGGAGCCCTTGAGCTGAATAGAAATGCTAATTTGGGTGTGACTGACAACAAACTGCTCTGCCAGGAAGAAGGACATGTGACCTCTGAGTCAGCCCAGCTCGGGAGGCGGACCAGACTGAAATGTGGATTTAACATGGGATGAAATATATGTTTTAGAAAAATGCTTATAACAAATTGCACTGAACTGACAAAAATGTGAAACTTTGAGATTGTTAAAATGAATAATTCGCCCACAGTTTAAGACTAAGCTGGAATCTGTGCGATGTTCTGAGACCAAACCCCAAGATTTATTCATATTGTAGCTACTGTGTTTCTGCTAGGAACATGAAAAATTACAGAAATGTGCTCAGATGGGATATGCATGCATGTCTAAAAATTGGTGCAGAATTAATATTGAGAAACCCACCAAAAGCGCGAAAAAGTTGTAATTTCTGAACCAAAGCTCTTAGGAAGATGAGCGTTGAACAGAAATGTACCTTAGGCAATCTGTCATGTAATTTATGTAGTATTAACAAGTTGTGTATATTGTAAATATGTTTTTTATGAAAAATAAGATATACTGTACAGAGGCAAAGGGGAAGGGTTTTCCATAAACATGACACATGATGACACAGGATAACACACTGCTCCCTTCCCAAATAAGGGGACAGGGAATCCTCTGTCCTATCAGATCCTTAGAGGGTTGGGCATAGAGAATCAGCCTCCCCACCCACTTTGGAAATACATAAATAGGGACTGCTGAGGACAGGCAGGACACACACTTTCCACTTCTCAGCTGACTTTTTGGCAAAGCACCCTGCAGGAAGATCCAGAAACCAGACTCCAGAACCAAGCTCTAGAACCAAACTCTAGAACCTTGAAGCAGAGAGGCCTAACCCACAATCAGAACTCTTTTCAGCAGGCCTGCAGAATCTTTTGCAACCTGATTCTAACTCCTAAACCTCCAAGGGGCATCACAAAATCCAACAGCCTGGCTGAGCTGTTCTGCTTCTAGCTAAGAACCCTGTGCTAGAACTAAGATCCAGACCCTGAGAACAGAGCTGTATCCAGAACCTGTCAGATCCAGTCCAAGAGGCTGCGCAGACCAGAGTGCTGTGCAGAGAGAAGAACCCAGTGCCTGATCCTGCCCAGTGGCGAGAGAATCCCAGCCAACCCCTTGACCAGAACTATGACGGGGCCCATTCCACTCCATTCCAAAGCCATAGGAGTGAGTATCCAGTCTAGAACTGTACATAACCAATCTCTTAGTTTAAAGTAATCCTATTCCATCTATTTGAACCTGTCCAGAACTGCATTATAGAACCTCTTTTGTCTATCCTAAATTCTTCTCTCCTCCACATAAGTCTGTGATAATTGTAGCAATAATCATCTTTGCGCTGATATTTTCCTGAAGAGGGACAAGTGTTTTGACGAACAGAGATCAGAGCGGAGGCGCCACTGTTCTGGTGGCTGGCCGTTGAGTGTCTTTCTTCTTCATGGCTCCTTAGTATAAGCCTATCCTTGTTGGTAAATCTTTAAAGCGCATCTTTCATTTTGAAATCTTGACTCTGTTTCTAAAAAACCTACCTTCACAAAAACCTCTGTAACTTTTGAACCGCACGTCCTAGAAACGAAATTTAACTGTCACTTAGAAGCTAAGATCCTAAGCTTTCTAACAAACCTAACTAAATATAGTTTTTCCGTAATCGCTTTTCACGCACGTGGAAAAGTTGCCGCAAATTTGCAATTTAGCTCAATTTCACCACATGTCAGAATAGCTGTTTCTTGTGTGCAACTGCTGAATTTCGTTTTTTTCTCTGATAATCATATCATTCATGAATCATTGCTAATGTTGACCTTAACCAATCCAAAGTAACTCTCACTTATCCTGAATCTCCTTTAGTGAATTAAATAATTTTAGCATATTTTCCCATTCGTTGCAATCACATTCAAAAGCACTTTGGCCTGTTTTTAAAATCATACCTATTCTCTCTAAGCTTGCTGGGGGAACTGGGATTGAACTGCATTGTTGATTAATATTCCGAAACCTGTGTGCCCTCATTTCCATCTCTTCATATGGCATACTGGGGGGAGTGAGTAATAAAAGGGGGAAAAAGTGATTATATTGCCTTTTGTGGAAATCATATCAAGTTTATTTCTGTGCTGCATTCTTTCCTATTATTGCATTTCCTTGAATCCATATAAAGTATTATCTGCTACATTATTCTCCTATTCCTACTCCTAACTGATTAAAGAGATTGTTGATATTGTAATATTACCCATTGCTGATCACCGTTCATATTCATAAGTGTTCTATTCAGATATTATTCTATTCATAAAAGTGTGATATATATATATTGTTCAATTCTTCAAATAAATCTTTTAATTTGCAAAAGCAACCTACTTCTTGGCTCAGTGAGGTCGGGGAGATTCAAAGAGAGGGGCGTTAAAGGGTTCATCATCCAAATTTAAAGAACTTTTCACACAAAAATATATAAATAAGGGCTTCTATTGGGCATCCCATACTAGGCATTGACTTAGTTGGAGTGCTGGATTGAAGTCACTTACAATCTGAGCTGTGTCCATTTGGTATCTGTGGCTCTGTGCAGGTCCGTATATCGAGCCCTCATTAGAGTGCTCCGCCATCTTGCCTGTCAGTTTCGTTTTGCTGGCCTCCTGGGCAATGACGTGATGACAAGGGGTATTTGATCCTTGGGCCCTCGAGCATCCCTGACAATGGCACTTGGACTTTTGATAGCAAAAGCTTCATTTGATAACCATACCTGCCCTGTGATTTGAAGAGCTAGGCCTTTGATGGTGAACACCTATGCAAGAAGGCATTGACGCCCGCACCCCCTGCTTATGATGGGCTAGAGGGTGCATGTAGTCACCCACTCTCTCCCTGCCTTTCTCTCAGGGATCTTCTGCGATCTCTAGAAAATGTGTTCATATGCAGGTAATGTGCAAGTCTGTTTGAGGACCAGTGGGCCCAATGAGTGTTTTACTGCCCTTCCCTGGGTCCTTAAAAGGGTAAGAGACTGGCTAAGGCTAAGCTCTCTAAAGTTGAATGCCTCTGAAACTGCGCTTCTTCACCTTGGCCCGGAACAACTTTTCTGTTTCCGTCTCGGCTTCACATCTCTTTGGAAATGTCTGTTCCTTGCCGGACTTTCGATGATCAAATCAAGAATCTTAGCGTGTACTGGGAGGCCAATCTCAGCTTGAGCGCTCAGGTTTGCGAAGTGGTGAGGAACCTTCTATTCAAACTCTGTCAAATTCGCATAGCACTTCCCTTGAAACATTGTGTTGCACATTCTTCGTATTTGCACACATGTGATCTGGGAATATATATTTAGTGATGAATTCTGGAAAGTGATTGTGTTTTTAGCCCACTATATGATAATAGTGAATCATGGGTATCTTGATATTGTTGTGGGACTAGGTTTGTGCTTTGTATTGCATTAGTTAATGTGTTTAATTTCTTTTTTTTCTTTTTAACATGAAAAATATGTATTGTGTGTGTTATGATAGTTCTTTTAAATGCTTTGTGTAAGGTTAACTCGTTTCAACCAGATTCACAATAAAGAAATAAAGAAGTACAAATAGAACTTCCCTTCATACCAACGCAGTTCTACCCTGTGGTAGTTAGGTTACTCATTAATTCAAGCATGTGTTATGCTATTTCCCTATATGCAGGATTCCCAGTCTACCAAATGCTGATTGCAAGAAATAGTTCAAAAGGAACTCCTTCTCTTTGCTTCATAGACCCTTTCATTGGCTCCTGTACACCAATCAAATGTCTAGAAGATCCTGAGTTCAGACACCCCCATGACCCTGTGACCAGAGGATACAATCTATATTTATCAACCTACCAAGCAACTTAGGTCAGCAGGAGAATTTTGCTGAAAACTCCATCGGTCAATTTAGAAACCAGGAATGAGAAAATATTTGCTGTCAGAGGCCCAAGACTTTGGCAAGTCTTTGGCCTTCTCTGCCACTAGTAATTCGCTAGACAACACATTTTTTTAAAGCAAAATATTTGTATTCACCTAAGCAAGCGATAACTGTTTCACTCAGCTCAGTTCTGACCTCACTGTTTGTGGTGTTGCCCATCACAAGAAAATAAATTCCTGGAGGAATGAATAGCTTAACACGTCCACAGAAGCCAAGACTAGTGCCTTCCGAGTAAGGCAGAGTACAGAGTAGACAAGAGCAAAATCGACATCCATTGAGCAACAGAAGACATTGTGCAGCCTTCTGTGGAAGGAATTTGCTTCCAGCGCTGAACGAAAGGATTGGTATTAACCACTTTTGCCGATTGACAGTTTTGCTGAATTTTCACCCCTGCATTTTTAATCACTTTTTTTGCAGCAAAATTATAGATGTAAGTTTTGTTAAGGTATATAGAAGGGAGGATGGGGAAGTTGAAGGGGTGCTGCAGGGGTATCGCCTTCTTTTTTCAGTAAAAAAGTGGTTAAAATTGAGAAAAACCAATTAAGCTAAGTGTCGGTAAACCTTGGTAGATTGGATGGCTGGGTATGCAGTAACTGGGCAGTGCACCTTCTGCTCAGTAACTCTAAGGGAATCGAGCTGTAGTAGGTGGCTCTCTCACGAGCTAAGCGCTGACTACAGACGTGGAACCAGTCCACACTTCACAAGGTGCAATCCCAGCACGGCTAAATCACCCCTTCATCCTTCTAAGGTGGATAAATTAAGCACCGCTAAATAGTGGGTAGTATTGACACTTGTTATTATAGTGCTTAGAAGCATGAGCAATCCAGCATGACACACCATAAAAGAATGCCGCAACAACGCATTGCACATGGGCCAGGGGGTTAGTGCATGTATCTTGAGCGCCCAGTTCTTTCATCTGGGTGTTCTGAGAAGAGTGAATGACATAAAATAAGGGGAGGTCCTCTGTGCAGAAACACATTCCTTTCTCCTGAGATGCATGTGTGTTTGTGCAGTAAATGGTGACTGTTGCATCATAATAATCATGTATGTTAATATGTGCTATGGAAAGTGCTTTGGATCAAAGCGCTATATAAATATCAAATTATAATAATTATTGTTTACTCCCCTCCACAACCTGGTCAGAATGTCCCTCAAACTCACCCCATTGTAAGACGCTCGCCGTTACCCATCAAATCTGATTTATCTATTGTACGTTCTTTTGTGATCAAAGGAGCAGTGCTCCTCCTGTAAATAAATAAATAAAACGTATAAAGCAGAACCCTAACTGGGAACCATCAGCATCCTGTCCATAGGGGATCCACCAAGGGGGTCACTAGCAGGGGTGTTGCTAGGTCTGGGAAATATCCGGGGCTGCATTAATGTCAGGGCTGTCAGTACTCGGGGCTAGCTAGCATTTTGCTTGTAGCTCCTCAGCTTCAATCCAAGACTACAACCAAAAGACCCAGGGTTATAGCTTCCTCAGCCCCCCTAGCAACGCCTCTGCCCGAGGCTGTAGCCTCCTCACCCCCACCCCCCTCCCCAAAAGCCCCTCTGGTTACAAGCAGACTACGGGGCTCGCAGAAGCGCTGTGATGGATAGGGCCGGCATGGAAGGGGGCGCTGGGAGGAGGAGGAGCAAAGTAGTGCGATTACATTGTGCAATCAGCGTTTGGCGAGGTGCTCTTTGAAGAGTAGAGTCTTTGGCGCCTTCTTGAAGTGTAGGATGGCGTGGCCTTTTAAGAAAAGCAATGTACTGACAGCGGACTAGCAGGCGCTCTCCTCTCCCTTGTCCAGAGCAAAGTTTGCAGCTGTGGCTGCAACCTCTGCTCTATAAACGTTCCCTCAGAAAGCTACTCCTGTGCTTTTGTTGAGGCAGGACATTAAAAGCATAGGATGATAATAGGGGATTTATGGACGGTTGCTTCCCTCTAGTGGCAGCAAGCAGTTATGATAGTGACACAATTGGGAAGGTAACCCGAAGCTTTTCTGTCTCCATTTGCCTTCCAACTGACATCTGCAAACAATTCACTTAACATCTACTGTATATTTTTTCATCAAAGGACTTATTCTCATATATCTTTGCTATAACCTTGGAGCTTATCAGATTTACCCCATATTGTTTAAGCTGCAGCTAGAGTTTTGACCACGACGTTTAATTATTAATAAGTCAGTGAATCATGTTGTGTGAACTTGTTTTGGGATAACTCCTGAATTGCAACAGGTTCAAGGTCCTACGTACCTTTCTGGACATTCGTCTGGAAAGGTTTCGGGTTCACAAAGCCGTAAAAATAGTGGGATTTTGGCAAACTGCCACAGGGCGCTACAACAAGCTTCGCTGCCCTGCTGCCCAGCAGGGGGCGTCTTTTACTTTTTCCTACTTACAGTCTGTTGTGCTGGAGAAAGAAAAGCTTTTAAGAATTCTTGGGGTGCTGCGTAGGGAGGGATGAAGGACATGGGGGGTGCGCTGTGTTCGGCATAAAGGTCTGGACATGTCTATTTCGACCTCCTCAAAGTGACCTGCAAACATGGGTGTTCCACATGTTGGTGGATTACTAGTGCACAAAGTATCTAACAAAAAAGGGGGGTGCCCAGTTCCAACCTGGTCCTTCGGGCTACGCAATCTCTACAAAAGCAACAGTGGACCAGTGGATGGGGGTTCACTCAACGAATAGCCAAAGGGAACCAGAGAACATGGAATATTGTTGATTATAGTGACCTATATAAATGGCCACTTGTTGTATGAGAGTACAGTAGAGTGTGAGGATGGAAAGTGAATGAATGGTTGGAATTTGCTGTGAGTGAGCCCAATATACTGTTGTGTTTTATGGAATTGTATTGATAGAATCGTATGAATTATGTATGTTAATTGATCCGTTTTTAACAAAATGAATAATTATTAAAATTGATTTTGTATTATAATAATTGGTTTATCCATATATATGAAAAGATAAACTGGATATAAGGTGTCATCTCTCATCCACTGGCCCACTGTTGCTTTTGTAAGGATTACTAGTGCAGACATGAGAGAGGAAAGAAACTATACAGTGAATGAGTCAGTGAATGAGTGAATGATACGTTGGTGCGAGTAATTTGTCTCGGGAGGATAGCTCGGTGGTAAGGCGCTCGCCTTGGAAGCAAGATGACACGGAGCAACACAGGTTCGGTACCTGAGTCTGTGCTTAGAAACCTGTGGGTATTAAGCGTGTTATAAATAACCTATATCATAGGCGAGCATGAGTGTCAGCGATTGGTGACTTATGCCATCATTAAGAGTCAGTCAGTAATGGTAAAAACAGGCAGTTTTGCACCATTCGCTTTTGTTACAGACCACCTTGTTTTTGGGGTCATTAGGTATGTACGTCTTGCTCACCCTCGTCGTGATCCACGTGTTTTACATACTCCTTCCACACCAGTACTGCACCGACATGTTGATCCCACAGGGAAGGTGGGCAGAGCCATGCCCATTATCCACAAATCAGACTGGCTCTGTGCCATGCTCACCCAAATAGCCATACACGTTTTAGAGCTTCACTCGCACCATCTCCCACTATCGCTTACACAGACTGCCACCTTCTATCTGATCTACTGCCAGCTTTACAGGTGGGTGTGATTCCTCAGTGACGTTTCTGACTTCAGCATCTGGCAGGGAATCAAGCCACTAAAATCTGCAGGGATGCACTCCACCAACACATGGATCCACTGGACATGAAACACCACAACAATACAACAAACCACAACCACATCCGAAGGAACGTACTCAAACCTTACCATATCGGCACCTGCCCCGGAGGCAATGTTTTACAAATGTCCCATTTGGCTGGACATGCCATGCCACCATCGCCACCCTCCTCATACATCTCCTCCCATCCAATAAGGGACAGGATAAACCCACCAGGTCCTCAAGTCGCCCCGTTAAGGACTTTCTTGGAAGTAGAAGAGCACAAATCAGCAACTCTAACCAGCCCCACCACCGCCAATATCGATGCTCTCTTATTAACCCCCGAGCGAACCATAACGGATCTGGTTCAAGCCCCTTGAAACTACATCACGTCATAGTCCCTTGCATTTGCACGATCTCAATGTCGCCTGGCCTAGTAGGATCGTTGTCTCTGTCTTCCCTCTGTTCCCCCTTCCTTGCCTGGTCGCGCCTTGAAACACTTGTGTATAGGCGCGTTACAAATGCCATATCATATCATAGTTAAAACCTCCAACTGCTGGTACACGGGAGAACCAAAAATAAGGGCGACATCCAGTCATTCAAAAAATGCTGGCGTACACTGCAAAGGATCGAAGTCAGAACTGCATTTTGCACAATAACAGAAGTAAACTCACTGTGGTATCTGATAACCCCTTGGTCTACAGACACATGCAATGCCATTAACAACTTCCTATCAACAAGATAGAAAACATATGACAACCAATCGATACTGCAGAATGGGTCGGCCCCCTAGCTCTCGACCACCCAGCATATAGTACAAACCTAGACAGCTTTCCCTCCCCAGGGATCTTGCCTACAAACCTGTGACACTTAAATCAACTGAATACAAAGATGACACCCTTCCTGCTGTCATCGTTAATCAGATCAAGAGCGCTGTCCTCGCGCCCCTCCTCGAAACAGTAAATGGATCACTCGCCCAAGGCATCACCCAAAGCACCCTAAAGCAGGATTCATCGGTTCCCTCTTCAAAAAGCCTACCTTGGACCCAAACGATCTCACAAACTAGTAACTGATCACAAGCGTGGATTCATTGGAAGAAATCATTCAGAAGGTAGTTGGCAACCAACTCCATGATGGGATTGGGTTAGGATCAAAATTACCTAACCCGAAATGACCGACCTCACCAAAAGACCTCAAACACACACCACCAAAAGTTCTAACTACCAATAGTTCGAACTTTTCGTGGTATGTGTTTAGGTCTTTTAGTAGGGTCGGTCTGAAAAATATATATTTTTTAAAAGGCTGCGGGGGGCTGCGGGGTTCTCCCCTGCAACACCCCGCTCACTACACTGTACAGTATAGTGGTCAGGGGTTGCGGGGATCACCCATGCAGCACACCCGACAGAAAAAAGAAAACGTGGGTTGCGGGGGTGTCCCATGCAACACCATGCTCACTATACTACATAGTATAGTGAGCGGGGGTTTCGGGGGAAAACCCTACAGCTGCCCAAAAAAAAAAAGGACGCTGCAGCACTGGTTCCTGATCTACAACCTTGGCGGCCATCTTGGCAAAGTATTTTCATTCATTGAACAGGACTTACCACACTCGGAACCCGGGGTGCTAATGGTATTATTAACCTGATTCACAGGCTACAACGGGGGTGGGGGTGGTGATGTCCCGGAGCCCTCGTTGACCGCCCACGCATCCCACAGGCTGTTAACTTGGGCTGCCAGGCCGTTACCCCCCCGGTGTGGCCCATGGAACGGGTTGATAACGCCCTGTTATAGAACCTTCTGTGCATTATTTTCAATTACACAATCATCTTCCATCCCACCTACGGGAATGAACATTTATTTTTTTTACAGTTCCAAAACAGGGCATGTGTGTGTTTTCTGCAAAATGTAGTTCCGTTTTTGAGAATATCTGTATGCTTTACCGCCGGTAAAGCTTTACCGACCAAACACTGTGTAGACACTCAGATGGGCACATGTAGGAATGAAAATGACTGCAAAATCCATCAAACACATAAGATGCAACTTCCAGAGGGAGTAACGGGAGACTAAAGCCAATTGTCTGCAGCTGGACTTTAGGTGAGCACCGGCATCCCACGGCGGGCCGCCGACACGGTTTTAAATATTGCCCCAAGACAGGGCGCTGCCAGACCACGGACCCATCAGGAGATATTACCTCTTGTCCCAAGCATTGGCAGATCTGTGACACCTCTACAGAAAGGGGGGAATAGGCACCCTAACACCTCACTGCTACAAATCACTGGCGAGTGCTGCTATAGGGAAACCCTTTGCATTGCTAAAATGCCCCTTCAATCCAAGAAAAGGGACCTTGAAATGTGTTTTTCTTTTATGGGCCGTAAATCGGAGAATGTGTTTTTCAGTATGTGGAGTGGGCTTAATAGTCGGAGAGGCACCACTGTTCCGTTTTGGTGGAGGGATCCGGCCTGCATGTACAAACACATCTCTGCAGCAGGCACTTTAACATCTTGAGCTATCTTCTAGGGAGTGGAACCCTCACCTACCTTTTTAGATTTCACTTGGTAATTGTTATTTGATGGTTTTCATTTTGATATATTTTAGATTTGTATTGATTGCTGATAGTAGGTTAAACACACCTTCTAAAATAGTTTATCTCCTTATGCTTGGTAGGAAATCTGAACTGTAGGCCACTTTTGTATTTATGTAGGCCACGCCTCTATTAATAGTTCCTTAGTTACTTATGGTTCTTTGGCTGAGCCAGATGCTTCCTCGGTTCTGCTTCCAAATGGTGTTAAGTGGCTGGTTAAGGTCCATTCGATTTTCTAATAACTGTTTCTAGCTCATTCTGCAAACCACAAGAATGAAATACGGATAGGCCGTGTAAATCCCGTGCCTGACTCGCGGGCTAGTGGATGGGATGGCCACAGGGATCTTGCACTCGGTGCTGGGCCCGAGGTGAGGTAGGGATGATCCCATGGCTCAGCCCACCATGCCCCGGCAGTTTAGCGGGGGCACGTCACAGCGGCTGGAGACATAGCCCCGACCCCTAGTGGGACGCTCCACAACTGAGTAATGTGGCCACATTATAAGCAGCAGAGTATTCCAACTGGTCACAAAGTATGCCCTCTCCTTAGGTCGCGGTGCCACCATCTCCAGAGAGACAGCTTAGTGGGGTGCGTCCCAACCTAGCTAGAGTATTCCTAGAATCACCCCGAAAGGAGGGTATGCAAAGTCTTAATTGGGTAAAGGATTCTGCCAATGGGACGGCAGCAGCTGAAGAATACACAGTGAGGGCAGAGAGTGGCGTTCCCTCACGTTGTGCCACAAGCTCATCCGCAGGCCTTTGGTGAAGATACAGTCACCGCGGAGCAATCCTGGACATCTACTTGGTCCATTAAGCTCTGCGGAGGCAGAGCCTGGAGAGGAGAGGATGGAAGGTGTATGAGAGAACCCCTTAGATAGGAAACCATTGTGACTCATTGTGGAGGTGGACAAGGATGGGGTGTTGGGACAGGAGTCAGAAACTTAAAGCTGGAGGAAGAGGTTGCCTTCTCCTAGCCTGTAGAGAATCACTGATGGCTGACCTGTGGTTGGAATCTCTAAGGTGGCTCATTCCCACCTTGCCCAGCCCCAGCTTCCACCACTTACCAGGCCTAACATGTAGACGAACACATGGTCCCCAATACCAATATAAAGGAGTGTCCTAGACAAGACGCAAAGAACCTGACTCTAAGGCTTGAAGGGGCAAGAAAGGTATGGGGGCACTCACACCTGAGTGGCAAAAGAGAGAATACATCTCAGCAAAGGTTCCTTTATTTGAGGAGTACAAAACCCAGAGACCTATGTTAGTCATTGATTAGGTTTCCGTTTTGTGTGCACTGATTGCCAATAATTAAGTATCTTGTAATCGTAAACCTCTGTGTCTGTAGCCGGTAAGGAAGGCTCCGATCATAAGGTACATTTATGCCGAGCCAAACTAGGTAAGCCATCACTCTGCCTCTTTGTAAACAGTACATGTGACCTTTGGGAACAGCAATGCAGCGTTAAAACCCAGGATCCTGTGTGGGTGTTTGGACATGGAGCGGGTAGCAGGTATTCTGAGGAGGCTGGAGAGAAAAGAAAGAATCTGGAGGCAGTGGGGCAAAAAGAGAGAGAGAGAAAGAGACAGGGGAGTTTGGCAGAGGATAGAGATTGAGGAAAGAGTTTGGAGAAGAATGAGGGGAGGAAGAGGTATGAAGGTGGTTGAAGCATAGAAGGAGCTAAGGAACATGCAGGGTTAAAAAAGGGAAAATCAGGAGTAAAAAGATGGAGAACACCAGGGGGTGGAAAGCGGACACCATCAAGGGGTGGAAGGAGGCGATTGGAGGTGAACACCAGGAGGAGGCAGCATTAGAAAGTCAATTGGCAGTGGTAGAGGAAGATCTGGAGCGTGAAACCAGGAAGGTACAAGAGGCCACGCCTGGCCTAGGCCAGGGAGTAGGGGTGAAACCCTGATCTAAAGGAGTCAAGCCACAGTGGGAGGAAGTCTAATGCATGTGGTGTGGAGGCAGCATCGATGCAGGAGTGGAGAGATGACAAAGAGAGCAAGACTCAGGACCCTGAGGCAGAGAGGTGACTCAGGCCCTGTTAAAGACCCCCGAGAAGGTCCAAGGAGGCAATCCCTGTTGCCTCGGTAACAAGGCTAAAAAAGAAGAAGAAAGGTTGTGGGAATGTTTTAAACCTGGGACTGAGAATGCAAGGACGAGTCAACCCCAAAAACGAAAGAGAAGAAGGTCGCGGGAAACCCTAAATCCTGAATTGAGTCCTAAGGAGAATCCTTTAGAAGGGGTACACAGGACACAGGAACCCCTTTTACACCTTAATATGTGTTTCCGTAAATTACAAGAAGACTGACTTGCTTGTGAGGGACAGTCACAGTGCCCCATTTGTTTTTTTTTTCAGTCATTCAGTCAATAATTTTAGATCTGCTGGCTCTGCCAAAACAAGACTACATTGACAGCTGCAGTTACACCCTCTGACCACGTGTGTCCCCTTGGCGACTGGTTCCGGGTTGTGCACCTCAGGTGAAGGGAGGGGGTGGGTAGGTGATGGGGACTGCTACACAGGAGGGCGCCACACTCTGTGGACTTGTCGAGCCCCCTCTTGTTTGGATCTGTACCCATAGGGAAGGGGTTTGCAACATTAGCAGTATCCATTTATTCAGTGCCATCAAGGACCACATCTTCCATGAAAACAGCTGGGCTACCGGGGGCCCATGTAGTCAGTCCAGGATGAGGTCCCTCTATTATGGAGATTGGGTCCTCTATTTTGTCTCTCTTGGGGTATTTCCTGGCCATGGTTCATCTTCATCCAGGCTGGTTTCGATTGGGCAAGTGTCAGGCGGGTCAGAGATGGACAATAAGTGCTTAATGGGGAGTGGAGCCTCCAGACATGGGTTAGTTGAAATAGTGACAATTTGTCCCCCACATGGGACGGTGAGCCCAACCCCAGGCAGGTACTCAGGAGCTTGTGAGCCATCTCTGGCGTTTGTTTTGTTGATGTCTATAGGCCCGGGGACAGGGCTGCAGGGGACAATTCCATTGCTGGTGACTCTGCATGATCTACCGTTGTCCGCTGTGTCTATCTCTTTGGGCCCCCACTCATCCTGATTGGCGTCAAGAAACAGATTAATTTCTTTGATCAGAATGTATGCCTCCCCCGTAAGTCTTATGGGGCTGCGGGGCAGTTTCTTTTCGCCCCCCCCAAGTGAGGAAAGGTGGGAGGAGATTTTCCACCGTACTGTCAATATTCTCGGTTTCGACGTTGCATCGGAAGACATGGTGGAGGGAAGGGTGATGGAGGTGGTGGAGGGATTCCCATCTGTGTTGGCAGTTTCAGCAGTCATGGCAGCAGCAGGACCACTAGAGGGCATAGTCCCCCTACTGCCCAACCTCTCATCTGCTTGGGCGCTATGCACGCCACTTCCAGCTTGCTCTCCACCTCCAACATGACGTGCTGTCAAACTAGAAATTATATCGTGCCTCCTATTGCTATGAATATATGTATATTGGCCTACGCCAAGCTGCTAACAAGCTGCTTATAAACTACATGTGAATAAACTCGCATTGCAAGGCCCTGACCTTAGAAACCATGTAAACTGTCATTTTGGGTCAAGCCGCCATTTTAGGTTTTCTTGCTCTATAAAGTCACCATGTGAGCTAAAATGGTAGCCTATGTTATTCAGAACAGAACTCGATTGTCATGACCTCTGTACAGCTAATGTATAACTTGCCTGCAGGCCACTTGTTAGGGTCATGAGCTGAGACCTTGTCCTTCTGCTGACCTGTGTGCAATGGATTACCTGTATCACCGAAACTGACCTATAATTGAATGAGAACACCTGCTTAACTATATTGTATAAATTAAGTCCTGCATTGTAATGTTAGGCCTAGAGCATACATTATTACCATTTCTTCTTGTTAATGTATAAACCTAAGATGAACTAGATTTGACCTGGCAAGGGACCCTAGAGCAGTAACTTATTTATGGAATGGTTAACCTGAAGAAAGGCTGGACAACAGGCTGGAGAAATGTATAAAAGCCTGACTGTTTCAATGAATATTTGCACTCACTGAGCACACCGAACCACGCCGGAGTTTGCTGTGTTGTACTGAGGGTCGATAGCTATCTGAATTTTGTTCTGTTCTTTTGTAACTGGATTCAGTATAAAATAAAGTGCTTTGTATGTTCCTTTGTAACCTGTGTTTGGTGTGTTTCCTTTTTGGTTACCCTGCCTCATATTATTTCCTTGTTTTCACAGTTGGCGCCCGGAATAGGGATCTTCAAGATTGATGCCGGATTATTGAAGGTTGACGCACGCTATCGGACGGCGATCGGACGGTGTGACATAACGGGCCCGACTGAACGAGACGCGACACCTCAACAGCGCTGCACGATCCGTTCCCTGGACGAAAGCCGTGTGGTCTGAGATGGAATCTTGACGAGGGTCCCTTTTTTGAGGCGGGCAGATTTGCCGAAATCACCATACACAAGGTAAAATTTGTTAGGTAAGTCCTTTGTAAACCGATCGGTCCTCCTTAGGTTTGGTCAGGTGAGTCGTTACCCGACTCTTAATTTAACCCTGACAATTTGAATTTGGCGCATTGTATCTGCAGACACAATTATTGACCAGGTAACACCGAGTATTTGAGAAATGCCTAGGAAATTGTCTATCTGCTTTAGGGCATTATTCCGCAGCGATAGACAATCTTTGGAATTTAGCCGTCCGGCACCACAGGAGGGGTCACCGGCATGTACTATGTACTGTAAGCATGGCATTGGAAGTGTAGTATTTAATAAAATTTTGCACAGACAAACCAGAAATGCCTCCGAACTTCAGTGGCCAGTCAATGGTAGTTTTGAGATCCCTCGTATTGAATATTTAGAGTCAGTCTTGTTAAAAAAGAAGGCCAGACCTGCAGCATTTGATGTTTTGCAAAAATTGGAAAAGAGAAGCGTTGCAGCAGCTTAAAAGTAGGGAAAAACATGTGCGCCGTCATAAAACAAATGCTGAAAAGGCGTTGTTATATGATCAGGACAAACAGTCGGTTAGGAATATGGACAGGGCTTTCTCACTCGGTATTCAGAAAATCTATCCTTCTAAAGATCTTCATGTTCCTGATGAGTTTATCGACAAATTGTTAAATGAACGAAGGCCTGGTGCCTCTGCACCACTTCCGTATGTTCCTCTTCCTCCTGCTGTACCTCTTCCTGCTGTTATTCCTGCTCTTCCTGCTCAACCTGTTGCTCCTATTCCTCTGGTTGTTGTTCCTCCACCTGCTCCTCTGCCTCTTCCCATTGCACCAGTAATAGTACCTCCATTGAATTTGCCTGCACCCTCACTCCCAAGTAGTTCCGTACCGCCTGTAGTTGATCAGGGTGCGGGGTCGAGGATTGTTACTCGTAATACTGTACCTATAGAAAAGAAACAGAATTTGTTTGCATGGGCTAAGCATTGTATGGAGAGAGATGATCGAGCTAATGTTCTTGCCACACTTTCTAATATGGATAATTTTCCCGAGAAAAATGTTTTCATTGAAGGTTTAGGGATTCATTTATGTGTTATGTGGGGTAAATTGAATAATGCAGACCTCCCACAAGGGTTGAGGGACCTGAATACTTTAGCGTTTTCAAGAGACACTGTGGAGAAGGTACATGAGCATGTTGAGAGGATATTTGAGTATAGCAAGGAGTTGGAAAGGTTACGGAATGAGGATGACGAAGAAGAAAGTATGTATGTACAGAAACGATTTCTTCCGTGTCGTAAATCGACATCTGAGGAGGCGCGAATTTGTACAAAAGATGCGATTAGATGGATTTCAGACATATCGATAACTCCAGTTGAGGTATATGACACATGCAGTCTATATACGCTAGAAATGCAGAGGAAAGTGATACAGGTAATGGTAGAGTACCTGCAGGATGAATGTTTAAAGAGAAAGGTTAGTTGTCCCACAGAGTTATTGAGCATTTATAAGAGAGCTTTTTCACTTGACACTTCTTCAACTGCTTTAGCGCTCGACTTAGCTCTGTTGCTTAGTAAGCGTTCGGAGTTGCCTACATCTCAGTTGCCTATGAGAGAGGTTCCTCCGACATTTGTCCCAAAGGTTAAGATTCCTCCTAATGCTGCAGCAGGTACACCTGCTGTGGACATTCCTGCACATTATGTATCGCAGTTTGTTCACGTCCCGTTTTCACGACAGGAAGTGAATACTATTAGACAAACTATTCCTGACATTAGGAAAAATCCGACAGGGTTCTATAAAGAGATAGAGTCCGTTTTGCAGTCCTCAGTGTTTACCCTAGGCGACATTGATCTGCTATTCCCTGTACTCCTGCCTGTAGATTTGTGGAAACAAGTTAGAACTATAGACGATGTACCAGGGTTGGGAGATACATGGGCTAACATAGTTAGGCTTGATGGGGAAAGGCCAGCTGGTGAGAGACCACCTCAGGTGATACTAACTTTGCCTGACAGAATCATTGCAAAACTAAAAACTATAATCCCTGAAAAGAGAATTATTTGGGACAAGCTTACGGCCTGTGTCCAAGGAAAATCTGAGGGTGCTACCGAGTTCTTTAATCGGTTCGAACAGGTATTCTCGGATTTCAGTGGACTTAGGCACAGAGTCTGGGAAAAGATTATTTGTGGACAAATTTGTACGTGGATTGCTGCCTGACATCCACTCACAAATTATGTCTTCTGAGAGCGCTTGGCAGGTGAAATCCCAATCAGAAGTACTGCACATGGCTCAGTACTACGAGAACCGTGTCAATAATGAAAAAGATAGAGTCGAGAAGAGAAAAGGTGATTTGAAGACTAAAGTATTGTTACAGCAAATTGTTAGAGGCCCCAGAGGGGGTAGTTCGCAGATTAGAGGTCAGTATGTTCCACAAGGGAATGTGCCCTTGGGTCCTGTGAATATTAACCAGTGTGCCTATTGTCGCCAGGAGGGTCATTGGCGTGCACAATGCCCCGTCCTTCGACAGAGGTCGAATAACACATTTGGAAATATGGGTAGACGATCCAGAGGTCGCCCGGGTGTAGGGGGCCCTGGTAGAGGCCAGTTTTCGCAGGATCCCCAACAACCTTTTTCACAGGATAATCAGACTTCGAGTGTGGATACTAGAAACATATTTGATCATCCTTCTGCTGCATATCTATATGAAGAGCTTCCTTTTGATGATATTTTGTTTCGTTAGGATTGCCCGAAGCAGGGTTTGGAAACTACACCTATTCCCGTTAGTCAGAAAGGTCCCTACGTTGAAATGGTCGTGGGAAATAGGAAACATCAATTTTTGATAGACACTGGAGCACAGAAGTGCTCCATTGATCATTCTCGGGTTCCAAACATTCCACTGTCAGGGCAAACCAATGTTTCTGTAGGGTTTTCTGGCACACCAGTTGTTTGTCCGGTTTCTTCACCGGTACCTATTTCTTTGGGTCCCTTTACGGACCACTGTCCATTTCTCTTGACTTCGAATTGTGGAGAGAATTTGCTGGGGTTGAATCTGTTGAAGGAATTAAATGCGGTAATTCATTGTTCTTCTGATGGAGTGCGTTTGACGATTTCACCACAGCAATGTTCTGTTTCGCAATTCTTGACTAGACCTTTGCCGCCAGAATTCCGTAATGTACCAGAGTGTTTGTGGGCAGTTGATGACAATGATGTCGGTGTTTTGCAGATTGAGCCTGTTAAAATAGTTTTGAAACATGGAATTAAGCTGCCCCTTATTCCACAGTATAAGATCTCAGTTGAAGGCGAGCGAGCTTTGAAGAGCATTGTTTCCGATTTTGTGCATCGTGGGGTGATTGAGGAGATTGCAGGAAGTTTGTGCAATAGTCCGATATTACCCGTGTACAAAAAAGGTGATAACGCAATTCCATTTCGTTTTATAATTGATTTACGTGCCATTAATAAAGTCGTCGCCCCGCAATTTCCAATTGTGCCTGATGTGACGACAATATTAACCATGATTCCAGCTACAGCTACTCACTTCAGTGTTGTGGACCTAAAGAATGCTTTCTTCAGTATTCCTATACATGAGGATAGTAGATACTTGTTCGCGTTCACCTTAGGGGGACGCTCATTAACATATACTCGTGCACCTCAAGGTTATACTGAGAGTCCTAGTATTTATAGTAGGGCTTTGAAAGAGCAGCTTGATACCCTTGTACGTTGCTTCAATATGTTGATGATTTGCTTTTAGCCGCTGACTCTGAGAGCTCTTGTAAAGAGGGCACTGTGTTGTTGCTCATCCATCTAGCTAAGCATGGTCACAAAGCTTCGCTTAAAAAGTTTCAATATTGTTGCCAGGAGGTCGCCTATTTAGGCTATCTCCTGTCAAAGGAGGGAAGAAGATTGACACCTGAAAGAATAAAACACATTTATGGCATGTCTGTCCCAAATACACAAAAGGAAGTTAGAGCCTTGATAGGTATGGCTTCTTACTGTAGGTTATGGATCCCAAACTTCTCACTAGTGATAAAACCGATGTTGGCCTTGACGAAGAAGGATATTTCTTTGCCATTGCCATGGAATACGGAGCATCAACATTCATTCGAGTTGCACAAGACTGCATTATGTTCGGTGCCAGTTTTGGGCACACCGAACTATGAGAAGGCCTTTGTGTTGTTTGTGCATGAATGTGATGGATGTGCTTTGGCTGTATTAACGCAGGAACATGGAGGGAAGAATAGGCCATGCGGTTACTACTCTTCCGCCCTTGATCCTGTTGCATGCGCTTTGCCAAGATGTTAGCGCGCTGTCGCTGCTGCTGCTGCGTCTGTAAAACAGAGTGAGGGAATGGTCCTAGGCCATGATTTAACCCTGATGGTGCCTCACTCTGTAGATATTCTATAGAACAATACCCAAACGCAACACCTCACTTCCGCACGACTGACAAGATATGAATTAAACTTGTTTGCTCCCCACATTCAAATTAGGAGGTGCTGCGTTCTTAATCCGGCTGAACTCCTACCTTTCCCGCAAAATACTGTTTGCGGTGACGAAGAGTCACATGACTGCCTGTATACTACTGAACAAGATACAAAAGGCAGAGTTGATTTGAGGGACACTCCTTTGGATAACCCACAAGGGGAGCTGTTTTGTGATGGCTCCTGCTTCAAACTACTGGATGGTACATCCACAGCTGCTTATGCAGTCACTACATTAAGTACGGTTGTGGAGACCAAGAGAATTACGCATAACTCTCGCAGGCC
Organism: Ambystoma mexicanum; assembly: GCF_040938575.1. Taxonomy (NCBI): domain Eukaryota; kingdom Metazoa; phylum Chordata; class Amphibia; order Caudata; family Ambystomatidae; genus Ambystoma; species Ambystoma mexicanum. The sequence continues at coordinate 192,581,147 of NC_090927.1, read as the reverse complement.
GCAGAGATTATAGCATTGACTCGAGCTTGTGAGCTTTCCGAAGGGCTAACAGTAAACATATATACTGATAGCCAGTATGCCTTTGGGGTGGCTCACAACTTTGGGAGACTTTGGTCAGAGAGAGGGTTTTTAACTTCGCATGGCACCAAGATCCAATATGGCTCCCTGATAGTACAATTGCTTTCAGCGCTTGCGCTCCCTAGTCAGTTAGCAATCATTAAGTGCGCAGCACATCGCAAGATTATAGATGATGTTGGGAAAGGGAATGCTTTCGCTAATCAAATAGCTAGACAAACTGCCTCTGATCTCTTCACGGAGATGTATGTTTCAAGGGAGACTGTAGATGCCTATGCAATGGATGAGGGTGTTGGGTCTGTACGGGATATCCAAGCCGATGCCACATTAGAAGAATCCAAGAGGTGGGCTGAGGGCTTGGGGAAACTCGATGATGATGGGTGTTGGGTGGACATGGTTGAAGGGAAATGGTTGCTTCCTAATGCCTATATAGTAATGATGGTTACCATGGCACACGGTCCCACACATGTGTGCGCTCAACAAATCACGAGAATGTTAGAGAAAGTCTGGGTAAATGATAAGATTGCAAAAATTGCCCAGCATTATGTTCAAAATTGCATGATTTGCCTACAACACAATGTGGGAAAGGGGATAGCAACTCCAAAAGGTAGCTTTGGGCCTCCTTCTGTCCCGTTTGAAGTGATTCACTTTGACTTTATTGAAATGAAGCAATGTAACAATCTAAAATATGTCCTTGTGGTCATTTGCGCCGTTAGTAAGTGGGTCGAGGCTTTCCCTGTTAAAGACGCTACAGCCATGACCACTGCAAAGACCATGTTAAAGGAATTCTTCCCACGGTTCGGTTTGCCGAGAGTTATCTGGTCGGATAATGGTCCGCATTTTATCGCTGCTGTAATTCTACAGATATGTACGGCATTGCAAATTGACAAACGATTCCATTCGGCCAGACATGCTCAGAGGGCCGGATTAGTGGAAAGACACAATGGTATCATAAAAAACAAGATCGCTAAGCCGTGCCGGCACCAAACTAAAATGGCCGAACGCCTTACCGATCGTGTTACTTTCAATGCGGACAACCCCTCCAACTAAGATTGGGCTCTCTCCCTTTGAGGTGGTAATGGGGAGACCTGCTAATATTTGGGGTTTGCCTAAAAGCTGCGCATTGCGCGATGTAGAAAATGTACTTCTCTCCGACTATTGTAACCAATTGACTAAAAACCTGTTTTCAATTTATCACCAGGTACGAGACGCTTTACCCGCGCGATACGAGGGCCCAGGCCACAGTATACAACCTGGAAGTTGGGTTTTGGTCAAATCCTTTGACCAATCTTCCTGCCTTGCACCTCGGTGGCGGGGCCCGTTCCAGGTCCTGCTGGTCACCCAAACAGCGGTGCGTGTCGCAGGCCGGAAGCATTGGATCCACGCGACGCATGTCAAGAAACTTCCTCACCCAGTGCCACACGTTACAGAAGAAACAGAACCCCTCGCTAACGCTGCAACCAATGATCCCAAAGCAGTGAGTAGCACTGAGAGTGCGTCGGAGAATCTTTCTGAGCCCGTGAGGCTTGGGGAAGCTGCCATTTTGTCTCCGCACTCTCCGAAAATTTTGCTCCCGGAAATTGCTGTTCCAACTTCACTTGCCTCTGATACGTTGCTTCCAATGGGAAGTGACGACATCTTGTTCTCGGCTCAAACAATACCAGGCACAACAAGATACAACTTCCGGCCACGAAGATAGACATACGGCACGGTTTTGCTGTGCATCTGATAGACACACGGCACGGTTCGGCTGTGCATTCAAGGAAGGAAAGGATCATCAAGGGCTTGCTTTTGCCCAAAAAGTTGAGGAAGGGGATTCTGTTGGCTAGGGGTTGTGGAAGGACTAAGAAGCCGCGCGACCGTAGTGTCGCCAGCAACGAACATTGGGGTCGTCAATTGTTAATCTACAATGCCTGCTACCGCCACCGCTGCTGCTCATATTGGACTTATAAATAAGGGGGTGACCAACTCGGACAATGAACAATGTGCCTGGGCCCCGAAAACGTATTGCTGTGTTTTTATGATAATATTTGGTTTTATAATAGTCACTGTTTTAGGCCTTTGGTATTTCGAAGAAACTCATCCTTTAGAGTCTTTGCTGCTGACTGAAATTGTACCCACTGTTCCTACAGCTTTTGTACATTTGCATACTCTGTCACCTAGGGACTCACAGCATAGACAGAAGTATCACAATAATACCTTGTTGCTTATAATGAATGCAACACATGCCATTTTTAATAAGACTAATTGTTGGGTCTGCTCACATTTACCGCAACATGGGGATAAGGGGCTAGATTGGTATATTCACCCTTTACCTTTGACAACTGCTTGTTATGCTTCACTTAGAGCACTGTTCTTTGGCCGATGGAACGATAGCATCTCGGGGAACTTTGATGGCACTAATTTGAATAGTTTTGAGAAACGTGTTCTGACTCCCCTGGGATGCTCGCTTTTCGCAAATAGGAGTAAGCTCAATATTGCTTCTATTAGGCCTTCTGATAGACTGTCTCGTCCTTTCCACTCTTTGATTTCCTTTAAAATGGCTCTGATAGGCAATAAGGATGCCGTGCCTCTTTCTTATACTGTTAACCATAGCCCCGATTCAGTTTCTTTCTGCATCCAGAGGAATGGCACCCGGTCAATGGGAGATTTTAAAGGTTGTGCCAACGTTGCAAATTTGACTGGGGAAGACAGACCTTTGTATGTAGGCGAACCTATCTATTTTGTTTGCGGTAATGTAGCATTTCCATGGTTGCCCAGGGATTGGCAGGGAACTTGTTATCTAGGAATCCTGTTACCTGGGGTGTTTATAGCAAGTACTGTAGAGGTTTCGAAGGCTCGTCCACGGCGGGACGAGAATGGCGACACTCCAGCTGTCACGACCCGGCCAGGTTGGAAATTGCCTTGGCGATTATCCGAGCGCTATTCGGCAAGTAAAAGTCCCTGAGACTACAACTCCCACAACGCCTGCTGTCATAGCCGCGTGAAGTACGCGTGACGTTGTGATGATTTCATTTGTTGGGAACGATATATAACTCCCATCTACCCGGAGATCGAGTGCTCCTAAACTGTCGTTAGTTGCGAGCTCCCGGACCCGTTTCTTGAATCCTCGACTAACCCGCGCCTGAATCAACTTATTGCCTTCGCCTTGTCCGTACCTGCTTCCTGACGCCAGCCTCCCTCGATTGTTCCCCTTGGATATTCTGAACCCGGCTTACTCATTCTCGACCTCCTAATTCTAAATCCTTAAACTTTGGTGACCCGATACCTCAAAAATCTCCGTAAGGAAATTAGCGTGAAGTGAACGCTCACTTCCCAATTCAATTTTCCTTTTACTTCTGTTGCTTCGAACTATATTTTGGGACGCTTTGCTGTTTACCGTTTGGATTGCTTTTGAACCTTTATTTGGGACGCTTTGCTGTTTACCTTTTGGATTGCTTTGAACCTTTATTTGGGACGCTTTGCTGTTTACCTTTTGGATTGCTTTGAACCTTTTATTTGGGACGCTCTGCTGTTTATACTTTGGATTGCCTTGAACCTACTTGGGACGCTCTGCGGTCTTCGCCCTGGTGATCCTAAGATACGGGCAAACTTCCACTCCTCCCTCCCTACAATTTGATACTAGTAGGTTACTGGTATATTATTTCTACGGTGCAGGTAAGAGTGGGGATTGGGGGTGGTGTTGGCTGTTTGTTATTCCAACACTACTTGGCTGCATTTTTATGAACAACTGTTTTCTTTGTTTTGTTCTTTGTCCCTCTAGCTCTGACGATTCTGCTCCGGCCTTTTCGCTCAAGCCCCCAACCTGTCAGGTTTATTTATCCCTGAAGGCTGAGCTCTTGGGAGGGAAGTCTTGGGCGCATCTCCATAAAAGCCCAGGATTACTTGAGCAAAAGGAAATACTGCCTGCAACCAGAAAACAACCTCTGGGTTGTGACAGATTTAGGAGCCTAACATAACGCCTATTGGTTATGGAAGCCGCATCTGACCCGATGACAGCTCTCATGCAGGCTTTTTCCGCCTTGCGTACCGATATGGCATCTGCCCATGCGACCTTACATCAACGCATGGATGTATTACAGAGCTTTGTGCAGCCATTACCCCATGATGAGGAATTCGGGGATGGCGCTGCAGCGGCACCTCCTCCTGTATTTCCCCCAACTCCAGCTCCGGTGGTTCTTCCTGGGCCATTTCCTTTGGCCCCACCCGAACGCTTTTTGGGGGATCCCAAGGCGTATCGGACTTTCGTGAATCAATGTCGCCTTCACTTTCTTTGTCGACCTTTGGCGTTTCCAGATGCTACCACTAAGGCTGCCTTCGTTCTCTCCCATTTAGGCGGCACTGCTGCAGCATGGGCTAATCCTTTGTTGGAAGCTAATGATCCGGCTCTTTATGACTTTGATCGGCTAATTCTATCCATGAACAGCGTTTTTGATATGCGATACAAAGCACAAACCACGGATTTAGAATGTTTAGCTATAAATCAAGGCAAGACGGATCTGTTGACCTACCTGGCCCGTTTCAATCAGTTGGCGGCTGAAACCACTTGGCCAGAACAAAAGAAAGCGGCTGTTTTCTACAAAGGTTTGTCGGAGGACCTAAAGGACGCCTTGTCAGTGGTGCCCGCCCTTCCTCCTGGTTTTCCTGAGTTACTCGACCTGGTTCTCCAAGTTGATGCTCGGATTCGGCAAAGACGGGGCGAACGTCGGTACCCTGATATTCGTACCTCTTCCCGGTCAGATAGCACTACTACGATTCCTCAAGGCGAGGTTGAACCCATGCAAATTGGGGCCATCAGGGGTCCATTGTCTAAGGCTGAACGAGAGAAACGGGCACTGAATAACCTATGTTTCTATTGTGGCCAGTCAGGACATTATATACGGCTATGTCCTAAAAGACCAACTAAACCGGCGGGAAACGCCAGGACTCGTCCATGAACCGGGCCTTTAGGATGAGTCAAACGTACCCGGGCTCGGATGCATGTCTTCCGTCTCCACATGTATATCTCACGATGTGCTTCAAGGCCCCTGGTGTCAAATCTTTTTCTAACCCGGTAATGATAGACTCAGGGGCTAGCGGGAATTATATGGATTCCAACCTGGCTAAACATTATGGGCTACCTATAATTTCCAAAATACGACCTGAAGACATACATGCTGTTGACGGTTCCCGTTTGGTATCCGGACAAGTCACGGAACAAACCACTGCACTACAAATGTCCACATTACAGGGTCATTCGGAATACATCACCTTTGACCTCATTACGGCCCCCCAGTTTGGTATGATTCTGGGTCTATCCTGGTTGCAAACCCATAACCCTGTAATCAATTGGGTTAAACAAACCGTGCTGTTCTCTTCCTCTTTTTGCAGTCAGAAATGTCTAGGGACTCAAGAGGCAGCCGTCTTCTCCCCTTGCCTGGCCCTGGTGGCAAGTGTACCTTCCATCAGTGCTTTATCCTCTATCCCAGTCCCTGTACTTCCAGAGGAATACCGAGAGTACTCGGATGTCTTCGACAAAGGCTTATCAGAAAAACTGCCTCCACACCGAGACTATGACTGCCCCATTGACCTTATACCTGGGGGGGGGTCATCCCACATGGTCGTATCTACTCCCTTGCTCGAAAGGAAGAAGAACACTTGCGACAATACATAGACAAAGCATTAAGCTTGGGACACATACGTCCATCCCGTTCACCAGCGGCCTCCCCGATATTCTTCGTACAAAAAAAAGAAGGAGATTTACGTCCATGTGTCGATTATCGTTCCCTTAATAACGTCACAATCAAGAACCAATATCCTCTACCGCTCATTACGGAGCTTCTTGATAAAATGACCTCCTCTACCATCTTTACCAAGTTGGACTTACGGGGAGCATACAATTTGGTGAGGATGCGTGAGGGGGATGAATGGAAAACAGCATTCAAAACTAAATTCGGGCTTTACGAATACTGTGTAATGCCCTTCGGGCTTTGCAACGCCCCAGCGACGTTCCAACACTTTGTCAACGACATTTTCAGGGACCTGTTGGACTGTTACGTCGTAATATATTTGGACGACATCCTGATATATTCAGATACCTTGTCCCAGCACATACACCATGTACGCTCTGTTCTCCTCCGTCTAAGAGAACACTCCCTCTTTGCAAAACTGGAGAAGTGTGTGTTTCATGCATCGTCTGTGGAGTTTTTGGGTTTTCAAATATCACAAAAGGGAGTGCTTATGTGCACCTCAAAGGTCCGGGCAGTACTGGATTGGCCTGTCCCGACTTCAGTAAAAGCCCTTCAATCATTCTTGGGCTTTTCCAACTTTTACAGACGTTTCATCGCCTCCTTTTCTGAAATAGTTGCGCCACTAACTCGGTTGACCAGCCCGAACGTCCATTTCATTTGGGATGAACAGGCGCACTCTGCATTTCAGAAATTGAAGGAAGCCTTTACCACAGCTCCAGTCCTGCAGCACCCAGATCCGACCCTTCCTTTTATCGTGGAAGCCGATGCCTCTGCAATTGCTGTGGGGGCTATCCTGTCGCAAATTTGTCCAGCCACCCACCGACTACATCCTGTGGCTTTCCATTCTCGGAAACTTACGCCAGCCGAACGTAATTATACGATCATGGAAAGAGAACTACTGACGATTAAAGTAGCGTTTAATGAGTGGAGACATCATCTCTTAGGTGCTAAACATCCCATTACTGTATATACGGATCATCGGAATCTCCAGGCATTATCTCATATAAAATGCACCAATGCTAGGCAAATACGGTGGCATTTATTTTTTACCATGTTTAACTTCACAGTGACATATCGCCCCGGTCCACTACATGGAAAGGCGGATGCATTGTCGCGTATCGGTACGGATATGGTAACTACGAAACAGTCAACCCCTGTATTATCCTCAGGGACTGTGGTGTGTATTTGTTCGGTTTCTCCGTCCATCTTAGATGGATTAAGGACGTGGGCTAAGGATCATGCTCCTGTTCTTAAGGAGCTGGGCGCTGAACTCATCACCGGTCTTCCATATGTTAATGGTTTGCTATACTTACCTGATAACCGTATTCGACGTAAAGCTCTTGAATGGTCCCATGATCTCCCGTTGGCAGCTCACCCTGGTCGGGCAAAAACTTATGATCTTCTCCACCGATGGTGCTGGTGGCCTGGTATGAAGAACGACACCGAACAATATGTCTCCAAGTGTGCAGTATGTACACAGTGCAAGAGGCAACCGGGCAAGCCCCTCGGTCTTCTAATGAGTATGCCGTTACCCCCATATCCATGGCATACGGTTACCCTTGATTTCGTGGTGGAGCTCCCTTGTATCGGGGGTATGTCCACCATTCTTGTGGTTGTCGATGTCTTTACCAAAATGGCACGATTTATACCGTGCTCGGGTATACCTACTGCCTCTATGTTAGCGACTCTGTTTTTTGACCATGTGGTACGATTTTTTGGGCTTCCTACGGTTCTAATTTCTGATCGGGGGTCTCAATTCACCTCACGCTTCTGGCGCTCCCTTACTTCATCTTTGGGTATCGATGCCCGCTTGTCTTCGGCCTACCATCCTCAAACGGATGGTCAGACTGAACGTACCAATGGTACTATGGAACAGTTTCTTCGCTGTCTGTGTCTGCAGCATCAATCCAACTGGTTCTCGCTACTAGGTGCTGCAGAATTTGCCTATAACAATTCCATGCATTCCTCAATTGGTTGCTCTCCGTTTTATGCTTTATATGGTCTGCACCCAAGGACACTCCCACCTGTCTTGCCCTCCTTAAAGCAGTTTCCCGCCGCTAATGCTGTAAAAGACTCCTTGCTTGCCATCCGTAAATCGGTGTTGTCCCATCTGCAAACGGCACAACGTCGTACCAAAATGCAAGCTGACAAACGGCGCACACCCGCCCCTTCGTATTCTTGTGGGGAACGTGTATGGCTCTCTACGAAACATCTGGCCATTAAAGGAAAAAGGAAACTATTGCCATGTTACCTAGGTCCTTATAGGATTCTACGGTGTCTTAACCCTGTCACCGTTTGCCTAGGGATTCCATCTCATTGGCGGGTACACCCGGTATTCCATGTTTCCTTGCTTCGCCCTTTTGTACCTGGCACGAGATTGCCTACTGCCCCCACCCCAGTTAACGTCCATGGTGAAGATGAGTATGAGGTGCGTGCAGTCTTGGACACTCGCCTATGTCGTGGGATTCGCTCCTACCTGATCGACTGGAAAGGGTATGGTCCAGAGGACAGGTCCTGGGAACCGGCCTCTAATCTAAACGCTCCCCGTTTACTACGTGCCTTTTGGTCACACCGCTTGCGTAGTCTCAGGAGAAAGCGTTCTTTGTGGGGGGGTACTGTCACGACCCGGCCAGGTTGGATATTGCCTTGGCGATTATCCGAGCGCTATTCGGCAAGTAAAAGTCCCTGAGACTACAACTCCCACAACGCCTGCTGTCATAGCCGCGTGAAGTACGCGTGACGTTGTGATGATTTCATTTGTTGGGAACGATATATAACTCCCATCTACCCGGAGATCGAGTGCTCCTAAACTGTCGTTAGTTGCGAGCTCCCGGACCCGTTTCTTGAATCCTCGACTAACCCGCGCCTGAATCAACTTATTGCCTTCGCCTTGTCCGTACCTGCTTCCTGACGCCAGCCTCCCTCGATTGTTCCCCTTGGATATTCTGAACCCGGCTTACTCATTCTCGACCTCCTAATTCTAAATCCTTAAACTTTGGTGACCCGATACCTCAAAAATCTCCGTAAGGAAATTAGCGTGAAGTGAACGCTCACTTCCCAATTCAATTTTCCTTTTACTTCTGTTGCTTCGAACTATATTTTGGGACGCTTTGCTGTTTACCGTTTGGATTGCTTTTGAACCTTTATTTGGGACGCTTTGCTGTTTACCTTTTGGATTGCTTTGAACCTTTATTTGGGACGCTTTGCTGTTTACCTTTTGGATTGCTTTGAACCTTTTATTTGGGACGCTCTGCTGTTTATACTTTGGATTGCCTTGAACCTACTTGGGACGCTCTGCGGTCTTCGCCCTGGTGATCCTAAGATACGGGCAAACTTCCACTCCTCCCTCCCTACAATTTGATACTAGTAGGTTACTGGTATATTATTTCTACGGTGCAGGTAAGAGTGGGGATTGGGGGTGGTGTTGGCTGTTTGTTATTCCAACACTACTTGGCTGCATTTTTCTGAACAACTGTTTTCTTTGTTTTGTTCTTTGTCCCTCTAGCTCTGACGATTCTGCTCCGGCCTTTTCGCTCAAGCCCCCAACCTGTCAGGTTTATTTATCCCTGAAGGCTGAGCTCTTGGGAGGGAAGTCTTGGGCGCATCTCCATAAAAGCCCAGGATTACTTGAGCAAAAGGAAATACTGCCTGCAACCAGAAAACAACCTCTGGGTTGTGACACCAGCCCAGGTTTTAGGAGATGTAGCGAAATCATTCCTTCCATTCTTTGGGCAGATAGCTAATTACGAAGATATCAGGAAACTAGTGAGAGTACTGGAGAGAACCATCAACCGGACCACAGATATACTCTATAATATGACTTTAGAGCAGGAAGCGATCAGATTGGTAGCGCTTCAGACCCGGACGGCATTAGATGTCATTCTGGCTGAACGTGGTGGAGTATGTAAACTAGTGGGGTCCGCTTGCTGTGTTTCCGTACCGGATTCCTCCCCAACTATTTTTAAGGCAATACAGAATCTGCACATTCTTAGTTCAGAAGTGCATGTTCCCGAGGGAAATTGGGATCTTAGCGCTTGGTTCTGGGACTTCTTGCGGTCTTGGGGTTGGAAAGTGCTTTCAGTCTTGCCTATTATTTTGGGAATTCTGCTATTTCTTTGTTGTTGTATCCAATGTCTACCAAGTATATGTTCAATGCTAGGGGGATGTTGCGCTCAGGCAATAGGTACAATAGGACATAAAGTTTATGCCCCGGATAAAACCTCTAAGGAGTATGTACTGAAAGAGATCTTAGTAAAAGATCTAATGGCGATAGCTATTTCTGACAGCTATTCAGGGTGTATGGACGATGACACATGGAGTTATTTGCAGGGAGATCAGAAGTAGGTTAGCACTTGGCATAGGCCAAAAGGAGGGTTTGTCAAACTAGAAATTATATCGTGCCTCCTATTGCTATGAATATATGTATATTGGCCTACGCCAAGCTGCTTATAAACTACATGTGAATAAACTCGCATTGCAAGGTCCTGACCTTAGAAACCATGTAAACTGTCATTTTGGGTCAAGCCGCCATTTTAGGTTTTCTTGCTCTATAAAGTCACCATGTGAGCTAAAATGGTAGCCTATGTTATTCAGAACAGAACTCGATTGTCATGACCTCTGTACAGCTAATGTATAACTTGCCTGCAGGCCACTTGTTAGGGTCATGAGCTGAGACCTTGTCCTTCTGCTGACCTGTGTGCAATGGATTACCTGTATCACCGAAACTGATCTATAATTGAATGAGAACACCTGCTTAACTATATTGTATACATTAAGTCCTGCATTGTAATGTTAGGCCTAGAGCATACATTATTACCATTTCTTCTTGTTAATGTATAAACCTAAGATGAACTAGATTTGACCTGGCAAGGGACCCTAGTGCAGTAACTTATTTATGGAATGGTTAACCTGAAGAAAGGCTGGACAACAGGCTGGAAAAATGTATAAAAGCCTGACTGTTTCAATGAATATTTGCACTCACTGAGCACACCGAACCACGCCGGAGTTTGCTGTGTTGTACTGAGGGTCGATAGCTATCTGAATTATGTTCTGTTCTTTTGTAACTGGATTCAGTATAAAATAAAGTGCTTTGTATGTTCCTTTGTAACCTGTGTTTGGTGTGTTTCCTTTTTGGTTACCCTGCCTCATATTATTTCCTTGTTTTCACAGTGCTTCCTGCCTTCCCCCAGCAGGGGCCGGACACCCTGCTGGCACCAAACACCCACGCCCTTTCCCGTGGGCTTCACCCCGCAGGGTGCTCCCAGAGTCTTTGAAGCAGGAGCGGGTGTGGCTCCAGCCCTTTGCAGCAGGTGAGGCTCTTGGAAGAATGAGGAGGTGACAGCGGCAAACACCTGAGTCCTTTACCCTTTGTTGTTTTGCCCAACCTACGGTATGATCCCAATACAAAGAAACTTAGTTCAACCTGTATTCCTGTCTTGGCCTGCTTATTTATCCCTGTGATCCTCCTAACAAGGAGAAAACACAATAAAAGCGATAGTCATGACCAGGTAGACGGGGATAACTGTGACATTATCTTTTTGCCCTCCACAAAAAACTCCCAAAAGAAATATATCATGAGTTCAGACCCACATGAATATATGGATCACAATTAGATTTGATTTGTAGAGCTAACAGTATATTGCCGGAAGCACCAAACACATGCCAATGGTTACAGAAATGTAAATGCAATGTACAATTGTTTATTTATGCCCTTTTGTATATATTCTGAGATGTAACACTTTATGTTGAATTATCCCACTTCTCTCACCATGTGTTCTACAAGCACTGTGTAGCTCAGTACATTTTGTTGAATGTCTCTTAAGTACATGATTATTTAACGGAACAAGAGACATTTGATGCTCTTTTTATGTTTATTGTTGTCTTTTGACACCATATGTTGAACGATTTTGAGAAAAATAATTACTCTCAAACTTGAAAAATAGAAAATGAAAGAAAGGAATAGAGGCGGGAAGCTCTAGACCCACGAAAAATAGAAAATGAAAGAAAGGAATAGAGGCGGGAAGCTACAGACCCACGAAAAGTAGAAAATGAAGAAAGGAATAGAGGCGGGGAAGCTATAGACCCACGAAAAATAGAAAATGAAAGAAAGGAATAGAGGCGGGAAGCTATAGACCCACGAAAAGTAGAAAATGAAGAAAGGAATAGAGGCGGGGAAGCTATAGACCCACGAAAAATAGAAAATGAAAGAAAGGAATAGAGGCGGGGAAGCTATAGACCCACGAAAAATAGAAAATGAAAGAAAGGAATAGAGGCGGGGAAGCTATAGACCCACGAAAAATAGAAAATGAAAGAAAGGAATAGAGGCGGGGAAGCTATAGACCCACGAAAAATAGAAAATGAAAGAAAGGAAAAGAGGCGGGGAAGCTATAGACCCACGAAAAATAGAAAATGAAAGAAAGGAAAAGAGGCAGGGAAGCTATAGACCCACGAAAAATAGAAAATGAAAGAAAGGAATAGAGGCGGGGAAGCTATAGACCCACGAAAAATAGAATATGAAAGAAAGGAATAGAGGCGGGGAAGCTATATACCCACGAAAAATAGAAAATGAAAGAAAGGAAAAGAGGCGGGGAAGCTATAGACCCACGAAAAATAGAAAATGGAAAAAAGATATAGAGGCGGGGAAGCTATAGACCCACGAAAAATAGAAAATGAAAGAAAGGAAAAGAGGCGGGGAAGCTATAGATCCACGAAAAATAGAAAATGAAAGAAAGGAAAAGAGGCGGGGAAGCTATAGACCCACGAAAAATAGAAAATGGAAAAAAGATATAGAGGCGGGGAAGCTATAGACCCACGAAAAATAGAAAATGAAAGAAAGGAAAAGAGGCGGGGAAGCTATAGATCCACTGCAACAAATAAATATAAGTTAAAGGAGTAATACAAGTTGTTCTTTGCAGATTTGTTGTTGCTGGAAATGTTGGGAACCATTAGACATTCATCGTCATTGTTGGTCAACAAATGAATGCACAAACTTGTGCATAAGGACGTGGACTATTAGGACACCCCATGTTATAGAACATTATCTTCCTGGGCCTGGCACAGACATTTCGAACAATCCAGGATAAGCATCAGGCTTCATGCGATTGAAATGGAAGGTCACTGTCAATCCTGCCATGAAACGGCTGCATTGTCTCCAGATCACAGGAAAAGTCTGCGGTGGGCGCATGCGGTCCAAACCATGATGACTGTGACCAAACATGCCTGCAGCTATTCATTCTGCACTGCGTCCATTTCTATTGGCACTTTCATTTCTACTGGTATGCAGAGACTGTGTTTGGCTTTAGAGGCATGAAATGGTGCATAATTTAAGATGTAAAGCAGTATTCCACAAGAAATAACACCAAATAACAAGGCAGATGTGATTGGACAAGGCCGGGTGCCGTAGGACTGCTCCGGTGGTGATGGGCGCCCTCTCAATCTTGGATAACATAACATCAGATGGAGGAGTCACTGCATTCTTATTCTGACAGCCTGGGGATATATACTAGAGAGAATGAGGGACAGCGGATCCATGGATATAAAATGCACGTAACGAGAGAAGACGGGGAGCGTGACCGAGCTGGGGGACTGCTGGCCCAGACGTACCGGGCGTGGGAGAAAGCCAAGTCGTCTAATATCCCTCCAGCATCAACAATGCCTTATGTGGCTTCCATCGTAAATGATATGCCCAAACCACATCAGGAGGCCCCGCGCAAAGAGAAGATAATCTTGAGGAAGCACTGCTGCCCTCTCTAGCCGACAGCACTAAATTCATTCAGGAGAAGCCGGTTGCCCGGCAGGTGCCCCATTTACCTATTGAATGGCTGAATGATGTGAAGACACCGGACAGAGACAGGCTACTGTCTGAATTTGCTATGGCTTATACTGATCTACTGCTCCCTTTGTTATCAGGCTTTTACAGGGGCAGAGAGGCAAGATATCCTGCTGCAGACAATGAGAATAGCAACGGTGACACTGCTCCCTACACAGAATAAGGATCCATGCCCGACAACCTTCCATGGACCACTCTTGAGCATGGGAACTAAAATAATAGGTATTATTAATCCATGGCGAGTAAACTTTGTGATGGACACCGAGGTCCATGCGGACCAATCAGTATTAGCATAATTGACCTAAAAACATTTGACCTAAGACATTTGATCACATTTTGTTTACCTTTCTTTCGGTTAAATTTAATTAAATATATATATGGGGGTGGGTAAGGATATCGATTAGGTTCAGGGTAAGTGGGGTGGGCTTGTGGGGGTCTCCTCCCACATTTTAGACCGATAAAAAGGTATGATATATGATATGATATTTTATTTATATCACGCTCATACACAGGTGTGTCAGGGCGCGACAAGGCAAGGGAGGGGAGAACAAAACAACGATCTTACTAGACCCAGTGACATTGAGAACGTGCAAGTGCATAGGAGAGGGGGAGGGGAAAAGTGCATGGAGGGGGAGAAAGTGGAAAGTGCAGAGCAAAGGAGATACAAGATAAATAATAATACAATAAATAAATAATAAAACCAGCAAAAGTGGTAGTGCAGCCAAGTGACAAGTGTTGGGTTTAAGTCAGCAGACAAGGTGGGTCTGATAAGTGCATGAGGGGCAAAAAAATGGGGGCTGTATGGGTACAGATACAGACCCCAGTGCAAGGGGTGGCCCGGAGGCAGTGCAGTAGGGTGGCAGGGTGAGCAGGAACCTGGAGCCAGAGGACAGAGGGTGTCCAGATGCACGATGCCAAGAGAGAGCAGAACAGCAAGGGAGAGGAGGGGCGAAAGCAGAAGCAAAGAGGAAGTTCTTGAGGTGCTTCCGGAACCTGAGATGGTCTTCCTCAAGTTTTAGAGTGGCAGGGAGGCTGTTCCAGAGGGAGGCCCCAGCCGAAGACAGATATCTACCCCCAGCTCCTTTCTTAGAAAAACGACTGACCCAGAGGGAGCTAGAGGAAGAGAAGCGAAGAGCTCGAAAGGGGATGTATTTACGGAGGGATAGCTGAAGGTATTTTGGACCCAGGCCCCAGAAAGCCTTGTGGACAATGCAGAGGGTTTTAAATGTTATCCTTGCATCCACTGAGAGCCAATGGAGAGATTTCAGAGCTGGAGAGATACAATCCTAGGGCTTGAGGCCAAGGACAAGTCTCGTAGTTCTGTTCTGGATTAGTTGCAGAGGGCGTAGAGAAGAAGCCGGTAGATTTAGAAAGAGGCTGTTACAATAGTCCAACCTAGAGAGAACCAGAGCATGGGAGATAGTGAGCTTCTGGGGGAATGAGAGGAAAGGCAGAGTACCTCGGAGGAGGTGCAGTAGGAAGTTTGACTTTTTAGAGACCTCAGAGATTTGGGCGGAGAAGGAAAGTATAGAATCAAAGATGACCCTGAGGTTCTTAGCCTCATGGGTGGTGGTAGGAGGAGGGCCAAGGGAGGCCGGCCAGAGAGTGAGAGGAAAAGGTGTAGAGGGTGTCCCGATGAGGAGGATTTCAGTCTTGCTGGCGTTCAGACAGAGATCATTAGCAGAACACCAATCTTGAATGGCAGTAAGGCAGTCAGAGATGAGAGGAGAGGAGGTGGCCGAGGGCAGCCTGAAGATGAGTTGAGTATCATCAGCGTAGCACTGGAAATTTGAGCAGAAAATGTCAATGCAGTGGGCGAGAGTTGCCAAGTATATGTTGAAAAGCCAGGGCGAGAGGTTAAATCCCTGGGGCACACCACAAGTAGAGAGGGAGATAGATGATAGGAAGGACCCTAGTTTGACCTGGGAGGGTTGATCGGAGAGGAAAGAGGTCAGCCAGGCCAGAGCCTGATCAGTGATACCCAGGTTATCACGGAGATGGTTGAGCAGGATGGTATGGTTGATGAGATCGAGTAGGATGAGGACAAATGGAATGTTAGAGTCAAGGTTGGAGAACAGATCCTCACAGATGTTCAGGAGAGCAGTTTCCGTGCTTCTGGCAGCTCTGAAGCCAGATTGGTGGTCATGGAGATAGCCAACAAAGTCAGAATGAAGGTTAAGTTGAGAGATTGCCAGTTTTTCCAGGTGTTTGCCCAGAAAGGGAGTAATGGAAATTGGACAATAGTTAGCCGGACAGGTAGGATCAGCTGTGAGTTTCTTGAGCAGAGGATGCACAAGGGGGTGCTTCAGAGAGGAGGGGATGGATCCAGAGGCAAAAGAGTGTTGCAAAAGTCAGCAAGTGCTGGCGCGAGGGTGTCAATGTGGTCCTTGAGGTTTTAGAGGAACAGGGATGAACCTGTTGTGACAAGGTTTTCATAGATCGGACTTGCCTAGCGACCTCATCTGGGGTAAAATGAGGAAAGGACGAGAAGAGGGTAAGGGGGGGTGGCTGAAGGAGGATCAGCAGGCCTAGACAGAGAGGGCGGGGAAGGGAAGACGAAGGGACGGTGGGCTGGATGTCCTGGGTTTTTGAGATAAAGTGAGAGGCATGGGCATTTTGCACAGAGCCTGGGAGGCAACAGGAGAGGTAGAGACTGCAGCAGGGGTGGCCAACTCCTTGCAGATTTTAAAGAGTTTGGCCGAGTTGTTAGATGCCGCCGAGACACGGGCTTGAATGTGGACTCTCTTCTTGGTGAGGACAGAGAGTCGGTATTGCCTTTAGAGCAGGCGACAGGCCAGTTTGTCAGAGGATGAACAAGAAGCCCTCCATTTCCTCTCAGCCACCCTACACTTACGTTTAAGTGTAGACAGGTCTGAGTCAATTGCACTTGGCTTTGGACTTCAAGCGGATCCTCATGACAGGGGCAAGAGCATCAAGAGTATCAGAAATAGAAGAGTCGAGAAGGGATAGGGTTGTGTCAGGGTGTGAGTCAGCCAGAGGAGGAGGAGGGAGGGGAGAGGGCAGCAAAAGCCTCAACTGACACACGCTTCATAGGTCAGATGTCCGAGAAGGTAAGTGGCGGGGGGGGCTTGGCTTGGGGGGTAGAGAGTGAGAGATGAGAGGAGAGGAGGCAGAGGTAAAATACATTTGATCAAATGTGATTAGGTCAAATGTTTTAGGTCAAATAGACCCAAACCAACCAATCAGACTTTATCCCTGAATAGACCACTGCTATCGATCTCTGCGGGCTATTTGTGGTCCTAGAATGTAAGAGTTAGCTGGATGCACTGATGGGGCGTCTTCGTCTGGAGGCTGAGAACGCATTTGACTCTTGTGCTGGGATTTTTGTGATGCAAACATTGCAGAGCAATAGGTCTGGATCCGAACCAGTACACTGGGTAACATCGTTGAGCCATGACCCCGTAGCGTGGGCGGGAAGAGGGAGGGCCTATTCTGTAGAATGGCTGCTGCAAGGGGGGAATGCGGCAGTGCTGTTCCTATCACTGCCCCTGACTGCATGGGAAATTGAGCCGTTAGCCTCAAGATGGACATCACAATTCATGTGCAGGGGTCTCTTGTCGGCGGGCCTTCCTCAGGTGGCGTAACTTCATGCAGATGACATCTTCACATACATGAAAGGCCTGGAACACACACATTCCCTGATGTGCTGGAAGAAATAGAGAATCGCAGCAGGAGTGGGCATCACCTGCGCTAAATCATATACATGCCCGCTTGGCTCGATTAAGGCACTGATATGATATGATAGGTTATTTATAACGCACTTAATACCCAGAGGTTTCTAAGTGCCGACCCGGGTATCGAACCTGTGGTGCTCCACATCATCTTGCTTCCAAGGTGAGCGTGTTGCCCATAAGCTATCCGCCCGAGATGATCTGTAAATACTTGGTCATAAACCTATATCATGACCCTGTCGATCTATTACAATACAATCATTGAAAAAACGGATACAATTTAAAATACAGGTGGAGTTCGGGGTTAGGATGCCAATCTCCATGATGAGTTGGCAGGAATTCAGCAACATGGTACTATTGTTCTGTTTGCTCAATGCATTTTGGGAATAGTTTAAGAGTGTTTTTTAAGGAACTGGCCAAGCTACTGTCTTGTCCAGATCTTGGCTAGGAAAAAAACCAGTATCACCTTAGCCACCATGACATTGCAATATAGGGTGGGCGTGGGGGCAGCGGGGGCTCCTTTAATGGCTGTTCCGAAGGCAGCTGCTGAAAAAAAATTCCAAATCGTCTAGGGGTGGTAGGTCTTCCGCCTCCACGTGTTGTTTTAAAGATCTTGAAATCAGCTATGTTGTATTGTGTGAAGGAGGGCATTTCAGTGATATCTGCTACACAACAAACACTCTGGTCGTTAACACCTACTATTGCCCTTCAAATACCAATTGCTTATTACTCCGATCCCAGCAAGGATGATGCTGATAAGGGGACTTGACAGGAATTTGAATTTGTATTTTTTTTGCTGCTGGGGCAGCATAACAAACTTTGAGGTTATGGATGCGAAGAGGGTGGGCGGCCAGAGATTCTGAATCCCTAATTTGTTTGCTTTCATGGAACTCTCACAGCTTTCGCCGTCTTAAAAGCCTGCTACGTGCAACTGAGTTTCTTAGTGCTTTGGCCTTCTCATGTGCCCACTAAAGGCAGGTGGAGCTCAGTGTTTTGTCCTTTTCAACTACCTACTCAAACAAGTGAGTTCGGTGCTTTGGCCTTTACCTCCACCTTCTGAGTTCAGGTGGGGTTCTCAGTGCTTTGGCCTTCTCCTACTCCAGCAAAATGCACCTATGTTTTCTAGGGTTTTAGACTACTCCTACTTCTACTAAAGGCAGGCAGGGTTATCACTGCTTTTGTCTGCTCCTCTGCCTACTAACTGCACATAGAATTCGCACTGTTTTATCCGCCTTCAGCGCCTACTAAATGCAGGTGGCTTTCTCAGTGCTTTGACCTTCTCCTACGCCAGCAAAACACACCTGGGTTCCCAGGGCTTTAGACTACTCCCATTTTTACTAAAGGCAGGCAGGGCTTTCAGTGCGTTTACCTGCTATGCTGCCTACTAAACGCATGTGAAATCCTCACTGCTTTAGCCTTCATCAACGTAAATGCAGGTGGCGTTCTCAGTGCTTTGACCTTCTCCTACGCCAGAAAAATGCACCTGGGTTCCCAGGGCTTTAGACTACTCCCATTTTTACTAAAGGCAGGCAGGGCTTTCAGTGTGTTTACCTGCTATGCTGCCTACTAAACGCATGTGAAATCCTCACTGCTTTACCCTTCATCAACGTTTACTAAAAACCCCTTCACTCATAAATCATCTGATCCAAACCCAACCCCCCTGCAAAACAAATTATAAACCAAGTCCCCAATTCTTTCTAGCCCTATAATGGCCTTATTTCTACTCCATCCTGCACTGTCTCAGCTAGAATCCCCTTCCCTAATAATGCACAATCGATCTTCAAACAGCCACCACTGATGCCCAACGTTGCCACTCACCCGCCTTTATTTAGACGCAGGTTAGAACCCAGCAGAACCTTGTATCTCGAACCACAGGAGAACCCTCTAAAGTTTGGCCTCGTCAGGAATGCGAAGGGTTTGAGGTTTTCACGAACCGCCCCCACCCATTCCTAGTCGAATAGATCATCGGGTGCCTCGTCAATTAGCCCTGGCATTTTATTTCATGTAGCGGGGTCAACATGTTCAGACATCCTCTGCCCAGCTGGGCATGTGTTCATGCGTGCATTATTCAATACACTAACTAAATATAATGTTCCAATGTGCATTGAAGCCGAATGCGTAAGATAGAGCACACTCGTTACTGGCTCGTGTTGATCGGGGGCCACTGGACCTGTGATGCGGCATCAGCCAGAGGAAACGAAATCCTGCTGTTATCCCTTTTCTCTCACGACTATCGGAACCATTAATATTTACCTGTGGTCTACTAGCATCATGCGATAGGAGCTCTCACACACAGGTGCAGCATGGGAGAGACCGCATAAGCCTGGATTCCCTCCAGACTGGGAACTCCAGTCCACATTTTATGAAAGCAGGCCCAGCCGAGCCTGACTGAACTTGCTATGAAGCCTTCTATCTGCATTTTCTATGTGCATTAAGGAATAGAGCATGCCTGAAAGGTCATATTCTGGAAATTAACCCCCCCCATGCAATAGAAGAGGAAGTGGAAGGCTGCTGCAGAGGGTCTGCTTGGATAAGGTTCCTACCTTCAGGTCTGAGAGGGCAAGTTATTCCAAAAACATTCTCACAGAATGTACTTTCAGATCCGGTGCAACGAGTTCTCAGCTCACAGATAAGGTGTCATTTTAGCAACCCTCTTCCATACATTGTGACTATATTATAGCGATCCTCTCGTGTTCTGGCGGCAGACAGGGGTGGCCTGTGCCAGCCCCTTTGCCATAGATGCTACTTGATGACGTCAGAGTCAAATAGCAGCCACTAATGCCTCTGTGCTCAGAGTATCTTATGTAATGGCCTAGCATAGCCTTATTGCAGCACCGGCCCTAACATCATGCAAGGCCTGGTAAACAAGTGTCATCATGCTGTGATTTCAGTTCCTCTGATGTCACTTCCTGTCATGCTACTTCCTGTGATGTCACTTCCTTAGACATTCTTTCGCATGTTCTCTGATTACCACACTTATTCTGTGAAGATTGATACTGTACCTAGATCAAGCTTCTTTAATGTTGGCATTTAAACATCGGTCCGTGTGAGCTGCCTATGTATGCATCTCTCCATCAGCTGAAGACATTATCCAGCCATCAAGGCATTAGTTTAAAGTCCTTAAGTCTCCTACCAATGTCTGCACTGTTGGCTGGTGGAGCTAGGAACTTTGATATAGAGTAGGGTGTGCAACATACATAATACGGTCAAGTAATACACATACGATTGGCCCATTAATATGTAATGAAATCACGAACTCGTTTGAAGAGTTGGAGGGGCAAAGCAATGGAGGGGACGCGTGTGCCCAGCACTTAGTACAATTAATGAGTGACATTTTTAAACTGGAGCAAAATGGGGACCTCGCAGAGCCCCCATGTAAGGAGATAAAGGCGAACAACACATGATTGAAAAAGTGGATAATTCAAATGTGTCCCTGCAGAGCAGAAATATCCATGGCAGGTGTAAATGGCCTCCCACGTCCTTCTTTTCTTTGCATCCAAACATTCATTGTTTTGCTTCCTCGTCATTATAAACCAGGATTAAAAGTCCCTGGACTGGAGCAGCTGCTCACCGCTGGCATATGACAATGGAGGGCATAACGAGAATGTGCAGGTCCAAGAGAGGAGGCTGAACGCACCCCCGAAGTACACATGCTTTGCATGTTCTGGTGTACCAGTTTCCTATGTGTGGGCCTAGGTGTGCATGCAATCTGATACTGTGCTGGTGTACCAGTTTCCTATGTGTGGGCCTAGGTGTGCATGCAATCTGATACTGTGCTGGTGTACCAATTTCCTATGTGTGGGCCTAGCTGTGCATGCAATCTGATACTGTGCTGGTGTACCAGTTTCCTATGTGTGGGCCTAGCTGTGCATGCAATCTGATACTGTGCTGGTGTACCAGTTTCCTATGTGCGGGCCTAGCTGTGCATGCAATCTGATACTGTGCTGGGCTGTGCATGCAATCTGATACTGTGCTGGTGTACCAGTTTCCTGTGTGTGGGCCCAGCTGTGCATGCAATCTGATACTGTGCTGTTGTACCAGTTTCCTGTGTGTGAGCCTAGCTGTGCATGCAAATTGATACTGTGCTGGTGTACCAGTTTCCTATGTGTGGGCCTAGCTGTGCATGCAATCTGATACTGTGCTGGTGTGCCAGTTTCCTATGTGTGGGTCTAGCTGTGCATGCAATCTTATATTGTGCTGGTGTACCAATGTCCTATGTGTGGGCCTAGCTGTGCATGCAATCTGATACTGTGCTGGTGTACCAGTTTCCTATGTGTGGGCCTAGCTGTGCATGCAATCTGATACTGTGCTGGGCTGTGCATGCAATCTGATACTGTGCTGGTGTACCAGTTTCCTGTGTGTGGGCCTAGCTGTGCATGCAATCGGATAGTGTGCTGTTGTACCAGTTTCCTATGTGTGAGCCTAGCTGTGCATGCAAACTGATAATGTGCTGGTGTACCAGTTTCCTATGTGTGGGCCATGCTGTGCATGCAATCTGATACTGTGCTGGTGTACCAGTTTCCTATGTGTGGGCCATGCTGTGCATGCAATCTGTTACTGTGCTGGTGTACCATTTTCCTAAGTGTGGGCCATGCTGTGTGTTTCTTGCCAGAATAGCCTCTGTTTTGTTTTATTAGGTTACTTGGTTTTGCCGGCCACTCCAGGGTTAATGTTAGCCCCGTCGTTGGATAGGCGGGGCCAGTGACGTTGTTGTTGGCGAAATACGGAGTTATGGGTAAGGTGCGAGAAAGCGCCAGTTAACGGTTTGTACTCGGGGAATAAATACATGTTACAAACATCTCCGTGTGTGTGTCCTCCTTTGGCCTAACGAAAGGTAACACTGGCGACGAGGTCGTTCCTGCACTCACCGTAGTCCTCCTTCCAGCTGTCCGCTGCATTGCTCGGGCGTAGACGCCTCGCCGAGCCTCCTCCTTCAAAGTCCCAGAGCGTGGGTGCACCGACCTGGGCAAGCCGCCAGGTCTCCTCCTCCTCCTCCTTTGTCGCACACAGAAGCCGCGGCATCCAGTCACGGCAACGTGCCAGGCCCTCCACACCTCCTGCGCACACGAAGCCGCGAACGCGCTAAGAGCGCGCCGGGTCCTGGCAGTCTGCCAGAACCCACAAGGATACGCATGTGGGCGGTTCCCACCCACACAGTTCTCCCGCGGATGCCAGCACTTCCTCCTCACACCAGCGGCGTTTCGCTCCACAGGAAACAACTTGAAGCGAATAGACAGTGCCCTGAGATTCAGTTGGCCCACGGATTTCCCCTGCTACAGCTCATACGCACATGTGTGAGTGTGCCATCTGTCAATACCCAGAGGGCCAGACCACACAGTATCTTCGCAGCACGACAGGCCTAGCAGCAGGACACAAGGACACCTGCACCTGATCAGCCGACCGTCGTGCACCCCGAATCAAGAGCCCACGGGCAGCACTATCCCCATGACCCACACGCTGGTGGTGCATGCAAGACCTTTACCTGACCAGAAACATGAGCAACCCTGCGTCCCCTCAACCTGCTCGCGCAGCAACGTCCATCCAACTGCGGATGCCTCTGCCATTCACCATGACGCCCCAGGCCATGAAAGGGCCCAGGTGGACTGAATGGATGGAGGATTTTCAGCACTTCGTGAGGGGGTCAGGAGATGGTGACTCCCCCAACATTAGAGACATTTTTCTGAACCTGGTAGGTGGGGAAATAAAGACTATCGTGATAACAATCCCCTCAGCTGAACCGAACAACTTCACAGAACTGATCAAAGCATTAGACAAACTCCTTATCATCGAAGTGAACCGAGACTACGAAAGATACTTATTTAACCAATGCTCACAAATGCCACAGGAGACAGTGGACGAATTCATAACCCACCTTAGAGTAAAAGAGGCACACTGCCAGTTTGATGCGTTTTCCCTTGAGGAGGCAATACGGCTGAGGGTTATAGAAGGCTGCCTGACCCCCGCACTCAAAAAGCAACTGTTAAAAAGCCTCTCACCATCTCCGAGGTCAGTGAGCTCGCCCGCATATACGAGAGGGTCGATGCCCAGGCCGCATCCATGGGTGGCACCGGCAACCCCAAACAAGACACCAATGAACTCATTGCAGCCATACAACCGCCTCGCCAAGGTGACAGGCGTTCACATCCATACAGGCCACAAGGCCCACAAGCCCCACGCCAACAGAGGCAATGCTATCGCTGCGGAATTACTTTTCCACATTCAGGGTCATGTCCGGCCCTGTCACAGCACTGCACCAATTGTGGGAGAGAAGGACATTTTCATTCACTGTGCAGAGTAGGGATACCGTTCCCCCCGATGCACCCACAGGCACCCACAAGGACACCATTCCGACCATCAACCCCACAATATCGTCAACCAAGGTATTATCAACAGGGGCAACGGCGATAGGTCAGGGTGATCGATGAATACCAAGAACAAGGCTACCCGCCAATACCCGACCAGGTGGATCAAACTCGATACTTCGTGGATGAATACGACAATCCACCGGCAGAATACAGGGCTGAAGAGTTCTATCAGGACGATCCAGCGACTGCCTACAATACACCTTATGATCCATACAATCAGGACGAGTTTGTCAACCTCATACTCGACAACGAGGAAGCCAGAGAAGCCCCCAAGATTCTGATCAAGATGGGAAACTTCCAATTTCAATTCATGGTAGATTCCGGGGCAACTGTAAATATCATGGGTGAGCAAGATTATGCCAGGATGCCGAACATGTCATTCGCTCGCTTACCAGGAGCCGGTGCCTGCTCAGCTATCACATGGCATCTCGCCTTGGTTTAATTGAAATTCACGTAAAGTCAGGAGACACCATAACCGCAACTTCGAACAAACAGGACCTGAAAGACTCCATCGGCACAATCACGTGCAATCAATCCCAGAACCTCATCATGCAGGGAGACATCACAAGGGAATTCCCAAAACTGTGCTCACGCCTAGGAAAGCTCAAAGCCCCCCCCCATTAAACTCCATATTTACCCTGCGGTAAGACCGGTGCCACAACACCCCAGAAGAGTCGGTTTCCACCTCCAGAAGGCAGTGCCAAGTGCGCTCCAACAGCTACTCTCCGATGGCATCATTGAACCTGCAACTGGACCGACACCATGGGTGTCCCCCCCTCGTGATCGTACAGAAGGAAGGTGGCAAGATACGTTTGTGCGTGGACATGAGGGTAGCCAACACTGCTATCCAACGCGAGAGGCATCCATGTCTGTGCATCGAGGACATGATAGTGCAACTAAATAATGCCCAGATGTTCTCCAAACTCGACCTAATTCAGGGTTATCATCAATTGGAGTTTCATACTGACTCCAGATCGCTCACGACCTTCGCAACGCATGATGGACTATTCAGGAAACCGGAGACTAAATTTCAGAATCTCGTCTGCAGCTGAGATTTTCATGAAGCCATATGCCAAATCATCAGACCCATTCAGGGCGCCCTGAACTATAGCAACAACATCCTTGTGTTTGGATCATCAAAGGAATCTCATGACAGAGCACTGCATGCCACCTGCGAAGCATTGCAAGTGGCGGGCCTCACGCTCAACATTACCAAATGCTGTTTCAGTAAAACAAAGCTCAAATTTTTCGGCCACATCTTTTCCAGTGAGGGGATGATGCCAGACCCCGACAAAGTCGACACGGTCACCAAATTAAGTGAACCTCAGCAGGTTGCCGAAGTCCGCTCCTTTCTGGCCATGGCAAGGTACTGCGCAAGATACATACCTCACTATGCATCCCTCACTGAACCACTTAGGAGACTTCTACAAAAAGAGGCACTGTTTGAATGGACTCCTGCATGTCAACAGGCTTTCACTGACATCAAGCAAGCACTCACCTAGGCCCACCGCCTCGCCTACTTCAACCCCTCGTGGTACACGGAGGTGCTGGTGGACGCAAGCTCAGTTGGACTCTGAGCCATCCTGGCCCAAACCAGCGGTGCAGATATCAACGCGAGGCAAGTGGTTGCCAATGCAAGCAGGGGTTTGTCAACCCCGGGAATGGCCTACTCCCAAGCAGAAAAAGAGAGCCTAGCTGCAGTCTGGGCATGTGAACATTTTCACAACTTCCTAATTGGAAACAAATTCACCCTAGTAACAGACCACCAGCCACTTCTCTCCCTGTTTGGAAACCCGAACACCAAGATGCCCCCAAGGATCGAACGGTGGGGCATTTGTCTGCAAGAATACAATTACGACATCATCCACCGACCCGGGGGTGAACTTAACCCCACTGACTACTTGTCGCGACACCCAGTTGGAGCCCCAATAACTCAGAAAGCGGAAGTTGCCTACGTACATTACATTGCTTTGAACTCACTACCACCGGCTTTGACACTTGAGATGGTCGCTGCGGCATCGACTGCAGACCCCACAACCGCTCTCGCCATCAGCCTCACGATGACCAGAAAATGGAGAGACCACCAGAGAGCAATGCTGGCACACCCGGGAGTGAGCAAGCAGGAAATTGAGAGACTAGCCAGAGTGCACAATGAGCTGGCTGTAAAGGACAACAACATCCTACTCAGAGGGTGCCGGATCGTCATCTCAGAAACCCTAAGAAACGAGGTTGTTTGCACCGCCCACGAAGGGCACAGAGGGGCTGAAAACACAAACAAACAGCTGAGGCGCATGTTTGGTTCCCATTCCTAGACGCCGCAGTCGATGAGTGGGTGAAGAACTGTCACGCCTGTCAGTGTATGTCACCAGCCGAAACCCCTGCCCCGCTACAGCACACGCAGATACCTGATCACCCCTGGGAGCGAGTAGCCATGGATTTCTATGGGCCCACGGAAGTGGGTGACTATCTCCTACTCCTGATAGATGAACATTCAAGATATCCGATAGTCAAAAAGGTTGCCACCACAGCCTTCCCCCAAGTAGCAGCGGTATTGGGAGAAGTACTCAGCGAATGGGGGATTCCCAAAATAATCAAATCCGACAATGGACCACCGTTCTGTGGACATGAATTTGGGACCCTGGCCAAGCACCTAGGTTTCAGTCACATGAAGATAACTCCTCACCACCCGCAAGCGAATGGGATGGCGGAACGCTTCATGGCATCAATCAAAAAGACAATACAGAGGGCCAGGGTCGAAGCAGTCAACCCGCACCAAGCACTATTCCGACTCCTGCGAGAACAGGAACACACCACACGAGGCCACAAACAAGACGCCCGCCGAGCTCATGCTCCGTTATGAAGTGCAAACCCGCATCCCACATAACCCGTCAGGTGCGGAGCCCCCAGATGCAGAAATTCTCTGCAGAGACGCAGAAGCGAAAGAAAGTGCAAAACGAGACACTGATGCCAGGTGTAGAGCCGCTCCAAGAGACTTCCACATCGGCGATGAAGTGCTAGTACAACAGCCAACGGCCAAGAAGACAGACTCACGGTGCGCCCCAAGCCCCATGAGGATCACTGCAGTAAAAGGGAAGATCAAGACAAAGCCATAACGAGGAACTGTCAACAGTTTAGACATTACATCAAAAGAGAAGACACAGAGATACCTCGAAGACCTGTTACTCCGGAACCATGGGCTCCGAGGGATGACCTGTGGACACCCCCTGAGGGAGATCCTGGAGGGACAGACCAAGAAGTGGGAATCCAGGACACATCGAGGTCAGTAGCCCAAGATGGGTGACCTCGTCGGACAATCAAGAAACCGACGCGACTAGTCGAAGAATGTTAGGTAGATGTTCGGATCTATTTGTCCGGGGGTGGTGTTGCCGGCCACTCCATGGTTAATGTTAGCCCCGCCGTTGGATAGGCGGGGCCAGTGACGTTGTTGTTGGGGGAACAGGGCTTTATGGGTAAGGCATGAGAAAGCACCAGTTAACGGTTTGTACTCAGAGAATAAATACGTGTTACAAACATCTCCGTGTGTGTGCATCCTCCTTTGGCCTAACGAAAGGCAACACTTGGGTTCCAAAATATCAACCCATTTCCCCCTATCGTGTCCATACAAATATTCCTAAATAATATATTAATTCATGATGTTTGTTTGCAAGGACATCTCTGGGATGTTAATCAGTGTTCAGAACTCCTCTTCTTTACAGTCGTGCTGCACACTTCAGCGTCAGGAAACTCTAGTTCATCTGCACAGTGCACTGGAAAGGTCTCGCAAAGTCCACTGGCCCGCTGATAGCAGGCTCTCGTGTCGTGAACTTGGCCATCTGGTCCGCAGAGGCGTTGCTAGAGGGGGCTATAGTGCCAGGTCTTTTGATTGTAGCCCCAGATAGAAGTCCAGGAGCTGCAACCAAAAGGCTAGCTAGCCCCTAGTCCCGACAGTCTCAACCACGCTCGGAGGACCGGACCTATTGCAGACCTAGCCACACCCCTGCTTGGCAGTGCCGCTATTAAGTCTACAACAGAACACCCCGTTACCAACCTTTTCTCAGAGATACCGACTCTTGCCGTCCACTGATGGCACCCAGCTCCCACTCACCCTTCCAGTTACATGAACACATTTTCCTGGGACTGATACAGAATCTATCTAGGCTACTGGCAGAAGTCGAAGTGCACGAAAAGAAGTAGTGTAACTGTGTTCCCTGCTGGCCTGCCCCCGCTGCCTACAAATGGCATTGCCACGCCCATGCCCACATGCAATCCAAACCCCCAAACACATGCGCTTGCTGTTTAAGAGAAGGTCCAGTGCAGGGCACTGAATTGCACATTTCAACTTCTTCTTACACTTCTACTTTGAAACGAAACCATCCCGGAACTGTTTCTCTTTAAAATAAAAGTATAGGAACAGTAAAACTTAATTTTAAAAAGTAGAGGAGCACCGCCCTTAACCGCATCCCGCCCACTGGTCTAAGCTACCTATCACTTCATGTGACTGTTGTGAGCTAGTGCTGTAGTGTGATGTAAGGTGCATTGTGCAGCATAGGGACTTTGTTTAACCTGAGTGTTTATAGTAGCCTTATCATTACCATTCCCAATGCTTGTAGAGTTTACCTTTCTATATACAGCGTGTAACCTTAGCACTTTTCAAACAATGTTTCCACTGTTTCCTTTTTTTGTGTGTGTTTGAACGTGTATTTGTGTGTTTGAACGTGTATTTGTGTGTGTGTTATCCATATCCAGATGTTGGTTGGTGTGTGTGTGAGTGTATGTTAATATGAAGGAGAGAGTGAGTGAGTGTGTGTGTGCGTGTGTGATCGTGTGTGTGCGTGTGTGTGAGTGTGTGTGTGTGTGGGTGCACGCGTGTGTGTTTGTGTGTGCATTATCTGTATCCACGTGCATGTCTGGTGGTATCCTGTTTTCCTTGTGCTCAAGTGCTTGTGCAGGCATGACCCATTCTGCGGGCATGGCCTGGAGGTATCAAGTTGCTGGATGGTCCCCATGTCTGTGTGGTTTTGCACAACAGAGTTAACCCTCCTTAACTGCAGAATGTCTTTTTGTGTTTGTGGCACCAGTGATATGTGTTATGCGTCCGTGCTGTGGCAGTGTCTCTGCTGCCACCCCCATAAGGCTTTCTGAGGTCTCAGCCTGTTAATGTTTGCTCCTGCTATTCCCCCTGGACTAATACGATCCCAACCCAATCAGGTTTTATGTGGGCAGTTGCTTATGTTTTGCGTCACACCTGGACATTGATTGCGAATGTCCCACCAAAATATGGCTTTCAGCGGCCCTAGGCTGCTGTCAAGTCCAGCTCCCGGACATTGACCGAGCAACACTGCATCTCAAGGGAGGGCTATGAAATGCCTGGGGAGGCTTTTCACATCCCGCCCCAGGCAATTACTCTGTTAGCAGTTACTAAATGTGGGAATCCTCCCACATTTGTGCGTTAATTTTCCATTTTTAACTGACCTTCAATGTATGGGACAAAGTCACATTAGCCATTTTTCATCTTAAAGGGGCTCTGGTGACCAGGGATGATAACTCAATGTGCTACGATTGTTTTAGGTTATCTGGCATAGATATTGGTCAGAATCTCCAGCCTAGAGAGCCAACCTTTGGGCTAAGTATGTCCCTTTTCTATTTCCTAACCAGATTTTACCCACAGTGATCTCTCATATACACAATGCATCATACAATGGTGCTGTTCCGAAAAGGAGCACCTCCCATGGCAGACGCTTTTACTCCCACTCGCAAGTTCAGCCATTCATAGACGGTTGGCTCCCAGTTGTGGAAGGAATGCAGTTACTCTCCTCATGAGCCGAGGCCACACTCTGACACAATCCAGCAAGACGATACAGCACTACACTGCCGGGCAGCGGGCTAGCCATTTCACTCTCAGCAGATTTGTAAATGGCAGACGGGCTATTGGATCCGTCTGCTGCCACCTCAGAAACCTAAATTACTTTTAATTACCAATGGGGAAATAATGACCAGGGATGCTTCATACGTATTAGGCAAGTTAGGAAAACACCTGAGAGGGAGCAAGTGAAAAAAGAGGGAATAACCAATCTCTTTTTGCAACAAAGAGGGAGACAATGGAAAACCCATTGTGAGGAATTTGATCATCTGCACGGATGATGGGAGATCAACCCCTGAGCACTGTGTGAGGCCATTCTGCACGTAGTCCATTTGCTTCCCGCACAAAACGCCTAGTCACATGTACTCTGGGAGACACAGCCTACATGGGCCATCTTCCCCTATCATATTCAGCTGGAATGTGACAGCCCCGGGTACATCACAGCATATCCAGGAGGGGGAAGGCACACCTTCCTCCAGCCATGAGCAGCCTAATTTAAATATCAAAGGCTCCATGGATATGCATTCCTTGGCTACTCCGGTTGGTGACAGTGCATAATAACGAGATAATTGAAGCAAGCCTAGAGGAGAGGCTTGGTTGTCGGAAGAGACAACAGGAAGGGGGACTAACACCACTTTGGTATGAAATGTGTCAACTTAAAGCTCCCACCTCTCTGTATGAAAAACAGTGAATGGCCTGTCTGGGTCCAGCAGTTACAGCCGGTGTCCCTGCAGAGCAGACCCCTTTCCGAGGGAAGCCTGTGCTTTACTCAAGAGTCACAGATTGCTCAGTTAACCAGGGAGACACTTTGATCTAAAACAGATGGGAAGATAGGTGGGACTTAGGTATATGTTGCCACTCCTTGTCTGTCCTGTTGCCAAACACCTTGGTCCTGACCTCATGCATAACAGAGGATTGTTGGTGGGGACCCAGGATTGGTTCATTAAGGTAGGCTTATCCTGCACCAATCACTGGAACCCATTCGGCTTTAAAGAAGGGATGAACTCTTCACTTAGCAGATCATCTGAAGACTTCAAGAGGAGCAAGAAGAAGGACTCATTTAGACCTGAGCTAAAGGTACAGTTTACTTTACATCTTCCGCCAGTGAAGGGAGGCCAGGAGCTCCAAGAGGGAAGCAAGATCTCTCCCCTAAACATCTACCAGGGAACAGAGGGAAATACCAGACTCAGAGGAACTGTCCAGCAGCTCCAGAACCGGTACCCAGCCAGCACGCAGTGTGCCATACTAGTTTCTGCCAGCAAGCTTCCTAGGTGGGAAGTGCCAGAGAGTCTTTGGACAGAGGACAAGGTCATTGCCTGCAATCTCTCTCCTGAGCTTTGGGCCGGACACGAGTCGTGCGAAGAAGCTAGGAGGAGTGCCACATAAGCACCATCCCGCGTACATCTTTTAAGGACATTTTAAAGACAGTCCAGCCTTGAACTGCATCTGGCTGCACTGCGACTGTTGTCACGCCGCAGTCACAAGAGCCATCCGAGCCACCTCGACCAACATTCTAGATCCACTAACCAGCACAGAGACAATGATTCTTGGCCCTGAGCCGCCGTGCCAGACAGCCTGCAGACGTCGGTCCATCCTTGATTGCCAAACTGCCTTCCGCCTGGTACCCGCAGCTGTCTCCTGCCACTAACTCTGTCTCAAGGGCTGCAAAGTGCCCTGGAACCGTCTTGAGA
Organism: Ambystoma mexicanum; assembly: GCF_040938575.1. Lineage (NCBI taxonomy): Eukaryota > Metazoa > Chordata > Amphibia > Caudata > Ambystomatidae > Ambystoma > Ambystoma mexicanum. Next base: position 192,549,907 of record NC_090927.1, on the reverse strand, counting down.
CTGTCGAGCACCAAGAACCTCTTCAGCACTAGGTACATTGTGGTTCTGCCCCCCTGGTCCTTCTACAAAGGCCCCTAGAGATGGGTACAATCCTTTGCCCCCTTGGTACTGGAACCAATTAACCTTGAACAGTAAGACTGATTACTTTACCAACTACCTTCCTGTCAGTATTCAGAGTGCACCCCTTTCCTTCGTGAAACTGCCTGTCCTCTGTGTTCCTTTACAGGATCTGTCGTATTTGTAGGTGCTAGAGCTGTCATGTTGTAACAATAATAAAGTAGATATTTCTATACCACCTTGACTGGACAGTCCCTTTTATCATTGGGTAATAATTGTATTTTCGCTGTTTTGCAACTAACCAACGATCGACGACCTTTGCAGAGATAAGCCTGCCGTTCCATCCACGTTACCAAAATTGGACAAGGAGGTCTTATAATTCACTTGTATTCCAATCTGTTCGGATCCCTTCTGGTGTACTAGAGGTGTGGGGTTCATTGATGGTTTAGAAAACGATATTCATCCCTGGGCCACTGGTGCCCCGGAAGGTGATTCGTCATACCCTTTCAGAATCGTTATTGCATAATTGCAGTAAACAAGAGTACTAAAAAAGTGACTGTGGCAGCCTGGGTTGCCTTTTTTGGTCTTTTATTTAAATATATTTCCCCCCAAGGAATATTCTTCAACTAAGACGGCCGCCAACTGGCACTTGACGTACAATCACGTCAACTTGGTTGACATGATTAAATGCTTGAGTCCCTCTAGAGCACCTGGACCGTATGGGATATCTAACTATATGTTAAAGGAAAATCCGGAACAGTGGGCCCACCTGCTCGATGTGGTGCTTCAAAACTTCCTTACTACGAAAACAAATCTGGCCTCGTGGAAAACAGCTCACGTAATCCCGATTTTAAAAACATTTTGCATTCTGACCCTTACAACTACAGACCAATAGCACTCCTTGATGTGAAGGGAAAATTATATGTGGCTCTGCTGGTAAAAAGACTCACACTATGGCTGTACTCAAGAGATCTAAATGATAGGTTTCACTCTGGCTTTTTAAGGGGACTGGGTACTGCTGCCCCCAAGATCCTGAGTTCGACCAACAAATTACATCTGCCATTTGTAGACTTTAAAAAGGCTTTTGACATTCTAAACCGAAACCGGCTGTGGGAAAAGCTGGCTGCCAAAAATTGCCCGGTGGACTTATTAGAACAAATCCAAAGCATATACACCAACACGTCTATAAGAATCCTCCTTAACACTTCTGGACTCTTAAGTGATGAAATACCTACTGGTAGAGGAGTCAAACAGGTTTGCTCCCTGGCACTTGCTCTTTATAACTTCTATATTGCCGACTTGGGAAAGTTCATGAAATCCATCTGAAGCTTCCCTCCTAAATCAATGAATATGAAAGTGACACATTTGCTGTATGCTAACGACCTTGTTTTCCTTGACTACACCGAAATAGGCCTGCAATGCCAGTTGGATCATCTCCAGAAATATGCTGAGAAGAACAATTTGGAAATGAATACACAAAAAATGAAAATCCTTACCCTACAAAAGGGGCCACAGTGCAAAAAGAACAAATTTAGATGGCATTTGAACCACGGGAAATTGCTAAAGTACCATCCTTTACTTATTTAGGAATCAAAATTTCAAAAAGCAAGGCAGAGACCCAGACATTAGAATCACTCACCGAAAAAGTAAATGCATTAGCCAGTCAAGCTTTGATCCTGAAAAGGAAATACTGTAGATATTCGCTGTTGCCCATCATCGAGTGTTATAGGTCCAAAGCTGTGCTGATCCTCACCTATGGTTCAGAGACATTGTTTATCCTTCCAGACAAATTGTGGGCTCTACTGGAAGGTGTTTTCTGGAAAAAGTCCTTGGCCTCCCACGTTCAATACCTATACAGGTACTCAGAAAGGAATAGGGGCTGGTCTCTTTGCTAATGGCAGTATGAAGGAGGAAATTGAGCTTGTTCGCCAAAATGTATGCAAAAGCGCCCTCCACCCATGATTGAGGGAATTCAGCAGGAACATTTAGATAGCGCTAATCAATCAATTACCAACTGGGTAAAATAATGTAAAATACTACTAGGGGACCTAGAAAGCTCATTGGAAGAGCAGCTGCTTACTCCAGGATTAACAAAGAAAAAACTCAGAGAACAAGCCTGGATAAAAACGATCAAAGGGGTGTACCCCCTAAAATTGCACCAACATCTAGCAGATGAATTGAGGAAACAGGGTACGGTGCAACCGTACCTAAGAAAATGCCTGGATGCAGGGTTTAGAGCCACATTTATGCGCCTTCGGCTCAACTTACGTAAGACGAGAGAAATATCATCGGTACTGAAGAGCTGAAAGAAACTCACAAACATCTGTTTACTGCCTGCCCCCTTTTTACTGAGGAAAGGTCCAGATTCTTCTTATGTTGGTCGGAGAGAAGACCTCAATGATAATTGCTATGGTGTTTTGATCTAAATGCTAGGCAGGAACACTAACCAAAGGTTTCTTGTGGCCCTTATTGAAGGCATTACGATGAAACAAGTTTGTTGTGACAACTATGGCTTTTGAAATTAATTACATTTGCTAAACGTTTCAGGTAAACTATGAATGCAAATAAAAAAATAAAAAAACATCTTGCATTTTGTCTAATGGTGTACAGGGCTGGTATTCACATTTGAATATGCTCTCCTTCTGTATCTTTCTGTGGATGTTGTATTTTATGTATGTGACCCACAGCAGTGCCATATCTTCTTACATTGGGTCGTTATCTCTGTCTGTCTATGGCAATGCCGCTCTGTCTGTCTGGTGGGTACAGCATAGCATGCTATTTCTCTTCTGTTTGTTATAGACGTGTTTTCACTTCTGGCAGGCTACCTAGCCTGGCCCAACCTGATCAGCCTTTCACACATCCTTGAGTGCTGGTTATCTTCATCCCCGCTCCTGCACATTGACTGAACAAGACCCAGCCTTATATGCCTCTCAGGGCCCCAGGCTGTTGCTAATCTTCACTTCCTCACCTGGACATTGACTGCCCATGTGCCATCCCATCAGGCTTCTCAGGGGCTCAAGTCTGCATTATTGATCAGTGTATATATGGAATGTGATTGTTTTTAATTCTGTGTTGTATTTAAAATGTTGGGTGGAGTTCAATTTTTATATTTGTTAAACGTATAGCACCTTGAAAACAGGTGGCTGACTTTCACATCCACAGATTTTGTTAATCTCTGGACCTATTTCAGAGGTCAAAATAGAGCTATAATATTTAAAACTTAAAAAGTGAATATCTTGAGCTTGGCTGATCTGATTTCCATAGTTCTTCAGTGTGCGCAGGTAACAGGTGAGAACTAGGTGCATGCTGAAGATCTCAAAAATCAAAGTGGGCAATTTTTGGATACGCATCCTGACAGCCTGTTTTTTTTCAGATGGTGGGAAACCGAAAGCAAAAAAAGTCACTTTCTTGATCCATATTTGTAACATGACAACATCCTGCAAAATAAAGCAGATGTGGCATTTTAGATGGGCTATTTTTGGTGCCACATTTGGTGACGGTTAATAGCCAAGGTTAAAAGTAGAGTGCAACTTGTTCTCCATTTCCTTTGTAAAGTGTCAAGTAACTTTAACTATAGCGTCACTACAGCACTATAATACATGGAAGGACAGAGCCTGAAAACATCAAGATGGAATTGTATCGAATGCATTATGGAAGAAAAATCTTTGAAGACTTTTGTATGTTTTGATTAAGGCGTTTTCAGGGTGAAAGGGGAATGGCAGAGAGTTTCATAAGGCAGCGCCTTGGGAATGAAGTATTCTTCCACCAAAACCTCCCTCTTCCTTGTTAAAAAAACAAAACCTTTGAAGTGTTGGACTGGCCCTTCAGCCATTCGGCCACAGGCCGATCACAATTGTCTTTGAGGTGGGCCCGGTTTAGAATCTATAAAGATGGGCCATTTTTAAACACAACTTTACATCCATATGTGTGTTTGTTTAAATTTGAACTCCTTTTTCTCTGGTGGTGTGTGGCCTGGTCTTTCTCGACAGTCACTGGCGTCTGGGTGTAGCCAATCTTGATACATTATCACTATTTGATTTAAGTAAATACATGACATTATTATTGTTATTGTTTACAGATAACCTGTGTTGCTGCACTGTCTTGCTTCCAAAACAGATGCATTGCCCCTGAGCTATCCTCCCAGCCTCCTTGCATGGGCTTCTCCCCGGAGGCTGTTAACTATTCTGGAGGAGGCAAGGTGAGCATATGTTCCTGGGATGGATCGACAGGCATGTCCTGCTCATCCAGGGCAAGGAGGACCTCACGAGCAACTGGGGTGCTGCACGAGTGCTGGGTGCGGAGGTCGCTCAGGCCTAGGGCTTCGCAATCGCCATCGAGTACCTAGGTAAGGTGTTGCCCCCCCATGCGGACCATGATGCGAGGTCACAGATTTTTACAACTATTATCATTGCTGTTACATCAATTATGATAGTATTGGTATTAATAATATTGTTAATAATGTTATTAGTGTTATTGTCGCTATCAGCATAATTGTGTCTGGTGTTGCCTTTGTTGTTTTCATTATTATTGTTTCCCATGATTCTGGTAATAGTCGCATATCCAGTTAAAAAAATGTGCGCTGATTGAGGAAAATGAATGTTTCAAAGTGACATTTTTTTCTAAAGACAGTGGATGCAAAAATGAAACTCTTTTGAGCTGTGAACTTTTTGGGTCAGCGGTTGGCTGATATTCGGCAGTGGGTCTGGTAAATGCGCAAGGGCGGTATTAACTATTCGAAGATTGTACAGGGTGGTCTGTGCTATGTTTTATAGGGGAATAATTTGAATAGTCTGTGGTGCATTTGCAGTGTGTACTCAGAGTCAATGTATGTGTGTGTTTCTCAGTATTGGTGTGTCAGCGACCCGCACAAAGTCGTTTTGCCCACTGGTGGCTGAGGCACAGAACACCAGCCGATAATTCTGTATCTCTTGCAAAGGGGCAAGGGAGAAGCTGCTTAATGTCTGGCCAACATTTACATACCCACATGATCAGCAGCAGGCATACATAGTGTACAGGCCCAGCACTGGGAACGAAGGCATGCGGAAACTGTGAGAAACACCCCATGTTGTTGTGTACTCTCTATGCAACTGAAATGCGTGCACATGCCAGGCAGTGGATCTGTGCTACAAGCTGATGTGGGGCACCCAGTCTGGTGCAGACTGGTGTGTTGTATATCTTCTCAAGGGTCAGCTGAAGTATAGGGTAGGCCTTGTATGCCTAGGAGGCACACTGGATGGACCTGGACCTATCTACAGTCAAACGTTGTGTCTTATGCTTCTGTGGCCCATTATTTTATGCATGTCAAAATATTCCACCTTTTGCTGTTACTAGAGCCTAGGTTTTCCAGTGTCTTCCTGGAATAGTTGATCTAGCAATCTCACGTGTGTCTATGTAGCACTTTTTGCCAAATGTCTCCAATTTCTAAGTGCCTTAACAGCATGCCGTCTTATTCCTAGATTGACCTTGGAGGGGTAGGCGGAGGCAACACTGGCGGGATTTTAACTTGCGATGCGCAGGCTGGCACATGTCAGCGGCGAGCTCTCCACATGCCGCACACAAATGCATGTGTGTGTTTTATCATCTATGAAGTGTGCCGTGCCCACTGACGTGCTGTGTGCTCCCTCTCGGTATGATTCCTGCAGGCGCCGCTGCTGCTGATCCGTCCACACTTGCCCTTTTCTTCTCCCTGGGCTCACTCTCATGTTGTGGCCGTGCGCAAGAAGGGAAATCGCGAAGTAATATTCAGCTTGAATTTATATTCACGCCTTCCACATTGTTTGGTGTACCCGTTATTCACACAGTATATCTTTTGCCCCAATCTGTATATTCGTGTTCCAATTGCCAGCGTGTTCTACCCATTGACTCAGTAAACATACTGAATGTCCCCCTTTACTTAACTGGAAAACCCACCTCATTGAAACCCTGTCACGGCTACTAACATTTTGTTTTGACATGCTGAATCAAAATGAACAATTATCCCCAAACACACTTCACAATTATAGGGTAACTCCTGCCATTCAAAGCAGAATAAACCTGATGCAATCTTAGATTCATTTGAATGCACCCCAATAATAAATAAGCACCTTGGTTGGAATGTTCTGATTAGCTGAGCCAATCAGGAAGGGGGATTCTGAGTAAATTCAGGGCACTATTTCCCTGTCGATAATCAGAGTCCTCCTTCCTTACTGGCGGGCCAAACCATAACACTTCCTCAGGGTGGCATTGGAGACGGACGGGGCACGCTTGGCGGCGCACTCAGCGTCCCTGGACGCCCCGTGGCGCTCACTCCCTTCTTCCCTTCGTGTACTAACGACGTCTCAGTCATCACATCCCCTATCTGGCTCAGTCTGCACTGGGCACCACTCCCCAAGCCTGGGCTTTTATTTAAAAAAAAAGGCTTGTGCCTTAGCCTAGCACTCCCAGACAATGGGCGCTATTAACCTTAGTACCCTCGGGTGGGGGGGGGGGGTGGGGAGGGCAGGTTTCACAGTACCCCAAACCCTCCTTAAAGGCCCTCTTTACACTCACACTCATGAAGTCATGCTTTAGGCCCCTAATCATTAGCATCCTATCCCCCGCAGACTCTAAGGCTAAATCAAAACACACCACTTATTACATTCCATTATGATCCAACTTATAGTAGTCTAGCATTCCAGTGCTGTTTAAACAAATGAACCTCATTACATTCTTGAAATAATCCGAATATATCCTAGTCACTTCTGCAATCTCAATGTCACCTGGTCTAGTAGGATCACTGTCTTTGGGGGTTATTACGACTTTGGAGGCAGCCATGGTGCTGTTAGCACCATGGTTGCCTCCAAAGTAGTGTCCGGGTCCGGGTTCTCTGAATGGTGACTTACTGGGTCATTCCAAGCTTGGAGGACCCGGTAAATCCCCATTCAGAAAACCATTCCTCATTCCCATTTGAGCCCCCATAGGGCTTAATGGGAATGGGGAGGGAGCTAATAAAGGGCCCGCAAACAGCAGGCCCGTTATTAGCTCCCTTGTCCCTTAGCGGCTCCTGCTAAGGACGGCTGGTTTTACCAGCCGGCCTTAGTGGGACCCGCTAAGGGAACTCGGAATGCGGCAGTAAGGGGTTAACGGCACCGGCATCCTTACCGGTGCTGTTAACCCCTTACCGCCGCACTCGTAATGAGGCCCTTTGTCTTCCCTCTGTTTCCCCTCTCTTGCCTCGTCGCGCCTTGAAAGACTTGTGTATAGGTGCGTTATAAATGCCATATCATATCATATTATCATATCATAAAACTAAATCTGTCACTACACGCATGTTTACACAGCCCATTTCATTCGGCAGATGCGAGTTCCGTCGGCTGTCTGGGACTTATAGCCCAGGTTTATCAAGGGGAAATTCAGAACTACAAGTCCTAGGATGCAGAAAAACCTATGACTGGACTAACATCTTCTGATTGGCATGTGGCATGTTGACATCCAGGCTTCTGTAGCCCTCCCATTGTCAATGCTCAAGCTCTGCTTACCCAGACACAGCACTTGCCCTTCAAACAAACACAGCGATCCTAGCTTGATACCGCCACGCCAATCGGAGTTTCTCACATCTGCGCAAAACACCTGGCCGTGTGGTCTGTCGTTTATGGCAACTTTCCAGATGGCTCCATGAATAATGGGAATGCCGTTTGTGAATGTATTCAGCCGTTGTGGGATCCTTGTGTATCCTGTCACCGCTTGCTGTCCTCAAATGTCGGCATGTAGGTATTTTTGACAGAATCCTCTCCTCCCCCCATTGGACTCTGCTTTTTTATATGTGAAATAGGGGATGGCCCATCCCCACTTCCATGACATCATTAAAGTCACCCCACACCCTTACTTACCTTGCTTACTTTGCTGCGGCACACTTTGCTGTGTGCCACTGACTCGCTGTGCCCCTGCAACGCCTGTTCCCTTTCACTTCCATGATTGGGAACAGGCGCCGCAGGGTCCTTTCCTTCTTTTTATTTTTGGGACCGGCTGTGCGGGACACCCCTGCAGCCCCCACTCACAATATGGTGATCAAGTGTGCAGGGGACACACTCACAGCCCCTGCCACCGAATGGGGGATTTGGTCTAACTTTTCAGCCGTTCAGTATTTTCGAACGGCCGAAATTCGGCCAAATCTCTCTTTCGGTCTTTATTATTCGGTCTTATTGGACGTTATCAGAAGCTCAGAGTCCTCATTGCAGAGGATGCTGGCATTTTGCTTCCCTTCTCACTAACCTCCTCCACAAACAGAGCTGTGGAAATCTCTGTATAGCAGCCGTTGAAGGATTTTTTTTCCCTCAAGACATCTCTTCTTGGTTCCAAATTCTTCAAAGCCTGCTTCATGAACAGAGTTTTCCTTTACTGCCCTGGGCACGCTCTTCACAGCGCAGATCAGCTTTACTGAATATCCACCAAACCCTTTAACGTCAAAAGCAAAGGAGGTAGGAGAACTGGTTTCATGCAGCAAAAACCTGGAAAATCCTCCCAGCTGCCTATGGGACATACAATCACTCTCAGTGCTAATAAGGTCAAGCTCATCTTCTTCCAGGAGGCGCAATAGGGCACCAGTGCCAAGAAAGCCCCTTGAAGGTTGAGTGTGCTATACAAATGCACCTTACACTACAATACAAGCAGGCTTGGACTGATCTATTGGGCAATAGAGCAGTGCCCGAAATGGCAGCCCATGAGTTTAGTGTGGGCCAGTTTCTTTGGCAAGAATGGGGCACTTTTTAGCCAGAGTGGGCTAGTTTCATAATTTGCTACAATAGTTTTAACCATTGTTGCTAAGCAAATATTCTTCAAATGCACTATTTTAAAGTAAATAGTTTTATATTGACTTATTTCAATAATAAATAAACTAGAACTGAAAAAGGGAGAAAGAGGGAATGAAAAAAGCTTAGACATTGGATGCAGGGGCTTCCACCAGCAAAGCAAAAACAAACAGCATCCTTAGGACCAACATAATAACTTGCATATATGGATCTTGGATTTTCGTTCAGATCATAATACCCTTAACCCAAGGAAAGTAACTCTACGGATGTGATCATTGTTTCAACGAAGCATTATAGATCGGAGGAGGAGGTCATTATCGTGTGATAATGACTTCTCCAAGTTATGGCCTGAGATTAAGCCGTGGGCTATTAGTTGGGGAGGGTGATTATCCCAAGAGATAATGACCCCACGGTTATTAGCACATAAAGATAATAGCAATGAAGTTGTGGTGGTGAAGCTAAAACGTTGCTAACAGTGATTACAGATAATTGTGAAAACGGGCTAGCAAATGAAATGTGGTTTTATTTTATAGTATTTAAAACACACGCTTGTCTGTGTAAGATAAGTATTTTATTTGTAAATGTGCTTGAACTGGAACAGTTTTGACACGAGTAGGCAATGGGTGTAACGTAAAAATAAACTGTTTTTCTATACTAAAGTGAATGCATTTTTGCATGTTTTCGCTGTCACTTTCGCGTTTAAAGTCCACTGAAAATAGATGCTAGCTGAAAGGGAGTGTCTTGTTGAAAGAAATCACGCTGGGGACCTGAACGGCTGGTTCTTGAATGCTGCTGCGTCTACTTCTGAAAAAGAATGCACGCAATGGAGTCAATATCTATAGTTACTGACTGCATTCCAACCATTCTGATTGGCTAAGAGGAGCTCAGTTACGACTTCCATGCGCTGATACAATTTGGAGACTGAGTGACTCATTGTTTCTCAAGAGCAGAAGCAGGCATGCCAGCAATGCAGCAACAGTACCCTTCCCAGAGCCCCGCGGCTCATGGAGGCTGCCCAACTGGCCTGGGAGCCTCATCCCTCAAACAACGAACTGATGCCCAGCACTTTTTCCCCTAACAGAAACAACTAATAAGTGCATGTACACATTTGAGGCAATCATTTTCTAAACTCATATCTACCAACAGTGCTTAAAATCCTTAACATAAACTGGAGGCGCTATGCAGGGAACCCTCTTCTACTAGGGAGATTTGTCATTGCAAGTATGGAGAGCTCTTAAGTGCTTTGTTTGCCCTTTGCGAATCAGTCCGATCGCTATTTATGAAACCTTCTGTAGCTTGCTCAAGCGTTACTTTTCACATCTGTGAGATGGTCTCACCTGCCCATAGTCATCTCTTGTGGCTAGGTGTACTGCATAATGTATAAGGAAAACTTACATGTCCAGTGAGCGCTGTCGAGTTGGTTCTCGCGTTGCCATTGCTTGCATGCAGAGAATGGCTTCTGTGCTTGCTGAAGCTGGAAGAGAAGATGCAGACTTGTAAGGCATTGGTCTTCTTGTGTTGCTTAACTTTAGGACACTGTGCCCTCCCCCTGGTTCCTCTAGCACCATCTCTACCTTGATTGGCCATTTACATTCAGCTGACTGCAACGATGTATTATCTCTAGAAACTTCAAGAAATCAACCACTCCCTTTCAAAAATCCAAATGCATACAAAAAAAGAATTTGGAAACATATTTGATCCCCATTAAATTCACGTTTGCACTAGCACAGAAATTGTATTGCACTGGCATATGTTTTCTGTAAAATAGAAAGACCATGTTCAAAGTATCTTATACCTGAGCTCAACTTTCTGAGAGTTTCCAGGGAAATCTTGGGGAAAGAATAACAAAATACCAGCAGGGCTTGAAAGGCAGCTACAAGACACATAACGTGATTAAGTCTTAATAAGCATATAATAAGCTCAACTATCACAGCATAACTAACTGTGGACTTAGATGTGCATAAAAATAGGGGAAACATAGGAGTAAGCGCCTGACTTATTTAATGACAAATCTCATTAAATCAAATCAAATTCTTTAATGTGATACAGGTTGAAAATAAATTCAAACTTTACACATATTTCATTTACAAACATACAAACATAGCCTACACATACAACCATATATATCAACATCAAATATTAAAACCGTTTCAAAGGATAATAAATTCATCAATGTACAATACATATTGAATTTGAAATAAAAATAAGGCAAACAAATGACTAGGCAGTTATTATTCAGATCTAATTAGGAACCTAAGCCTAATTTAGTCACTTGCCAGACATTATAAAGTGCAATGAATAGGTGCATGTTACAAGTGTTGGTACAATAATGCCAGAACGATAGTTCATGAATGGTTAATAGATCATGCACAAATTCACCCAAAATTTTTATAATCGGCTCTTTCATGGCCTGGCATTGTGTCAGAAGATGCCTAGCTGTTTCTGGGCACGATAGAGATTTACAAAGCCGACATGTGCGCTTATTAGCAGGGACATTCTTCCAAGCTCCTCTATTGCTTAGAGTAGGTAACTGTTCCAACCGGAACAGAATAATAAATCGTCGGAGTCTTCTGGTAGGGCAAAGATATAGGTAGGCCTGAGGTTTCATAAACTGATATGTTCGGTATTTCACAAAATTATATGACTTGAGACTACTCAAGTGGGAGAAATTTTCTGACCAATCCCAGAGTTCTACTTTTTTCTCAAGTGCCTTTAAAGTTTCATTTGATACACAGGTCTTTCGGAGAGTCCAGCCAATGTCGGTGAAGAATTTACTCATATCTTTAACAAAAGGTGAGGTAGTATGTTTTTTAGTTAATTCCCGCTGAATAACCGACAATAAGGGATTAGAGGAACCGCTTATCTTCAAGTAGAACCCAGCTCTTTTTTTCAATATCAAAGCTTTAAGTGAAGGTAGGCCCAATTCCAATCTTATCATAGCCATCGGTACCCCCGGGGGAAGTCCCAACATACGTCTCCAGAACTTGCCCTCGATCACTTGAAGCCACTCTAAATCAACTGTTAACAGCGACCCAATGCCATATATGACCATAGGAGCAAAGACTTGCATATAAAGATGGCGTGTCCCCCATAGCGTGAAACCACCCTGCTTGTTAGTAAAAGATGAGACTAATAATATTACTTGTAATGCACGAGTGGTCCGCCCCTGTTTACATAATGCATAATCACCTAGTGCTTCTATTTCCACTCCTAAGTATCGGTAAGAAGGGGCATATAGGATAAGATTTTTATGTACTACTAAATTTACGCGGGTTGCCCTTTTCCTGGTAAATCTAAGCACTTTAGTTTTATCCAAATTAATGGACAAACCATTGGTCTTAGCATAGACCCAAAGTATATGTACCGAGCGCCTAAGACCACCTATGGTGTTGTCTAGGACTACCAGATCATCAGCATAGGCCAAAACGGGACACAGTACATCCCCCAATTTTGGTGGCCAATTGTCCACATCTGTAAGAGCCGCAGGTATATCATAGACATATAAGTTATAAATAAGGGGTGCTGTAACACAGCCCTGCTTTACCTCCCTGTTTTGAGACACATTTCTAGTTGTATTGCCCTCTTGATTAAGTCTAAGGCGCACCGAGGTGTCATGGTGGTGTAATTTAAGATAGTATAGTAGTCCTGATGGGCATCCCATTATTTCCAACTTGATCCAGAGTCTCTCACGAGGGATGGAATCAAAGGCGGCCTTAAAATCAATAAAGAGGGCATACAACGGGGGTTGTCCTTTACTAAGCGCTCTGGTGCGTAATATGTCCATTACCAATAAATTATGAGATGTTGAGTAATCCCGTCTAAAGCCGCATTGGAATCTGCTAAGTATATTAGAATTATCAACCCAAATCTCATTAAAGACAAGAAGCCAAATCTCCAAGAACATTGAATGTGCCTGGTTTATGCACGCTTCAGCAATTCTGTGCATAAAGTGTGTGCATAGGTCGTTAGTAGTAATATAAAAGCAAGCACTGGCAAAGCCAATAGTTTGGGCATTTACTGCTGTTCTTTGCATTTTGCATTTATAGGCACCGGGGTGCAAGGAGGAGAGTGAAAAGTTTCCAAGGCGGTTGCGATTAGGGGGGCATGTGTGTAAGAGAATTTGAAGGAAGGAGATGAAGGGAGGAAACAATTGAGAGAGGGTGCCATTGATGATGAGCAAGAGGAAATATGAGCAAGAAAGGTGGCGCATTAGTGGGTAAGAAATAATGCAAGAGTGTAAGAGGAAGGATCAGAGAGGGCAGATAGTGGTGATCAGGTTGTAGAGGGAGTGGTGGGGGTAGAGAGGGCGGTAGGCTGGGTGGTGCAGAGAGAATGGTAGGGTGGGTGGGGGTGGAGGGAGTGGTAGGGTGGGTGGGGGGGTGTAGAGAGAGTGGTAGGGTGTTTGTGGGTCGAGAGAGTGGTAGGGTTGGTGTAGAGAGGGTGGTAGGGTGGATGGGAACATCAATTCTCTTGCATGCCGCTGTCTGCCATGCATTGGTAGAGATTCAGGGCCCCAATTCTAATGTTCGCCTCACCTTTCTCCCAGTGACCTCAGCCAGTGTGAGGTGTCCAGCCCATATATTGCTACTATACAGACAGGGCTATTATAGAAAGAGGATAATCTTACACTTCCCCCACAATAGCCCCACATGTATAATAGCTCTTGATAATAACTGAGTATACCCCACTATTTTTAGCACCCCCATTCCATAACAAAACCTGCTGATGCCAGCCAGCCCTAGGTCCCTCAAGACAAATGATATCCACGCCCCTTAGGCAGACAACTTGTCCTTGACTATTTGTAACTCATTCCCCACCCCCAATATCAAACTTTAATCTCACTACCTTTTGGTGCATCACCATGCACTGGTGGTCTGTGACTACAATAACCCCCTTCCCAAGCTGTGATCAGCCTAGAATATCTATGAACTCTGCATCCTGCTTTCTATAAGCGATCTCATTCCCATTAATTTCACTTGTGTAGCATTTGATGCACGCACCTTCTAAAAGTGAGAAATACCAGTCAACTTAAAATCTTGACTAGTGACTGCTTCGGGTTCTTCAAGGCTATCCCTGAGGATTACTGGCCATCGTCTAGTCTTCGGGTTCTTCAAGGCTATCCCTGAGGATTACTGGGCATTGTGTAGTCTTAGGGTTCTTCAGGTCTATCCCTGAGGATTTCTGGGCATCATCTAGTCTTTGGGTTCTTCAGGGCTATCCCTGAGGATTACTGGGCATCGTCTAGCCTTCGGGTTCTTCAAGGCTATCCCTGAGGATTACTGGGTGCCATCTAGTCTTCGGGTTCTTCAAAGCTATCCCTGAGGATTACTGGGCATCGTCTAGTCTTCGGGTTCTTCAAGGCTATCCCTGAGGAATACTGGGCGTCGTCTAGTCTTCAGGTTCTTCAACGCTATCCCTGAGGATTACTGGGCATCGTCTAGTCTTCGGGTTCTTCAAGGCTATCCCTGAGGATTACTGGGCATTGTCTATTCTTCGGGTTCTTCAAGGCTATCGCTGAGGATTACTGAGCATCGTCTAGTCTTCGGGTTCTTCAAGGCTATCCCTGAGGATTACTGGGCATCGTCTAGTCTTCGGGTTCTTCAAGGCTATCGCTGAGGATTACTGAGCATCGTCTAGTCTTCGGGTTCTTCAAGGCTATCCCTGAGGATTACTGAGCTTCGTCTAGTCTTCAGGTTCATCAAGGCTATCCCTGAGAATTACTGGGCATCGTCTAGTCTTCAGGTTCTTCAAGGCTATCCCTGAGGATTACTGGGCATCGTCTAGTCTTCAGGTTATTCAAGGCTATCCCTGAGGATTACTGGGCATCATCTAGTATATCACTAGATCTAATGAAATAGTAGCACTTCTGCATGATCTGGAGCTCTTAAACTGAAAGTAATAATGAAAAGTTAAGAACTCAATTTCTCTATTCACTATTCTTTTTTAAATTTCGTTTAATATTTCTCAGTGTTTGTTTTGCAGTCAAATAAGAATGAGGTATGTGTCTGTTTTCTGAATATCGATTTTTACTGGTCAAAAGTTTGTACAAAGGCAGGTGGAATTATCCACCTTCATATATGCTATGAGAACAGATCAGAAGACAAAGTAGCAATTGGATTAGAAATATATTCAGTATCTTTGGGGAGGGAGCAGTGTTCTTGGAATACAAAAACACAATCAGCATTTTCAAGAATACTTTCAAGCCTCTGCAAATGGAAATCATATTTTAAATAATATCCAACCCACGGTAATGTTTGGCTAGTGAATTTTTGGAAAGTTGTGTCATTTTTTCTAAAGCTGAATACGTCCACGGAGCTTAACTGATCAACGCCCTCTCGCCAATGTTGTCCATTTTTCCAGCAAATGATTAAAACTGCCCCCCAATCGGGCTAGACGCCTTTGCATATAGTTAATTGAAATGCCAGAATACATCTATCCGTAGAAGTGTAGCAAGGTGCAGAGAATGTTCAGCTCCAGGATGCTTCATAAAGGAAAGTGAAGTATGGACAAACAATAACCAGAGGGCAGGGGTAGGTAAGCATGCAATGAGTGCACCACCCGGGGATACTAAAGACACCACCCGGGGATACTAAAGACCCCCACTTGGTTCATCGTTTGATTTGTACCAGTCAGAGGCCGAATGATCATATTGCTAAACCACAGTTACTGGAAAGTGCCCACCCTGACATTGCCACAGCCCCCATTGTTGCCCATCACTCACAGGATGGTGGTCCCCGTAGGGAGTGTCCCTGGTAGTCTTTTCAGTCTGCTCTGGCTGCAGTCGTTGTGCGAGGGTCCACGGGGGCAGGGCGCTGGGCATGAGATGGGCATATTAGAAGGTAACAACAGAAGTAGCATCAGGAGAGGGGTAACGGGAGGTGCCGCACTCTTAGCTCTCAGCGTAGCACAACAAGGGGCTGACAGAGGCGCGCGGGTCACCAAACATGGAAAATCATATCCTGTCCAACAGGTGGAGAAGAAAAATGGGTTGAAGGGTGGCAAAAACTCAGCCTGCACCGAAGATGACTCGTTACATTCCACTGAGTTCCAGACTGCTAGCTCTTTGGCGGCATAGACACAAATAAAGGACTCTATCCGGCCACGGTTCCCGAGCAGTCAGACTACACAGGAAGCAGAAATGCTATCCCTAGATGGAGACGATGATACATCAAGCAACCATTTCATAGCAGTGAATTTTTCCTGCCTTATAAGCAGACCTACAGAGAAATAACTCTTATTTGGAAGCTTTTTAATGATTATAAAATACATTTTGAGAAATTTATCCTTTTTATGGATAGCGTCCTCATGTTTTCATGATAAACATTTTAATAGAGATTTATAAAATGTCTGTAATGGATTCCTTTTTTACAACAAAATCAAAATGATGCTAAAAAACGGTGCAATTATAGAAGTTATTTTATCAAAACATAACATCCTAAGTTTGGATGTGATATACCAACATAAAACTGTAAACAACTACATTTCAAGATGGCGGCTCTGTAGAAAAAGAAAACGGCTGCCAAATTCAGCACAGTAAAAAGCGCTAAAAGGGGAGTGGTTTATGGTGGAGATGGGTGAGAATGGGAGGAGAATCATATATATTTGACTTAGAGATGGGCGTTAAATGGGTGGGACACATAGCCAAACAACACAAATACATCCTCATATGTCATCTGCACTGTAAAGCGTTAGAGATCCTCATTCAAATCGCCTATTTGAAGCTCTTATGTTACAGCTCTTATTTTAATGACACTAGTTTTGGCTTAAAGGTAGCGCTTTCAGCACCACCTAATAGCGACCTAATAGCCGCAACTAAAAAGGGGGTATGAAATGTGCCTGGCATATGAGCTTGATTCACAAGGATTATCACTGGAGGAAACGAGGAGCTGCGAGGCCTGTGCGCACCACAGATTTGCACCTGCTACTAAACACCTGATGTGCAAAGTTTTAAACTAGAGCAAATCGGGAGATGCATGGAGCACCTTCAACCATCTTACAGCTAATCAGTGCCATCTGGTCCCCTCATATGCGCAAGTACATAAAAGTACATCAATGCGGCAGCCCACTCAGTCCTCCACAATTGTTTCCACATTCATTCCAGGCAAAGTAAAGCATCCATCACTGTCATTCCCAGAGCTCACATAGCACTCTGTGTTTCTTGGCCTCACAAATAAAACCCATGAAATGCATTCACAGCCCCAAATATACATTAGCAAAAGCATTTATTAAATAATGAATTATTATAACCTTTAGCCATTTGACTATCACCTCTGAGAAATGTATAATTCATCTATTTACAAGAACTCATCTTCATGTGTTGTTTGTTGTTTATAGCCCCCTTTTTTTAGGTTCCTTTTATTGCTATGTTTTTTTTCTTTTGTGGGAATTCTGGTTTGGGTACGTTAACAACCGAACAGCTATGTAACATACCATTTAACGGGCGCTAAATAGATTTTTGTTTCATTTCTGTTTGATTTTATGTCTGATTAACTACATTTTTTCAGAAACAGAACTTTGATGGAGTCATCACTACCGATTGTGTTATGTTTTATAGCCCTGATAAAGAGCTAAGCTCGAAACATGCGAAGGCTCATTCTAAGTGAACAAAAGTGATATATATCCAAGGCACATTTTTATAGAGCTCTGCAAAGAAAATATTTAATATTGGCTTATTTTTACCAGACCATTTGTGATCTATTTGCTTTAATACACCTTTCAAACAGAATGGTTTGTGTAAAATGAATAAGAGAAATTAATGTTTCCTAATCACAAGACATATTTGTGCAAACGAGGCACACATGTCACATAAAAAACTATTAGCCTTTGTTTGCAGCATTACAGCTTCTCCGGGGTCAGACGGAAGAGATGAAGACCTTGAATGATATGGGTACAGGCGGTGCACAGGTGTGGAAATAGGTTGGGTTGGACACATGCAGTTATTGTTATTATTATTATTGTATTTATTGAGCGCGGACCTAGCTTCGAGAAGCAACGGAGCGCTTTAAAGAGGTATACAACAATACAGATGCATAACAGAGCGCTTTACAGAGGTATACATCAATACAGATACACAATGGAGAACTTTACAGAGGTATACAACAATACAGAGACTGATGCTGATGGGGAGGAGGTACCATAGTCTACAGTTGGTGCTTTATATTTGCAAAGTATGTAGTCATTGAAGTGTGGCTAAACTGCGAAATGCCAGCTTTGATGACAATGTAATGTAATGGGTTATTGATAACGCGCTTAATACCCAAGGGTTTCTAAGCGCGGACCCGGGGATCGAACCTGTGTTGTTCAGCGTCATCTTGCTTTCAAGGCGAGCGCGTTGCCCCTGAGCTATCCTCCCAAGACTATTGGATCTGTGGCAAGGGAATGCAAAGCAGGCCTCTACCACTTCATGATCATGCCTAGTATCACACAGGATTCGAAGTGATAGTCCAAAACACAGTTTTCCCTCCCATGCCAAATGTGGCCCTTCCTCTTAATCCCATCCCCATCCACCTCCTCGAGAGAAACAACACACTTCGTCATGAGCTGCCATCTTGCAAAATGTTTCTGATGGGATCCTCCCGCTGTGGTATTACTCGGGCCTGCACTGGAAATGTATAAGAAACAAAAGATGGACATTTGAGGAATTCAATGGCTCTGGCTTTATGTGTTACCAACACCTGTGAGAGAGTTACTTCTTGGCTGTCCCTCATCATTTACATTGACAGCCCTTGAACCCCTTGCCAGGGGTGTTGCTAGGTCTAGAAAAGATCTGGGGCTAATGGCGGGGCTGTCAGGACTCAAGGCTAGCTAACCTTTTGGCTGTAGCCCCTGATCTTCTATCCGGGGCTACAATCAAAAGACCCGGGGCTATAAACCCGCAGTCCCCCCTAGCGACGCCTCTGCCCCTTGCACACCGTTCTGTGTAGGAAGGTTGAACAGTAGTACGGGGTAACTCGTTTGTGGTTCAATGTATTTTTCAGTAGGTCAAGGCACGGGTTGGTCTACAGGAACTAGACGAACAACCATCAAATAATCAGGAGTAACTGTAGCACAGTGTCGGGGATGTAACAATACAAAGTGGGGTTCCTAACACCTGGGTATGATATCAATATACATAAAGCCTCAATCCTAATCTTTGAGCCGACCCACACACTCTTAGACTTTTTGCTTGAAGAGCTGCTGTGCTCGCACGTGTGTGTGTATGTTCAGATGCCTGCGGGTAGTTATCAAAGATAGCACACGTATTTTTTCACTGGCCAAAATGTCCTCTTGAATAAATATCTGCACTATTTGGACTGCGAAATATTACTCTTCAGAGACCTCTGTGGTTGTGCCAGATGCTATCTAGATGTTTGCCAGCCAGTATCTCCCATTCAGTCAGTCATTGCATTGGCCTCCAGCACCATATCGCCTTATGGCGGTCTGTAGACTTTGACCAAAACAAAATGTTAGAAGCAGGTTGGAGTGAATGCATTGCTCTGTCACTGCTCTTTTGTGTCTCACCTTTGTGCTCTATCCTCCTCGATATTGTTTATTTTCTTTCTAAGGCCCCTAGAGTGAAGTAAGTACTAACCCAACACATGTTAATCGCCTGACATTTGAAAAGCACACACCTGTATTGGAATCCAGCTAGTTTGCTACTTTTCTCAAGCGGCCTCGCCCTGATTTGCCCCTCGGCTCAAAAGCACATTTCCTCTGAACGATAATTGAAGTTTAAGCATTTCACCAACGTAATTCAGACGTAGAGTGAATTCCACAACATCTCCCTAGACATTTCGGTTTAAAAGAACATTCTGGGGTCACCCTGGAGTCATGGTAACTGCCTTGCCATGGAGCCACCAAAGCTGATGGAGAGGATGGCTGTCTTTTTGGCTTCTGTACCCTTATCCCACTGCACATGGCATGAGCCTCGCGGTGTGGCTGTAGTAGGCCATCTTGGATTGCTGTGTCTTGACATGCACAGTCAACATACACCATCAACTCAGGCAGGGGCTTGCTAGATGCAATACCTCTTCAAGAGGGTCTAGTATACCCACACCTCTCAACCTTTTAGGCCTCAATGCGGATGAAAGTAGACGATTTTGTTTTGGAGGGGTGTGAGAGCCCATCGAATTATATGGTCAACAAGGAGCTTTGCGGGTGACTGAACTATTTCCATGGTGGGTGACACCCACCTAAAGCGTGTGAGTTGAGAGCTATGCATGCCAACATTACTTGAGGAATGAAAGATGTGAGTCCAGAAATGCCAGCAATGTAACAGAGATCTCAACTGGGCCATGCCACACAGATAGTGATTGGGAAGGGAGGCTGACGAACAGGAGACAATCTGGTCCTTCCGGCTTCTTGAGTTTGAATCCCATGGCAGAGCTGACTCATCCCTGCATCCTTCAAAGGTTGATCCATTGAGTAGTAATAGCAGCTGCAATTATAGCAGTTAGAAGCGGTCAGAACGTGAAGGGAATACAATACAAGCACACATAATATTATTATCATGAATGGGGCAGGAAAGGTGGAGTGCAAAAGTGAATGCTAGCACTCTAAGGAACATACAAGGCTTGGGAGGATAGCTCAGGAGCAACACGCTCGCCTTGGAAGCAAGACGACACAGAGCAATGCAGGTTCAATCCCCGGGACCGCGCATAGAAACCTCTGGGTATTAAGCGCTTTATAACTACCCAATCACATCACATCATATCATGCCATGCACTGTGCTGCCCTACCAGGTTCCTTGGCTGTATACCTGCAATGGTTGGGCATTATCTTTGGAGCCATACACATGAGAAAGTACTTGGCAATGTGTGATCTGTTCTGCCCCTCCACCGGCACCTGGCACATCAGAGGCCTCCTGCGTGCTCTACACACATCTGCATCACCTTTGGGTGTTCAAGCGCTGATGCAATTCGTGCACTACCTTGCTAAAGCTTTTGCAGTCCAGCTTAGAGCTGCTGACCTGCTGTATTAACATCAGGAGTGTAGTATATGGGGGTTTCTAAGGATGTTTTAGGCCTGTAAGAGAAGGGCTGCTTTCCTCCCCTTTGAGAAAAAGTGCTGACCTTCAAGACTTTGGATGCAGTTATCTGGTCCCCTGAAAACCACACACTGTTATCTGGTCTCTATATTATATTATTATTATTATTATTTATATTATTATTGTTATATTATGTATTGAACATGCACCTAACTACGGGAAGAAACAGAGCGCTTTACAAATCATAGGGTGAAGGAAGCAGAGAATCAAGGGATCGGGGAGGGGAAGGGCAGGCAATTAGGTAGCAAGGGATCTACGAACAACCAGGGGAGGAAACCGTGGGGAGCAGATCGCCCACGGCTAGGTGGCCAGTGCAGGGTGTGTGGATCTAGGCAATTGAAGTACTAACCAATGATAATGGAGGAAGCAGTGGGGAGCAGATCACCCACGGCTAGGTGGGAAGTGCAGGGTGTGTTGATCTAGGCAATTGAAGTACTAACCAATGATAATGGAGGAAGCAGTGGGGAGCAGATCACCCACGGCTAGGTGGGAAGTGCAGGGTGTGTTGATCTAGGCAATTGAAGTACTAACCAATGATAATGGAGGAAGCAGTGGGGAGCAGATCACCCACGGCTAGGTGGGCAGTGTAGGGTGTGTGGATCTAGGCAATTGAAGTACTAACCAATGATAATGGAGGAAGCAGTGGGGAGCAGATCACCCACGGCTAGGTGGGCAGTGTAGGGTGTGTGGATCTAGGCAATTGAAGTACTAACCAATGATAATGGAGGAAGCAGTGGGGAGCAGATCGCCCACGGCTAGGTGGCCAGTGCAGGGTGTGTGGATCTAGGCAATTGAAGTACTAACCAATGATAATGGAGGAAACAGTGGGGAGCAGATCGCCCACGGCTAGGTGGCAAGTGCAGGGTGTGTGGATCTAGGCAATTGAAGTACTAACCAATGATAATGGAGGAAGCAGTGGGGAGCAGATCACCCACGGCTAGGTGGGCAGTGTAGGGTGTGTGGATCTAGGCAATTGAAGTACTAACCAATGATAATGGAGGAAGCAGTGGGGAGCAGATCGCCCACGGCTAGGTGGCCAGTGCAGGGTGTGTGGATCTAGGCAATTGAAGTACTAACCAATGATAATGGAGGAAGCAGTGGGGAGCAGATCGCCCACGGCTAGGTGGGCAGTGCAGGGTGTGTGCATCTAGGCAATTGAAAACATCTAGGCAATTGAAGTACTAACCAATGATAATGGCCAAATAACGTTCTTTGAAATTCACCATTCTCTGGCAGTGTTCTCAACAACAAACTGGTGGTGAGGGGCGAACACCTAAACTCCCCAGTGAAGCTGTTTTATGTGTATCCAAAGGCTAATGGGGTCAGCCGCTGTCAGATGGGAACAGATACTTTACTTGTCAATCGAGAAGGTGAAGGGAATTGCGGATTCTGGTTTCGTTTTCATATACGGCGGGACCATTTTATTGCATTTTGGGTACAATAGGTCCACAGGTGCCCGAGCAACTGCAGTCAATGTACGCTGTGTGGAGAATAAATAGTTCAATTAATACGGTACATCTAAACACTGACAGTAGAAATAGAAAACGGCAACAGACAATGTGAGGAGGGCCATTATGAATTTACAAAGTAGCCAAGAAACCATTCAGATTCCTATGCGTTTAACGGGTCTAGGGGAACATTTCCCCTGGAAAAAACCGCCAGGTAGGCGATTCCTTTCCCCGTCACTCTAAATCCCTTCCCCCACATGCTCTAGGACATATTCTAGGACGAGTATAATTACTATTCTAACTCCAGCCCTAGAATATTTGGAGAAAGCGCTTGATCTTGATACATATGTACTCAACCAGCAGCCGGCAGGCGCAAGCCGGCATCTGCACGAAGGCGTGCACAAAGGCAGATCCCTTGTCTTAGCCTGTCTGTGCTTGCTCACTTGCCACTTGCCTGGACCCCTGCCTGTTGCCGGATCACAAAGAAACCTGAAGCTACTGTAAGAGTGCACCCTCCTGATAGACTCTTATCCCACTTGTGTCCTGCTCGACATTTTGACAATACCAATTTATCATTAATCCCGCTAACGGCGATATTATCAAACGTTTTGCACTAGATAAAACTGTATACTGCTGCTTGCAAGTCCTTCCTGACCTACCATAGTAACATGTTCCGCCGACCAGTACTATAACTGGCCTGCACACCTAGAAACATTGTACCTGCATCTCCCACTGGTTTAGGCTCTGCAAAACTTCGTGCTTACGTTAAATGTTGCATGTTTAATCTCCTACCTGCACCGGAGCCCGTTACTAATGCTTGCACGTTGCTACGAAAGTTGTGCTCCGCCTCCGCGCTAATTGTCTAGTGTTTACTGCATAGGTGATCCAGGCACCGACAGCCCCCACTATCATGGTCCCTTAACTCCCCATCTGTGTGCATAGACTTACCACGCACCAGCCATCTTCCTCTTTCTTTGCAAATGCCACCTATTACTCCTAACGTTATTAAATGCTTGCATCTATTACTTGAAGGCACTGCACAAGGCTGCTTGTTGCTTGTTGTTCTATCAACTGCATATGATTGTTCTACTCACCCCCAGCTTGTAACACTTTATGCTTGGAAGTTTTGGTATACTACTAAGCGGCCAGTACACTCTAGGTATGCTGTATGCGAACAGTTATAGCCCACGTTATTAAACTGTATGATGCATCTTGCTCCCCGCGTTGAGCACTGCCATAACATAGGACAAATAGCCTTTCTGTGCTTACTTAGTCCATAGTTTCATTCCCAAACCTGGGTGAGCCTGTGCTGCTTCTCAGCCGAGTGTGCACATGTACACATTATGTTGCTACACCACTAGTAACCAGGCTCGCTGCCACGCTTGTCTAGCTTAGCCTTACTTCAAGACACAAACTGATTATATTGACCACTGTGCGCGGCCTTTGCTCTCCTCGCTTGCCCTGCTGTACCTCGCTGTACCACTACAGTCCCGTCTGCTTGAGCCCCAATCTAATTCAAAGCATCAGGGTGCTCCCACCTTCACCTACTGTGTGACCTATCTTGCAGGTATCTTACACCTAAGGTCCCAGCGCTACCATCATGCTCGGTAGTGCGCTCCATATACTGTACTACACTCTGGCCTTACAGGCTGCCTCAGTTGCTCAGATACTCACTGTGATAACTTTCCCCCCATGGGCGAAACTCATTCAGCCACTTGATAGTCTGGTTTGTCCGAGCCCACACCGCCAGGTACTGTCCAGTGGGATTCCTATAATGAGCCCCGCGCCTCCAGCAACCACATCAACCAATACCTTAATGACCCTGCTCTCTGGTTGGAACACTTCTCCAGGAAACCCACCCCTAACCAACCCTGCTCCCTTTCTCTCAGAAACAAGAGATTAGGCACTAGATTCTGCCTACGACACACCCGCAGCAACACCACCAAGCAAACTTTACACACACCAGCTTGCTCACCTTCGCTCACCACTACTTGCAAATCCACTATTACAGTGGTTAGACCGCCTCTGATCAAGGGCGCCCTTATCAACGCCAGATCTCTCTCAGTGCACGCACTAGACATTGTTGACCTCATCACTACCTCAGATCTTGACTTCATTGCCATATCCGAAACTTGGTTACATGCCGCATTTGGCCCCTCAATGTCCTTGGCTTTACCGCCTGACTACGGCATCACGCAATGTGACCGTATCACTGCCCAATCCAGAGGCGGTGGTGTGGCCTTCATCCATAAAAACTCTCTTGGTCTAAGAGTATCGACCGACTTCAAACTTGAGTCAGCTGAATCACTGTCAGTCAAACTATCACTAACGCCTAATCAAACGGCCACCCTCCACCTTATCTATAGGCCCCCAGGTCCTGCACCCTCCTCCTCGACAAAACCAAAACTAACTCGCAAACTATCATCCTAGGCGACCTTAATCTTGGACTTGGTGGCCCGAAGGATCCCACTGCATTAGATCTGGAGAACGTACTAACCGACTTCAGCTTCACTATGCACATTCCAGAACCCACTCATACCAAAGGCAGGACCCTTGACTGGTTGGCCGGCTCCAACTGCAATATTAATGTCCTCGCTAATACCCCCTGCTTATGGTCTGACCATCACGTCATAACGTTTAATATTGAAGCAGCCCCTCGGTAGCTCCAGCCCTCCCCACTAGAAATAAAAAGGACATAACCAAGGAGAAACTCCTCCCATTGCTACTCCCATCTCTCAATGCTGCCTCAGACACCTTTTCTGATCCCACCTCCCTAGCAGACACCTACAACCGTACTATGCTTAAGGCTACAGACTCTATCGCCCCTATCAAACTCAGGAAGACTAAATCACGGGCACATCTCAACTCCTGGTTTACCCCACAGTTAAGAGTGCTCCGCAAAGCTAAACACTGTGCTGAAAATCGCTGGAAAAGCCACCCCTCTGATGAGCATAAAGACGGTTTCTTCCTTGCTTCACTCACATATAAAGATGCCATTATCACTGCAAAAAATAGTCCCTTAATAACCGTATTCTGCAAGCTGACTCGAACACAAAGGAACTTTTTAAGATCCTAAAAGAGCTTGAAACTCCAGCCACCACCCCCTGACACCTGCACTAAAGATAGTAAATGGTGTGCCAACATTCAGTTAGTCTTACTGAATAAAATCTCTACGCTACAATCCAAAATTAAAGACAAACAAGACAGTCTGAAGATGGACAACTGTCCACCCACCCTTGCAAGGGCCCTGCCTCTAGACTCGTCTAGCATTAAATCTTTTGCCTTCTCACCGCTCTCTATTGCTGAGGTAGAAAACATCATCCTGAGAATCAAACCATCTAATTGCCAAGGTGGCCCATGCCCTGCTCCCAACATTAAGGACTCCGCACATGATTTGGCCCCATTCATCACGGCCTTCATCAACTCCTCCTTTAAAACAGGTATTGTCCCTGACAACCTCAAGGATGCATGGGTGATTCCATTGCTTAAAAAAAACATCCCTAGACTCAAGCATACCCACTAACTTCAGACCTATAACCACTGTCCCGTTCCTGCTTAAGATTCTGGACCATGCAGCATACCTTCAGATCCAAGATTACTTGGAATCCAACAATCTTCTAGGTCTACGACAATCTGGATTTCCTCCCAGACATGGGACTGAAACGGCTCTGATAGACCTAAAAACCCAAATTGAGGTCTTGAAGGACAAGGGCAAACTAGCAATGCTACTTCTCCTCGACCTCTCTGCGGAATTCCATCTGGTCAATCACCAGATCCTATGTAGGCACCTCCACTCTGCTGCCCACTTCTCGACCTCAGCCAGGGTCTGGATCAAATCCTTTCTGAGTAACAGATCCATGAGGGTCTTTTCCCCGTCCGCAGCCGCGGACCCCTCTCCAATTCACTGCAGCATTCCTCAGGGATCTTGCATGTCACCTTAACTCTATAACATCTTCACGAAACCGCTCTTTGATTTACTTGACTATCTGGGTGTCTCCTACACAAACTATGCTGACGACACCCAGAAACTCATTTCCATCACAGGAGACTATTTATCTGACTCCAAGGTCCTTAATGACGTCTACCTGGTCATCCAAGCCTGGATGGCCCAACACCAGTTATGCCTAAATGACGACAAGATGGAGCTCCTCATCCTGGGCACCTCGCGACGCCTTAGCAAACTAGAGCCTTCCTACCAGTCATTTATCATAGATGGTAATACCATCCAAATCTCGAAAGACACAAAAACTTTAGGTTTTTACCTTGACGCCACCCTATCCTTATCTCGACAAATAAATGCAGTCAGATCAACCTCTGTATACACTTGTTAACTCATTGCAGCCTGCAGACCGCTTCTGACCACTCCTAACAGTGTCACACTAGCCAGAACCCTCATCATGACTAAAATTGACTATTGTAGTGCCCTTTACTTAGGAACCAGCCCAGAGAACCTGAATAAACTTCAAACCACCCAGAACAACGCTATCAGAGCTGCCTTAAACATCCCTCGAAACCACCACATCTCTGAATCCAGAACTAACCTACAGTGGCTACCTGTCAAGCAGAGAATCTCACTGAAAACACTTGCCCTCACGCACAAATGCTTGGCTAACAAGGCCCCCCTTTACCTCTGCTGTCGGCTGTTCCGTCATTCGACGACCTGACCTCTAAGAACCGCCCAGACCCACTGTCTATCGATCCCTAGGTTCAAACTCCAAAAAGCGGGGGGCACAAGCTTCCCTGTTTTAGCTTCCAAGTTATGGAATGTCCGCCCCGTCTCAATCAGATCTGGAGACTCATTTAACACAGTCAAGTCCAAAACGTAATCATGGCTCTTCAACCAGCACTAGACATGTTCTGTACACCTTACTCTTACATACTCTGGCCCACCGACCTGCATATTAAATACTGTACACTCTTGTCGTTATGTGTCATGCCTACATTTGCATTGTAATTTATGTATATAGAAATGCTCGTTTATTATCCTGTTTATAATTTTATGTATGTATATATGCTCTGTATGTAACTTTGCAGAAGTTGCGCCCTGATGCCTCCGGGAGCCGGATGGTGCGCGTTACAAATAAAACAAATACAAATAATGCAATTAAACACGGGGTAAGTATGTTGAATACAATTGCATTCTTCTGTTCTCTTTGAATGAAGGGGCATATTAGAAACACCAGCCAATGAACAGGAGCCAGCTCCTGTGAGCCTGTTTACGCATCACTGCCCAGCGTGTGTTGATCCTGCAGCCCTGGAAACTCTTGTGCTGAACTCCTGACGTGGAACCTCTGCACACCCTCAAATGCACCTGAGCAGACTCACAAGCACAATGGGTTTCACGTGCACCACGTGTCCACCTGGGGCGAGGGGAGGGCTCGGCAGGGTGGCATGAAGAATGAACAGGTCGGTGCATTTACAAGCAGTGGGATTTTATAGATATATTCCCGAATGCAACACACATTTTCTGCTCGATTCTCTCACATCTGAGAAGCAGGGTGTGCATTAGGTTGACAATTATGTGCTGAGGACTTCCAGGTGTGTTCATTAAAAATGTCATTTCGGTGATACAAAACACATTATTTTGAGAATTCCGTTTTCAAAAATAGTTCAGGAAAAGTGCAGGTATGAAAGTAAGAAATCGAAATACAAATCTGAACATTCTTTTTTAATATACTGGGCTGTTGATGTTTTTTGTTATTACATTCCATAATTTGAATGTTTGACATTTTTGTTTGTGAGGTTAATGTATTTTTTCCGGCCAGACGGTGTGATCGATACTAACTTTGCTCATAATGTTGGGGGGCGTGCATGGCAATGTTGTGCATTTTCAAGTACACAGGCATTTGCTTTTTCTAAAACTGATACCCAAGCAATTAAATACAGTATCAGAAGCCATGGGCCAGCCATTTCCACTGGGTGAGAACCCATGTCCAGTTTAGCAAAAGGCTTCTTATCCACATTACAATGGACGAACATTGCAGAGGGTCGCTGTGACCAGTCGCGTAACACATAATCTAGGGGGCCCCCCTGCAAGCCCTGCTGAGCCCCCCACCCACCGCCAAGCTTCTCAGCCTTGTGGGGGGGTGACCCTGTCACGCCAGTGGCTGTGATAAAATGAAGGCTGCTCTGCAGGAGTGTAGGGGTGAGTAGAGAGTAAAGCGTCTTCTGACACTACTACTAGACCAGCAGTGACCTCATTCATAAAGGTAAAGCAAACACAGCCCAATGGGTACGCCTCCTTCACCTTTTGTCGGACGTGGGCCGAGGGTGGGGTATGAAGTGATCACAGTAGCAGCCCAAAAAGCAATATTAGAAACACTGCAACATAAAAGAATGCCTAATCAAGGTTCTATAAAAATGTATATAATTTAATTAAACAATCAAGAATGCAAATAACTAACTAGAAAAACACCAACGAAGACCGGTAAATGCAGAACCTTTAGAGAATAGCACACTAGGTACTTGAGCCGGGGTGAACAGGCAATCAATCGCAGCAGTGTCACTTTAAAGGACATGCCGTTCCCTTTAGAAATGTTCAAAATGGGGCTTACAAATCTCTAGGATCCCAGAAAGTGGACAAAGGGAACTGTGCCTCTTAACAGTATTCCTTGTTCTTCATTTTAGTTGGTTCGACTGTATCGATCTGGGCTTCTCTTCGTTGTCATTGCAGTTGAACCGGGTCTGAGATGCTGTGAGTTCCGTTAATCCAGCTGTTGAGTTAGCTTAGATACACGCCTCTTTGTGATTCAATGCAGCATTTGAAGTGATGTGGTTCGGCAGGCCAAACAGGTTTGGATCAGCGGTCAAGTCAATTCCATACGATGTTACCTCTGCCTCAAGTTAGCATGTGACGCAATGGCTTCCAGAGCTTTGCATCCAGGTTCGAGTCGGATCGAGGAGATGTCATGTTGATTTTATGCAGTGCTCAAAGATACAGTGAGTCAAATGTTTCCACAGCAGCGAGCTGGTGTTGGAGCCGAGGCAGCGATGTATGCCGTTGGAGGGATGCAGCTTCAAACCAGTTCTAAGGTTGCAAGCAGCAGTTCAAAGATGCAAATAAGTGCCAAAGGCAGCTTTTGGGTCCAGTCGGCTCCAAGGGCATCAAACATAGTCTGGAGATGGTTCAAAGTTGTGAATATAAGATTCCAGCTGTTTGTGGGTTTCTGGTTGCTGGCAGTCCCAATCCATAAATTACAGGACAAGGAAAGTTCTTGGTCTGCCTGCCCAGTCCACGGAGATTGGATGCCAGTGAGAAGTCTGGTACTAGTGCAGCTGACAGAGACACACCTTGGTCCACAGTATTTCACCCCCAATGTGCCATGGGAATGGTTAGGGAGCAGAGGTTTCCTCTACCTTAGATAGCACCTGTCTTTACCTCTACAGCAGAGGACTTTGAAATGGACTGCACTCCCAACAGGGATCCAGAGAAGCATTCTTCTTGGTGTCCAGGAAAGAATCAAGAAAGGAGTGATAGACCCCCTCCTTATAAATGTATTTATTTATTTATTTATTACATTTATATAGTGCGCAGGCAGCCCAGGGGCATTGTGGCACTGTTACTTGTAGGGGAACTTAGTTACAGGTACAGGTACAGGTTGTGCCATGGGTTACAGTAAGGCAAGATCCTGTGTTAAGCGATAAGGAGTATCATACACCATAATACATCATACACCATAGTACATCATACATGTTAGTCATGAAGGTTTAAACATGTGGGGTTGGTTAGGTGAACAAGGTAGTTTTCATGGCTTTGCGAAGGCAATTAATGAGGGTTCAGCTCGCAGAGAGGTGGGAAGGGTGTTCCAATGTAAAGCAGCAAGGTAGGGGAAGCTGGCGCCACCTGTTCTAGCTCTTTTTACCCTGGGTACGGAGAGCATATTGGCATAGGGTGTCCTGGTAGGTCTTGTGGAGGCGGCCGGGTGGATTCTCTGGGATAGGTACACTGGGGCTGAGAGGTGGATGCATTTGTGGGTGATGCTTAGCGCTTTCAATAAAATCCTTTCCTTTATGGGGAGCCAGTGGGACGCTTTTCTGGCAGCAGTGATGTGCTCTCTCTTGGCAATGCCTTGTGCAGCACGCAGGGCGCTGTTCTGGATTACTTGCAGCTTCTCGAGGTTTTTGTTAGAGGTCCCTAGAAACAGAGCATTACAGTAGTCTAGCCGGGAACCAGTTATGGCTCTGGCTATGTTGGTGCAAGTGTCTTTGGACAGAAACGGCCTGATTGCATTGAGTTTTGTATGGTAAGCCGCAGAGGAGGCGATTGCATTTACTTGTCTGGTCATGGACAGTTGGAGTCAAGATAGACCCCTAGTGTTTTTACTGTGTCCAGTACTGGAATTCTGATTGAGTCAATGGTAAAGTGACTAAACTGGGCGTCAAGTTTCTTGAGGGTGTCAGGGGAACCTACGAGTAGGAGCTCAGTTTTGTCGGAGTTGAGGCAAAGGCCGTTGATGGCCATCCAAATTTGGATTGTGTTATATATGTTGTTGAGAGTTGCGCAGTCTGTGTCATAGTCACCTGTTAATGTGAGAAGGATCTGAGTGTCGTCGGCGTAGTTGGTGTATGAGATGCCCATGGCGTCGAGGATAAGGAAGAGGGGGCGGGTAAAGATGTTGTATAGGGTAGGGGAAAGGCAGGAGCCTTGGGGCACACCACATAGCATGATGGTGGGTGATGCAGTGGCTAGGTCAGAGAAGACCTGCATGATCCTGCCTTGGAGGAAGGAGGTGATCCATGTGGTGGCTTCTTGGGAGAAGTTGGCTGTGGAGGTGAGGTGATGGCAAAGGATGTCGTGATCTACAAGATCGAAAGCTGCAGAGAGGTCGAGGAGGAGGAGCAGGACAGGTTTGCCTTGGTCCCTTGCATCATCCATTTGGTTTTTGAGGTCGAGCAGGGCGGTTTCTGTCCCGTGCCTAGGCCTAAAGCCAGATTGTCTTAGTCCTAGGAGGTTATGCTCTTTGAGGAAGTGCTGGACCTGCAGGTAGGCTGCCTTGTCTAGAATCTTGAGGAGGAATGGGACTGTGGTTATGGGGCGGTAGTTGTTAGGGGAGGTGGGGTCAAGTGTCGGTTTTCTTATGAGAGGTCGGACCCATGCTTCCTTGAGGCATGAGGGGACTTTCCCCGTGGTGAAGGAGGCAATGACGAAGGCTGTTAGGAAAGGGGCAAGGGTGTCTGCGCAGTCTTTGATGATGGAGGCGGGGCAGGGGTCTCCTTTGCAATTGGATGGTTTAATATTTTTCATGATGTTGATCATGTCTTTCTCCTGAATGGTTTTGAATGAGAAGGTAGGGGGGCCTCTGTGGCTGAGGAGAGGGGGGGGTTGGTGTTCGAAATTTTGGTTTGGAGAGAGCCGATCTTGTTTTGCATGGCTGTTTGGATGTCATCGCACCATGCTTTATCTTTGGTGAAGTTTTGGGGGTGGGTGTAGGGGTCTCAAGTTCCCTGAATATGGCGAACATTTCCTTGGAGTTTGATTTGGCCTCAGAGATTCTATCTTCAAATGATTTGGCTTTGGCTTTGATAATGGCTTTCGTATAATCATTTGCAAGGGATTTGAAGATGAGTTTGTCTTTATCATCACAGAATGATTGCCATTGGGCTAATGCTGCTCGTTTGTCAATGCGCAATTTGAGAAGGTCTTGGGTGAACCAGGCATTGGTGTGGCTGGTAGGTTTGGGTTTGCGCGGTTTAAGTGGGGCGATAGCATTGATTGCTGCCGAGATAGCAGAGTCGTAATTCTTGGCAAGAGTTTCTGGGTCGTTGGAGAAGGGGGGTCTAAAGGCAGGTCCCTGTAGGAAGGGTAAGAGTCTTTCTTTGGTTAGTTGGCGGCCACTTCTTGTGAGGGCTGGTGGTAAGGGTTGGTGGGGGGGATGGGGTGGCGGTGGGGATGTTGAAGGTGATGGTGTGGTGGTCGGACCACGGGGTGGGGGTATTGCCTGTGACTGTGAGGGGGCAGTTGTGATGGGCTATCCAGTCTAATGATCTGCCTAGGGCATGAGTGGGGTCTGTGATGGTGTTGGCGAATCCTAGAGTGGCTAGAGCTGCGTCAAGTGATTTGGCAGCAGGGTCTTTGGTGTCATTTAAGCCTATGTTGATGTCACCGAGGAGAATGGCTTTGGATGACTTTTTTAGGTTGTCAGCCAGGAGGTGGGTGAGGGAGGCCTGAAAGTCTCCCAAGGGGCCTGGTGGCAGATAGATGAGGTGTAAAGTGATGGTGCAGTGGTGTGAGATAGTGAGTTTCAATTGAAGGTAGTCATTGTTATCGTTGATAGTTTTGTCTACTTTTCTGATGGTGATCAAGTCTTTGGCTATGAGAGGGACACCGCCTCCTGTGGTCAGGCGATCTTGTCTCGTGATGGCATAGCCTTGTGGGAGAGCGAGGGATAGAGCGGGGCCTGAGGCTTCATGTAGCCAGGTCTCAGTGACCATTAGAAGATCTAGATCTAGGGTGGTGATAAGGTCGTGGATGTCTAGGGCGTGAGCATTGATGGATCGGGCGTTGATGAGGGCACATTTGAGGTGGGGTTCAGGGGTGGCATTGGTGGAAGTGGATCGCATGGTTGTGGTAGAGGAATTGCACATTGCGGTATTCACATTCAAAGTAGTTGGGGGCACATTTTCTGGGGTCCTAGACACAGGTAAAGTAGCATTTGCATCAGTGGGTAGCATGGTTGTGGTAGAAGAATTGCACATTGCGGTATTCACATTCAAAGTAGTGGGGGGCACATTTTCTGCGGTCCTAGACATAGGTAAAGTAGCATTTGCGACAGTGGGTAGCATGGTTGTGGTAGAAGAATTGCACATTGCGGTATTCACATTCAAAGTAGTGGGGGGCACATTTTCCGGGGTCCTAGACACAGGTAAAGTAGCATTTGCATCAGTGGGTAGAATGGTTGTGGTAGAAGAATTGCACATTGCGGTATTCACATTCAAAGTAGTGGGGGGCACATTTTCTGGGGTCCTAGACACAGGTAAAGCAGCATTTGCATCAGTGGGTAGCATGGTTGTGGTAGAAGAATTGCACATTGCGGTATTCACATTCAAAGTAGTGGGGGGCACATTTTCCGGGGTCCTAGACACAGGTAAAGTAGCATTTGCATCAGTGGGTAGCATGGTTGTGGTAGAAGAATTGCACATTGCGGTATTCACATTCAAAGTAGTGGGGGGCACATTTCTGGGGTCCTAGACACAGGTAAAGTAGCATTTGCATCAGTGGGTAGCATGGTTGTGGTAGAAGAATTGCACATTGCGGTATTTACAATCAAAGTAGTGGGGGGCACATTTTCCGGGGTCCTAGACACAGGTAAAGTAGCATTTGCATCAGTGGGTAGCATGGTTGTGGTAGAAGAATTGCACATTGCGGTATTTATATTCAAAGTAGTGGGGGGCACATTTTCTGGGGTCCTAGACACAGGTAAAGTAGCATTTGCATCCGTTGGTAGCATGGTTGTGGTAGAAGAATTGCACATTGCGGTATTTACATTCAAAGTAGTGGGGGGCACATTTTCGATAGTCTTAGCCATTGTTCCAGTTGCATTATGGTCAGGGCCTTGCATACTGTATGGGCACGGGGTCATGGTGTGGCGCAGCCTATGGGATGTATGAGTTGATGAGGGAGGAACGTTAAGGCTGGTGGGTGGCTTCAGGGATCTGGATTGCAGGCGTGTGTTGCGAACGTCTGCGGGCATGGGTTTTGAGAGCAGTGCACATGTGAGGGTGCGGCCACGCAGACGCTGAAGTCTGGAGGCGAGTGTTTTGAGTGGTGGTCAGTCATAATGTAGAAAGCAATAATGTAGAAAGTCAAAATGTCGAAAACATTTTTTAGAAACCAATAATGTCGAAAAACAATAATGTCGAATTTTTTCTACATTTTTTCGAATTTTTCAAAAAAAAAAAATAAATATATATATAATTAAAATGTGTTGAGTATGAGGGGTGAGAGGGTGGTGGAGGGGTGGCGGGGTGGCTGGGGGGTGTTGGGTGAGGGAGGTTGGGGGGTTAGAGGGTGGGCCGCCCCCGTAAATGATACTCTTATTGTTTATTTATTGATAGTGCTAATTGACATTTTTTTTTTCTACATTTTTTTTTCTAAAAATTGACACTTTTCATTATATGTATAGGTTTTCGACATTATTGTTTTCTACATTTTTATTTCGACATTTTTGTAAGTCGACATTTTTTTTTCTACATTATGACTATAAACCGTTTTGAGTAGCTCAGGAGTTAAAATAATAAAATAAAGGCAAATTGTCACTGGGGATTGATCAAACGAAATCCTGGTGTAAGGGCATCTAATCTCTGTTGCTGTAACAAGGGACCTGTGCCTTTTTACAGCTTACCCTGGGGTGAGGCTGGCCATTGTTATATGAGTGTCCCTTTGAAGCGGGGGTTCCCAGGAGATGATCTGGTGAGAGCTCATGTGACCTGAGGGGAGGGATCATCCTTACTCCCGGGGAATCAAAGGAAGCTAGCATCCTGGTTATTGTTTCACTGAGAGCAGTGCAAACAGACAGGCTGCCATGAATACACATTTCCTTCACATAGCTGGTCTGGGCTCAGAGAGCTGCTGGCACTGGTATAATAACACATTGGTGTGGCTTTAATAATTGTATGCTCGTATCAGTCACCATAACCTAACTACATATGATTTATTCTTAGCGTTCACCCTGTCATCAGATGGCTCATTCGGCAATTACGATATTTTGAACCACAGGTGCAGAAGTTAAAAAGCCACTTCTGGCTAGAGGGACTTTGGGTCATAGCTGCAGTCATGGATGCACTTATGACCGTTGAACCTGCCCTCTGGCCCTGAAAAGCAGATGCAGCGGTTGTCAGGGGAATGGTGCAGAAAGGCCACAGTATGCATTATGCTTTGGCATGAAGCTTTATGAAAGGGCGTTCTGATTAGTAGACACCCCTTTCAGAAACATAATTACCCGTATCTTTGTTTATTCATATAATTAAAAACACCCCAGGATTACACACCCTCTTCAGATGCCATTCTCCACAGTCACAGCAAATATCTCTTTTTTTATCAAGTAAATTAGGATCTGACAGGATTTGGACCGACCTATGCATTATTACAGTGCAAGCTACGATATAATATGTCAGGCTTGGTAATTAGTCAGTGCACAAGCCTCGTTCACTGCTGCAATGCTTGAGTAACTAGTAAAATGAGATACTGTGCACTTAATTAACTCTAATAATTTAATGAGTGGTCTGTGAATTAGAATACATGTTTACGTAAACAGATGTTTGGTTCAACTTAAAAAGAATTCAAATTTGTAAATTTAAAATGCTTCATTACGAGTTTACCAGAATTAACTATGACAATTCCACCAAAGTAGCTGACCTTTTAACACCACTGATTTGGTGGTTACATCTGACATTGTATGAGTATTGAGGAGTCAGCGTTATTCCCCATCATGGAGTCGCACCATAGTCCAGTAGGGTTTGGAGGACATACCTCCAGCGAGGTGCAGGTGATATTTCCTCCAATTGTCTGCGGAAAAGCATGAGGACCTGGCTGAGCCAGAACTAATATCTGTTTTCTCTGAACTTCTCCAGTCCCCCTTGCGCCTAAGAAATATAGTTGGAAATAAATGTATTGCCCACACATCAGAGCGAGAGGAACCAATAGTAACAGGTCAGCTTCAATTTGTGGGATACGGCAATGGGAGCCCCACAGCCATCTGATCGCAGGGATTTGGCACCACGGTTAAGCAACATTTTCATACAGAGTATAGTTATAAAGTTGAATCACTGGCCTCATTTATTTGAATACAGTTACCCATTTTGTCCACAAGTTCCCTTGTGCTCTGAAAGCACCTGTATCCTCATGCCAATCTATCTGCCCCGTATCCTCATGCTACTCTATCCGCCCCGTATCTTCATGATACTCTATCTGCCCCTGTATCCTCATGCTACTCTATCGGCCCCTGTATCCTCATGCTACTCTATCCACCCATGTATCCTCATGCCACTCTATCTGCCCTGTATCCTCAAGCTACTCTATCCGCCCTGTTTCCTCATGCTACACTATCTGCACCGGTATCCTCATGCCACTCTATCTGCCCGGATCCTCATGCTACTCTATCCACCCATGTATCCTCATTCCAAATCCAGAATCCAGTTGAGATGCCGTCCAAATTGACCAAACCCGCACAGCTGACTGATCCCCCCAGAAGTGCCCTGCTGCCGGTAGATCTGACCCGATCCACTGACCAGAACTCTGACGGTCCAATTTTAATTACAAGGGACTGTAAGTATCAACAAGAATAACAGTGACCCATAGTATATTTGCCTTGTCTATCCCAATCTCAACCCATCCCATGTTTAACTTCAGAACCCTAGTATTGTCAGAACCATTCTTGCACTGATTTTTCTCTCAATTGTCTCATTAAATCATAACCCATTAGTGATTTGGATTAAATAAAGTAATTCCCATACAGAACAGAAACTAGAGTATCACACGTGAAGAGTTATGAGCGGCCGTGAGTAACTGTGGAGATTCATGGGTGGCATTCTCTTTTTCATAGTCATTAAAATAGTGTAATAAAACCAATCTGTCATTTTTAAAACCGAATTTCTGTTTTCATTTTTGCTCCTATTTTTCAAAAACGCCTCTCACTAAAACTTCCATACCTTCTTCAATTTTATAGATAGAAACCTAATTTCAACACTCACTGATACCTAAGACCCTTAGATATATACACAACCAAAAACCACATCGCGGAACAGTGTAGTTCACCCGTTTTTATCACAAATCGCATAGTGAAATTTTGCTACGAATTTACAGTTTTCAAAAGTTTCCCACGTGTCATTTTCTCATTCAAAGTATTTCTACACTCCCATCCTGATCTAAAGTGTGTACTGTTGTTTATCTTACAGCTCATGTGTGTTAAGACCTGTTTAGTGTTGCTTTCCTAAGGATATTTATCCATTTAAGCCTTGTTGCCCACTTTGCATTGTGTCACAAAGCCATTTTCACCTGTCATTTTGAAAGTGTCAATTTCCCAAAATGTATCTATTTATTTTAATTTTTGTAACGCGCCAACATGCCCGCAGGCCTCAGGGTGCACACAGAACAAACCAAGGACGAACACAACAGGCATGAAGACAGAAGGATAGAAGAGTCCGATTATTCCAAGTTGAAGAAGTGAGTCTTTATAACATGTTTGAACACAGTATAGCTTTGGATGTGCCGTATCCTTGCTGGAAGTGTGTTCCAAAGAAGGGGACCCTGAGCATCAAGGGTAGTACCTCCAAATTTGGCTGTCCTGAATTTAGGATGTTTGAGAATGATCGCAGAGGAAGAGCGAAGGTTCCTCACATTGGGTTTGGTGCTAATGCGGGATGACAGATAGATGGGGCTGCTTAGACTGAGGCATTTGTGGGTCGTGGTAAGCATTTTATGTGTTATGCGGTGTTTGACTGGAAGCCAGTGGAGTTTTTTCCTGAAGGTGGAAATGTGTATACGACGAGACTGATTGAAAATGTTATGCACGGCATTATTCTGCGCCACTTGTAGAGATCGGATATTAGAGACTGAGGTGCCCGCTAAGAGACTGTTACAATAGTCCAATCTTGAATTAACCAGGGCAGCGGACAAAAGAGCACAGTTCTCTTCTGAGATGAATGGTCGAATATATCTTATTCTCTTGTTTAATGCTGGAAACATGATATGTCATGGAGAGTTTGTCATCAAGAACTACTCCTAATGTCTTAACTTTCTTTTGAACGATAATGGTGTTTTTGGCTATGTGAAACTGTCGTAGTTAGAATCAAGTTTCGCTCGAGTCTTTTTAGATGCCACGATAATGAGTGAGGTCTTTTTATCGTTCAAGGCAAGAGAATGGCAGGCCATCCAATCTTGTATGGCTTTGTATATTTTGTTGATGGTTTCCGTGTCACTGCCATATGAGCCACCCAGCTGTATAACAACCTGAGCATCATTGGCGTAATTTTTATATTGCACTCCTAATTTGTTCAGGAGATCAAGAAGGGGACGGATGTAAAGATTGAAGAGCAGCGGCGACAGACAGGAGCCCTGAGGAACTCCACAAGTCTGCGAGATTGGAGAAGATTGATTATCACCAACGCAAACCCTTACCATTCTGGGACCCAGAAAGGAAGCAATCCATTTGGATGCAATCGCAGAGCAGTTGGAGACCTCTCTGAGCCTTGATACCAGTAAGCTGTGATCACCCAGCTCAAAGGCTGCGGAGAGGTCCAATAGCATGAGCAAAGCAGCTTGCAAGTGTAGATTTGAGATCCAACTCAGTCCCGTGACGAGCTCTGTATCCGACTGATGGGTACCCAAGATGTTGTGTTTTTCAACATGGGCCTGTAGCTGTAAGTAGGCAAGTTTGTCAAGTATCTTGAGCACATAGGGCACGTTGGTTATGGGCCTGTAGTTGTCATTGTTGGCTGGATCAAGGTTTTCCTTTTTCAATAGAGGAGTGATCCATGCCGACTTTAGCATGTCCGGCACCAGACCCTCATCAAAGGAAAGGTTAACCAGTTTGGTGATCCATGGAACCAGGGAGTCCAAGGATTCCTTAAGAATACTAGTGGGGCAGTCGTCAGCGGGACAGGACGTGGCTTTAAGATCCTGTATGATTTTGAATACTTCGTCTTCCGTATAGTGCCTGAATGAAAATTGAGGGATAATGTTTTCATGGGTGTTAAGTGGTATCGGTGAGAGATTGTGTGGAAGTTATGTTGCCTGAGGCTTTACTGATTTTTTCTTTGTGAGAATCAATCTTGAGAAGAAAGGCATCATGAATGCCCTGACACCACTTGTTATCCCTGATGATGTTATTAGTGGATGGAGGCTGATTTTGAAATTCTGCTAAGATTTTAAAAAGCCCTCCAGTGCTAGATTTACCATTCACTATTCTTTCGTTATAGTGTGTGGCCTTGGCTTCTATAATGAGTTTTTAGTAGTTGAGAATGGATTTTTTATATTTTGATCGGGTGTTTTAATTAGGGTCTTTCCTCCAGGCTCTTTCAAGAGCTCTCTTTTCTTGTCTGGCAGTAAGAATTTTGCAATTGAACCAAGTGTTCTTTGCGGTTTCGGTCTTAATTGCCTTCATTTTCAATGGAGCAAGATCGTTAACCGCTTCCTTGATGTTAGTAGACAGATGGTTTATGAGTTTTGAGGAATCAGCAAAATTGTCTAGGGGTTGAAGCTTGGTAGACAGTAGTGCAGCAAATGTAGGGGCTGTAAGATTCTTTAAATTATGGGACATTTTTTGTATACGTGGGTTAGTGTTAAGTTTGGGAGGAGGAGGTGGTAGTGAGATCTTGGCTTGAATGAGAAAATGGTCAGACCAAATACATGGCGTGACTAGGATATCAGATATGTTAGTGTTTTGGGACAGGAGCCAGTTTAGAGTGTGACCCTTACTATGCGTGGGAGACTCCATCCACTGGGTAAGGCCAAAGGAGGTGATGGTATCCATAAGATCGGTACCTACTTTGTCCTGTCGGTCATTGGCCCAGTAGTTAAAATCACCCATAACAATAACAGGGTCCTTAGTGGTACTGGTCTGGGCCAGTAGTTCACTAAACTGTTCTTGAAAAATGGTTTTCTCGCTTGTTTGGGGAGGGGAGATTGCATTCAAACTCTAGACATTGTCTTTCATTTCTGAATACCTGCTGATTACTTACATCTGTGTAGGATTGCTCATTTGTGCTTTCAGAACTTTGCAGAGGGGAAATATTAACCTAAACGCTATCTATTCACAAACTGTTATTTTTCCTGTGTTTTATATTCTGCCTTATTATAAGTGAATTCAATTGCTACACTTATTTTTGAATTGTATTGTCACCGCTTGGTGATAGCTGCCCCATATATGTATATTAAAACTTATGTGTGATTTGAATTTAAAATAAATAAATATTTACCTTTACAAACTAGCGTGATTCCTGGTCCAGTGTGAACTGGGGGGTATTTTGAGACGGGTGTGATATGAGTGGTATATCATTCAGAATATTGAACATATAGAAAAAAAAAAAGAAGTATTTCATTTGCGCACTACATGCTAGGCGAGACCCGGGTGTGTGCCTGATTGAAATTCTTAACAGTATCCTCATGCCACTCTATCCGCCCTGTATCCTCATGCTACTCTTTCCGCACCTGTATCCTCATGCCACTCTATCCGCCCCGTATCTTCATGCTACTCTATCCACCCCTGTATCCTCATGTCACTCTATCCGCACCGTATTCTCATGCTACTCTATCCACCTGCGTATCCTCAAGCTACTCTATCCGCCCTGTATCCTCATGCTACTCTATCCGCACCTGTATCTTCATGCCACTCTATCTGCCCCGGATCCTCATGCTACTCTAGCCACCCATGTATCCTCATGCCACTCTATCTGCCCCGGATCCTCATGCTACTCTATCCACCCATGTATCCTCATGCCACTCTATCTGCCCCGTATCCTCAAGCTACTCTATCCGCCCTGTATCCTCATGCTACACTATCTGCACCGGTATCCTCATGACACTCTATCTGCCCGGATCCTCATGCTACTCTATCCACCCATGTATCCTCATGCCACTCTATCCGCCCCATATCCTCATGCCAACCTATCCGCCAGTAGTCGCCACCAGCATAGTTTGTGGGAAGTGGCACATGGATGGAAAGGGCACTGATAGGAGCCAATGTAATCTTTAAGCTTTATGCCCGTGACCACTCTAGGTGCCCTTGATGTTCGGAAAGAAACATAGCAGCAGACTGGCAATGCCAAGAGGTGCAGTTCCTTTTCTTTCAGTCATATCCAGACACCAGACCTCAGAGCTGTTCTACTCTGTCCACCATTTGCCTACCCCCCAACATTGATTGTGAACCCCCAAAAAAGGTGGACAGGCGATGAGATAAGGGACAGAAAAACAGATGCCAGATGTGCTAAGCAAGTCAATAGAAATGCGTCCAGAGCATAAGCCCCATAAGAGAAACATGCTAAGACATAAACATTATATAAGCATTTAAAACGTCAATAAATATAGATAAAAGCACTGCACAAAAAAGCAAATCTAACCTTAAAGAGATGCCTATCTATGCTCATTATGTCGTTAGGATATTGCCAAAAAGTGTCTTCTTATAATGCAAACTCTTCCGGGCTCTTTCGCGGGCCCTTTCCTAACCTAACCAACTCAGATGCTTCTGCTCTAGTATGACTGCTGTTATGTTGCAATATGTACTCCTGCATTCAATTCTGTTATATTGCAACGTCTGTTTTCATAAATGTTTTGCTTGTACACCACTCCAATGGCGGCTAGGCCTCGTCCTGCATTTTAGGAAACTTCATCATTGATAAAGTACGAGTGCATACACAATCACTTGTATCCCTTCGCCCATTTGGTCTATAGAGGCACTTGCTGGAAGGTATACATGTTTGTGTATAGATGACATACAGGCAGAGGATGTGGTACATAGTAGACAGAGGAAGGAACGCCGGGAAGAGAAGGGAGTTTCGGCCGTCAGTGTCCAGTAGTCTTGATATGTTGCAGCTCAGATAATTCACTTTCCTTCATCATGATGCAAAATGGCCGCCTCCAGGCAACTGGATCAAAGTGCCCATTGATTAATATTATTTACCACTTTGCGTATTTTGCACAAATTGATCTTAGAAATAGATGGATCGCCTTGGCAGCCACTGAATGTATGAGCATAAGAATTGCAACCATCAATTTTTTAAAAGCCTTGAATATGGAATGAAGTTAAAAAAAAAGAAAAAAAAAAAAGGGTGCTTAGTTTATCTCTTTCCGATAAATCTGTATGATAATATTTTAGCATTTTGTGAATTTTTATGAATCTTATTTCTACTTGAATTTAATGTTTATGGATTTTTCTATTTCTTATAAATTGAAAAAGTTGATGTAATTTCAACTATATTCAATAAATAATAAAAAAAAATATATATATATATTATTTACCCTATTGTTGTAATGCCAGTTAGTTAGTTAGTCATGGTGCACTTTTTAAAGTATATTACAGTTCACTGTTTGTATAAACATGTTGTGGGGCTGTTAGCTGTAAGGATAAACATGTTGTGGCGGGTGCAGTTTTCAGTTGTGCATTTGCTTCTCTAGTTGCTGCCCATGTATCCAGCATCAGAGAAACATGTTGTGAAGTTACCAGGGAAACATGGAAACAGCCAGGGTTCCAAGGCAATGTGTATATTAAGGCCTGGTGATTGTGCAGAGAGGTGAGATGCAGTCAGGACAGGAGGGCCTCCTTTTGCTAATAAATACTTCTTTCTCCTGTGGCTCTTCAACACGTCACCTGTCTTTGCATAAACCCACAAGTTCTCGAATCTATCCCATATCTCTTGATATGATATGATATGATAGGTTATTTATAATGCGCTTAATACCCAGAGGGTTATAAGCGCGTACCCGGGGATCGAACCTGTGTTTCTCCGTGTCGTCTTGCTTCCAAGGCGAGCACGTTTTCCCCTGAGCTATCCTCCCGAGATCTCTTACTAAAATGACATCATTAAAAATAAATGAGGTTGAGGTTTTTAAAAGATCTTGTCCTGGTATTGGCATATACTTCTAATACGACCATGACCCAAGTCGAGGATAGACCCGGGCGAATGGCATCTGCCCCCTCTTCTTAGAGGGCAGATGCCTCCCCCTGTGTATTTTAGAGTCTGGAAGAAAAAACACGTTTGTTTACACTATTCAGACTTATTTTACAAGTTTACTTGGTGGGTGGGACAGCGTGAATGCTCAGGAGTTCAACCGCCATCTGCAGTGTACCGCACTGAACACTTTCCCAATAGACCGCGTGACCAGAAGAAAGATTAGCAACAACTTTAGATAAATTATGTCTCATTGATTTTTGTTTGTAAAATGCGCACAACTTTTAGATTTTTCACGCACCATTATAACAAAATAACCTCTCTTGATTTTTTCGTGTGTTGACATCTTGAATGGCAAAAGCCCGTTCATACTATGCAGAGCCCATTGAATGAAATTTGGATATTTCACTGATATGTTAATTTTTAGTGATATCACCTCCATTGTGTATTTTAATGAGTTCCCCCCCTTTTCTTAGCCCTGAATACGACTCACCCTTGGCATAGTTCGCAAAGCACTCTTGGTACAAGGTTTAAGAGTTGGCATTGGTATTTTTGTAGGATTCAAAAGATCCATACAGAGATCTGATTGTATATGAATGCGGTCAGGAAAAAAAAACATTAAAGGGGAGAACAAATGAGCCCTGTGTAAAACCCGTTAGGCTGGTTCATGGACTGGAACCATGTGGCCTTTAGCATTGATAGCAAATTTAATTATGTGTGTGGATAACATCTAAAAAATTTGATACAAATCAGCAAACAATAAATGTTAACAGACCTAGATTTTATGCAGAAAAAACAGTAAAGAATTTGACAAACGAAGGCCACTATTGTACTATGAAGATTTGATTTAATACGGTGTAACTGGTTCTTGTATAGTGCTAGTTGTGCCCTACTTGCGATTCCACACAAAAGAGGACTTTCTTTTAAAACACAGTTGACATTGGTGTCAACTGTGTCCAGAGGCGTCCAGAGGCGTAGGGCCCGCCCAAAATTTGTAAATGGCTCGACAGCAGTACTGTGTGGCCCTTTACAGATGTTAATATCACTGTGGTTGGTCCAACTACATTAGCTTCAGGTTCAACTTGTTAGACAATCCTGGCTACACCTCTGATGGTCTCGTGCATCAGTGTGTGGATTTCTGCGTCTGAATCCCTGTATTAGTCAATCCGGTTAGGATTACCCAGTAACACTCAAAAGCAGTTACGTCTCAGCGACGGTTTTGAGGACAAGGAAAGGAACCCATGTCGCTGCATTTAGTCAAACTATGCTGTATGTAGTATTCAACAACACTTGCTAAATTCGCATTGCGTTGAACATGCATTAGGCACTATCCCCAATGACACAAAACAGTGTGCCTCATTTTGAGTACTGTAGTGCATTAAAACGTGCCGGTAAAATGGCGATAATTCCCGTATGGCCGCTTTACTGCCACATTACCTCTCCGGCAAGCTATGAGTTTTGAGGGAAAAGTGTAAGGTTGATCACTCATGATCCCTACGATACTGAATCCATGTAACGGTACTGGATTTTGGCAGTAATTCTGCAGATTAACAGCAGAATTACCACCAAACGTGTAATGATCGCCAATGTGCTTTGAAGTAATTGCAGTGGAATCCTACACTATGCTTTTTATGACATTGGACA
Source organism: Ambystoma mexicanum (assembly GCF_040938575.1). Lineage (NCBI taxonomy): Eukaryota > Metazoa > Chordata > Amphibia > Caudata > Ambystomatidae > Ambystoma > Ambystoma mexicanum. The sequence continues at coordinate 192,505,367 of NC_090927.1, read as the reverse complement.
TGTGTCTATTGAAAACATTCAAATACATGGGCTTTCAAAAAAAGGCCACAGGTGTGAACCAGGTGTCAGCCAGAGCACACCTAGACACAAGTGGAGGCAGATATAGCACTTTTAATTACCTCAAGAGCCTCGTCATTCAGGATCTATCTCATTGAAAAGTGTGCGAGTGGGGATTAACAAAAACAAAAACATTGAAAGTATATTCGCAGTTATCGTATTAAGATTTCAAATCTTTTATACGTTGATGTCCAGATAAAGACCAGCCTAGGTACCCAAATCTTTTGTTAATATTAATTTTAATTTCTGGTTTGCTTGGTTTTGTGGACTCTGGTACCTCACGCTAATTTGCATGAATTAAAAGTATGAGCTCTTTTAATGTATGTATTTCCATTGGTGTGTTTTGCACAGTGTTCAGTCACACTTTTATACCATGTCTGCCTATTAGAGAAACGGGTACTATGTCAGACCTTCGCTGTCCCGGCATGGAGCCCACCTGCACAGCCAGCGTGTCCCCGTGCACTCGAAATGAGTTCAGGGACCGGGTCCTAGGTCGTTCTGCCAAGCTCTGAATAATTTTGCATTATGGACCTAGTACAAGCCCCATGCGACCTTGTGGGGCCTCACATATCGCCTCCTGATTTACCAAGAACTACCCTCTTCAACAAACTTCGGCTCATGTCAGGAGTGCTATCGTGGTAGGCCGTTCCCCTCTGTCTTGTCTATCTTGCCCTACCTGTGCCTGACTATTCCTCCGCCCGCCTCCCTTGCCTGTTTTTCACCTGAGCTGCATTTGGACAGATTTCCTTGTTTTTTAACCCAGCTGTGGAGCGCCGGTCTCATAAATTGAACTGAATTTTTGCAAAAATCAGTCAAGAATCAGGCAGAGGCGTGGGAGCCAATGGGTGGGACTTTGATAACGTGCGTAAACTACGCTGCAGGAGCTCTCACGAGCTGATGTGGCATGCAGGTGGAAAAACAAGCAGCGTACGCATCCTGTTATTTTGGGGGTGAAGCAGCCCGTTCCCCTTTCCCTAGTTAGGTGTGCGGTCCGCATGTTTACAGGACCCTGAAGTAAGTCTGACCAAGTGGTGGCAACAGTAAATCCATTTGTCAGCATTCTGGCAGATTTACGCCAGAATACCGCCAAACTCATGATGAGGCCCATTGGGTTTGATAAGGCTTTGCAGATTCCATGGGAATCAGAAGCGAGGCAAGTGCGACGTGGGGAAATGCTGGGAACGCTGCTTGTTAATGATGTGCATGCACTGCAAATGTGCAGAAGATGTGATGATAGGAGAATTTGTGGACATTAGGGGTTATGTGGATAGAACAAATCAACCATTGCAATGTCATCAGTGTCGAAGAATCAGGCATTAGGCTAACTTATAGACAATGTCCAGCGAGGGAAAAGGACTGTGAAAAATTTCACAATGTTGGTCATTTTTCAAAAGTGTGTGAACTGAAAAGCAGCAAAGTAGCCTCTGTCGACACCATGGAAGACAAACTAGATGAGATATATTCAGAAGAAGACCTCATGCCGTTGACAGCAGGGGTGGACTGGCCACTCGGGCATTCAGCCTTTGGCCGATTGAGTTGGCAGTCATGTGGGCTGCTTTATACAAGGAGCATTGGGGGCCGAAGAAATGCGCACCATATTTCATCCACGTGTTCTCTTAATAAGCACAACTTTTTTCTCAGGCTCAGCAGCCCAACAGGGCTGCCTTCCGCTGCGTGCACATTTTTCTATCTTTTGTGATGTGTTTACTTATTTTTTCCGACTGACATCTTTTGACCTTGGCCCGCCTGGGTTACTGTCTGGTAAATTACAAATGTACAGGCCAGAGGCCGATCTCTATCGGTCCCACCCTGATCTGTTTATCTCGCCTCTGCCCTGCCCCCCGCCACTTTGGCGCCAACATCGTCACCCAGGCTGCCTGCAGAGCAACCATTCGGCATGGCACATCGCATTCGGTTTCGTTTCCTCCTTTAATTAAGTGAGAAGCGAGCCAGAGCCAAGCAACGTTTCTGCTGGGTATGGGCGCCAGGAACCAGCAGGGCGTTGCAGACAGGCACAAGGCCAGCCAGGTCCAGATCTAGCTTTAACCAGTCTGCAGTGCAATGCATTATGCAGCAGCAGGAGAGAGGGAGGCAGGTGGCAACGCGCATCAATAGACTACTCGAGGCTTGACGCCACTAGCTCAGGTTAGTAGTGTACTGAGAGGAGCTGAGGTTGGAGCACTGTGTGCATGATTAAGTCCTCTCCACTCCATTGTGGAGAGGACTTAATAACGCATGCAGCGTACGCATCCTGTTATTTTGGGGGTGAAGCAGCCCGTTCCCCTTTCCCTAGTTAGGTGTGCGGTCCGCATGTTTACAGGACCCTGAAGTAAGTTACCGTCCTTCCGGTCCTTTCGAGCTGGACCAAACCTAACTGAGTCTTGGAGCCTGGAGGTGGTAACACTTTGCAGATTCACTGTGGCTGCTGGGGAGTGGGGGGGGCTCAGACCGGAGCATGCAGCGTTCTGAGGTCTGTACTTATTTCCACTGGCGTCAGAGAGTGTAGCCTAGCAGATCTTAACATGACCGCCACTCACAGTCACCGCCAGCACTTTTCATATTCAGTGGCATGCACAAGATGAGGTGCAGAAGTACAGTGCCTGGGGTGGGAAGCATGGGGCAGAACAGGTTGAGCACCTCACATTTGACCTGAAGTAACTGTAGGCCCCCAGTGTTCCCCCCAACACACACACACACACACACACACACACAGGACGAGAGCGACTGAACCCGGCTCCTGCTTGGCTCTTGATGTTGTCTCTGTTCTTGCCACAGAGGTCTTTCCCCCGGTCCCTGTGATCTCTACCCCGGCCTCTCATTCTTCTGCCACAGTTCATGTTGACTCATTCACTGGGCTGAGAGCTCTTTACTATCTCCACCCCAGCCCCTACTGTCTGACCAGCTACAGAGGTCTCTGCAGCCAGCTCCCTCTGTGTCTGCCCCTGCTATCTGCATTCCCGCCCTATACTCCAGCTCCCACACACATGCTGGGTTTGTGCTATAGCCTATCCCTAAAGACTCCAAGACCTCTGCTGTGCCGTTGTTTATTTTCAAGTGAAATTGCACTACAGTTGGCACCATTTGTATCTGCACAGCCTTTTCATGCCATTCGATTATGTGGTATTTTCATTGTGTTATGCCTGGAGATTCCACTGGCCCACTTGTCCCTAAACATTACACCAAGCAGGTTTACATTAACCCTTTGCCCTGAAGATGATTTATTTATTTATTTACATTTATAAAACGCACCAAACATCCCAGAGGCATCGTGGTGCTGTTACGTGGAATCGGCTTAGTTCCAGGGAGAGGGCAATCACCACGTGACCACCTTGCGGACGTCGCACCTTATAGGTGTTATAATGTGGCTTGTGCTGCTGGCGATGACCATTCATGTATCATAAGGATTAATTGTATAATTTGTAAACAGTGAATCAAGTTTCTGTAAGTGTGGTCTGCACAACTGGATAAGATGAAGTGTGGGGCTGATTCACAAAGGCGTTATCAGGAGTAGCCTCTGACTTACTCTTCTTGTTCGGAGCTTTGATCAGTAATTTATTTGTGAATCGAATCGTTTCTCTGAAGCAGTAACTCACGGGTTACTTCTGCTGTAATCTTTTAAATCGGTGCCCACCTTTTCTTTGGTCTCCATATCATTATCAAACTTTATTGATCTAGAAACATTCCAGCGGCATCTCCCTGATATACACCAAAAATGGCAAAGCGTGTCTGTAATTGTCAAATATGTTTGAGCAATGAATTTTGGCTGCTGGTGGCTGACCATCCCAAAATTAGAAGTTCACATTTTTGCTTGGAATGGATACATCCAAAAAGTGGGGGTCGGTTGTGAGTAGACTGCCATGCTTTTTGTGTGTGAGGTGGGTCTTCAGTGAAACCACCACAGCAATGCCGTGATGACCTGCTTCAGTGCTTCCTGTAAGGTCCCTGACCGCTATTAATGCCGGTTTGTGGGGCCGGGCTGGCGTAATCATGCTGTACCCCCTTAATAGTCTGTGCTTGTTTTCCTACGCTTTTTAAAGTACAGTGGGACTTTCATGAGCTCGTTTTAAATACAGCATTAAGCACCTGTTCCTCGCCTCCATCTGCACATTTCCTTAGCTCACATAGCGTCTCCCGCCTGCCTGAGGGCACTTTCACCTGTATCACCCCACACTTTTGAAGTATTTAAATCCTGGTGGTTTCATACTTGGCCGCAGTTGGTACAAGTGCAGAGCATTGGCGCAAACCCGCAATAAATAAATTGCTCCAAAAGCAGAAAAGGCATTGATGAGGCTAAAGAACCAGAAATGTGAAAATGTGCAAAATAATAATAATTATTCTGCATTTGGAAAACATAAGGGCATAAAGTGGGGAAATTCACAGGAAGGCAGGGATCAAGCTGCGGTAGCTGGCAGGCCTGAGTGCGCGATTGCCTCCTGGGAAGTGGGAGCGTTCATTGTTCATTCAGCACAAAGTAGGGAGGAAGATGGGGGTCCATCCAATAACAGGCAGCCCAGGGCTTGCGCTCTATCCACTTCTCATTGCAAAGGAGGCACCCCCCGCCCCATTATAATCGACTAGTGCAGAGGATATGAGAGCCGGCTTCCAGTGGCCACAGGATCAATCTTGCCGCAGTCCCTGCTCAATGCAAGACTTGAGCCCGTGCAAAGTAACCCGGCTTCTCCAGGTCATAGGAATAGCCCTAAAACTGCATCCCAATGAATGACGCAAGGGCCCCGATCTGAGCTGGGAGAGAAAATGGGGGTAGATGGCTACCCGACATGCTGGTAACCCCCACATGCCCTGTGAGTAGAGTGTGGTCACCCAACTGATGAGTCATTTGGTAATTTTACAAGATCGCTTCAGCCAGATCTCTGCAAACTAGGGGTGGCCTCAGAGCCGGCCTTAGGGGTGGGCCAGCCGGGCGACTGCCCGGGGTACCCTGCCATTAGTCCCACATCACGCCAGTTCAGGAGGGTCTTTCAAGGTCTCCTCCGAGCTGGCGTGGTGGGAGAAGGAAAGCGCTCTATTGAAATTAAATGCGCTCTGCTCTCGGGAACTGAGCGCATATAATAACAATAGGGAGCTGATCAGCACCTATTGAACAATTTGGACCCCCCCCCGACCGGCCCCGTATGACCACGGGGCACTTGAGGGGGGCACATTTTTGTTTTGCCGTCCAGGACTCTGCGGCCCCGGCGGCCGGCCCTGGGTGGCCTTGAACCCCCAGCCTTCCAGTCCCTGCCACATGCATGAAGGATGACCCTAAAACCGACATACTCAGCAGCAGCGCATGATCCTCTGAGCTGTACTCCATGCACTTCACACAACCTTTTGACCAGGACAGAGCCTACATGAGAGTAGTATGCATTGATGAATACATGTGACGTGTACCAAACGTGTTCCACGTTCAGTAAGCCTGAACTATTGCAGGGACTCGAGTCTGCTGTTAACTAAACATGCGTTTTAACCATCGAAGTAAGCCACAGTGCGGGTTCAACACTGCGCACACCCTCCTTGCATTGTTTCAGCCCAGCCGAGATTCGAAATGGAGGCCGGAAACGAGGTCTTTCTTCAGTGGTCGAAGTGTATGAAAAGAAGTAGTGGAACTATGTTCCCTGCTGGCCTGCACCCACTCCCCACAAACCCCATCACCACGCCCCCTCCCACACACAACACAAACCCCCAAACACATGCACCTGCTGTTTAAGGGAACGTTCAGTGTGGGGAACTCAAAGTGCCAGTGTCAACTTCTTCCTACACTTTTATTTTAAAACAAACCCATTCCGGAACGGTTTCATTTTAAAATAAAAGTATAGGAACAGTAAAACTTAGGAGTCCCTTTTACGGCAGTGCTGTGCACACTCGACTCGCAGGAGTCCCTTTTACGGCAGTGCTGTGCACACTCGACTCTGAGGAGTCCCTTTTATGGCAGCGCATACTCGACTCGCAGGAGTCCCTTTTACGGCAGTGCTGTGCACACTCGACTCGCAGGAGTCCCTTTTATGGCAGCACTGTGCACACTCGACTCTCAGGAGTCCCTTTTACGGCAGCGCATACTCTACTCGCAGGAGTCCCTTTTACGGCAGTGCTGTGCATACTCGACTCTCAGGAGTCCCTTTTATGGCAGGGCACACTCGACTTGCAGGAGTCTCTTTTACGGCAGTGCTGTGCACACTCGACTCGCAGGAGTCCCTTTTACGGCAGTGCTGGGCACACTCGACTCTCAGGAGTCCTTTTTACGGCAGTGCATACTCGACTCGCAGGAGTCCCTTTTACGGCAGTGCTGTGCACACTTGACTTGCAGGAGTCCCTTTTACGGCAGTGCTGTGCACACTCCACTCTCAGCAGTCCCTTTTACAGCAGGGCACACTCGACTCGCAGGAGTCCCTCGACTCGCAGGAGTCCCTTTTACGGCAGTGCTGTGCACACTCGACTCGCAGGAGTCCCTTTTACGGCAGTGCTGTGCACACTCGACTCTCAGGAGTCCCTTTTACGGCAGGGCATACTCGACTCGCAGGAGTCCATTTTACGGCAGTGCTGTGCACACTCGACTCTCAGGAGTCCCTTTTACGGCAGTGCTGTGCACACTCGACTCTCAGGAGTCCCTTTTACGGCAGCGCATACTCGACTCGCAGGAGTCCCTTTTATGGCAGTGCTGTGCACACTCGACTCGCAGGAGTCCCTTTTACGTCAATGCTGTGCACACTCGACTCGCAGGAGTCCCTTTTACGTCAATGCTGTGCACACTCGACTCTCAGGAGTCCCTTTTACGGCACTGCACACTGTCGCCAAATGATTCTTCCAATTGCTGAACTGATCAGGCAGCGCTTCGCTTAGAACCAACCATTGACTTCATCGGGAGTTTTAACTTCAGCACAACCAAAAGTATCGATACTGATCAATCAGGAATCATATATGTTCTCACTGGGCCTCTCCAAGAAGAGCATTTTCAGGATGCCGTTATATCAGCACTATCCACCCACGTTTGCGAAAACCTGTTTGTAAATGTTTTTGTGGAAAAAGGAATGTTACCACTGGTTTTCTCAAGCGTGTACAAAAAACATTACATGCAACAAAAAGCATGAACCCTCCATAAGTAGCATTTTCTGTGAAGTCATGAATTGACATGATTCACGGATGAGGTATTGAGGGCCACTTTTTTTTAGGCGCGGCCCACTTTTGTTTAGGTGCCCGGGCTTATTTCTTATCCCAGTCTGACCATGCAAGTAAGGGATGTTAAGCACATTTGTGCTGTTATATAATATATGGCATGGGATTCTGGGTTCAGAGTTAACTGTAAGAGTACCCCCAAATAAATATTAAAATACACCAGAAAAAGACCAAGTCACAGTGAAAAAAGACCAAAGAATTTGGAGGGTCCAGCATACACCTCCTGGGCTACCTTAAGTGCTGCATTGAATTCAAAAGACGAAACGGTCATACCTAAAGTGGAACCAGCATCCCTGGACTGTGATGACCAGTCCTAACTGGACATTAGCACCCCGGGAGAAGGTGGCAGCCAATCAGGTACTGAGGAACACTGGCTGAATCTCATGAAGCCACCCTGCGTTCCATCCTGTGGCAGGCATCTTCCTTCCAGAGTCGCTGTTGCTCTGCCATGCCGCAGTGCCCTGGTGGCCACCCCCACCTCCTACACCCTCTTAAATCCTCCCCTCTTAAATTCCTACACTTTTATTTTAAAATAAAACCTCGTCGGAACAGTTTCTTTTTAAAATAAAAGTATAGGAACAGTAAAACTTAATTTAAAAGTAGAGGAGCACCTCTCCCAACGGCTCCCGCCCACTTCAACCACTGCTGTAGAGGAGGACGTATGCCTCTATAACAAGCTGCACAAGAGGAACTACAGAGGCACGTGGAGGCCAGGTCCCTCAGGAAGTGAGAGTTTGGAGGGCCTATCTGATTCCACAATACTTGAGTGAGGAAGAGGAAGCAAGCAGCTAATGTAATGCATGGGTCATAGCTGCAGGCCTGTTAATGGGACAGAACAGGCACTTTTACAAAATTTCCAAATTCTGATTTTTGAAAATATTTTCTTCAATAATTTGGAGGAAAAACTAAATTACAGCGGTGAACATTGTTGGTAAGAAGAAGCTTTCATAACCAGTTTTATTGACTGCACTCTGAGCATTCCCATTGGTTTAGAGGAAGTCAATAACGATCTCCATGTGCTAAAACATAGAGACAATGATCTTTGCTTACCGCCTGCAGAATCCGCAGAAAAGGAGGAGAAGGATGGTCGGAACCAAGGTGACAACTGAGAGAAGAGCCCACTGAAAGCTGCCACTGGCCGCCCCTGATGCAAGACTGCCTGCCATTGCTGGGCACGTGGTATAAGATCACATGCGAGAAGGTTCAGCATCCGGGGAAACTAGAAAAGAAATGACAAAAGTTTGCTCAAGATGTACGTGTCTGGCAAGAACACGTGAATTTCCGAACTGTGACGAGCCTTATTTCTACGTCTGCCGCTCATATTGCTTTTCTTTTTTTAAAAACATTCTTTATTGAGATTTTACAATAGAAGTCAGAAGAAACAATATAATATAACAGTCAAAGAATAAAACAGGAATCATACAAACACATTTTAACTCAGATTTTGTACAATATTTACAGGGAGCACAGTGCTCAGACGGTTGAGAAAGGAAAGGATGGATAGAACCTAATGGTCAAAAGGGAAACAAAGAAAAGAAGGAAAGTGATAGGAGAAGAGAGAGAGAAGAGAACGAAAAAAGAAAAAGAAAAGAGAAGATTTTCTTGTTTTTAAAAGAGGTGAAGGGGAAGGGGAGCTGAGGGATATCACACGTATAATTCATTAAAGACATTCCAAATTGCTAAGTATTTGTCTATTCTTTTTGACCACTGATTGCTTGTCTTCTTTCTGCTCGAAAGAATAGTCAGGTCTTCTAGCCAGCTATCAAGTGTTGGCCTGGCGTCCCTCTTCCAACACTTCAGAATCTTTTTTTTTTGCTATCAGAAGCACTCTGTAAAACCAGAAAAGTTGATCAAGAGATAATTGGATACCCACTGGGAATAATCCTAACACGAAAAGACAAGGGTACAGGGGAGCGGGAGCGACAGATCAAGTACAAGTTCCATTTGCTGCAAGACCTCCTCCCAAAAGCTCACAACTTTTACACAGGTCCAAAACATGTGCAAATAATAACCAATTTCTATCTTGCAAATCCAGCACGTGTCTGCTTGCATAAGCTTGCATAAACTTGCATTTCTTCATTTTCAAAGGTGTCCAGTATACACTGTGTACAATTCTCTGTTGTGTGAACCTCAGATTCATATCAACCTTGTGTCTAGACGATCCTGCACAGATTCGACTCCAATCTCTTTCTAATATTTCAGAACCCAGTTATAAAGACCACAAAGCCTTACCTCGCTTTGAAGGAGTATTGCTACTTGCTTGTGTCAGCAACTAATATATAGTGGAGGCTGAGAGCGGGGAGCTCTTGGAGAGGTGGATTAATGGAGGGAAATCATGCAAGCAGGCCTTTAAAGGTGCTGGTGAATTCATGAATACTTCACAAAGGACTTGATAGCGGCCAGCCTCAGAAGTTGTAAGCTTATATTTGAATTTAAAGAAATCAAATGAGAGCATTGAAGCACCATCATGCACTTTCCCCAGGCACCAGATGCCAGTAGTCTGCCAGGAAGACCATGATAAAGTGCGGTTATTAAAATTTAGCGCTGCGTTCCGCCAAATTGAGGAAGTGGAGCTCAGCAGAAACTTGATTCCAGAATCTACACAGCACTTTTCCCAATCTTTCGAGATGTGTCTGATAAATGGGGTAGACTTATCTGGTGCCATTCTTTTTTCTATGGTGAGCAGGCAGTCCAAAGGGATTGGCCAGACCACACTCTTCTCTATTCTTACCCAATTCGGACAGCCAGTAACATCTTCCCTCAACAAACAGTGCAAGGTTCGTAAGGAGAATTCTCTAAGATAAGAATCAATATCAGGGAAACTAAAACCACCCAAGCGTACCGGTTTCACTAGTACATCCATTGGAATCCTAGACTTCTCCCCCTGTGTTACGCTCACCTGGTCTCTACGGGGACGTTGGGGCACGGTTGGTGATCTCCCTTGACTTTGCTGCCTTGGATAGACTCTCTCTCCAAGCTGCTGCTAAGCCTGCTGTTCTGGACGCTGGTATTGCCCCTGAGAGAAGATGAGAGGCAATGAGAATGGCGTGGTGGCGTTGTGAATTCCCTCGACCCTCTCGTGCCAAAATGAAGTGGGCAAGCATTTTCCCATGCAAGCTCACCTTTGGTTTTGTAACGTTGAGCTCTCCGTCCTGCTTCTTGTAGCAGGGGCGCATAGAGTGGACCTAGTTGCTTCACTAGTCTGTGGAAGTGGTGATCCAGACCGGCTGCGACCAATCCACTTAGAAGGTAAGTCTTTTGATTATGATTAATGTTTGATTTCTTTATAATGTCTTTTGCCTTAATTACTAATGGTAATTCTTGCAATGTCTTATCTCTTTCCCAATAGGTGTGAAGATGGCCAATCAGAGTCGTGGAGCGAATCCGGGGATTCCCTTGAGGATGATGGAGCTCCCGAATTAGCTGGTAAGTTGGCCTTTATAATGGAACTCTAGACTCAGGTATGGAGCGGCCAAGCATTCGTTATTTATATGGTTTCTAACCTGTTGTGTTCTTTTTCCCTTGCAGGAGAAGACTGGTGGCGTAGAGCGGAGTTTGGAGGCTTGGGAGTAGCTCCGCAGCTGCGGCTGAAGGTACCATGAAGATGAAGATAGGAAGTGGAGCTCTGCGTTGCTGGAAGCCCGGATCAGGTGAGGAAAGGTTATGACTCTGATATCGATGGGATGCAGGTAAGATGCGAGCCCAGCGATGGAGCGGCTAGAATCAGGGAAGGAGCACCTTCAGCGATGGAGTGGCTGGAATCGGGTAAAGAGCGCCTTCAGTGATGGTGTATCTGGAATCGGGTAAGATACGCCTTCTGCAATGGAGTAGCTGGCTTCAGGTAAGAGGTGTCTTCAGTGGTGGAGTAGCTGGAATCAGGTAAAATACGCCTTCAGCGATGGAGTAGCTGGCTTCAGGTAAGAGGCGCCTTCAGCGATGGAATCGCTGGAATCAGGTAAGATGGTCTTCAGCGATGGAGCAGCTGGAATCAAGTGGATGCACGATGAGATGAAGAACAGGTAAGGACAGCAGTAAGCGTTACGCTGCTGAAAGCAGAATAACGCGAAGCGGAGGCCTGTGAGTGGGTTGGCCTTAAATAGGCTGGCCCTGGCACCTCCCTTTGGCCCCGCCTTGTGGCTCCACCTTGCCCCTCCCAGGGACTCTTGCATGTGCCTTCCAATGATAGTCTATGGCCACGCCCGGCCCTGATGCACGTGCCCCAGGCACAGAGTGTGCAAAGCACACTTTTCCATGAGCGTGGCGCCAGAGGCGCCAGGACTGGGTCCATTTGGGCCCTGAGGGTGATGAAGGCCTGGACCCTTGTCCAATGGCCATGACACTCTGCACCCACAGAACATTTCGTAGAACTCTGTTTATGTCTCTAACCAGGTCTCCTGTCAAAGGTAAAGGTAATATACTGAAAACATAAAATTATTTCAGAAGCAGGGTAATTTTAATTACATTTATCTTCCCCCATAACGTGAGATTGAATCTTTTCCATTTTAAGCACAACATAGCTATCCCTGCAATCTTATTGCGAAAATTGGTTGCTAACAAAGAATTTATGCGCCTAGGTATTTGTGTACTTGGGTACCTGAATTCATTCTCTGTCCAGCTTTCTCACCCAACTTCGAAGAGCCCCTGTGACACAAGCTTGAAATCGGAAAGATTAGCATTTTGGATATGTTAATTTTGTAATCCGAGACTTTGCCGAAATTTGTCAAAGTCGAAATTAGTTCTTTGAAGGAAGATTCAGGATCTGGGATCAAAATGAAGAGATCATCTGCATAAAGAAGAACCTTAGAAGTACTGTTACCCACCTGGACACCACTGATGTTAATGTTCTCCCTAATTGCAATTGCCAAAGGCTCCATAAAGAGAGCAAACAAAAGTGGAGACAAAAGGCACCCCTGCCTGGTTCCCCGACTGATCTGAAAACCATCCAAAAAGCATCCGTTCACTGTAAGCCTAGCTTTCGCATCTTTATAAAGGGAAGCATATCATTTCAGAAAACAAGGGCCAAAATTCACTTTTATTAGTACTTTCCGCAAATAAGCCCAACTAACCCTATCACATGCTTTTTCCACGTCAATGCTGACAGCAGCATAGGGCTCTAGAGATTCACTCGTCAAAAATATAACATTGTAAAGTTCTCTTAAATTGTCACAACTGTTCCTATCCATGATGAATCCCGTTTGATTTTGATGAACGAATTTCGGGAGCAGGGGATTGATCCTCACTGCACAAATGTTAGCCTAGAGTTTCATATCAGCATTCAGAAGCGAGATCTGTCTATAATTACCACAACTTTATTGACTCTTACCCGGTTTGGTGATCATTGATATTACCATGGCCCACATGAAATCAGCCACCTGCTCAGTGGCAATGATCTCTCTAAAGAGATCCACTAAGATTGGCACAAGTGGAATGCAAAACGGAACATAGGCCCTTATTGCGATACTGGTGCTAAACCATGGCGCTATTAGCACCATGGTTGGTGCCGGTATCGTAACGAGTCCGCCAATGTTCAAAGGAGAATTACCACCACATTCCAAGGTTGGCGGGGCGGTAATTCCTCCTTTCTCCATGGCCCTTCCCCATTCCCATTTTTGCCCCATAGGGCTCAATGGGACTGGGGAAGTCGCTAAGTACGGTACCGCAAATTGCGGTACCGTACTTAGCACCAAGGTCCCTTTGCGGGTCCCTACTTTAACGGCTGGTCTAGACCAGCCGTTCAGGTCGGGTCCCGCAAAGGGAACTCGTAGTAAGGCGCTAATGGGTTAACGGCGCTGCAGCCTTTTACTGCGCCGTTAACCCATTAGTGCCAGGGTCGTAATGAGGCCCATAGAATTCAATCGGGAAGATGTCAGGACCTGGGCATTTACCAGTGGTCAAGAGATTCATAGCATTTGTGATCTCCTGCACTGTGATTTCTCTATCTAAGGAAATCATATTGGCATCGCTTAATTTTGGAATTGGAAAATGGTCTAAAAAACGTGATATTCCATCCACCCTTGCAAACCATTCCTCACGATATAAGGATGCATAGAATTTCTTAAACACTTCACAAATATCATAATTTCTCCTTAAGAGCGGTGCATTGTCCTCCAATATGGATAATACCTGCCTCCCACACTCCCTACCTCTCAACCTACTAGCTAATAGGGCACCAGCTTTATCCCCTCTCTCCCAAAATGCTTGTACATTGTAATATACATCTCTTTCTGTCTTCCTATTAATTATAACATCCAAAGTATGCTTGGCTCGCAACATAGCAGACAAAGATGCATCAGAGGGGGAGGTGTTATGAACTTCTATGTTGCGTTTGTAAGTAGACTCTGCCTCTATGTACTCTGCCTCAACCTTCCTTTTTTTGTACGAGGCATAACTGATTATCTTGCCACGTAAATGTGCCTTAAGTGTGTCCCAAACTATAGACAAGTGACTTACTGAGCCTACATTATCACTCACAAAAAGCGAAATTTCAGAACTTATTTGCTTAACGAAGTCTTCGTCAGACAATAGTCAGTTATCAAATCTCCACTGCCTACTCCTCCTCACATCTCCCAAGGATTTGCCAAGCTCTAGAAAAAGAGAAGCATGATCAGAGAGCACAGTCCCTCCCATCCTTGTTGAAGACTTCACAGTACCGTAAGGATCTCTACTCACTAAACAATAATCAATCCGAGAGGAAGTGCTATGTGGAATAGAATGCATCTTGTCTGGATTCAGATCACGTCATATATCGTGCAGATCCCAGGTTTGCATATACTGCAGTAGACCCTTTCTAGTTTTATCTTCCGTTTAAGATAGTGACAGTTCTGACCTATCTAACACTTTATTCTGGACAGTGTTAAAATCACCACCTAACAGAATTGCGCCATCTCCCACATCCATCAAGACATCGTCCATTTCACCAAAGAAGTCAGACTGGTCAAAATTAGGAGCATAGATATTAATTATTATTAGGCGGATATTCTCCACTTATAGTTTTAATGCCACAAATCTACCATCTAAGTCAATGTGCACTTTGTCTATAGAGAGCTTTACATTTCTCATAAACAAAATAGATACCCCTCTCGAATTACTTGCAAAAGCGCTGGAATACTCTTTCACAAAAACAGAATTCAAAATGTAATCTACCTTATCCTGTTGAAGATGAGTCTCTTGAAGTAAGACAATATCAGGTTTATTCCAAATGAGAACTTTCCTTCTCGTTATTTGACTATTAATTCCCTTTACATTCCAACTCTCTACATTTAAAATATCAGTCATACAGTCCTAAAGAGTAGATATCACACTGGACCAAAACGTTCAACATATTTTCTAGAGCCTTTATTCCATCTGAGCTTGGTCATAGCGAAGTGTGATGACAAGCAAAGTACCATGCCATAACGCATTTAACATTAATGTGAAAAACAAATTCCCTACAGGAGTAAAAAAAAAAGGAAGATACAGAACAGAACAGAGAAAGCGCTACAAGGAGTTAAGAGTAAAATAAATAATCTGTACAAAAATATAGAAAGATAAGTAATTTTAAACTTGAAACATATTTAATAACACAGTAGAAATGACTACTCTCCCCCTTCAAGTCTCTATATGTCTGAGAAATACAAGACAAAACAATTTACCCAACTAAATTCCATTTGATTGCAGTCAATTATTTAGTCTGGAACCAAGTTGGCAACCCTGCCTGCTAACTCATAACATGTAATGCATATCTCCTAGCTCTGAGGCTACCGTAGACAATTCCATAATATTATCCACCTCAAATTATCACTATCACTATTTTCACCCCCACATCCTGCCCACTCCCTACAAATGATATCTAAGGGAGACAAATATCCCCTGACCCTTTGAATTTTTGACCATTAGGGCGTATTGCAGGCTCTTTATTCGCAATAAAACACTCACCGCAAAATTGGCCATTGCTAAAGAAAAAGAAATAAAGGCAAAACTAGTTAACTTTCATACTAACCCTGTGGGAGTATATAAAAGCAAAAATGTAGGTCAAGAGACTATTCCCTTTATCTACAGACCTCTAACTACGTTTAACCATGTTCATTTTTCATTCATATAGCATTTTGTATGATCAATCCCAGACTAAAACACTTCACTTTTGGCATGGTACTTGTTTAAACCTGGATGCGCCAGTTTAGAGTACGGAGCAGACTGTCTCTTGCAGCTTTCAGGGTGAAAGGGCTTGCGAAAGGAATGTCTCTAGTGATTTGCCTCGCACTAAAAGGTAACCATTTAGTTTCTACGTAAAAATTAACATATATCATTCCAAAGCCCTATCAATTTCTTTAGTGTACATTCTCTATTGCAATTATGTTTCCCTTTAGCTGCTCCCTGAGGCTGCTTTCAGTGACCTGCCCTGATTTACAAACCACAAAGATGCATCCAAGTATCTTTAGAGTATATATGCTCAAGTAGTAAATAGTTTGTCTGAAATGCATGAGCAGCGTACTGCCGTATGGTAGCTACTTAGTTTCCACATCACTGAGCGACTACCTAGAGCCATACGACAACATGAATAATGCAGAGTTTGAAAGTAGTAGTAAAGTTACATTCTTCAAAACCTAGCATGTGCCAAACACACTCCATATTGAAACTGTGATGTGAAGTGGTTAAATGCATACCGTACACTCCTAATGAAACACATTGTCAATCTGGAAAAGTGAATGCCCTTCATTTGAATGACAGACGTAACTTGATGGCCGTAGGCCAACCGTCTTATGCACCGAATTATAGAAATACAGACTGCTATGCTTGACCAACAAGCGGCCATTTTAAACGTAGCAATAATCGCCATTTTGCTTGTTAACCATTGCTCATTGCTTTCTGTCTAAAACTGCTTTGCAGCTTGCAATTCTTGCGAATTCTGCTTACTCTGCTCAACTGTTAACATTGTTGTCTGAATATGAAAGGGCAAGGTCGCAGGACTGAGGAGTTCGTTGAAACTCCTCATGAGTAGCCCAGAAAGGAATGCCCATGCTCCCTCTCTGTAGCCTTGAGGGAGAGCTACAGGGCATTTAATCATTTCACACCTGCCAGCCAGTCTCGTACTGTGGTAGAATATGTTAGAATAAAGCAGCTAAAGGCTTGAATTATGCTCTTCTTACGGCCCCCCTTCGCAAAACACTTTAGAGTGTGTCGGCTCCCAGGACACGAATAGTACCTCATAGATAGCAAAGCTTGGAATGTGACTCTTCCCCCGTGTGCAGCTTGCTTCCAAGAACAGAACCACCGTGTTCTGTTCAACAACTAGAAGATGCCTCCGCACTTTCTAAATTGCACATTGTTACTAGAATAGACATCGAAAGTGTCATAATTGTCATACCCGTCGGAAATGTCCATCGTCATCTCGAGTTCAAAGAAACTTAATAAAGGGGGTGTTAAACATGACATAGCTGATTGTATGATGTGCATTTTGTATATATGTAACTGATGTATGTAATTCGCTCTTTTGCGTCCCTCGAGGTCTAGGAAACTCACGTCACGGTGCGTGAGACCACAGTTGGCCAATTGGGACTATTTTTGCTTGCAATAAACCCTAGCATTGGGAATTTGAACCTTGTGTATGGTTATTGCCTTGTTTCCATATCGCGAGGGACCCCTAGGGGCCCCTTTCAAGATGGCGCCTGAATAGGGACCCTCCCCCACTTGCCCCATCGTATACGTTGTAACGGAGTAAAGGCGGAAGAATGGGGAGGACGGGACGATCAAGCCGGGATCAAGAGGTGTACGGGGCACCCTGTAGAAGTGAGGAGAGATTCCTTCACAGATCTGCACACATCTGATCCCTGATCGACGTACCGGGCCAGAGGGCAAAGGAGGCGAGGGTCCCGAAACGAGGCAGAGGCCAGAGAAGCGCAGACACAACATTGGGAGAGGTTGCGTCAGGACAGGTGACTTGTTTTATCAAGTGAGTCATTCCCAGATTCAAACGAAAACCTGATTTTTGGTAGAGTGTTGATTTTGCAAATTCAAACGTCCAGGTAAAGGTTAGTTAACCAAAGGGGAAGGTTAAAAAACATGCCTGGAGTACTGTCCACTTTAGCGGGGCTTTTCCGCTGCGGTAGACAGTCCTTGGAATATGGCCAAAGTGCATCGCCTGGGGGAACGCCGGCTTATGACATGTATGCAAAATATGGTGTGGGTGCGATAATATTTTGTGAAATTTGGCATAGGCAAACTAGAAAGCAACAGGACCATCAGTGGCTGATTAATGGTAGCTTTGAGATTGCGAGGATAGATAACCTAGAAAGGGTGTTGATAAGGGAAAAAGCGCGACCCGCAGCTTTTGAGACTATCAAAGATTGGAGGAGGGAAGCAATGCTCCGACTTAGGAGTAGAGAGAAGCATGCGAGTAGGCACAAATCGAAGCTTGAGATAGCAGAAGAAAAGGAGGAGGAGGAGTGGACAGCAAGTCTAAGACGGGAAGGGAGACGTGAGCAAATGAACATAGAAGGAATATACCCGCAGCGGGAACTACACATAGCAGACGAATTAATGGAACATTTGCTAACTAATACGGGTCGAGGCCCAAAACCAGAATCGAAACCAAACACGCCAGTAGTAACTGCGCAGGCCCAACCAGTAGCTCTCATATCCCCTCCCAAAGCCCGAGCACTTCCCCTCACGCAAGCATTAACCCACGCCCCAACCACAGCTCAAGCCCTCCCACAAGCGCAGACCGCAGACGCACAATTTCCCAGCACCCAGGAAGGCCCTTCACAGATGCCACCTGTGTCACTTGTCCCATCCGCACCTCCCGCTCCAGAAACAGATTCAGCACCATCCGCGCCTCCCGAAGTCGAAATTGAGACCGGGGAGGCGATAGGCGGGGCTGAAGGAACAGGACTTGGACGGGTAACTCGCAGCGCGATCAGCAAAGAAAGAAAGATTGAATTACAGCAAGAGGCAGAAATGTACATAGAAGGAAATGATGGGACGTCAGCATTGGTCTCATTGTATGGGTACCGAAGAAGCAACGAGAGACAGGTAGTGTTGCAATGCATGGGGTAATTTTTGGTGGGAGAATGGAAAAAGATACTTGGGAATTTACCGCCACAAGGATTGTTAGATTTGAATAAGTTAGCACGCAGTGAGCAAAGAGATGAGGATGTAAGAAAACATGTGTACAAACTCATTGAACTGAAAAATGAAATGGAAGATAGATATGCTGAAATGTTTGCTACACCTGAATATAGTAAGAAGAGTATTAAGAAAGGTAGGAAGGAGGCGTCGAGGCTGTATATGCAAAAATCGTGGCCGACAGTTTTTTCAGGTGGTGCAAAGCATTTGCCGGCACCGGGACAAATAGGTGATAAACAAAGATTGCAGGCATGGGTGGGGGAAACAATGCGATGGATGTCAAACAAAAGAACGTCAGTGAAGGAAGTAAGTGAGATATGTAATGGGTACCCATTGGAGATGAGAAAAGAAGCGATGCGAACGATAGTAGGAGTGTTACTGCAGCAGGTAATTGGATACAATAGAGGTAGAGGAAATGCACAAGGCAGGGGAAATTTGAATAATATGCACGGGGTGTCATTGGGATTAAATCAATGTGCGTACTGTAAGGAGGAAGGACACTGGCGAGCGCAATGCCTGCACCTACAGAATAGAGGTGGGTTTGGCCAGAGAAGGCCTCATAGAGGACATCAGGGGTCAAATGGCCCAAGCAGAAATAGCATGCAGCAGCAACAGGGATATACCAATGGAGGTAATCAAAACCAATCCTATGGTCAAAACCAAGCTCAACAGAACCAGGCATTGAACCAAAGTGTTCCGAACCAAAATCAGGGCTGGCAGGGCCAACAGAGAAATGATCAGAGTGGAGGACACCGAGGGGGAAATGGGAATATTTTTGATACACAGCCAAACACGTATTATAGCAGCAGTGGTGACGACACATCGGACGATGTGTTATTTTCGCAATAAGACAGCCCACGACAGGGGTCAGAACCAGTGTCTATTCCCGTGAATCAGAGAGGACCCTACGTAGAAATGAGAGTCGGGAATAAGGAGCACCGTTTCTTTGTAGATACAGAGGCACAGAAGTGTTCGATAGACCACCACTTGGTTCCGGAGATGCCACTGTCGGGGCAAAAGAATGTTTCTGTAGGGTTCGCAGGTACACCAGTAATTAACCCCATGTCCGAAGCTGTCCCAATTACAATAGGACCATTTACGGAACAGTGTCCATTTCGTCTGACAGAAAATTGTGGGGAGAACTTGCTAGGATTACATTTGTAGAGAAAATTGGGGGCAGTTATACATTGTACGGCAGATGGGGTGTCCCTCACGATTTGGCCTCACGATGCACCGGTGACGGAATTTATGTCAAAAGCGTTACCAGAAGAGCTAAGTAGAGTACCAACCTGTCTGTGGGCAATGCATGATAACGATGTAGGATGCTTGAAAATAGAGCCAGCAAAAATAACTTTGAAAGAAGGTGTTACATTACCACGAATTCCCCAGTATAAAATTTCTGTTGAAGGTGAGAAGGGATTAAAGCGTATTGTTACTGACCTGGTGAGATTGGGGGTGGTTGAAGAAATTGCAGGTAGCACGTGCAACAGCCCGATTCTTCCAGTTTACAAGAAAGGAGGCAATGAAGTACCATATTGTTTCATAATCTGCGCGCATTGAACAAAGTGGTAGACCCACAATTCCCTTTGGTCCCAGATGTCACAACAATACTGACAATGATACCGGCCACTGCAGAATACTTTAGTGTAGTTGATTTGAAGAACGCGTTCTTTAGCATTCCAGTGGATAAAAGCAGTAGATATCTGTTCGTGTTCACTCTAGGAGGTCGATCATTCACATTCATACGCATTCCACAAGGATAGACAGAAAGCCCGAGTATTTACAGCAGAGCGCTAAAAGAGCAGCTAGACATGTTAGAATTACCCGAAGGTTGCGTACTCTTGCAGTACATAGATGACTTATTACTAGCTGCTGACACAAAAGAGATCTGCAAATAAAGTACTATATTACTATTGACACACCTGGCGACCCATGGTCACAAGGCGAGTTTGAAGAAATTCCAGTATAATCAAAAGGAGATGTCTTATTTGGGTTACCTACTTTCGAAGGAAGGGAGAAGATTAACACCAAAACGCTTAGAAAGTATTTCTAGTATGCCTATTCCAAAAACTCAAAAAGGAGTAAGAGCTGTAATAGGCATGGCCTCTTATTGTCGGCAGTGGATCAGTAATTTTGCGTTGATTGTGAAGCCGATGATAAAATTAACTAAAAAGGATGCAGTGATGCCTTTACAGTGGGATGAGGAATGTCAGAAAGCGTTTGAGCAATTGAAAGCTGCATTGTGTGCTGCGCAAGTTTTAGGCACTCCTAACTATAAAAAGATCTTTAGACTATTTGTGAGCGAGAGTGAAGGATGTGCATTGGCGGTTTTGACACAGGAACAAGGTGGAAGAAATAGGCTGTGCGGCTATTATTCTTACGCGCTGGACCCTGTAGCGCGCGCACTACCACGATGTTTGCGATCTGTTGCAGCGGCGGCTGCGTCAGTGAAGCAAACAGAAGGAATGGTATTGGGGCATACTTTAATTCTGATGGTGCCACATGCCATAGACGTTCTATTAAACAGAACACAGACGCAACACCTCACCTCAGCTAGACTAACAAGATATGAGCTCATCTTGTTTGCACCCCACATCCAAATTATGAGGTGTAGCGCATTGAATCCTGCAGAATTAATGCCACTGCCCATAGCAGAAATTTGTGGCAACGAATCACCACCCCATGATTGTTTAATGGTCACTGAAGAAGAAACAAAGGGAAGAGTTGACTTGAGCGCCATCCCACAGAAAGAGCCAGATGGGGAGTTTTTTTGTGACGGCTCTTGTTTTAAATTACCTGATGGCACATCAACGGCTGCATATGCAATTACTACCCTAGAGAGTGTTGTAGAAAGCAGAAGAATCCCCTACAATTCAGCACAAGCCGCAGAAATAATAGCACTGACCCGAGCCTCTGAACTCTCTGAGAATTTGAACGTGAATATTTATACTGACAGCCAGTACGCCTTTGGCGTGGTTCATAACGTTGGCCGACTCTGGGCTGAGAGGGGTTTCTTGACACCACATGGGGCCTTTGATTGTGCGATTGTTGTCTGCACTTACGTTTCCAAAGCGCTTAGCTATAGTGAAATGCGAGGCGCATAAAAAAGTAACATGTAAAGTGGGAGAGGGAAACGCATTTACAGACAGGATTGCAAAACTAACAGCCACAGATTTGGGAAATAAAATGATGACAGTACAGACTGAGGAAGTACCTTGCATGATAGAGAATGGAGTTGCCACAGTCAAAGAAATGCAGGCTGAGGCCACGACCAAAGAGATTCAGGGGTGGGCTGAGGGCTCTGCTGAGTTAGATTTGGAAGGATGTTGGGTGGACAAAGAGACAAAGAACTGGATGTTGCCAAATTGTTACATAACCGCAATGGTTATAATGGCGCATAGCCCTACCCACATTTGTGCGAAGAAGATGATACAGCATTTATCCACAGTATGGAAGAATGAGCACATAAAAAAGAATGCAGAAAGGCTAGTGCAGAATTGTATTATGTGCCTGCAACACAATGTAGGGAAGGGAACTGTGACTCCAGTTGGTAGTTTTGGCCCACCCTCCATGCCATTTGAGATGATCCATTTTGATTTCATAGAAATGGAAAGGTGCCAGAACTACAAATATGTGTTAGTGGTGATTTGTGCATTTAGCAAGTGGGTGGAGGCATATCCTTTAAAAGACTGCACTGCCATTTCAACGGCAAATGTAATGTTGAAAGAGTATTTCTCCCGGTTCGGGCTGCCCCGTGTCCTGTGGTCAGACAACGGCCCACACTTTGTGGGCGCAGTAGTACTACAGATCTGTGCAGGTCTGCAGATAGAGAAATGATTCCACAGTTCCAGGCATCCCAGTTCTGCCGGGCATGTTGAGAGACATAACGGTATCTTAAAGTCAAAGATAGCTAAAATCTGTGCTGGGAGCAAGTTGAGTTGGGTGGATGCATTACCCCTAGCGCTATTGTGCATGCGCACATCTGTGCAGGCTAAAACTGGGCTCTTCCCCTATGAAATTATAATGGGGAGACCGGCAAATGTATGGTGCGCACCTCAGCCCAAATGATTATGTGAGGTTGAGCATCCTGTGTTAAGCACGTACTGTGGCCTTTTAATGCAGAAGTTGCGTTTAATTCATCAGCAGGTGCAGGAGGCGTTACCAGTGCGATACACCGGACCGGGGCACTCGCTGGAGCCTGGAAGCTGGGTCCTGATTAAGAACTATGAACGGAAGACAGCATTAGCACCCAGGTGGCGCGGCCCCTACCAAGTACTTTTGGTGACGCAAACGGCCATTCGAGTGGACGGACGGAAGGCATGGATCCATGCGACACATGCCAAAAGATTCCCAGGACTGCTGACAACTTCTGACGACCAGAGAAAGGAAACGGTCTCGGAAACGAAAGAAACTGTTGCCAGTCCACTGCCACAGCATCAGCCTGAGCGAGAAGTGAAAGTTGAAACAAAGTCCAAGCGAGAAGTGAAACCCGAAACAGAGCCTGAGTAGGCTGCGAAAAAGGGGAAAGGGCGAAAAGTGCCCCAACGCTGCTCAGCAGAAACAACATCACTGCCGAGCGACACAAACTCTGTGTTGCAAACACCAGCAGAAACAATGCGTGTACCCCTTTGGCACCCACCAGTTTCTGCAAACGCACCAAAGCCAAAGAAAGAAACTACATCATTGCCACGGCACTCATCGCTACCCATCATTGTGCCACAGGCTGACACTGAGCCTGATACTGAAAGTGCAACGGCACTATTCACGGATCATACAATACCAGGAGTGAAACGGTATAATGTGCGGCCTCGACAGGCAAAGTGATCCACAGATCTTTGGTGCTTTTCTTTTGCCTTTGGTTCCACTCACGGATGGAGTAGGAGCCAGGGGCGTAGAGGAGAGAAGTGTGAGAGTTGTGCAAGTTGGGCAATTCAAGACTCACGGCTCCTCGGTGCGCTTATAAAAAAGTACATGTGTCAGGAGCCAGAGCAGGACAAGCTGGACGCACATAAGTACTAAGGCTGGTAGAGTACATGTGTCCTAAGCCAGAGCAGGACAAGCTGGATGCACATAGTACTCTATCAATAAAGAACTGTTCAGAAATCGTCTGAGCAGTGGGAGAAAGAACAAACTAATCTTGCTCGGAGTGTATAAGTGATCTAGGCTGTGAAAGGGCTGGCAGAATTGAACTGTGACATTTTCGTTGAACTTTTCTGGCATCAAGAACGAGAGACATTTGCGACGAACTTTGTCAGCAAGAAGAAGGACGATGAAGAACAAATCAAGACCGGTTTCAGCCTCCTCCTGCACCCCTTCTGAAAAGATGATGGTTTTAGAGACTGTAAATTTAGGGAAGAAGCATGGTAAAAGGAATAAGGTACTGATTTGGACATTGGTCCTGTGTTTCTTAAGTATGGTAGTACCAACAATAACAGCTATTACACTATGGTTCCTGGAGTCCACGCACCCATTAGAAACACTTTTGCCAAAAGCAGCTACTGAAAGCCCGGTTCATGTAATCACTGGTACTTTGTCCCCAATGGAAGAAAGACATAGAGAAGGATATGGCAACAATACATTGTTGCTCATCATGAACATGACCCATGCGGTTTTAAAGAAAAAAGATTGCTGGGTTTGTGACCATTTACCACAGCCCGGTGGGAAAGGGATAGGCTGGTATGTACCACCGTTACCATTGGTTTATTCATGTGAAGTATCGTTGAGTGCAATGTTCTTTGGGAAATGGAACAAGAGTAATACGGGTCAGCTAGATGAGACCAATATGAATGAATTTGAGGAAGTGATCATGAGACCTGTGGGTTGTTCCATATTCCACAAAGCTTGCGTGTTTTCACCAGATCCCATGAGGAAGAATCCACGAAAGACAACAAGACTAGATAGATTACATAGGCAGAATAGACCGACCCCGCCAGCAGAAGAAACATCAGTAATGACATTTCGAATGAGGGATGAAAGGAATAAAGATGCTGTGCCCCCTGCCTATACAGTGGATCACAGCCCCGAAACTGCTCCCCTATGTTTACAGAAAAAAAGTTCCTATAAAATAGGAACATTTAGCAGCTGCCTGAACACAGTGGTTTTAAAGCACGAAATAGAACCTGTGTACGTAGGGGACCCTGTTTACTTTATATGTGGGGAAAAAGCATATCCATGGTTACCTAGGAACTGGGGGGGTACATGCTACCTAGGTCTACTGTTTCCAGGAGTGTTCCTCTTGGAAACAGCAGAAGTAGCCAGACGAACAAAAGGTAGAACTCAAAGGAGTAGCGAGGATGGAATGATAGCAATACATATAGCCAAATCATTTATACCATTCTTGGCCCAAATAGAAAATTCCTATAATATAAGAAAACTGTCTAGAATATTAAAAAATACAATAGATTTAACAACGGATATTATATTGAATATGACGTTAGAAGAGAAATGAATAAGACTAATGGCACTACAAAACAGGATGGCTCTCGATATAATATTAGTTGATCGTGGGGGAGTTTGCAAACTCGTAAAAACTGCATGCTGTGTGTATATAGATGATTACTCCCCTACGATATTTAAAGCAATCCGGAAATTACATGTCTTAAGTTCCACACTCTCTACTGAAGAATGGGGTTGGGGGATAGGATCCTGGTTGTGGGGACTATTGCGGTCCTGGGGATGGCAGTTAATTTTGATACTAATGGTGGTACTTGGTATATTCATAACATGTTGCTGTTGCATACAATGCCTGCCAATAGTTTGCACTGAAACAACTGAGGGATGTACTAAGGGATGTATGCACATGGTGTCGAGAGGAAAACAAACGCATGGCCGGAATAAGAGAGACACTGATGAAACAAGAACAGTAAAACAATTCATGGCTATAGACATTAATGATGAAGATGATGCTCATGATAGCATGAGAGGTTCAGACATAGATACCCCAGACTTATCCTCATCGGAGGAGGATACAATGAATGAATAAGACGTTTGGCACACGGCCAAAGTAGGGTTTGTCAATCTGGAAAAGTGAATACCCTTCATTTGAATGACAGATGTAACTTGATGGCCGTAGGCCAACCGTCTTATGCACCGAATTATAGAAAACCAGACTGCTATGCTTGACCAACAAGCGGCCATTTTAAACGTAGCAAGAATCGCCATTTTGCTTGTTAACCATTGCTCATTGCTTTCTGGCTAAAACTGCTTTGCAGCTTGCAATTCTTGCGAATTCTGCTTACTCTGCTCAACTGTTAACATTGTTGTCTGAATATGAAAGGGCAAGGTCGCGGGACTGAGGAGTTTGTTGAAACTCCTCATGAGTAGTCCAGAAAGGAATGCCCACGCTCCCTCTCTGTAGCCTTGAGGGAGAGCTACAGGGCATTTAATCATTTCACAGCTGCCAGCCAGTCTCGTACTGTGGTAGAATATGTTAGAATAAAGCAGCTAAAGGCTTGAATTATGCTCTTCTTACGGCCCCCCTTCGCAAAACCCTTTAGAGCGTGTCGGCTCCCAGGACCCGAATAGTACCTCATAGATAGCAAAGCTTGGAATGTAACTCTTCCCCCGTGTGCATCTTGCTTCCAAGAACAGAACCACCGTGTTCTGTTCAACAACTAGAAGATGCCTCCGCACTTTCTAAATTGCACATTGTTACTAGAATAGACATCGAAAGTGTCATAATTGTCATACCCGTCGGAAATGTCCATCGTCATCCCGAGTTCAAAGAAACTTAATAAAGGGGGGTGTTAAACATGACATAGCTGATTGTATGATATGCATTTTGTATATATGTAACTGATGTACGTAATTCGCTCTTTTGCTTCCCTCGAGGTCTAGGAAACTCACGTTGCGGGGCGTGAGACCACAGTTGGCCAATTGGGACTATTTTTGCTTGCAATAAACCCTAGCATTGGGAATTTGAACCTCGTGTCTGGCGCATCCTTTCGTGTATGGTTATTGCCTTGTTTCCATATCGCGAGAGACCCCTAGGGGCCCCTTTCAACATGTAACGCAGGATTCATAAATCTCTTCAATCAGATTGCGCAGACTTACTTCCTCCTAATCATACAAAAGGTGAATGAGCTTAGAGCTGAAGCAGCCAGTGATCCACACTTGCCGGGAATTGTATACATTTGGGAGAACAAGAACAGCAATACATATATTCACATTTATACAACATTCAAATGAGTAAACTTATCATAACACAGTGTGGTGGTTTTGTGGCAGACATAGTGCACCACAGCAACGTTCATTACAGGCTAGTCTGCCTCAGCCCATGCTGAAGCTGCAGGTTGTACACAAGCCTCAGCCCAGTCTGTGGTTAATGCAGTTCATGGGATTTTAACACTGACCCTGCAGCAATCCCGTAGATAAAGCCATTAACACGTTTCATTAATCCTGGGAAGTTCCATATCCAATACATTTGAAATCCGGTACAAAGCGGTGAACACTTGGCAGTCATATACAGTATCAAAGTTTTGGCTATGCACTGAGTTCGTCAGAGACTTGACTGAATGTGCAGATAGTTTGACAAGTATACGGGGCGTGAGCAATATCAGTTAAAAGATCATCCAAACGTTTATGTTTATGCTTCCCTTTGTTCTTATCAGGCATTCACCAGCTAGCAAATATAACGGTGGAAATGCAGCGTGGGGCTCCGGAACAGTCGTGGAATCATCAACGCGCTGATTAGAATACCAGCATAGAATACGTGACTCCCCGTCCTTTTCGGGAGCGTACCGGTGTGTGAACTCCAGTTCAGATACAACAATCCGCTGGGGAACTTGCCCATAATGCCTCCGCTACCACGAAAGCTTCCGGATTAGGAACACGGAACGGATTAGGAACACGGAAGTGGATTGTTAGAGGAAAGGACACATGATGAGTCATCAGAGGCTTGAGGCAAGGAATGATTTCAACTGTGTTTCTGCAACGGCAGTAATTCATGAAAAAGGAAACAGTGTAACGAATTAACACTTTGAATTAAAAGACTTTGAAAGTGAAACAAGAGCTGTGTAAAATAATTAAACTCTTTTGCAAATGAGTATAAAATTCAAGACTCAGTAACAGGTGTCAGTTTCTTGTTTTTGCAATGGGAGGTTTCCCTTTTCTCCCCGCATTAGGAGCATTTAAAAAGCATATTGCTTTACGATGGTCAGTGAAGGTGAGTGTTAGCCCTTCCACCACAACCTTAAAGATTGCTTGGTAAATCATGTGATGTATAAGGTGTTTCTCTCGCGCCATCCGTTTTGAATCCAGAAAAAGCTTCCTTTGTGCTGCAATGTCACTGCTATAGTCCCTAAAAAACATGACCTTGTGGTCATTACATTTGAGATCTCCAAATTCCCTTGCCTTTTTGAGCAGAGGTTCCTTAATGGGGAATCTTAGGAGTTTCACAAGAAAAGCCCTGGGCTGGCCCAGTGCAGGTTTGGGAGCCAAGGTACGGTGTGCTCTTTCAATTTCCAATGGTTATCCAGGCTGCTGTTTCAGCAATGTAGGTAAAGTTTTCTCCAACAAATTCAATGGGGCGCCCATTTTCAGCACCTTCAGGTAAGTCAGTTATTCTCAGGTTTGAATGACTAGAGCAATTTTCCTGTTCAGAGATTTTTTTCTGAGCAGCATCCAAGTACAGGGCTAGTTGGGAAACCCTCTCTTCCAGTGCATAAAGGCGCTCATCAGAGTCAGATACTCTGGTTTCCAAAACCTCTGTCCTCTTCTTAAACAGGGCTTGATCGTTCATCATCTCCAAGACAGTCTACTTAATCTTCTCAATAGATAAAACAACACCATCCATAATTTCTGTGAAATAGTCTTCTGCAGATTGACCCTCAGCTCTGCAGGCAATCACACAGTCTTCTTTAACTCTCTTTGAATGTTGGGCACTCCTCTCATGAGGTTCTGGAGATTCACCTCCCTGCCTGGATCTTCTGGAGGAAGATTGGTCTGCCATTTCAATAGAAGCTGGATCTGACATTTTCAGTATCTCAGGGCTAGAGCAGAGCAGAGCTCTCAAGCAGCCATCTCCTTCAGCAGACAGTTCTAGAATCATATGATGCAAAGAAATAAGGGAGGGTGGTATTGACTGAGTCTCTTTATCGGTCCAATTCTCGTCTTCTCTCGAAACATTGAAAGTAAACCTGTATAGAGATGGAATCGTGAAATGGCTTCAGCAGCCCCCAACTCCTCGTAGACATTTTCTGCCCTTCTCTCAATCAAGATTTAATACTTGTTAAAGGTTTGAAGCCCATCGTGTCAGGATCTATGCTAATTGCATTACTAACTGGTAGTGCCTTTTGTGCCAGACCTTCAACTTTTATTTCAGTGTGATGTAGGGGATGTTTGGGTGATTGCAATGGGCAGGTTTCACAGTTTGTAGTGAATTGATGGCAGTGGGTTACTGTGGAGTA
Organism: Ambystoma mexicanum; assembly: GCF_040938575.1. Lineage (NCBI taxonomy): Eukaryota > Metazoa > Chordata > Amphibia > Caudata > Ambystomatidae > Ambystoma > Ambystoma mexicanum. The sequence goes on along the minus strand of NC_090927.1, from coordinate 192,476,634 downwards.
GGTTTATTAAAATACTGCAACCTCTATCTGCAAAGGAAAAGGTACTGCTCGGTATATTGTCTTTCCAACTAAAACTTTCCAATGAAGGTTTTTGCATCGAAAACCTAACCATTGAAAATATTTGCATCAAATGCATTTTTTATATTTAGTCTCTTTTTTTGGGGGGTCCCCTAAACCTGCCGTTTTTTACCCTTAAAAACGCACCCCAACGAAAATTAACCCTTTACCCATCATATTTATGCATTTGATCCATATATTTACAATGGATAGGTTTCGATGGAAAAGGGTTTGTTGGAAACCTTTTCGATGGAAACACTAGATACGGCACTGATCTTACCACGTGGTTAGCATAGCATTCTAGACAGGATAGTGTAGAGGGAGGCAAGAGAGTTTATTGCTGCATATTAGATAGGATTCAGAGTATGCCACCATATCACCCAAAAACATGATCAGAACATGACCTCCCATTTCCCATTCCAACTCTTTCTACAGCTCAGAGTATGGGCCTCTCAGTATATACCGCTTGGAGTATTAGTTGGGGACACCAGAAATGCTAAAAAAACACTTTATTATGAGATCAAATACTCCCAAGAAATCTGGCAGATTTTACGTACGTCAAAAGGTGAAGATAGAAATTGGAAATGTCCCCATGTTTTTCAAAACATTTCTTCACTTATAAGCAGGAATGTGTAAGAACTTGGAGAAAAAAAATTGAAAGGGGGCTGAACCTGGTTGAGCTATCTACCACACCTAATCAATCTTCAACTGGATTTGGCTATAAACTACTATTATTGGCCCTTGGATATTGGTGGGCAGGCAGGGGCTACGAGGTAGTAGCAGTCTCAGACCCAAACCTGTACAAAAACACTATTAATCTACCCGGCCGCCTGCGTCGCTACCGCAAGAATCTTAATGATTTGAACAGCATTTACTGTGTTATACACGTTGTTGGTACAACCAGCCTACAAGTGTTTCAACCTTTCAAATGTCTTCTTCAGGACTGTGTAAATATAGGCAATTTACCAATTAAATTTGGTTTAAATTGTCAATAACCGAGAAATTCATCACAAATTGTTCAACCACACAAAAAAGAAAACAAATCATATATGGTTATTTGTCATTATTTAATGCTAATTGTCAAATGTAACCCCATCAATACCAGCAACCAACAAAACCAGGGAAGGGAGGAAAAGGAGACAAGGGTCAAGGGAGAGAGAACAAAAAGAAAATATACTTGAGTCTACTCAGGCATCGGACTCTTTTATCTTCCCATACTCAAATGATTGCATCTAATTACCAAATGATAATTTATCTTACTATGATTAGGTGTCCACCACCAATTTGTGTACACCTTTCTGTGACTCTCTTTTTATATGCTAGTTGCAGAGAGCAGCAGTTACGAGAGCAGAAGTGAGGCTGCATGTCTGAGTCCAGCAGGGCATCCCTTTTTGTTCCTAAACCAGTTTATGCCAGAGAAAGAGCAGCGGGAGCGACATGCCAAGAAGCAGCAGAGGATCCCAGGGCTGATATGTGTGCACAAACATGCAAGGTGTTGTACAATTCTTGTTTCAGATTGATACAACTAAAGGTGTTGCAACGGTATCACTATATCACAGGTCGACTACATTCGTTCTCTAATGAGGTGACTGGGGCATGTCCAGGCTGTATGTTTCCGAACACGAAGTACATTCATTTGATATGTGACTGCCCCCACCTCACAGCCTTTTGAACAGATGTATGTGAAATATTATCTGAGATGACTTGTAAGACTGTTGATCCACTACCATTACTGTGCTTGTTCCATATCTCTGTCCCACCCGCGAGTAACACAAGTACATTTGTATGATTGTGCCTCCTCTTGGCTAAACGCTGTATCCTACTGAGATGGACGAGTGCGGATGTGGTGTGGGCTAATGATATGGAAGAATAATGGGCACATATGCAACCACCCGAATCTCGCCCAAGGGATATATGGGCACCATTCAAGTTGTACCTTTTACGAACAATGTGAACTTCTGGCGAAATCTCAACCACACAATCCTTGTAATCATCTCCTCTGTTACTTAACTTCCCTAGCATTAGCAACGATATCCACATCACCGTCTATCCATGTCTCATCCATCTAAGTGTGTTACTACGCAAACCAGAGCCAATCTGTCCTGGCTCCTCTGCTGCTACTCTAATTTTGATGTGATGTGACATGTGTTCCCAAGTGTGCTAATAAAGAAAATGTTAAAAAAAACAAAATAAACCAAGGAGGGGGGGTGACTTCTTGACCGTTGGTAATGGCTCTCGGACTAAGTTAGAGTCCTGATCAAAACGAGGGCCTTAACAGAGGCCCAGAGCCATTACCAGCTGGTAAAGTCCACCTTCAAGGATTACACGTCTATTAGCAACCTGGGCATGGAAGTCATGGTGCCAATGTTTTTTTTTTCTTTTGGAATTCAGTTTCACGTGGTTTGTGCACCAAATTCCCTTAAAAATCTACATACAAAGACAGCCACCAAAGACATAGAAACTGAATGCCTTTTCTATGACTATGGTGGCTGCAAGGGAAAAAAGTGAGGTAAGTGGGTTCTGGCTGACATGGAGAAGGGTTGGGTAAGGGGCCAAAGGAGCATGTGAGGGGAGGGTTGGTGACCCAGGGGAAGTGCAGGGGCTGGACTAAAAATAGCAGCATCTGGGAGAGATGCCAGTGCCCTTTATGAGTGTAGGCTTTATCCTATATTAGTACTCAGTGGAGGGGGCGTGGCAGCCTCTCAGCCGATGGGAAGGCTCGGAACGGGGGCATTACCAGTAGTAGTCCCCCCGCTCCAAGCCGCCTAACGGCTGAAGGCTGCCATCTTCCCCCACCGGGGAACGAGGTAAGTGTGCCAGAGCGTTTCGAAACAAAAACAAAAATGCTTTTAGTACCTCTGTCTTATGGGCCGGGGTACTAATAGCAATAAGCCCCAAGCATGGGGGGCATTACCACCTCAGGTAATGCCACAGGCCTTCGTTATCTGTAACTATGGGCCCCGGGGCATTACTTAAAGTGATAATGCCCCTCCTGCTCAGAGCTTATTGCTTAAGTGAAACCTGTATTCCTGGTCACTGATTGGCTCTCACCTCTCTGCCAGCTGAATTCTAGAAAAAGTGGTGGAACCACAATCAAGGCATAGAGACTTATAATTTGCAGGCAATGGCTCATCACACATGAATGTAAGATGATCTAACTCTTTGAATGGGTTGTAGGTCAAAGGATCGAATCAAAAGGATCTAAATACAATAGGGTAGAATCAAAAGGACCGAAAAAAAAAATATCACTTTTTTTTTCCTATACGGAAACCCAAAAAAAAATATACATTTAAAAAAATGTGACCCTTTTGTTTTAGGTCCTATTGACTCGACCCTATTGCATTCGATTCTTTGACCGGACACCCTTTGAACGCTCACAAATGTTGGGTGCTGGAACAGGATAAGCAGGATAATAGTGAAGCTTTGAGTCATCCGGTGAGAAACCTTCTTTCATTTCAGTTATAAAGAAAACAAGGGCCAAGGAAATACAAGATGGCTCCCTGCCTGAGGGCAGCTTGCAGAGTATTCATCCATTTCTATTTTTTCTATTCACTAAACAGGGTTTGCATAACTCGCATAAATGCTGTTTCTAAAAATAACCTCATCCTAAATGAATCTATAAATCATAACTAGAAGCCTTGACTTGGGATAAAAATGCAAAAAAAACATGAGACTGAATTCTAATCTTAAAATGTAATATGAGACCCCTACAGAAGAAAGTACATGTAACTAGTAGAATGAAAGCCATGCACAGCCTCTTCAAAGCCATCAAGTGATGGCTCCTAAGCTTCAGTGCATTTACCCCATTCCCTGGATGCTCCTGTCACGAATTGGATTCTGCCCTGCAGAAGTGCAAGGATGAGTAGGGGCTAAAATGCCCACTCAGCCCTCACACTGCTTCAAAACAAGAGCCAACACAGTCATAAAAGTAAAACAGCCACAATTAAAAGAGATACCTCATTCGCCTTTTGTGGTAGCGCTGGCCAAGGGGTTGTGAATGTGATTCAGTAACGACCCAAACAGCAAGGCATAGCAGTCTACAATAAAGGGACTGTCCAAACAGGGTTCTATATAAAAATAGAGATACTTTAGTAAAATACACCACCCAACTAAATAGAAAAACACTACACAAAACCCACCCATGAGGAAAGAACAGAGAATAAGCAAAGATGGCACAATACAGCACTCTGAGTAATGAATCAGGGGTTAAAAAGGATATGCCTTTGGGTGAAGAAAAAGGCGCAAAAGTGGCCTAATTGTGGCTGGGAGGCAGTTATTGTTCAATAGAATGTTGTTTTGCTTCTTCGGCGGTTGAACAGCATCAAACCTTGGCTTCAAGCAATGGTGCGAACGGATCAAAATCAGTTTGGGTCCGGTGGATCGTGTGTGTCCAAGCAGCAAGCAGATGTTTAGCAGGTTCACATCTGGTAGGTCTGTGTGTGTTGAAAGCGGATTTCAGTGATGCAGGTGAGGGTGCTCACCGGGATCTCTTAGAGGTCGGGCCGAGTTGAGTCCGGTTGTAACCACCAGGAAGGGTTGATGAGTGATACTCCAACGGTTTGAGTTGGAGGGCGATGGTGATAGAAAAATGGAGGCTCTGTTGCTCTGATGTGCAGTTCGGCGTAACCGCTGGTTTGAGTCGGAAAGTGACTCTCCAGTGGTTCGAGTCGGTTCCCAGTGTTTTGAGGTCGATTTGGGCCTAGGAGGTTGTTGTAACAGGCTCAGCAAGGGCACAGTGCAGCGTCTAGCAGGCTCAATGTGCAAGCAATTGTTCAAAGGTTCGGATGATTGCCAGGAAGTAGCACCTGTGGGATCACTCTGCATCAATGGTATTGAGCTTAGATTTGATGACGTTGAGCTTGGTTTTGACGGCAGTTTGGCCGATTCCGAGGCGGCGGAATGGGGAGCCTTAGCAAATCTGATCCAGCAGATGCGGAGAGACCAAATACAGGGGATCATGGACAGGGTGAGTCCTTTCAGGGTCTGCTCTCCCAGCACTGTGAGATTCTGGTGCAGGATGGCAGGTCCCGGTCCACAGCAAGTGACACCCCCCAATGTGCCCAGGAGTGGGCAGGAGGGAAGAGCTCTCCACTACCTTGGACTGCTCCTTCTTCACCTCAGTTTTGCGGGCTTCGTGAAGTGCAACTCTCCCAAATTAGGTCCAATGAATCCTTCTCAGGTGTTGTTCCAGAGTGAATCAAAGAAGTGGTGAAAGACTCCTTCTTTTAAAGACAAAAGCCTACCGGTGATTGAACTAAAGCTAGCCTGTCTTTGTTGTCCAATACCTGTTCTTGACAGAAACAGACTTTGCATTTCTGACATCACACCCCAAGTGTTTTGCTCTAGTGGAAGTGGAGGGGACAGGAAGGAGAGAGAGCGGCAGAGAGATAAAGATGGTGGAAGTTTTCCTCCACTGTACAGAGCCTTCCTGTCTACTTTAGCCCAGAGCCTTTACCTTCTCACTTAGAACAATAGTCTTTAGAAATGCAGCACCCTGATGTGAGGCTACTCCCTTTGAATGGGTGTGCTCCTTTGATGCCTGGGCCCAGGTCAGCTGCCTGTGGGGTGGCCATCTGTGGTGGAGGATGTTATCTACCCTTGCAAAGAGATCAAAGAAGAGCATGGCCTTTCGGTTTCCTGTCCTGTCGTGTGACAGGCTCAGCCTCCATGACCCAAATATACATCACCTGTTTGATGTGAATGTTTAGACCCAATCAACATTCCATGTACCCAGAAAGTGACATGATTGCTTGGCCTGAGAGTTTCGAGCCAGTCAACATTCCATGTGCCCAGTAAAGCCACTTGATTGTTTGACCTGAATGTTTAGACCCAATTAACATTCCACATACTCAGAAAGTGACATGATTGTTTAACCTGAATGTTTAGACCCAGGCAACATTATGTGTACCCATAAAGTGAGATGATTGCTTGACCTGAGTGTGTAGACAAATACAACTTTCCATGTGTCCTAAAAGAGACAGGATTACTTGGACTATCTTCCATTATTTATTCACTGTCCCTTCATCCTGACCCACATTCAATAATCAGGGTGTTTTAACATAAGATCCCACCCATCATAACATATTGAGGTCCAAAACATCCAGACACAAACAAGCCCTACCTCACACCTTTGTTCTTTACCTAATTCCCACCCATAGCACTGATCTGCTCCCTTTCATCCCTCTGTTGTGTACCCTTTCCAAATCTCTTTTTCACTACCACAGACTCAGGTCTGGACAATCCAGTGATGTTCCCAATATGCACTTTGGACGTAGCGCCCAGAGAATACGACATGGTGGATGAGCAAGTATAAAATGCTATATATTATTATCTGCCACAATTAGGGTATTTTTACTTCTTTGGCCTTTTTTAAATTGCAGTTTTAAACCTTTTCTAAAAGGGAGGCATTAATGTCACTTGGTAGGAGCAAACAAATCATTGATTAGGTAAAGGAAGATCGCAAATGTGTAGGAATGAACATCTGCCTTAGTCGCTCATTTTTGTATTTTCTGGCGTTTCCATTCGTTGAAATGTGAATATTTTGTGTGTGTGGCTTTGTTGTAATTGGTTGTCTCTGATATGCAGATAGCTCAGGTGCAACGCGTTTGTCTTGGAAGCAAGACAACGCATAGCAACACGGGTTCTAATCCTGGTCTCACCCTTAGAAACTGTTCTCCGGTATTAAGCGCGTTATAACAGAATAATTATAATTATCAGTCCAATGGGAAATATTCCAGATGTCCACGGTCATAGAAAATTTGGCTGTTTTTTTGTTTTCCGTGGGTTCTCACTTTGTGTTAATCACTGCAAGCATTGGTATCCCTTGCAATGGCCTGAGATTCATTGTGCGTCAAAACAGTCAATGATTACCTGAACATTCCTTCTGGCTACTGACCTATTGCCAACAGCCTCTTCCTTGGAAAGAGTCCGGACAAAGTAGCAACTCAACAGTTTTCATCCTACAGCGAAGCTCACCATATCATAGACAATCTAAATCAGGTTTCAGGCCACCAGCTAGGGACATTAAAATGGTGAGATCTTGCAGTCCTCGAGGACACCAGTCATTCTTATCCTCCTGGGCCTCTCAACAGCATTTGATATTGTCAAGCATTCCATGCTGATGGACCACCTGCACATCTCTTTTGGCATTGAACGCACTGCTCTTAAGTTGATCTTGTTGTTCCTCGTCGCCAGGGATCATGGATCCCCCCTTGTACACCTTGCTTTCACCATGTGGACTTCTGTACCCATGTATCATATCTTTATTTTTGTTCAGCCATACCTGAAACCAGCTGTAGACCTCATTTCTCCAATCGCTGCAATCGATTAGGCATACGCAGATGATACGCAGATTGATATCAGTCTCAGTGACTTATCATTGACTTGCACCCCATTTACACATGCCTCCTGCATCCACATGACTGGATGCACAACTCCCTCTATCACAATGCGCCTAAAACAGAGATAACATACTTTGGCTCCTCCATCCCATCAGATCTCCACTTCTCCTGACCTTGTTGTTCTATGAGATGACCACTCTTTTTCATCCATGCTGCTAAGCTTGCGGCGTGCTCTTCAACATTCTATGCTTTTCTTCTTAAACCCAGGACGTCATCAGGAAATTCCACTTCCGGCCGCACGTGCATAAGCACAGGCATTCGCCCTGAATCTCTCACAAAGGATGCAAGAGACTGAAGCCATAGTGATTTCAAGGTTTCACTATTGTAACAGTCTGTTTCTGGGGCTAATAGTAGTGATATCCAGGCAAAAATGCACTCCAACAAGTGACGAAATGGTAACATTGAAAGTATTAGGCTTTAGTAGCCTTCATGACACACATCCAAGCTTGAATGTCATATGTTTAGGTGTACATGACTTTGTTAATGTGTACTGTACACGTATAACACTACAGACAACATGTGCTTCGACCTATAACCAGGTCTTCTTCAAGGCAAACATTGCTGTCCTGATTAGGACAGAGTGAGCAAACATTTAATTCCCTACATTCCCCTCTCCTATCTTCTTCCCACCAGACCATCTTGATCAAGGCTTGAAATTTTGGGGTCCTATTTGATAGCAACCTTTGACTGCAACAATTCTTCACTAACACTGGCTCTGCTGCTTGTATAAACCTCCTTGGCATTTAGAAAAGGTGTCAATTTCTTACTAACCACTCTATCTAGAGAAAACATGCAGGTTGGCTATCCAAGCACAACCGTTCCCTTTTCAAGTTCCTTCAAGTTCTTTCAAGTTTTAGGTTCCTTCTCCTAGTCTACAAACCTACCAATGCTCATGCTCCTCAGTACCCGTCTGATTGTATCCGTGTTTACTCACCATATCGTTCCATCTGCCCCTCCTCTACACTCATTCTCACTGTCCCATGCCCCACCCTTCTCCTCTCACATCTGCTCTTTCTCCCCTCCCACCCCACTGGAACCTGCTGACATCACACCCAAAGCCAGCACAACCGTGGACCTCTTCAAAGCTGGGCTTCAACTTCACTTACTTGCTAAAGAGGGATCTCTCCCTGCTCTCGCCCACATCCCCGCTACCTGGCACCACCAATCCCTCCAGTGACGCCTAATAATGGATATTTAAATAGTACTCCTTGTTAAATTGAAGCACTTGATCCCTTAGGTCGTTGTTACCTTTGTAAAGCACCTGCTTATATATATATATATATTTCTTCTGCTTGTTTTGTTACATGCCCCACTTTTTACACCCTTTAAACTGGCTCACCAGTTGTTTCCATTATTGTGCTATTGTACAGGCACCCTTCATGGGAATGCCTCTGCCATCTGTAAATGTTTTATTGGAAGTTACATCTGATCGAAATTGCCATCGCTGTTCTGCTAATGAATACCAATACAAGTGGTGCTGAATGGTAATTGTTTCAGAAGTAGTAGCTTATCTGAAGTTTAAAAGGTGAAACAATACAGTTAAGTGTCTGGTGTTTAATCATTAAGAATTGTATTGAATCATTTGTGTTCCTATGATGGTGACACTATGTTAACAAAGCATTTTGAAGTCTGCAGGAAATGTCAAAGGAAGCTGATGCTTATTGCAGGTGAAGCCTCTATAAATTAATTCACACGTGCCATGATTAAACATCATGCAAGTTACAAATCACCGAAAAACCCCATTTTACAAACACGCTAACTAATGCACAGATTTTTTTTTATTCATTTGGATTACACGTGGCTGTTTTCAACATCCACTCATGTATTTATTTATTTGGAAAGCAATGCTTGCATATCAGCTAATAACTTGCAGGCTGACATTTGAAACCAGTGCAAGTGTTTTATCTCAAAGGGCCAATCTAAGTGCACATTGCCCCTCCTCAATGCTCAATTTTTTTGTCTCCGGGAACTCACCACACACCAATGCACGAGAGGCCACAGGAGTAATGTAAAAGAGACACTAGCGGAGAAGGTCAGTATTTACAAACATACCACTGTATCCTTTTATATCCAAAGCTGCAAAACGCAGCCACTGAAATGACAACATGCACTTCTTGCTGTGACGTATCATAAACGGATCATTTTACAAACGATTTTCCAAGGAGATCCTTGAGAGGCACAAGTGTGGTCATGGCTACAAAAGCACAATGACCTGGTCTTCTCCTCTACTCCTCTACCTTAAACAAAGTACTAAACTTGGGTCCGGGGACCCTCTACAACGTACCGGGTTCTTCTCGCAGGTCTGTACACCGTTCCTGACTCGCCATTGATCTCCATACAAAATCACTCTCTCTTGGGATTGCTACTCCTCATCTAGCAATCTATCCCTGCTCGTGTCCCCCTCTACTTAGCTGTCTCCACCGTACTCTACTTTCCTTTTTGAAGGCTGTGATCTTCACGTCTCTGCCCGCCACCCAGTGCTTAATATGTGGGGGTGTTTGCCAGGGCTCAGCCCCGGCACTTATTTCTGATGCACGGCACTTATTGTCTCAGACTAAGTTTGGTTATGATGTGGTGTCAGTCACATAATAAACACCGATAGAATCAGGGTAAAATGTAAATGATGATGTGTTTGAAGACACACTTAAAAATGTGTCTCATGTCTGGAGACAACGAGTGTGTCATTTTATGTGTATGTTGATTGGGATTTGTAAATCACACATCTGCCGTAGTGACTGATTAAATCCGTCAACGCCAATAAGATGGTGGGAGTTGCAGCTTTAACCCCATATATGTTGACAGCATGGGGAGCAGCCGTGGGTGGTGACCACAGGGGCGGAAAGCTGCCCATCCTGGTGTGTCATGGGCGTGTTAGAAAATATGTGAGCCCCGGCACTTATTTGTTTACAAATTAAGCACTGCCTCCCCCCCTTTTGCTGGCTCCCAAATTCTGATCCTTTTCGTTCCTTCGGGGATGCCCTTCCCCAGGACATAGAAGCCAGCCCATCAGTGGCCCCCACTTACCAGGGAAAGGGTGTTTCCCATTTCCTCATTATCCCCCACCAACTGAGACCAGCCTCTCCCTCCTAAAAATGTGACATGTATGTAAATATGTATATTCATCACATAATATGGCAATGGCACTAGGTTTACTTATGTGTTATCTTATGTATGTCTGTGCCTAATCTCCGCCCCCTATCCACGTACCATTTTACTACTTCCATGTCGCCCGCTGCACTCCCATCCAGACATCAACCCCCTTGTGTACAGACTCCCTCCCAGGGATTGCCTGTCATCCGTGTTTCTAAAATACAAATGCAAATGTGCAAATGTGAAGATGCAAATTTACGGTGCGACCTGCCACACCATAAGATACTACATAGCAGAGCTTATTCAGAGCTCTCAAGTTGTCTCATGTTAGGCGCCAGTAGATTTGATGAAATCTGCATTCTTCTTAGCTTTCAGGGCCTGCATTTAAATGGCAAGCACAACTCCACAAGTATCCGCAATAAATAGAGAAACAAGACTGGATGAGCAACTCACGCCCAAATAATGCCTGCTTGTCTACAAAACCATATAAAAGAGAAATGTAATCAAAGAACTCTCAGATCTGGAAATCAGAATCTGACAATAAAGCCTAGCTGTAAGACCTCAAAGGCAGGAAATGGGGCGTTTAATGTGAAGGCTCCTTCACTTTGGAATAAACTGCCTGTAAGACTAAGGAGCCATAACTCTCTCCAAGTCTTTAAGAAAGAATTGAAAACTCTTCTTTTCTCCTAAGACCTTTTCGATCTGGTTTTTCACCAGGACTCAGGACTCACACCACTCCGACTTCTAGTTAGTCAGTTTTGATGCGATGCCCTGTTTTGCTCTCTTGTGGGGGACCCAGTAAATAAATATTGGGGGTTATTCTTTTTTGTCCTTTCTGTGTTTGTTTTCCTGTTGTATTGTATTTTCTTTCTAGTTCGCGCCTTTATGCCTGAGGGCCAATAGTGCACATAACAAATGTAATGTAATGTCATAGTATACCTGGAGAGGGTATGAGTTGCTTTATCAGAGTAAATTCCTTTGAATTACTTTGTGGGCAAGTAATTATGTAGTTGTATTTAAGGGTCAGGAGTATAATGGGGTGGGGAGGGGTCAGTGGTACGGGTGGAAGGAGAGTCGTGGGGGAAGGGAAAGATTTCCCCCCTCCCAAAAAATAATTTCGGAATAATAAAATAATTACATAGAAACCCAGGAGAGAGTTCGGTGCACACAAAAAAAAACGACCTGATCATGGCAGTTTGCATACTGGCGCTGGGCACTGCATCTGCTTAGTGTTTACTAGAGCCAAGGCTACTGTAGCCAACATGTCAGGGGTGAAGCAGAAGAATGAAGGGTGCTGCTTTAGTTTTTTAATATTCCTGTACAGGGGCTGCTTTGATTTGCCGCCATTTTGAATTCTATTGTACTCTACTCATGGGAGAGGACAAGCAGGTTAAACCGAGTGTATGGTTAGGCAGGTGCCGTTATTTTTGCAGCATATTAAATGCATGTTGGCCTGCTTCCAAACCCATGACTGAAAAATAATGCCAGCCTTGGGCGGGTTTTAATTCTGATGCTGTGCCAGGCATAATTCCAGAGTCGCTTATTTCATTCCTCTGCTGTCGTGCACTTTCACATCATCTTTAGGAATATGCATCTCAAAATCATAAAAAAGCAGGCTTGATAAAAAAAACAAAAAAACAGGGTTCGACAGGTAGAGGCAGGTATGTGTTCCAAACTGGGAGAATTAATGTGTGGAGGAAATTTGGAAATCATTTCACACACTATCAGGGATTTGGCTGACTGATACATTATGAAGTTGGGCGAGTCAGCAATAGCCACGTAGCTGAATAGCACTTGGTCTTGTATAGAGGAATGCTGGCAATGGTTACAACGTATTTGAAAAAACCTTCTCACTTTAAATAAGCATTCCCTTATGAGCTGAGATAGTTAGTGCCAGGGGTAGTTAGATATAAAGTACTACATGTAATATATATTAACCATATTCACACCAGGTAGTACATTCCTCGTAGTTCACTGTGGTAATTCAGAATCAGGAGATGGTGAAGGTGGCATTTTGGGTAAAGTAGTTCTTTATTTGCACAACAAAATCCCAAGCTGTGCCTGTGTTTCTCAGCTCTCCTTTTACAGAAAAGGTAGTCTAAAAGAGTTTTTTTCAGGATGTCCTACAAAATAAACAATGTTTAAACCCTTGACAGTCTCTTTGTTAGCAATAATTGACTTAGGTAATACAGGTTCAGAGGCCCCTCTGTAATCTCGCTCAATGATTACAACATTGCAAGGACCTCTATCTATTTACATTATTCCATGCAGTTACTTCCAGGTATTACATTATCCATTCCTCTGTTTTACCACTATCATCTCTCACAAAGATTTCAATGTCCCAGATACCTCTATTCATTCCCAAATATCCAAACAGTTGGTTCCATCCCCATTGTTCGGTAGACATATTCCCCATATGTATGATATGTACCTATAATAGCGTTATGCTGGGATTTACAATTGCATCCAATAGTAATACAGATGAATGGTCAATATAAAATGTGAATGTACAGGATTGCATCAGGTAATCATGCAAAAGCAATTTCAAAGGATTACTCTTAATTAATAGGGTGACCAATAACCCATTCAATACAATAATTAGCACAATATTGGGGGAATACACTTATTCAAAATAAGGACAATGGCTGTTGTCTAGGCGCAAAACACATTTAACAGGTGATGGATAATGCTGTTAATGCATGGGAGGGTAGGAGGGACCCTAACGGAATTGACTATATGTATCTAAATGGGAGATTTAGTTGAACTCAGCACAAGTATTAACTATAGTACTAAGGTGACAAAGAACAATAGTTGGTGAAGGACCCAATAGCACACCCATCATCAAGTAATATCTCTGAACATCAGTGAGCCATTGCTAATTTGAATGTATGTATTTTCTGTTTCTCCTCCCTACCAATCCTCTGCTTCCCAACTCCTTATTTGCTGGTTTTATTTTGATTTATGTATTTGATACCATATCGTTTTTTTATTACAATTTAATTTTGGGCACTATTGAAATGTGATGATCATCGAATATGATATATGTCATAATAGCCCTGTCTTTAAAGACCGATTGGTTGAAACACGTGTTGGTATAGGGGCAATTTGATTACAATCCCACTGAAGCGACACAATATTGAACCAAGTCAAATTATTGAACATTCTTGAGATAGTATCTGGTTTATCAACCTACAAAAGAATGCATGCAGGCGCTCTCAAGGGCTGACAGATTTTGGCAAATTATAGGTTGAACAACAAGGCTTCCCTGCCTCTTAATCAGATTACCAGGATTCTCCATATAGACTCAGTGCAGCACTGTGAAATATTCCTTAAAGAAACATGAGGTGAAAGGGCATTGGCTGACCAAAGGTGGCTATGGTGAGCAGACATTCTGATTAAGAGTAATCTTGAAGACCCTCTACAATACAAGTCCCATATCAGCATTGGTCATGTAGGAGGAATCGAACTGAAGACATGTGTGAATGACATCTATTGAAGCATTTTTGGGATTGCGCAGGCTCCGCTCGGCCAAGCGCCCAATGCTCAAAAATGTGCGCCAGCTTTTAGGTGCATACTATTTAGCAATATTAATGGTATATTCTCAACATGGGTGCACCCGCAATTTTCCTCCCCAGAACAAAATCTCCACATAACTGGTGCTCTCCTTCAATCCCTTCTATGAATATGTTTGTTAACTTACAGTCATGCCATCAGCATTTAACCAGTACCGTTGTCAAATTGTTGTTATAAAAAAAAAAAAAAGAGCACGTCGGTGAAGCTCAAACTCAGCATTTTTGATGGCTCATACCTTCTGAGGTGCATTTCATCACCATTTTGTACTCATCCTTTAAGAGATTTGCCCTATTTGTTTTTGAAGTGTATCTTGAGTGTATAGACCCTTCGAGAAGGATAGCCCATATCTTCTCCCATAATTGCCATTTCACAAAAGTGAATTCTAGAAACCTTGCCTCTTGCTCGGGGCTGATAGGTCCCATTGCTCTTTGCCCCATCTTTCACAAGGCTGGGTGGGTGGTGCATTGAGGTGCTAGTAGCCAGAAAGCTGGCATCCGCTCACCTACTCCTAATATCAATGTTTAGAGGATCAAGATGGAGAACGCACAGGTGTGCAGTTTCTCTAGCTCCTAGCAAAACTGCTAGATATTCATATTATGTGTAACGCACACAGCAATGCTGATTTTTAACCAGTCTCAGTGAAATCACTTAATGCCAGCTGGGCTTGATTGTTCAACCTTTTACATGCAGGTCAATGAATGAAAAAACAGTAGCGCTCCTCGTAATCTTGGACATCACCAGGTTGCAAACCAGGAAGAATATAAGTGAGAGGACCAGGATACAAGTTTTTCAACTATGCACCAGGAAAATGGAACAGCATTTCGCCTGGAAGCCTGGCCCACCCTCTCCTGCAGATCAGAAAAGGGACTAATATACAGCCCTTCAAAAAATCTTCAAAACCTCTCCAACACAGCCGGGATGCAACTTCCCCTCCTGCATCCTCTGCCTATAATTCTCTCTGAATCCTAACTGTTGCCTCAATGGTTTATCGTTCTAATTCTAGCCATATTACTCTATCCTATTTCTATATTCTAATGTTCTACAGTGGTAATGCTCCATTGCTTCCAGGCTTGGTTTGCGCTATATGGAACGCTGTACATACATAACTACATACATACATACATACATACATACATACATACATACAATTGAGGATAACAATGGGCAAGATTGAATCTCACTAGGGGTGGATGTTAGACGACCTGAAGTCAGTCTTTCTCCGCTTCTCATTACATGATGACCTTTTCCAAAATGTAAACCATTGCAAAAGATACAGGTAGGAAATGGTGCTGAAAGTGTTAAAAAAGATACCTAGGAGGAAAGGGGTGTGAAATCAAGACTGTTGTCTCCACTAGTACAAGTGTTCCTGCCTGTGAAGAGTTCAGTAGCCTTGTGCAGCATATCTCTGTTTCCCCTTCTCACACAGGTGTATGGTCACAAGTAAGCTTTCAATTGCATCCGTCGTTAAACTAGCACATTCCACCAAGACAAGGACAGTATTCAGGAAGACACAAATGGAATGGTAATGTAAATGCTTAGTTGCGGTTAGTCAGGTGTAGCTAAGTAGTGTTAGGTTCTCTGCCCTGTTTAGGTATGCCTTTATAATGTATCTTTAGTTATGTATCATATTTGTTTTTTATTTTATTTTATTGGTTTTATAGTTAAAAAAGTTAACTTTTAAACATTTAAGAAAACAGTGACTCTGAATATTAAAATCACAAATGTTAAAATCCAAGTACACATAACGTTCATATAATTCACACTATGTTCACAATTAAAGATAAGACAAAATGTAAAAACCAATAGGTACCATAAAATCTTGTACAAAAGTGACTAATTGATTTTCTAAATTCAAACCTGTAGGGTAAATTGAACAATCAAGAGGGTCTAACTGCAAACTATCTAAAAAACCTACTATAGCTATTACCATTGAGGTAGTTTGACCAGCAAGACAGGTTTTCCTAAATTCCCTCCCACCAGAGTCATGGAGCTTTCTCACATTCATGTGTTTATGAGAGAAAGTCAACCTTTTCCCTTCCAGGGCAGGACATTGTATCATTAAGTGATTTACGGTTTCCTTGGCATCGGTTGATTCACAAAATGTCAAAACAGTTTAGCCCCTGGACGCCCCCATAATATTTGCAAACCACTTCTCTGGTTAGACACAAATTGAACTTGAATTTTAAAAATGACCTTCTCTGATGTCTATTAGGATGTCTCAGCAAATAAGGAGCAATTGCATCTAATTTCTTATGTTCTGCTATTTGGTGGAATTGAGAGTGATAAGAATGAAATACTTCGATCTTATGTGTCTAATTCCCTCTTTGCAATTTTTTTCATTCTATCATGGTTGTCAACATGATCATTCTCAGACATGCCAATTTTACCCCAAATTTCAAAGAATACAAATACAAATTCCTTCAGATATTAAACATTCTGCTCATTCTTAGCCAGTGACAGTTCCAAGAATAGGGAATCATTTGGTGGGTCGAGTATTTTCCTATAAACTGATGAAAGTCTTGAGTGCGCTCTACTAACTAGAGAGCACAGACCCAACCCATAGCGAACAACCTAAATCCAAATAGATTTTTGTAAGCAAAGAACATTTTTCGATATTGAACCAATCTAAGCGTTTTAATTTTTTTAAAATCCACACAAAATTAGTTTTGATTCCATATAAAGGCCTGGGATTTAATTTATCTTCATAATATTTGATTAATGGTTTCACAGAGAATTTCCCAAATTTAGAGTCAATGCGCTTCATCTCATTTGACATTGCTGCCACACGTTCACTCACCCATGAATTTATTTTCACAATATTCGGTTTACAATAAACCGGGAAACCCAAATAAAGCTTGCATGACTATTAAAAGCATCCAGCAAATATTGCAATCCCCTTCCGTGCAGCTAAACAACAAGAAATCATCTGCGTAACTAAGCCATGTTACATTAAGATGAAGCAATTTAGGGGAGGCAAATATTGCACACTTTAGATGTTCCCCAATGATTGCGGTGTATCAATTTAAAAGACACAGAGCCCATATACAACCTGCCTGCTGCCTTAAACCTAGCACTTGCAAATTTCTGGCTGCACTAAAACTGTTTGTTGCCTTTATTATTTATTTATTGTTATTTATCTGTTTCTCCTCTGCTTTGCACTTTCCACTTCTCTCCCTTCCATGCACTTTTCCCCTCCCCCTCTCCCATGCACTTGCGCGTTCTCAATGTCACTGGGCCTAGTAAGATCGCTGTTTTGTTCTCCCCTGTTCCTCTCCCTTGCCTTGTGGCACTCTGAAACACTGTGTACGGGCGCGATAGACATAAAATATCATATCATATCATACCTCTTTGCACAGCTATCCTTCGTGACAAGGCTCCATCCTGATTTAATCTGACTTGCATGACAAAATGCTCATGCAAGCCTATTAAAAGCCTCAATAAACCGAAAGGTATGCCCCAACTCTGCCGTTTTCTCCCAAGAACCCCCTATTAACTCTGTCAAAGGCCGCTGTTAAATCAATCATTGCTAGGCAAATAGAAGAGTATTTTTTAGCCCAAGCAGACAATTGAAGGAACTTCACTAAAAAAACATTGAATGTAGTTCCCATAATCTTTCATAAGCCTGTTTGCCATTTTGTTTCATTCTACCCTTCTCCTTAGTCCAGATCTCCAAATGACACAGCAGTAAGGCAGCAAAAACCTTGCTGTCTGCGTCAGAAATGGAGATCGGTCGGTAGTTCTTCGGGTCCAATCTTGTGCCCCTTTTATAGATTGAGACTATGTAGGCAATATGCCTCATTTCTGGAAAGGTATTAGAATCAATCACATTCCTAAAAGGACAGGTCAGGATACCTGACCATAACCAAGGATTACCACAAAAAACAAAATTTGATAACCTACTGGGTCCTGAAGCCCTGGATGTGCTGATTTGACCAATTATTTCCATGATAATTTCTTCATCAATCTCAAGTTTCCAGTCTTCTGACATCTCACAGAGCATAACATTAATATTTAAGTCTTCTAGCGAGAAGATCTTTCCAAAGCATGCCACCCAGACCGGTTCTTCAACCGCATTTAACTACTTGGTAGTTTTGGGCTGGGTAGTACCATTCATTATTCGCCAGAACATCAGGGCGTTCTTAGTACCCAGAGTTTCTGACACATGTTCATTGTCCCTCTGAAACAGTTGGACTCCTCTTATCTTAACCCAGCTTCTGTACCTTAACTGTGTTTTTTTGATAAGTTGAACTAGTCTACGTCTGTCCCCACCCTGGGCATTTTTAATTGCCTTAATTTCGGTCCTTAACGTCTTTTTACGTTCTGCTAGTTCTGAATCATATTTATGCAGGTGAGGTGGTAAATTCCATTAGGGTAATGCTGTGTAGGCCTAAAGACTTTAGATAATATCCTTTCAACGAAGGGATTAAATGATTCCACTGTTAAGGTGTTCAATATCCAATTCCCAGAAGTAGAGTGACTCCTTTCTTCAAATGCTTGATTGACCTGTAATACTTTAATTAGATTCCATGAAATCTGGTCACCAGCTCCATTTACCTCGATGTTCCGAGGACCACCCCCAAGTGAACTCCCCATGCATGGTTTATTTCAGTTGTTAGAAAGGAATGGTCACTCAGGGTAGTTCTGGTGACTTGCAGTGGACAACAATGTCTCAGAATGCCCACGTCCACAAATATATAATTAATAGTTGAACTGGCCAAGAATGGTGATCCACCGGATTTGTTGGAGACGCAATTCAACATTTGTAAACCAAGGCCCTCCAAACAGGTGCCCTACTTCCAGTCGGCCAGATTCCTTTAATTTTTACTAGGACAATTCCCAGTGGACCGGGCAAGCAACTTCTCTATACATGGGGAATTCAAATCCCCTACCACCATAACAAATACCCCCGGGTTTAACTCATGCCAGCCATTTACACACGATGAAATAGACTTCAACATCACTTCCACAACGCATATACCCCGATGCCAATACAATAGACATTCAACAGCAGAATTTGCACCATTAACCCACCTACAGTCAATTCTACATGCACAGACAGTATACCCCTCCTCGAAGCATCTGAGAAGACAGTTCCCACTCTCAAATTAATTATTAATATTATAAGAAGTCTGCCCACAGGGCAAACAATTGTAGTAGGAGTTGCCAAATGGGACACAGAAACATAGCCATCTGTGTGGACTGCCTTAGTGAGCCACTTTTCGTGCAAGCAGAAAAGGCTATGGTGTCTCAAGTTTTCCCCTAAGTGCGGGTCACTTAAAAGTTTAGTATGGCCCCTAGTCTTCCATGAAAGCATATGAAATGTCGTGTTTGACTAAACGGGTCACTGGGCCAATTGCTCTCTTCTAGGTTCATTTAGGGCACCTCCTATCCAGGACCAATCCTGCACCCCATACCCATGATATGATATGATAGGTTATTTATAATGTGCTTAATACCCAGAGGCTTCTAAGCGCGGAATCGGGGATCGAACCTTTGGTGCTCTGTGTCATCTTGCTTCCAAGGCAAGCATGTTGCCCCTGAGCTATCCTCCCATCATTAACTGACTGATTTATAGAGGTAACCCTTTGTCCACCTTCAGTATAGTGAAGCAATTTTGGGAGAGAATCCAAGATCTCCGATGCCGTCCTATGATTTGGGACCGAGTAAGGTGAGATGCCAAATCCTGCCTGCCGGAGGGAAAGTCTTTCCTGAATAATAAGGTCAAGAACGACCTTAGAATTAACATATAGCAGGAATTGAATCTGTGTGATGAAGATCTTTAAATTCGATCCTTGCAATGTCTATAGTTGAAATGTCAGTTAAACTGGGAACAATTCCAAAAGGTTTTGGAATATTTAATCAATTTAATCACATCCCGATACTCATGTTACAGGCATTCCACCAACACATAATATAGTCCACTTTGAGGGGCATTCTGCTTTGCAAAAACAAGGGCAGGACCATCCTGCCGTGTGCCCTTCCACCTACTTGCCGTACTCAGTGTAGTGGGGGGAAGATCCAAGCCCCTCTCACCCTTTAGGACAATGGACACCTCTATATGTTGGTTCTGGTATGTAACCCTGGCATTAAAATTATGCTCCGTATGTATTACCATGGGTTGAAGAAGGAAGGCAAGAGGAGCAGACTTATAACAAGACTGGCCACCTAAATCAGTGTCTCTGAGCAGTAGATGCTCTGTGGTTTGGTTCCCCACAGCTGATGCGTTGCTGCTTGAGGAGCTGGAGGATCAGCAAAGGAAATGCTGGCCTCATAGTGAAATATTTTTCCTATGCTTCAGGTCGCTAAGAAGATTTCCACATTCTTGCAGACCTTTACACGGAAGGTGTATCTGGGATGCACAGTTTGAATACGAGCCCACATGGGAATTCTCGGTCTTCACGGCAGAAGAGACTTGCCCGTGTTCAGGCCTCCTTGTTGTAGAGCCATACGATCTCCCACAATGACCTCCTGAAAAGGGGATGGCAGTGTACCTCTATCAACCCCATTACTTTTGGTCATATTCGTATTTTGCAAGTTTGTTGCCAGAACAGTACCCTTTGCTGATCTGGTTTGTCTTTGGGGTGGCTGCTTATTTCTGAGTGCCGCAATTACTGATGGCTGATTTGTGGGAGTACTTAAAAATGTGCGTGAAGATTGTTTTAGAGCTTTCTCGCTTATCAATGCGGAACTGTGTTGAGTTTTAGTGGTAGTTTTCTTTTTTTTCTGCTTGTTTCTTAGTTGCTCATTTTGGGGACGCATTTTGAAACCTCCCCTCCTCCGACAGGTTCGTAGAGTTGTCAGAGGTAATGTAGGCAACTAAGGGCTGCAGATCCTCATTCGATACAGATGCATCGTCCTGCACTAGAGGCGTCTCCACTGGTATCATGGATTCTGAATTACTTCGCCCTGCATGTGTTGCGCCACCTTCAATGTGCAGTTTATCCTCTTGACTTCTCCACTTGTATCATGGATTCTGAATTACTTCACCATGCGTGTTTGGCTCCATCTCCAATGTGCAGTTTATCATCTTGACATGAACCACTAGAGGGGTCTCCACTTGTATCGTGGATTCTGAATTACTTCGCCCTGCATGTGTCGCGCCACCTTCAATGTGCAGTCTATCATCTTGACTTGAACCACTAGAGGGGTCTCCACTTGTATCTTGGATTCTGAATTACTTTGTCCTGCATGTTCTGCGCTGCCTTCAATGTGCCGCCTTCAATGTGCAGTCTATCATCTTGACTTGAACGGCCAAGGTTTCTGTGACCATTGCAATACCACATACCGCATTCTAGTGGCGCCCGGTCTGTGGAGCGTCTACAATAGATTTTTCAAACATTTAAGTATTGGCCAGGAAGTCCTTTAGCTTGTTTTGTAGTCCCACGTTGTTAAATTTAAATGATAGGGACGCCAACAAAGTGGTTTGCAATTTGACATCCACTTATAGGCCTTCATATAGAGTCACCAAAACACTCAGTACTTGATTTATTTCCTTCAACACAAGGGGTTGACTCTTGCACCTCCATCCTCCACTCTTTGGTCCGTATACGGTGCCATTGCCGGGAGACACTACGGCAGACGAAAGGCCCGAGTAGATGCACCTGAAGAGGGCCACCCTCAGTCATAGGCTGACATTTCTATCATGTCTGGCGAATCCTACCTGCACCTGGAAACACCATGGTGTATAGGCGCATCATAAATACCCAACAAATAAATATATACATTTCTGTAGGGCTCTGACCCTTTTCCTCGTATTACCCACTGGAAATGATCCGTATAAGACTTGGCTTCACTAACATGGATGTCACGCTCTACTTGATTTGAAGTGGGTAACTTTGCCCTACTTCCTGAATCTGTGTGGGCACATGCGCCACCGGAAAGTAGGCAGTGATCGTTCCATAGGGTCTTACCCCGGGGGCCCAATTTAGTCATAGGTCCATTGATATTTGTTTCCGCATTATGCGTACGGCAAGGGTCTTTTTCGACCCGATTGCTCAACTGTTTGATGGGCCTTCAGTGCGGGACATGAAGTGGCAAATCAATAGCCAATGGTAGAAGCTTTTTGTCGGTTAGTGAGCAGTACTGGCTCATAATTTCACAGGTGGGCAGAGGCCCCTTTGTCCCACTCTGAAAATCATACATTCGAGTTTTTACTGGTTGTTTCTAGAAAGAGATATGGTCTGAGCCGCAACAGTGGGCTAATTAAGGAGTGTATGACACAGTCGAATTAAAGTACCAAAAGTTATGTCCAGCTTCCGGGGCACCGGAGTGGGGCACTGGTTTCAGGATCACCTGGATTGACTGCGGTCATGCAGTCCCTTGTTGCAGAGGGGGCACCCTCTGTCAGCTGGATCACCAGCTCAGTCTCCAGCACTGGGGGCACCCAGCACACTTGTGCCTCGGCCCTGTGGGCTCACGGGCCGAGGCAGTGTTCACGGCTGTCGACACACAGCAAGCCAACACAATAAAGGACGACAGTACATAGGAGTTGCCGCTGACCGGGCCTCCACTGCAGTGCCGCACGTGCCTGCAGTGGCCCCTTTTATTAACATACATGACGCGGTCGTGACACATGTCTCGTCACGACCAAACACGCCCTCATTTAAAGGGGCACCACATTACATCATAGTCACACTCACCGGTTCCAGAACAATTCCAGTCCTCTAGTTCTGTGTCGTCCAGGCCTCTGCCCCTGTCGTCAAAATTGCCGCTCTGTCAATTACACACTTCACACACCATCTAAATAATATTAGCAGTAGTCGCCACAAACCAGAGACTCACGTGGCACAGTCACCAGGGGCAAACATGAACTCCAACCATATAGATGGTACCAATAGAATCGTCCGCAATATGCCAGTGCGTTTCCCACAGTGACTGTTCAGATGTACACATACCTGCAGACCAGCGCGCCTCCGATGATTCAAGTCCCAGCCCTAATCCGTTAGCCACCACAGCTGCCGGCATCCACGCAGCCCGCTGACTGCCGACTGCAATCACTTCTCAAGCGCGTGTGCACGCGCCACATCATACCATATTTACGTGTTATGTTTAGTTATATTATTGTGTTATTATTTTGTCATGCTTATGTTTGTTAGGTTTAGTTGTGTCCTTTCCGTTTAGCTATGTGCTGTCTTTAGTTCTGTTATTGTAGGTTGGGTCATGAGTGAGAATAAGTTAGGTTTAGTTTTGTAATATTTGTTTTTGTATGTGGTGAGAGTTCTGTGAAGCTCAGCCTCCACCATTTCCGTGGACTCTCAGCCTACGGGGGCTTCTTGCTGCTTCATGTCAACAGAAAACGGTTATAGACTAAAAAAATTACTAATTACTCACATGCTTTGCCTTCCGACACAACAGCTAAAAAATGTAGGTGGACAATTAGTTATTGTGTGTGCTTTGAATGTCACAACCATTGTGAAAAAGCTTAAAGCAGAGGCGTAGCTAGAATTGAGTAACAAGTGGGGCCTGGAGCTGGTGTAGTACGGCCCAACCTAAGGGCAACCCACAGAGAGAAGGGGGCTTGATCTGCCCCTGGCCGAATGCGCAGGAGCGACCGAGCGAAGTGAGTGAGTGCAAAACCAATCAAAAGGGGGATTCGGGTGTTTTTTTAATTTTTAAATGGTGCTTTAACAATACACTTTCTGTGATAAATTAGGTAAAGGTCACCACAGTGTACACTCGGTTTTGTAGGGTAAGACATAAATAGGACCATTAGATGCCAGCTATGAACAGGAAGATTTTCCAATAAATGCTCATAAGGCCTTTGCCCACTATGTGCCAGTACTCTGCACCACCGCTTGCCGCAGCTTCAAACTACTTGCAATGATACACCTCACCGTATGTACTTCTTTTGAGATACTTACACAGTAACGTCATGCAGACTATGTCATGGTAGTTCCATGTTCTTTGCCGACGCACACTTTTTCGAAGTAATTTTCTACAAAGAAATTGTTAACCAAAGTTCCAACAATAGCAAAACCTTTCTTCTTGGTGAAATAAGGACTTTCCACTTCCTCAAAATAGCAATCACAACTTCCAGTTAGCCAAGAAGAATTTGTCACAGTTCAAAGAAGTACAACTTCTGTAAATGTTAATGAAACACAGTTCTTGGTTAACGCTTAATATGCAGACTCCTTGTTTTTAAAAATTGGAACCCAAGACAGGTCGACAAGATTAGGAATCTTTGTCAGGAGGACTTCACAGCACTTCTACTTCCACTTCAACAACTTTAACTTCTACAAGAGTTTACCATGAGGGCCTACTCCCTTGCCTCATAGTAAACCACTTTTGTTCATGCTACTGATGTCTCAAATCTACTGACAACCAGATACACCACCACAGTTTCAGTACTTTGTGACACAACCACAGCTTAAGTACATCAAACTGGTTTTGATTCTGACAAGATTCACTTTAGGGAACTGCAACACCTTCAAGTAGACAAAGCACTCTTCCTCTAAGAGGGGCAGCCTCTTTGCCTTTCTTGTCTGCCTGCCACAACAACAACCTAGAATTGCCTTTGGGAACCACGTTCCTCCTGCTCCTTTAGTCTTTTGCAATGTAGGCTGTATCAACTTCAATTAATATTTATAAGTAGCAGGTTTCCCTTTTCCAACCTTGCCTTTATCCCTCTGCCAACTATTAGCCAGGATAATTACCCAGAAGCCTTGTTGCCACTCTGTTGCCTTCAGGTAATGCTTGCACATGTGTATCTTAGGCAATGCTGAAATGTTATTTGGCTCACAGTACTGTTTAGACTGTTGTCTGCCTTTAGGAGAGGTTAGTTGCAGCCTCAATTGGTAAAATACCTTGTTCCCTCTTGGCTTGGGTAATGAATGCTCTCTCCAACTCCAAATAACAATGTTTAAACACTTGACAGTCTCTTTGTTAGCAATTATTGACCTTGTTAATACAGATTCAGAGGTCCCTCTTCCTCCTCGTATCGTAATTAGGCGCATGCATCCACTTCTTCGTGTGTTTTACAAGATTTCATGTTAAACAATTGTTTTTCGTAGCGTTTCTTTCTCACGCAAATGAAAGGGAGAATACCTGATCCTACGCAAGTGATACATTTCAAGTGTTCCGTTGTTAAAGACTCAGCAATTAACTTCACATCACTTGTATGCATGCCCAAGTGATTATTTAGCTGGATACTGTTGCCGGCAGTGCTCGCGCAAGGAATCAGAATACCTGGGTTTGGTGTTACTTTCTCTGCTTGCGACGCAACTTCTACAACTTCTGACTTCACTTGGGACCCACACCCTTCCTGGCTAAAGGTGTCTCTGGTCTGGCCACTCAATTAAGTAGCCACTCTCGTTCCTGAGACCCATGGCTTCACGGCAGCTCCTCGTCATGGTCTCCGGCATGCTTCCTGCTATGCAAACTCTGCAATTAGGCTCACATGGGGAAAGACAGCCCTCCTGCATGCCTTCCGCTGTGCACCCGCTGCACACCACAGGTGCTGGGAACAGGACCCTCATGGGATAAGCAGGTGAAATCTGCTGCATCAGAATCCCACCGTCCATTTGTTTCTCCCACTTCACCCTGGATTGCCAACACTGTGCCTTCTTCATTCTGTCTCTGCTACTACTGCATACACTCCAACCACAGCTCCAGCTTCTCCTAATTTCCTGCACATGAGTGGGCCTTTTAAGCCACTCAGCTTCCCTCAGGTGTGGGCTATCAGGCTTAATTGCCTGACTACTACTACAGCATGACGTTTAAGCCCTCTTCCTCGTACCAGTACTTATGAGATTATGGGACTTGTAGTCTTCAACAACAAAATCAGTTCGTTTCAGTAACTGCTTAGTTTTAAGGGTAGATTTATTTCCCTTAGAGTCATTTAAGGATGAACCATTAGAATGTGTTGTTACAGCAGAAAACTGTTTATTTAAGGCAATGTTTCTAAATTCCTTTCCATTATTTATTTATTTATATTTATATAGCGCACAAGCAGCCCACAGGCATTGAGGCGCTGTTACTTGCAAAAAACTTAGTTACACAGGTACAGGCATAGTGGCGGTCGTTGATACATTATGAATACTACAGAACATCGTTGATACATTATGAATACTACAGGACATCATGCTGGTGTTAAGACATTGCAGTTGGTCATTGTGTTACAACTTATGCATTTGGGTCATGTGGTGAGTATTCATGATAATGTGCGGGGCACATTATACCTTTGGGTAGTAGGGAGGATATTTATCCTGAAGTACCTTGAATGATCTTTCTGTTGTTAAGGCTTGTTCAGGTTTTATGCCATTGGTGACCAGAGCCACAGATCTTATATGTGGTTCAGATACATCATAATGACAATAAGCCATTACCCGTTTTGGCAACTCTAAAAAGGTTCTCCCTTTTAAAGGAAAAATACTGTGTCTCATCCCACGGGATCTACTAACTGACCTGGGCCTTGTCTCCTCCCAGGTGATCCTCCCGCAGAACACCACCCCCAAAGTCTGGATCAAGAAGCATCTGCCTTTCCCTGGCCACCTGGGAGGAGACTTTAGGCAGGGGTTTAGTGAAGGATCCATAGGATTCATCACAATTGCAAGGCACTTTGTCTCAGACTCGGGTCATCTTCCATCCTTGGGAACCCTCTGGTTCTTAAGTGCATGCCAGGTACTTTCCATGGGCTCCCCACCAGGGAATTTCATGGTGTTTTCTCCACGCAGCTACCTCCTGGGTTCCACCCCTGCCTCGGTCTCGGGTCTAACACCCAACCTTTAGGTCTGGTTTCTTTCAGCCCACCTTGGGGTTGGATTTGTCTCTCCCCGTCTCAGGTCGATTTCAGTCACCCCGCCTTATGGTCTGGTTATTCTCACCCTGTGCTGGTCCTTATTGCTCTCACCCTGCCATGGGGTCTGGATACTCTCAACCCTTTTGGTGTTTAGTTTTTAAAATCAAGGGGTCTATAACCGGCAGTTCCACAAATATTTTGGTCTATTATTCCCTAGATCCCACACCATTGATTGTGCTTGCCAGGGCTGATGGTATTTGTAGTCAAAAACATCTGGAGAGCTTAAGGTTGCAGATCCCACCTTAAACTGTCCTACACAGCTAAATAATTTCAAGACTTCTACAACCCAGAAGAACCTTTGTGATAACCCCATTTGCTTGCAGTCATCATTGACAAAGGTATGCATCATGTACACAACCATTGCACATCAAACATTATCTGTAACACTTTATGAGAGCTGAGATTTTTGAGGGGAAAGAGCTACCCCAGTATTGTTTGCAATGCCTGCTGTCAGGGGCACAACTATGCCAAAATGTCTAGTGGTTTGGAAAGACCAATGCATCAAATAGTGGCTTTGCCAATTGCTAGTTCATGGCGCATGTCCTTCTGCACTTTACCATAATCCCATGCAAAACTGAGTGAAAAATAGTTAGTGTCTTTGAGGTGTGAGTGGGCCTCAGAAGGGAGGTCTTGGGCAACTGAATTTGTGCTATGGCATAGTGTCAACTACCGTAGCAATCCTTAGCCTAAAATCATACAATATTGCAAAATAAGGTGCAAAAGCTGGAGGAAGAATGTTCTGTAAGGATATCTAACAATATAATAAAAGGCCAGATGTATGTTTTTCCTGTATGTTTGCCCGCTTTGAAACACAATTTACTTGATGTATAAGCGCCTTACAAATGCCCAATAAATAAATAAATATGCTTGTCTGATGCACATGTGCAGTAGAGCCACATTTGCATAACTCTGCCTGTTGTCACTGGTAGAGGGAACTGTTGCCTTGGCTATGTAGTGTTCCTACTATGTCAATGAAAATCTGCACTGTGGCCCAGCCCATGTACACAGGCTCTTACACTAGTAGACTAATGAAATGTGGCAAACTGTGATGCTTCCAAAGTGGAAATGGTTGCCCGAGAAATTGGGTGGTTTGTTAGGCGTGAGATGATAACAATGACCATAGAATGCCAGACAAAAATGTTCATTAGCAACCAGGAGTGGGCAGGACATTGTATCACTAAGTGATTTACGGTTTCCTTGGCATCGTTTGATTCACAAAAATGACAAAACAGTTTAGCCCCTGGACGCCCATGATATTTGCAAACCACTTCTCTGGTTAGACACAAATTGAACTCGAATTTTAAAAATGACCTTCTATAATGTCTATTAGGATGTCTCAGCAAATAGGGAGAAATTGCACCTAATTTCTTATGTTCTGCAATTATTTTTCACTCTATCAGGGTTGTCAACAAGATCAATCTCTGGCATGCCTATTTTACCCCACATTTCAGAGAATACAAATACAAATTCCTTCAGATATTAAACATTCTGCTCATTCTTAGCCAGTGACAGATCCAAGAATACGCAATCATTTTGTGGGTCGAGTATTTTCCTATAAAATGATAAAAGTGTTGAGTGCGCTCTACTAACTAGAGAGCACAGACCCAACCCATAGCGAACACCCGAAACCAGAATAGATTTTTATAAGCAAAGACATTTTTTCCAGATCGAACAATCCAGGTGTTTTAAAAAAATTGAAATCCACATCAAATTTGTTTTGATTCTGTTTAAAAGCCTGGGTTTTAATTTTTCTTCATAATATTTGATTAATGGTGTCACAGAGAATTTCCCAAAATTTAGAGTCAACACGCTTCATTTCATTTGACATTGCTGCCACATGTTCATTCACCCATTAATAAATGTTCACAATATTCTGTTTACAATAAAGCAGAAAACCCAAATAAAGCTTGCATAACTATTAAAAGCATCCAGCTAATATTGCAATCCCCGTTCTGTGCAGCTGAACAACAAGAAGTTGTCTGCATAACTAAACCATGTTACCTTAAGATGAACCAATTTAGGAGAGACAAATATTGCACACTTTAGATGTTCCCCAATGTCTGAGGTGTATAAATTAAAAAGACACAGAGCCAATATACAACCTTGTCCTACACCTCTTTGCACGGCTATCCTTCGTGACAAGGCTTCATCCTGATTTAATCTGACTTGCATGACAGAATGCTCATGCAAGCCTATTAACAGCCTCAATAAATCGAAAGGTATGCCCCAACCCTCTCTTTTTCTCCCATTAAGCTCCCTATTAACTCTATCAAAGGCCGCTGTTAAAACAATCATTGCTAGGTAAATAGAAGAGTATTTTTAGCCCAAGCAGGCGACTGAAGGCACTTTAGTAAAAAAAATATTGAATGTAGTTCTCATAAACTTTCTGAATCCTGTTTGCAATTTTTCTTTATTCAACCCTTGTCCTTAGTCCATATCGCCAAATGACGCAGCAATAAGGGAGTAAAAACCTTGTTGTCTGCGTCTGAAATGGAGATCGGTTGGTAGTTCTTCGGGTCCGATCTTGTGCCCCTTTTATAGAATCAATCACATTCCTAAAAAGACAGGTCAGGATACCTGACCATAACCAAGGATTACCACGAAAAACTAAGTTTGATAACCTATTGGGTCCTGAAGCCCTAGATGTGCTGATTTGACCAATTATTTCCATGATAATTTCTTCATCAATCTCAAGTTTCCAGTCTTCTGACATCTCACAGAGCATAAAATTAATATTTAAGTCTTCTAGCGAGAAGATCTTTCCAAAGCATGCAACCAGACCGGTTCTGCAACCTCATTTAACTACTTGGTAGTTTTGGGCTGGGTAGTGCCATTCATTATTCACCAGAACATCAGGGCGTTCTTACTAGCCAGAGTCTCTAACACATGTTCATTGTCCCTCTGAAACAGTTGGACTCCTCTTATCTTAACCCAGCTTCTGTACCTTAACTGTGTTTTTTTGATAAGTTGATCTAGTCTACGTCTGTCCCCACCCTAGGCATTTTTAATTGCCTTAATTTCGGTACTTAACGTCTTTTTACGTTTCGCTAGTTCTGAATCATATTTATGCAGGTGAGGTGGTAAATTCCATTAGGGTAATGCTGTGTAGGCCTAATGACTTTAGATAATATCCTTTCAACGAAGGGATTAAATGATTCCACTGTTAAGGTGTTCAATATCCAATTCCCAGAAGTAGAGTGACTCCATTCTTCAAATGATTGATTGACCTGTATTACTTTAATTGGATTCCATGAATTCTGGTCACCAGCTCCATTTACCTCGACGTTCTGAGGGCCACCCCTCAAGTGAACACCCCATGGAAGGTTTATTTCAGTTGTTAGAAAGCAATGGTCACTCAGGGTAGTTCTGGTGACTTTCAGTGGACAACAATGTCTCAGAATGCCCACGTCCACAAATATATAATTAATAGTTGAACTGGCTAAGAATGGTGATCCACCGGATTTGTTGGAGAAACAATTCAACATTTGTAAACCAAGGCCCTCCAAACAGGTGCCCTACTTCCAGACGGCCAGATTCCTTTAATTTTTACTAGGAGGACAATTCGCAGTGGACCGGGCAAGCAACTTCTCTATATATGGGGAATTCAAATCCCCTACCACCATAACAAATACCCCTGGGTTAAACTCATGCCAGCTATTTACACACAATGAAATAGACTTCAACATCACTTCCAGAACACAGATACCCCGATGCCAATAGACATTCAACAACAGAATTTGCACCATTAGCCCACCAACAGTCAATTCTACATGCACAGACAGTAAACCCCTCCTCGAAGCATCTGAGGAGACAGTTCCCACTCCCAAATTAATTATTAATATGATAAGAAGACTGCACATAGGGCAAACAATTGTAGTAGGAGTTGCCAATTGGGACACAGAAACATAGCCATCTGTGTGGACTGCCTTAGTGAGCCACTTTTCTTGCAAGCAGAAAAGGCTTTGGTGTCCCAAGTTTTCCCCTAGGTGCGGGTCACTTAAAAGTTTAGTATGGCCCCTAGTCTTCCATGAAAGCATATGTAATGACGTGTTTGACTAAATGGGTCACTGGGCCAATTGCTCTCTTCTAGGTTCATTTAGGGCACCTCCTATCCAGGACGAATCCTGCACCCCATACCCATGATATGATATGATAGGTTATTTATAATGTGCTTAATACCCAGAGGCTTCTAAGCGTGGAATTGGGGATCGAACCTTTGGTGCTCTGTGTCGTCTTGCTTCCAAGGCAAGCATGTTGCCCCTGAGCTATCCTCCCATCATTAACTGACTGATTTATAGAGGTAACCCTTTGTCCACCTTCAGTATAGTGAAGCAATTTTGGGAGAGAATCCAAGATCTCCAATGCCGTCCTATCATTTGGGACCGAGTAAGGTGAGATGCCAAATCCTGCCTGCCGGAGGGAAAGTCTTTCCTGAATAATAAGATCAAGAACAACCTTAGAATTAACATATAGCAGGAATTGAATCTGTATGATGAAGATCTTTAAATTCGATCCTTGCAATGTCTTTAGTTGAAATGTCAGTTAAACTGGGAACAATTCCAAAAGGTTTTGGAATATTTAATCAATTTAATCACATCCCGATACTCATGTTACAGGCATTCCACCAACAAATAATATAGTCCACTTTGAGGGGCATTCTGCTTTGCAAAAACAAGGGCAGGACCATCCTGCCGTGTTCCCTTCCACCTACTTGCCGTACTCAGTGTAGTGGGGGGAAGATCCGAGACCCTCTCACCCTTTAGAACACTGGACACCTCTTTATGTTGGTTCTGGTATGTAACCCTGGCATTAAAATGATGCTCCGTATGTATTACCATGGGTTGAAGAAGGAAGGCAAGAGGAGCAGACTTAGAACAAGACTGGCCACCTAAATCAGTGTCTCTGAGCAGTAGATGCTCTGTGGTTTGCTTCCCCACAGCTGATGCGTTGCTGCTTGAGGAGCTGGAGGATCAGCAAAGGAAATGCTGGCCTGATAGTGAAATATTTTTCCTATGCTTCAGGTCGCTAAGAAGATTTCCACATCCTTGCAGACCTTTACACGGAAGGTGTATCTGGGATGCACAGTTTGAATACGAGCCCACATGGGAATTCCCGGTCTTCGCGGCAGAAGAGTCTTGCCCATGTTCAGGCCTCCTTGTTGTAGAGCCATACGATCTCCCACAATGACCTCCTGAAAAGGGGATGGCAGTGTACCTCTATCAACCCCATTACTTTTGGTCATATTCGTATTTTGCAAGTTTGTTGCCAGAACAGTACCCTTTGCTGATCTGGTTTGTCTTTGGGGTGGCTGCTTATTTCTGAGTGCCGCAATTACTGATGTCTGATTTGTGGGAGTTCTTAAAAGTGTGTGTGAAGATTGTTTTAGAGCTTTCTTGCTTATCAATGCGGAACTGTATGCCACTGCGATTTGAGTTTTAATGGTAGTTTCCTATTTTTTCTGCTTGTTTCTTAGTTGCTCATTTTGGGGACGCATTTTGAAACCTCCCCTCCTCCGACAGGTTCGTAGAGTTGTCAGAGGTAATGTAGGCAACTAAGGGCTGCAGATCCTCATTCAATACAGATGCATCGTCCTGCACTAGAGGCGTCTCCACTGGTATCATGGATTCTGAATTACTTCGCCCTGCATGTGTTGCGCCACCTTCAATGTGCAGTTTATCCTCTTGACTTCTCCACTTGAATCATGGATTCTGAATTACTTCACCCTGCGTGTTTGGCTCCGTCTTCAATGTGCAGTCTATCATCTTGACATGAACCACTGGAGGGGTCTCCACTTGTATCGTGGATTCTGAATTACTTTACCCTGCATGTGTCGCGCCACCTTCAATGCGCAGTCTATCATCTTGACATGAACCACTAGAGGGGTCTCCACTTGTATCATGGATTCTGAAAGACTTCGCCCTGCGTGTTTGGCTCTGCCTTCAATGTGCAGTCTATCATCTTGACATGAACCACTAGAGGGGTCTGCACTTGCATCATGGATTCTGAATTACTTCGCCCTGCATGTGTCGCACCACCTTCAATGTGCAGTCTATCATCTTGACTTGAACCACTAGAGGGGTCTCCACTTGCATCAAGGATTCTGAATTACTTTGTCCTGCATGTTCTGCGCTGCCTTCAATGTGCCGCCTTCAATGTGCAGTCTATCTCTTGACTTAAACGGGCAAGGTTTCTGTGACCATTCCAATACCACATACCGCGTTCTTGTGGCGCCCGGTGTGTGGAGCATCTACAAGAGATTTTTGAACTTTTAAGTATTGGCCAGGAAGTCCTTTAGCTTGTTTTGTAGCCCCACGTTGTTAAATTTAAATAATAGGGGACTCCAACAAAGTGGTTTGCGATTTGACATCCACTTATAGGCCTTCATATAGAGTCACCAAAACACTCAGTACTTGATTTATTTTCTTCAACACAAGGGGTTGACTCTTGCACCTCCATCCTCCACTCTTTGGTCAGTATACAGTGCCCTTGCCGGGAGACACCACGGCGGACGAAAGGCCCGAGTAGATGCACCTGAAGAGGGCCACCCTCAGTCATAGGCTGACAATTCTATCATGTCTGGCGAATCCTACCTGCACCTGGAAACACCATGGTGTATAGGCGCATTATAAATACCCAACAAATAAATATATACATTTCTGTAGGGCTCTGACCCTTTTCCTCGTATTACCCACTGGAAATGATCCGTATAAGACTTGGCTTCACTAACATGGATGTCACGCTCTACTTGATTTGAAGTGGGTAACTTTGCCCTACTTCCTGAATCTGTGTTGGCACATGCGCCACCGGAAAGTAGGTAGTGATCGTTCCATAGGGTCTTACCCCGGGGGCCCAATTTAGTCATAGGTCCATTGATATTTGTTTCCGCATTATGCGTACGGCAAGGGTCTTTTTCGACCCGACTGCTCAACTGTTTGATTGGCCTTCAGTGTGGGACATGGGAAGTGGCAAATCAATAGCCAATGGTAGAAGCTTGTTGTCGGTTAGTGAGCAGTACTGGCTCATAATTTCACAGGTGGGGGGAGGCCCCTTTGTCCCACTCTGAACATCATACATGTGAGTTTTTACTGGTTGTTTCTAGCAAGAGATATGGTCCTAGCCGCAACAGTGGGCTAATTAAGGAGTGTATGACACAGTCGAATTAAAGTACCAAATGTTATGTCCAGCTTCCGGGGCACCGGAGTGGGGCACTAGTTTCAGGATCACCTGGATTGACTGCGGTCATGGAGACCGTTGTTGCAGAGGGGGCACCCTCTGTCAGCTGGATCACCACCTCAGTCTCCAGCACTGGGGGCACCCAGCATACTTGTGCCTCGGCCCTGTGGGCTCACTGGCCGAGGCAGTATTCACGGCTGTCAACACAATAAAGGACGACAGTACATAGGAGTTGCCGCTGACCGGGTCTCCACTGCAGTGCCGCACGTGCCTGCAGTGGCCCCTTTTATTAACATACATGACGCGGTCGTGACACATGTCTCGTCACGACCAAACACGCCCTCATTTAAAGGGGCACCACATTACATCATAGTCACACTCACCGGTTCCAGAACCTTTCCAGTCCTCTAGTTCTGTGTCGTCCAGGCCTCTGCCCATGTCGTCAAAATTGCCGCTCTGTCAATTACACACTTTACACACCATCCAAATAATATTAGCAGTAGTCGCCACAAACCAGAGACTCACGTGGCACAGTCACCAGGGGCAAACATGAACTCCAACCATATAGATGGTACCAATAGAATCGTCCGCAATATGCCGGTGCATTTCCCACAGTGACGGTTCAGATGTACACGTACCTGCAGAGCCGCGCGCCTCCGATGATTCAAGGCCCAGCCCTAATCCGTTAGCCACCACAGCGGCTGGCATCCACGCAGCCCGCTGACTGCCGACTGCAATCACTTCTCAAGCGCGTGTGCACGCGCCACATCATACCATATTTACGTGTTATGTTTAGTTATATTATTGTGTTATTATTTTGTCATGCTTATGTTTGTTAGGTTTAGTTGTGTCCTTTCCGTTTAGCTATGTGCTGTCTTTAGTTCTGTTATTGTAGGTTGGGTCATGAGTGAGAATAAGTTAGGTTTAGTTTTGTAATATTTGTTTTTGTATGTGGTGAGAGTTCTGTGAAGCTCATCCTCCACCATTTCCGTGGCCTCTCGGCCTACGGGGGCTTCTTGCTGCTTCATGTCAACAGAAAACGGTTATAGACTAAAAAAATTACTAATTACTCACATGCTTTGCCTTCCGACACAACAGCTAAAAAATGTATGTGGACAATTAGTTATTGTGTGTGCTTTGAATGTCACAACCATTGTGAAAAAGTTTAAAGCAGAGCCGTACCTAGAATTGAGTAACAAGTGGGGCCTGGAGGTAATGTAGTAGGGCCCAACCAAAGGGCAACCCACAGAGAGAAGGGGGCTTGATCTGCCCCTGGCCGAATGCGCAGGAGCGACCGAGCGAAGTGAGTGCAAAACCAATCAAAGGGGGATTCGGGTGTTTTTTTCTATTTTTAAATGGTGCTTTAACAATACACTTTCTGTGATAAATTAGGTAAAGGTCCCACAGTGTACACTCGGTTTTGTAGGGTAAGACATAAATAGGACCATTAGATGCCAGCAATGAACAGGAAGATTTTCCAATAAAAGCTCATAAGGCCTTTGCCCACTATGTGCCAGTACTCTGCACCACCACTTGCCGCAGCTTCAAACTACTTGCAATGATACACCTCACCGTATGTACTTCTTTTGAGATACTTACACAGTAACGTCATGTAGACTATGTCATGGTAGTTCCATGTCCTTTGCCGACACACACTTTTTCGAAGTAATTTTCTACAAAGAAATTACTTTGGAAAAAATCAACAACATTATTTTATTAATTTTGGGGATGTCTACCCCCCAAGCCCAAATTCCCTATATTATTAGCCCTAACCCAACCGCCTCCCTGCCTCTTTTTTTGCCTTACCCTTTTGAGTTTTATCAAAGTAATTTTTCCATCGAAAATTACTTTGGAAAAATGTGCGTCAGTGAAACAATGCGATACCGTCACGGTGCCACCGCCACCGCGTTGATTGCTAGTTGACGTACTGTGAGCAACGGTGTGCAATGTAAGTAAAAAAAAAGATGCACAAATGCATAACACAGTGGCGTAACAGCCTAAGGGAGTTCTGTGATTGTGGAGGTGCTTCGGCACTCAACAAATATATAGGAATAACATAAATAAATGCATTTCCATTTACCACCACGAGAACAAATGTATCATGTTATGCTATAATCAAATACTCAAAGGGTGCATGCACAAGGCAACAGGATGTGGCATGAATTGGAAGGAGGCGGTTAAAAAACGTGTATTGCCCATAGGTTCACACCGCATTCCTCCACTGAGTAGTTATCCTGTATGGGATGTTGTAGGACAGGGAACCTAATATCTAACGCTTCCTGTCCGACTTATAAGAGGAGGTACAGCTGGGCCAGGAAGGCTTATGGAACAGGATACAATGTAACAAGTGGCTGGACAGAAAACGCTATGATCAGTGGAAGCAGAAAAACAGGTAAGGCCAGGGTGGCAGGCTTAGGATAAAACCATCTGAGGTGCTTCGATCAGGCTTGTGCAGGTGGTCTGAGCCAGTGAGATTAGTGTAAGTGTTCCATAATGCAGGAGAACGAATTGTACAAAAATGTCCACCTGGGAATTGGGACGGCCGAAAATGCCGATTTTATTATTTTTTTAACCCCCCTCTTACACCACATATATATGTGGGGGGGTTTAGAGTATAATATTAATATGGGGGACAGCGGGGGGTCTCCCACTGCATCTATATGTGGAGTAAAGTGTTAAAAAAAGTCTGCATTTTCGGCCCTCGCAGTAATCACATAGATCCCCGGAGAACAGCTGATTGAACTTTAAATTATGAAACTTTAGCAGGTTTTGCCCATGTAAGGAGTGGGGTAATACAACAGAGGCTGAAGCGAGTAGAACTTTACAGGGCAGCAGGAGCTATGGAGCTACCGAACCACGAACCATCATCCGGAACCGGCAAGGCACATCTGGAGGCCCAGCGGTTTAGAGCACTATGTGCAGACCAGTGTATATAGTTGAAACTTCCAGGCAGGATCTGGAGGGGGGCTTTGGTTCTGCAGTTGGGAATGTTAGGCATAACTCATTGAATTTGAAAATGTGAGATGTGCGGCACTGAATGTCTCAACGTTAACAGGCTGGTGACTTCCACTACAACATTCTGCCCCTGGAATGGAAGGGGCTCTGGGACTTTGAGGGAGTGTCTCAAGTGAGACTGTTGGAGGCAATGGCTGCCCGGCATTATCCGCAAAGTCCTTGCCTTGGCAGGAGAGCTCAGGGGCAACGCAATCATCTTGGAAGCAAGATGACGCGGAGCAGCACAGGTTTGACCTCTGGGTATTAGGCGCGTTATAAATAACCAATTACAATTCCGAGTATCCCAAATAAGGTGTCTATACTCACATCGCAGTGACTGCTGATCAATAAACTGTGCCATGTGGGGAGGGATTCTTTCAAAAGGAAGGATTAAAGCCTTATGGAGAGTGCCACGTGAAAGTGGTTGGCACACACTAGCTAATTTATCTGGTCTTCTTCCTAGTGAGTCCGTAAAGCGATATTGCAAAGTTCTAGTCCAAGGAAAGAAAAAACCTTTCAACCTTTGCTTCGTTAACAGAGAAACCCGTTACTCTAACAGTTTCCTCTAGAACATTAGTCCCTCATTAGACGACGCCTTGTAGGTCATGTGACAATCGCTTGAGGACCTTTAACGTCAGAAGGAAGTACGGCCTTCTTAAACTTAACTGTTTCCCTGAAAAGAAGACAACCCCTTCAAATGAGATTGCCATCTAATTTCTTTTTTAAAAACTAGGCCCTGCTCTCGTGCTCTTTTCCAGCTCCTGGTTCGTGACAGGCCTCCACCAGGAAGAAAAAACTACAGATTCCAGAATAATCCAACCATCAAGCAAGATAACAACTCTCAACCAAGCTTGCAGAAAGAAGTCAAAAATGCAAAGAAACCCTATTGTTCAAAACACACACATTCCTCAATCCAGTCCAATGAGCAGCACTTTACGGGAACGTCAACATCCAAACTTTCTGCCCGTGACCATCTTTGACTTTTAACAGAGTAAACGCGAGGGTAAGAGTCTGATAGTATCGGTGGGAAGGTATTTAGCCAAGGGAACCCTGAGCAACGCCATTCAAATCTGAATTCCAGAAAAGTGACATTTTTCTAACACATACCAGAACCAGATTGCTATCAAGAAGATCTCAGATTAGAGACATAACTTCTCTCTCTGCCTCTCTCTCTCTCTCTCTCTCTCTCTCTCTCTCTCTCTCTCTCTCTCTCTCTGTCTCTTGCCCCATTTTTAAATATAAATGCTACAGAACTCCCACACTGTATCAAATAAAAAGGATGTTACCATGTTTAATATTATCTTCCCTGACTTCTGGAGTCTATGGAAAGCCAAGCCAAGGGCAATGGCTGCCTTGGCATGCCTACCCGATGGCAGAGCAGCTTTCCTTCTGCTTGTGCCATTAGATCTTGTGCCAGAATGCAATACAATTGGCTGCAGGGTCCTGCCTTAGTTTGCCTATGTCCTAAAAGACCAGTTCTAACAGGACTTGATCGAGCTGTAGGTCCACCCCTCTCCGGTACTTACGGTGTACCCATCGCCTGGATCCACCCACCCAGGAAATTCAGCCTCTGCATGGGTCCTCTGGGAGAAAGTCTAGACTACCTGGTCATCAGTGCTTAGTAGCACGCAGATGATATCGAGTGCTACCAGAGTGTCATTCTTAGGCAACATAGGACAACTAATGAAATACCTAAAATAGGTTCCAATGTTTATTCCTGTGCCACCAAAACACCTGCCAGTTAATACCTGTCTTCGAGATCATCCCAGTCACACTTGTCTTTCACAGCAAATATGTAGAAGGAATATACACATTTTATTCAGCAACG
Source organism: Ambystoma mexicanum (assembly GCF_040938575.1). Lineage (NCBI taxonomy): Eukaryota > Metazoa > Chordata > Amphibia > Caudata > Ambystomatidae > Ambystoma > Ambystoma mexicanum. The sequence goes on along the minus strand of NC_090927.1, from coordinate 192,437,723 downwards.
CCATTAACAATATAATACAATATAATATAACATTCAAACTACATATATTAGAAATTATGATAACCAATGCACAAAACAAGATATACGTGTACAGACTTTCCATATATCGCTAGTGCCGTCTACCAATCTTTAAAAATGATGGTCTCACAAATTTGCACATATCTCTTAGAACATTGATATCATTGGTACATCACTTGTGTAAAGGTCCATGATAACTGCCATATCATATCATATCATATCATATCATAAAAGGAACATCATTGCCCCTGCAGTAGTTCTAATTGCATACTGAACAAAATGGTCCCTTAACCACGGTCTCTCAATAACCACCAGATGTTTGCAGATCAACATAAAATGGAGCAGACACACAGCTTAGTTTTTTTAGCCAACTCGTGTAGGGTTCCTTCTGGGTCGCCAAACGGCTGATAAACCTCGCCATATATACATGATAGACTGGATCCATGACTTAGTGTGTGCACCCTAAACCCAGACAGGCCCCTCGAAAAGCAGAGTTAAAGAGCGCCAGCCTGCATTACAGTCTGCCCGTGCCACTCGGACTACAGATTCCTGTTGTGCTACACTGGCTCCCCTAGAAGCTCGCCCGACTTTTAAGGCAGACATTCTGGCACCCGTGCAGCCTCACCGAAAACTAGGAGGCCGATTCCCAATTCTCCACTTGCGTGCGGGCAGGGATCACAGCACAGGCGAAAGCACCTGCACACCACAGAGGCACAGGTTCACAACAGAGGACTCGCGTAGTGTTGCGAAGCACCGCGGCTGCAGAATGTGGGTATGGTGGCGCTCGGGAGTGTCTGCCGCAGTTGCAAGCACATCCCTTATTCATGGAGCACGATGCTAGCAGATGGACCAATGCCTGTCCCAGATCCTCAGCTCCTAGTGTCTCCTATCAGAAACCAGTGCAATAAGGAATGCTACCAGTGGTCATTTACAGACCCAGGGAATCATTGTCCTGCTCTGAGTAGAATGCACGATGTGTGCAAGGGAGTGGATGTGGATCCGCTGTATGGGGGGATCAAATATAACTTTGGTGTTAGCTCTGGCTCGTCTATTGGAGCTTCAGTCTAAGGTTTAGACAGTACAACAAGCATATGACTGGGGGATACTGATCTAATGGCATACTGGTTAATTCTCTAGTGTACAGGGCAAATTTGGACACATAGTACATGGGTGCAATGTTCTTCCTAAACATAGGTTGCTGAAGTATTAGATTGATGGTGTACACCCACAACTCCAACCACATATGAAGGGGAGCCAGTGCAACCCAGAATTATTGTCCATATAATCTCCAAGGGGAATTCAAATGCAAGTGGAAAATGGGTATGTCCTAGCAACAGTTCCTTCCCCTTCCAACTTGCTATAAATGTCTGTTTGTAATGCTATAGGTTGAATTGATGAAATTAGTCACTGAATATAGGCAAGCAGTCACATGAGATAAACAACTAAGACAGTGGGGGGGAGGGGGTACTCGTAGATGGAGTACTTGTGCCATCACTGACAATGAGCCAGTGAAGTACTCGGAGAGGTACATATGAATTGGTTTTATATATTGGTGTTTACTAGCAAATTGTGTTTAGTAAAATAATTATATGAAAATGTATTATGAAATCAATTTGACTAATGATGAACCCAACTCTCTGTTTTTTAATGTATACATTCCTGTGAAGTGTATAATAAAATTGGTGTAAAAGTTTGTTAAACGAACTAAAAACAACAAATAAACAAAAATGAATTTAAAAAAAAAGAATTCGCAATGTTTGTCAAACTGAGGTGGAAATGCAAAACATGCCACTGAGAGTGACGGACATCCATTCAGCTAAAGCTTAGTGCCTGGATCTCCAATTTCACCTTCCACCTTTTAGAGTCTCCCCTTAGCACAGGGATGCTCCCCTTATTTTAGAATTGTTACCTCTTTGTTACAGAGCAACATTTCCCAGCATTCCACCATTCATCTCAAAAGTCACTCCTTACGCCTGAGCTGTTCTGGCAACAGTTCAGGGGCTGAACCATTCTGGCAATAGGGGACTGCCCCATTCTGGCAATAGTTCAGGATACTTTTCCCATGATCCCAACCAGTGGCAAAATTAATTTTTGATAAATTCCATTAATGCACTATAAAAAAAAACTATGATCGAAACAAGGAGCCAGCTCACTTTCTTCATCATTCATTAAGAGGCAATGTAAAAAAACGAATTTATGTAGCTCATACAACCCGCAAGCTATTTCTATATACATGTTATACAGGTTGGAAATAACAATTGTATAACACATTTAGTTAATTGTAGTGCAAGCCCTAGTTCGAAACAAGGCTGAGGATGAAAAAGTAATATTTTAAAGAAATTAACTAAACCTCTCTTAAAATGTAAAAAATAGTGTTAATATAATCGACTGTATGTGGATGCATGTATGACTGCAAACAGAACATTGAGGAGGCAAAGGGATGGAGCCTTGAAAGGGGGGCACGGGATGGGGGAGAAACTGGAGGGAATCGCTGGACACATTGGGTAAAATAGGAACCTATGAACATTTCCGGACTAATGGTACTACTGGGTGACCCCAGATTGAACTGCACTGGCTCCTATGATAAGTTGTCGGATCAGTAGCTGGTGGGCCATATAGCCAAGAGCCTGCTGTAGGGGCAGATACATGATATGTTTTGGGGTGTTGGGAGGGGGACGAAGGCCCTGGGCACAAGAGTAACTATTACATAGCCATGAACTGGCATAGGAGGTCCATCTGTTTTTGTTGGAATGCAACTGTTTTTGAGAGGTGCGCTTTGTGTTACGTTTATTAAATACCAATAAAGTGTATTAAAACTATATATATATATATATATATATATATATATATATATATATATATATTCATATTCAATGAAAAAGCTTTGTTAAAGGGACGTTATGGTTAAGTTGCATTAATAAAAACGTATGAAATTCAGTTAAAAACGTTGTTAAAAGGACGTTATGGTTACAAGTAAAATCGAAAAACCCCTGAAATTAGCCAGTTATGTAAGCTAAACAACCAAATCTCGCGCCACCACCATGCACTGCTAAGACTAACACCGAGGACATCAAAGATGACATCACAAATATCATTGATGACATCACTGATGACATAACATGTGCATTTCATTTTCATACAAGGGGTTGTGAATGTAATGTTGCCAAAAAAGTATTAGGGATTATCGGGAAATGTGTAATAAACTACATACTTCATTCCCAAAGGAGGAACCCAGGGTGCTAAAACATAGATTTCTCTTCCTATAGCGGGACGCCTGTGGCGTCCCTCTGTAAGAAGGAAGGATTATTCTTCCTGCGGCATCCCGCTGTAGGAAGGAAAATCCTTTTCCAAGACAGCCAACATGGAAAGAAAGGCGGGGCTCCGTACACAGCCCCTCTTACCTTGCCATGGCAGCCTGCAAAACCCTATGAACATATTACCACAAGCACTTTTTTCCCTTTCAAACCTATCCTACCTTTACCACATAGCCGGTCCCAGGTAGACATAGCCACTTTAACACCATTTATAATCCCTAGCGGTCATGGCCAGTAGCCACATTGTCCGCATCATGACTTTATGCCATGACCCAGACAATCTGGCTACTGCCCACGGCCACAGGCTATACCTCAGTCACCAAAGGTACATGACTATTTTTCGTACCTACATTATTACACTTGTGAAAAAATAAAACACGGGCACATTTGCAAAACCATGCTTTAATGTCCTTGCCAATGCTCCTCACGAGTTTGCTCGAAATCCGCCCATGTTTTATTTTATAAAAATGTCAAAATGTATGTACATACAATAGTCATATAACTTGGACCCCACTTGACAAAATCCATTCAGTCTTTACACAAACATTGAAGGTTGGGTCTATAATCTTTCTCAATACTTTTGTCCACATTCGCCAAATAGCAACAAAGTTATAAGCCATCTAAAAATGTTAAGACCCCCCTCTAATTTCGTCCCCTCTTGAGAAAATCCCACCAAACATTATAAAACCATGTATATCTAGATCCAAAATCGTTTTGCCAAATGTTGTGCAGATTCATCAAATGACACCACATTTATATGCCTTTACAATATTTTGGGACCCCCCCTCTAATTTTGCCCCCTCTTGACAGAATCCCACAAAACTTTGCAAAACCATTCAGGATTAGTCCTAGTATAAAATTGCTGTTTCATTGGATGGCGCAAAAGTTATAAGCCATCCAAAAACTGCTTTTCCCCAACCCTGCAATGCAGAAATAGGTACAAATGTCCTAGGACATCTGAAGTGTCAGTGAACACCACAACACTTCCCCAGGACATCTGGACTGTTCACTGACTTTTGGGGGGTGAAACAACCCATTTTTTGGCTTCTTATGGCCATATCCAATCCTCATCCTCCCCCACAACCCCAGAGATTGTTTGTTGAGTTTGACAAGTGAAATGCTGCTTTTTAAAAAATGTTTTCACCGCGCTGTCCGAGGACCCCAAAAAAGTCGGCGAATCCAAGATGGCGGGTGCTTCAGGAAAACCGAAACATTTCACGTTTTCCCACCAGCCAATCTGCGAGCGCGTCCCAATGTCCACGGACCACGCAAATGTCTGCGGATTTTCCAGCCAATCAGGGGCCAGTCCGCGGACCGAACAGGGAAGTGAGTCCATGTAGCAGACATAGATATCACTAAATGTTTTGCCTCACGTTTAGTCATTTATGAAAAATATTGAATAGCTAAAATTATACAATTATCAAAGCGATTTCTCTTCAGAGTAGTAGTGTGCCTTGTGGTCACCATGGAGACAGCAAGCAATGGGTAGAGGGTGATTTTTTTTTAAAGTTATGTGCAGATTTAAGAGTGGTGATGGAAGGTGTGGGATAGGGGAAAGGGGCAAGTTGATGAGAAAATGGCAGTTGGAGGAGACCCCCTTCCCCCTGCTTGAGCTTTATTTAGAACAGTTAAGAAGAGCAGGGCAAAGGGAAACTGGAGGGGATGATGGAAAAGGATGAGGAAGGGCAATCAGCATACATAGGAGAAGGATAGGTAGGAGTTGGCAAGGGAGGTGACAGAGTAATCCCCTGGTTTAAGGCAATTTAATGTTTAACAAATGACCTTATATGTTTTGAGGACATTTTTATTTCAGCTTTTTGGTGGTCTCGTGTTGCCGTAAGGCATAAGATCAGTGGGAAAAAGCAATTTTCAAATAAAAGTTCAGTTTGCTATTTATAGAAGCTTAAGATCTAAACAAGTTTGGAATGCCAATGTTAAGTTTTAAATATTATCACGAGTTACACAGAAAACAACATTAATGAAACCTTTATTCGCCCTCCTGTGAAGGATTCTGATTGGTTATTTATAACGTGCTTAATACCCGCAGGTTGCTAAGTACGCAACCGGGGATAGAACATTTGTTCCTCCGTGTCATCTTGCTTCCAAGGAAGCACATTTTTCAAGTTGCCCCTGAGCTATCCTCAATTTGGAGGTTTTTTTTTAGTTCATTTAATATATTGTGGTTGTGCTATTTGAAGTCATTTAATGCAAGGTATATCTTTACCATTTATTTACTTTTTTGTGTGTATTTCACAATGTAATATATTGCATGTATACTGCATATGTTATTATGTTATTTGGTTGTTGGTTTATGGTGCAAAGAGACAGCTGATGGCACATTTAAATTGTGTGTGTGGGTAAGTTAAAGTTCTAACAGTGTTGGTTTTAATGTTGGTTTTATTTTATGTTGAGTGTTTCATTAAGCAATACACGCCAACGGGCAGGGGCCTTACTGGACCAGGTAATGCCCTGGGCCTGTTAGAAGCCTGAGCAAAGTGAGGGATTTATCAGAAGCCCGGGGCATTACCAGACCCGGTAATGTCCTCGCCCAGAGGGGTTTATTGCTGTTAGTATCCTGGCACATTGTCCCTGGTACTGACAAAAAATGTAATTCCAAGTTGAGAAATGGCATGTTTGATTGTTTGTTTGTTTAAAAAACAAGATGGCTGCCATGGATCAAGGAGAAGGGAACTATACTTAGTCCCTTCTCCCTTTCCATGGTGGTGATTAACACGACTGAGCTGTGCTGGGAATACTCACTGGCAGGGATGAAGGAGCACAAGTTAAGTGGGGACGGGGTTGGGTGTGGGGTATATGAAATTTGGTGTTGGAGGCTGGGGGAAGGATATGAAGGTGGGTGCGGGGGCACACCTACCTCAGTTCCAGCGGGGAAGATGGTGGCCTCTCGCTTCCCAGGAGGCTTGGAACAGGGATTTTACCATGTGGCAAAACCCCCTTTCTGAGCCATCTGATTGGCTGGGAGGCCGCCAGAACCCCCCCAGCCATCTACTAATAATGCATTAAGACATAGCGCTGGAAATCCCAAGGTTTGTAGATTCTAACTTTTAATAGGTTGGGACCTTTTTCTGGCTCATATTTCGCAACATTACCACTGTAGTTCTGTCTTATGACGAGAACAACCAGCCCTTCCAACCTTCCCATCCGCCCCATCTTCAATCCTCGCTCCGCTGATCAAAAGGCACACATTGAGGATGCTAAAGAGTGTGGATGAACAAAACGTGTCCTTGCCACGCTGTTTTACACAAGGCCACGGATGGACACGCCCATCTTTTATTTCATGGCTACTAATTGGCCTACTCATGGCCACTGATGATGATCTTGCACCATCTTCTGTTTTATGTAGACGCAATCTAGGTGCTAGGCAGTGTGATTCTTGCCCTTTCTGGACTGCAGTGGAGAGGAAGAGTCCAGACTCGAAAGGGCCAATGTGTTATCTGGTCTTACACAATGGTGGGGGGGGGGGCTGTAGATCAGGGCAAATTCTTGGACATGTCTATTGTGGACTCCTATAGTCACACATGTTTCCGCCATAAGAAGACAAGTTGGTGAACAAGGGAAAGAGGCAAATGGTTGAAATGTGTACACCAATAATTTCTAGCTCCTTCTCCACCATCCCTTCCCCACATGCCTTGCAGGGCAAAAGTGGCAGAAGCAGTACCGCCCCATAAGGAACCAGAGCGCAGCGTGGAGAAGGGAAAAGGTTATATTTTGACCGCCATAGCTGGCTGCATGAAACCGAAATGCACTTTGAAGACTACACCTTCACCAAGGCAACAGAAGATCTGAGGAGCACCACAGCGGTCATCAAGCGGGTACGCTGAATTTTTAAGTATTCAGTTCTAAGATTGTGTTAAGTCAATGTTGTACTTTCTATTTATTGATGAGAAGACAGGTCTTTGCACCAGATCATTGTACATATGCAGGCCAGTGAGTGGAGCAATCGGCTGGGGACATTTTCTACGGTAATTACATGTATGATCATTGATGTGTGATGGAGGGTGAGGCTGAGGCAAGGGTGGAGGGACAATGCCACTCTTGGACTCAGGAGCCCCCTGCCCGGGATAGAAGGTCGTTTTCTAGAGCAGTCTTGAAGGTCTGTGTGGTGGCTATGTTCTTAATATCATAGCGCAAATTACACTTTTTAACAAAATAATAACTTTGATAAAAACGACATTTCCGTGTTCAAAAGAATAGTGCACATATTGCCTTTAACGCCTCAGAGGACAATCATCTACTTAAATGCAGGCCCCCTCTGGCTGGATTCCCTTTCACTCCCAACTTGAATTCCAATTCCTGTGTCTTATTTTCAAATCTCTCCATGATCTTGCCCCCCTATCTTTCTTCTCTCATTCTACACTCCCTCCCATTCTCTCCTTTCTGCTGATCTCTTCTTACTCACTGTTCCCCCGTCCCCATGCGCCTCTTCGCGTTTCCGTTCCTTTCAGCTCTTGGCCTACCTACATTGGAGCTCTTTACCTCTCTCTATCCACTCCATGCCCACCTACTCCTACTTCCACGCCTCCCTGAAATCTCTTCTTCTCCATTCCCCCGACCTCCTTCACTCCCTTCACTCCTCTCTTACTTCCCTATTCTCCCTCTGACCCACCTTTCCTACCCTCTCCTTTCCCTTTATGCCTCCTCCTATCCCCTTGAAACTTCATCTTTCCCCACCCCTCGACTCCCTCCTCTTTTCCCTTACTCCTCACCCCTCCCTTCACCTTTCTTCTACCAAGGTAAATTGTTCTACATATTGTTTCATTGGTTTGTTTCATGTTTGTAAATATGCTTCTTTCATTATTCTTGTATCATGTTGTTATATTGTAAAGCTCTTTGGATTAAAGCGCTATATAAACCTAATAAATACAAATACAATTCTAGCAGACCCCACAAAGCTGTGGCCATCCACGTTCTCTGCGAAAGACAATGCATACACCGGATGTGGGAGGCCACTTCCTGCACAAGCCAGAGTTTAATGACTCTACACCAAGGCCTCCACAAGGGCCAAGTTAAAATGAATGGGAATCAGGCCCGGCATCATTAAGGCAAACAGGAGCATGCAGACCTGAGGGATGGCAGAGGGAGGCTTCTCAATGTTTGAGAATGCCAATTTAGGCCTGTTTCGGTCACAGCCGGGAGGCCCCCAACCACTCATATTCGGTGCCCCGAGGCCTTTGGGTGTGTGTTGCTATATACAAAAATAAAACGATCGAACATAGGCATGGTGATGCAAAAACAATTCAGAGGTAGCAAGTGCTGAGAGAAACCAGGGGGCCAGATTTAATGAGGATACGCACAACGGAGTCTGCGCTGCACCCTTTATGGAGGCCTGCAGGTGTCCTGTATTTAATAAAGGGCAAGAGCAGCTAAAGGGCATTGCACGCGCGGTGGCGCATCAATAAATCTACCCGCCAATTAGGTGCATCACGGGGTGCATAGGCGTGCAGGCATTTGCTTTGTCCGTGATGACAGATAGGACAGGTGAAAGACAGGAAACAGGTGCTGGTAGCTTTAATTTTTTGTATTAAAAACACTCGTTTTCTACGCTGATGCTTCAGAAAATGCACCATAATTATTCACCATGGTACTACGCATTATATATGGGATAATGTACCCGCTACCATACATTATAAGGTACTGCAAGTCACAGAGGAGTTCCCTGACCAAATAGGGGGCGAGGCCGAAGGTCACGTAACTCCAAGGTCACTTGCAATATCCTTTTTATGTATGGTGGTGTTTTTTGTATTGCTATAAACGGCCGCACACAGTCATTTCCTGTAATACCTGGTCTCTTGCTTCATTTAATGTAAGAGATCTTCCATTCGATGATACATGTACTCAATATAGAATCTCTTCCCTAACCTGTTGCTGAAAAATAGTTCAAGCAGATTAGGAAAATGTATTGAAAAAACATTCAGATTTCTGCTCACATGAGTTCAACTCCAGCATCCAGCAGTGCACAAATTAAACATTCTGCCATAAACAGTTCCTTGTCAATTACCGGTGGCAGTGTGCCACAGGAAACTACTCTGCACGGCAGTTCAAAAGCTTGTCACGGCTTTAATTAAGTGCTGCTGTGACAGCTGAAGTTTCCTCTGCTGCCTCTGGTATTGTGATGTCACCACTGAAGCGTAATAACTGATTACAGAGCAGTTGTGATGTCATTTTCTTGTTACAGATCAGTTTTGATGTAACATCTAGCCTGTAATGAGAACTTTATTTCCAGGCTTGTATACAGAGATGGCAGGCTGCCATGCATTATCATGAAATAAAACGGATTTGGCAAAAAAGGTGGACAAAATAAGGTGATTTCATTCTGCAATTAATCATGACCTTGCCGAATCACTGCCATCATTCTTGGCGGCTGACAGAGCATTGTTTTACTTTTTAAGCTCTTCTTCTTTTGTACAGTTGTGTGTGGCACAGTTATGGCACCATATAAAAATGGTACTAACAGTGGCACAGAAAACGCTGCAGAATTTCTGTTTTAATGTTCATTAAGTGTTATGACCAATGTGTGATGTTAATTACCACACAAACTACCATGCATTATATTGAAATGTGTTAAGGGCTCCGAAAGTTGGCGCAGACTCAAATATATCTAATTTGCCCCAGTACCGAGGATGATAGCGGGTTTATAGGTTGACCATGACTGTAAGGTGCAGCTGTCCCCGGCAAGCCACTATAACAGATTTGTGTACTTCAAAGGGATATTATGCCACCAAGCAAGGGCCTATAGGTACAACATGACAATTGTACAAACTAGAAAACACATGACTGTCACTGAACAAATATGGAACCAGCCAGTTGTGTGAATTCAGCCAGTTGAGTGGGCTTCCTCCTGCATACCTGCCATGTTTCCCAGTTCCATGCGTGAGACTTTGAGCCAGCCCTGGTTTTTGCTTCCAAATGCATGCTGGAAGTTGTAGTTTCATTTTTCCCATTGCAAAGGTCTGCCTACAATTCCCATCATGGAGTGCAAAAAAAAAAGCAGGTCTGCCTCGAAGTGACCCGCACGGACCATGCAAACTTGGCAACTATGATCATGGGGGATACTGAACCGCGTAGGAACTTAAGTGATGGATAAAGATCACCTAAAAGAGACCTCAAATACAATGGTGTTTACAAAATATATAACTAGCAGCCATTTTATAATCCAGAATATTAGTGGGCTCAATTCTAACAGCAGTGCCATTATGTTTTTTTTGGGGTTTTTTACATTAACACATTAACACAATACCAGAAGGCTCTGCAATGTCACCAAGAGTAATCTATTTATAATGTAGGTTTCACTATTCAACAAATCCAAATCTACAATTCTTTCCCGCGAATCGGTAAAACAGATCATCTGTCGAAGCTGTAGGACATAAACACGTTTCAGAATTCCCATATTTAAGTGTGATAATTTCTGCAACAAACAACATCACCCGGTGACCCGGAACCCACCCATCATCAACTATTAAGAAGGCAGAGGTTTCAGGTGGAGCAATAACCAAACTCATCCGCTGGTGTTCACTTGTTGTTGATAAAAGGAGTCTATACAGGCGAACGAGCCTGCAGGAAAAGAAGCGTTCAATGAATGTGTAAATGTCTATATACAAATGCCAATAAAAACATTTTAAAATAAATACCCAACCTCACCCACAAACATAAGAGCATCATGTCTCGCTAGATGATCACAGTCCCTAATGCAAATTTAGGGAGTCAAATGGCCTATGGAGCAGAGTTACATGGCTTTGTTAAAAGTGCTTGTATCATTGGCGCAAGCACAAAGATCCTTTTGGAAAAATCTACTCTTATTACCAAAAATATCCCTGGTAGCAGACGTTAGCCACTCCTCAAGACACAACAGAGCCAGAAATAACCCCGCCGGATATTCACCGAAAGAGATGGAGAAGGTACTTAGGCCTGGAAGTACCAGGATGCTCACCCGCAAGGCCCATGTGACACTCCTAATGGAGAAAGGGAGGAGAATAATGAGGCAAACATATTGGCAGATCTGGTCACAGGTGTGAAGATCCCGTGGCGGGATATGTTTAATCGAGACAGCCGACAGCGGCCCTCCATCAGGACGGTGTTCAAACCCCAGGAAAGAAGAATGCTGCTTTGGCAAGAAGAGATAAGCTTCCTCTAGCCTACTGGTCTTCTACTGCGGGGCTGCCCCCCCTCAACCTCCCACGAGGAACCTGAAGGATGTCCAAGTGGGCGGTGAACCTCTTTAAAAAGGGATTACTGCGATTGCGTTTAATAGAAGGTATAAGTGACTATTTCTTGTGGTGGGACCCAAAATAACTATTTTTACTCATGGGGGGATGGGCTCAGAATGACCAGTTATTTATTTTTTTGTTGTCATTATTCTTTACACCATTACAAAGGGTAATAATGGGGTGGAGCACAGGTCGGGATAGGCAACTGGATTTTGAAAAACAAATATATGAGCAAAGAGGGTGCCCCCCCTAAGCATTATAAAATGGGTGGGCAATGGCGGAACGCATTCTAAATATAGGCGCAGTACTGCAGGGATACAGTAGGGTGAAGTTGGGATGTTATTTGCCAGGTGGATATTTTCCAGGGAAGGGCTGTGGTTCACTCCTGCGGGGGATCAGTTGCTCTAGGGCAGGGTTGTCCAACTCCGGGCCTCGAGGGCCTGAATCCCGGCAGGTTTTCAAGATATCCCTCACTAATATTCATGAGGAATATTAATATTCATGAGGAAACATGTGCATACATTTGTAATCATTGTATGCAAATTTATCTCATGAATAATAATGGGGGGAATCCTGAAAAACCAGCATGGATCAGCCCTCGATGCCTGCAGTAGTACAATCCTGTGCTAGGGGGTGAGGATTGAGTGGGGTGGGAGGTGGGACAGTAAAGAGATTTAAGATGTGCTATGTTTCCACTACACAACCTTAACACCAAGAACGAAGAGGGGGAGATTGATCTAAAGTGGTTGTAGTTTTACTTTATCTCAATGAAATCCGTATTTGTTTTTAAAAAAGCGGTCATACTAACAGCAATTGCTGCAGTGCTTAGAAGCAAAAGAAATCTAGTATGAGGCGCTACACAAGACCTGATGTTCCGATTATATTTTCAAAGTGAATGCGCAATATGTATATTAGTTCCCTAGAGAGCAGGTTCTTTGAGAAGGATAGTCACTTTCCCATCTGTTGACCAAAACCCCTGGCCAATCCGTGGCACACTCATGAACCTGTAAAGTGAATGAGGTTCCCATGTAGAAGTGTGGGAGCGGGAACAGGGCACACCCTTCCACTCCCACCCCCGGACCACGGCCACACACGCATCTTCCCAACGAGAGTAGGCCATTTTCAAGTTGCAAAAGTTGTTTGTCCTAATCACACCAATGCCCCGCTCTTTCTGGAGTAATGACTTGGGCAATCAGTAGATCAGCGTCCTACAAACTCCTGCTCGCCAAATGTGCTGGACTACATCTACCATGATCCCTCACCATTGACTATGCTGGATAGGGCGGATGGGAGTTGTAGTCTAAAACACATAGGTAGCTAAAGGTTGCAGGCCCCTATAGTATCTCAAACTGGTGAAATATGATGCCATCTCCCAGCTTCACAGAACAGCATCATGTGTGGGCAATGTGTTAGTCTGCAGTCCAACACGACATCTGGAGACAGAAACCTTGCACTGATGCAAGTGCAAAATTGCACAGTTTAGCACTAGGGCAAAGTGAGCCCTATTTCTAAAAACACTTGGACATATTAGAAAACCATTGCGCCATGACAAGTGCGGTTTGACATGGTATAAGAACTAGGGCAAAAATTGCCCTAGTGCAGCAAAGATACATTTTCGATGTATTTTTGCACCATGGAAAAGTTTGCTTATGTTATGTTATGTTAAAGGTTCCTGTACCGCGCACTGTTGCCACCTGTGTGGTCTCTTGGCGCTCTGGCGGATCTGCAATGCAAGGAGGGTGGCAGGGTTTGTACCAATCCGCATTTTGCGTCCGTATCTTTTTTGCACTAGTGTAATTTTTGCCCTTGTGCATATATAATGCCAAAGTGCACTTGTCATGGTGCAAGGGTTTCTGTAATCTGGCCCCAGATAAACAGGCCTAAAAGTGTTGGCTACTATACATGCAAATACTGGGGCTCATTTACCTAAACATCCTACAGAACTACAATAACTCTCCTGCTACTGGGGTCAATACACACTTCCGCAACAGCACACGTATCCAGTCACAGCGATTCTGTAGATTTAGGGGAGGGATTGGCCAAGAACAATGGCACATTTTTGTGCACAAGTGTGCATACTTTTTGGACGCCTGAACATATAACTGTGTAAAGTGAAAGGGGAGAACAGACAGGACTGGATGCTTCAAAAACCTGGACCTACGCAACAGTACCCGATTGGACCCCAGTTCTCAATTCTCCACGCCCCAACTTCCCAAACATGACAAAATGGCTGCCTAGTTCAGGATCTGAGATGGATTACCCGAAATCAAATAAGCAGGCCTTCAAACGTGTTCTTTCAGAATTGGTGAAATCTAAAAACACCCTGGGGGACCAAGGCGTGTAGGCCCAACTTCAAAAACCCATCTTGAAATCGCAGTGTGCAGGCACATTAAGTGGAGGGTGCCCGCAATCAAGTCCTTTAATTTACAATGTTCGCCCACGGCCTATTAACCAAGCTCTATGGAGACCCTCTTAAAGGCTATTAGTAATTACATTAACTGTGGTGATTTAGAGACAGTCCTTGCCAACATCCTGAAAACCCTGCATTAACCACCTCTCGCTGAGTTGGCACGAGCTTCCGCCTAAAACAAATTATTTCCTCCCAAAATGATGCATTAAAATACAAACTAGTTGGAGGCTTGCTGCGAGATGAGAACTGGCAGTTAATCCTCATGGATCTGCCACGCTGGCATTACGTTGAGTAAATTTACCATCTGACTTTCAATGTTTGTGAAAGGCAAAAGTTGCCGCTCTTTCTGAGTGGTTCATGCTCCCCAGCGGTTGCAATAATATATGTACAAAATCACACTCAAGAGAGCTCACCATCACCAAAAAAGAGAATTAATTAGATGCAAAAGGTTGGAGTGAGAGCTGACAGCTCAAAGATTCCGGTGTGCGGGTATTGCCAAACTCAGAAAGACACATTAAGCTTTATACTGCTGCCAGGTTCCCTACATAGGTCTGGGAGGAAATGCTGGCCCCGACCGGTATGCCAGAGTCCTGGGGATTGGACACTGACATTCAACCTATCAAAAGTCTGGATCTACAGCCAGCCTAGATAGAGCTTTCTTATTGGCAAAGCACTTGCGCACAACATGGAGCATTTGCAGGAGGCACATATCACTGTGGCTCTGGTCCTGGTGGAGTGTTGAGATGTTTCAATGTTGTCCTGTCCTGCTGGCCATCAATGCATGCTAAGAGATAGCTCAGGAGAATATTGATGTGTGTTTGCTGGTGAGTGTTCTGAGAATGTCAGTTGGGCACCTAGTGTGTGAGAGGATGGCCGGTGGGTGGTCTCTGTCCTTGTATGTCTCAGACATAGGGTCTGGGCATATCTGTTGTAGAATAGGTTAGACAAACTTTCCCCAAAAGTGGCCCACAAATTGTCGTAGGTGATATATACATATGTTCACTGACCGGCAAATATTCAGGATTAGCTCTTGGGGGTTGTGACCCACCCCTCATGTCCCTCACAAGCAACCACATTACTCTTCCCTTGATCCCACACTGGTCTCAATGGCTTTCCTCCAGTCCCTTAGCACTGCAAAGAATAATGTAAACTTTTTCTTTTTCCAGGCGCAAGTGCAATGGAAATAGAAAGAAAATGTAGCATACCAAGGCACAATGGGCCAGTAGGGCATGTAATAGCACTCTATGGGCAATCGCTGCAACCTGACCTCACTTCATGGACCCTAGTTGGATCGGGCTAATGTTTGGCCTTGCACCACCTATAATCCGGCGTTAGACTACAGATAGGGAGAAGTGGCATGTGAGGAGGGACACAAAGATTGTAAGGTGTTGTTTGGTTATTTGCCCACCCATTGACTGCCCATAGCCAGCCTAATCCCTATGGTCCGCCACACCCAGTTCCTGCCCCTCCCTACCCAATATACATACTCATTGGAACTCTTTGAACTTGCTTTAATCAAGCCCCTACTTTGCACTCAAAGTGCCTGCCAATGTTTTTACAAAGCAGTCTTCTGAGAGTTAATGACATAATTGGCATTGTAAACACGCTGCTGGTGTAATGAAATTGCCTTGGTCAGGTCTGCCTAGAGCCACTCGATTTATAAGCACTATGCGTGTCCTTCACTGAAGTCCTGTTCAAAACAAACATTGGCAAAGCCAACAGTTTTGGCTTGTGCATAAGTATTAGACATTTGCAGGCACTGCTATTAGATGCACAGGTGCTTGGAGCATTTTGCAACTGGTACCATCAATGGTCAGTTAATTTTACAATGGCAATGTCTGACCAGTGCCTTTCCCATGCCTACACCAAAGCCCAAACTGTTGGCATTTCTATTGCTGATTTTGTTACTCTACGTGACCACGATGTGTGTTGGATGAAACTCAGTGAAGTTCTAAAGTTTGAGGCACACCATAACATGCACCACAACAACATAGCACCTCCCGAACTAACCATCTCCACTGTCGCTGAGATTGCGGCCTGGTCCCTTGAGAACCTAATAGTGTCCTGGCCATCTGCCCAATCGCCAACAGTATTTCCCCTGCACTTGCCATGGGCCTACACACGCCTGGGTTGTCTCAGGCATGCACTTACCTGGTGGGTGGCTGGCCTCTCCCTTCCCTTGTGATGTCTCTGCCCTTGCACTTACCTGTTGCTCCTGAGACTGGCCCCTTTGGCACTTCCCCTCCTGGGGGACCCTCCAGCACTTACCCTTCGCCCCTCTCCCCTTCTCTTCCTTTGCACTTGAACGCTCCGAATGTCACAAGGCCTAGTAGGACCGCCGTTGTTTTATGATTAATTGTTTGTCATTTTATTGTTCACTTGTTGCCTTGCTCCCTTTCTCTTTTGCCTTGTGGTGCTTTGAAACACTGTCTTGCTGTATAGGCACCTTATAAATGCCCAATAAAACAAATAATTCATGGGATTCCCACGAATCCCATACATGCTCACCCAGGTGTACCCAAATGTACAGATTAAGGTACACAAAGAGGGATGGGTGAGAGGACTTACCTTGCTGGTTGACTTAGGTTTCAGCTAGCACTTAGTATGGAAAGAACTACCTAGAATTATAGATCCTTATCAACCTAATTACAGTACAGAAGTCATGGAGCAGGTGAAATCATTGGGTGTAATACTGGACTTGTCTTTGTCCATGAGACTGTGGGATGTTTCAACCCACGCATCCAAGCCCTGCAACATCGCTGTGCATTACTGGCAGCGGAAACATTCTAATGGCCCCCAGAAAGCATGCTGCTCGCCAGTGATCATCCAAAAATGCGCAGTAAAAATCTGAAAAATAGGCTGCCACCCACTTTTGCCATGTCAGTGAACACAGGAGATCACTGCCTAAAACCATTAAAATGATACAACTTCTTGTTGGGTGTTCTACATTACTCTACTGCAAGAATCCACATCAATACAATATGAGCGAGAATCCTATGCTACCAAGCTAAATCCCCTTTGTAAAGATGTTAACTCAAGACAGCTGTCAAAAATGGGTGCAGTACTGGTGTTCGCCACCGACCGGCACCGGCGATCTAAATTCTGACAGGAGACCTATATTTCAGAAGCTAAACAGTAACCTGAGTTAGCTGAGACTTCAAAAGGCTTGCTAGTCTATGAGAACTCTTCCCACTTACTCTTCCCAGGCCCTACACCAAAAGGCAGGAAATTGCATGGTCCTGTTGATTAAGAGGGAGGAGATTTCCCTGCAGCCTGGAGGAAGGAACAATGGGGGCTTTGGGATGAATAGAATATGCTGATTTGAGGTGTGACCACAACAACTGCTCTGGGAGAAATAAGACATGTGCCCTCTGAGTCAAGCCAAGCTTCTAGGGGCAAACCAATGGATGTACTGAATTGGAGGCAAATGTATGTTTTATTAAATTGCTTATAATATATTCATCAAGCTGACAGAACTGTACAACTTTGGGATTTTTAATATGACAAATGCACTCACAATTTGAGACTAAACTGAAATCCGTATGATGTTCTGACACCAAACCCCGGGATTTATTAATATTGTAGACACTGTGTTTATGCTAGAAAAATGAAAACTTAATGTAATATGCCCAGAGAGGGGATGTACCTCTGTGTAAGATTTGGTGCAAAACCAATATTGCGAAACCCACTAAAATCGCGAATAAGTTGTCATTTCTGAACCCAAGCTCTTAGAAAGAGCAGGGTTGATCAGAGACCGTCTTAATTAATTTGTGATGTACACATGTATTCTCAACAACTTGTGTATCTGGGAAGCATGTTTGATTATGAAAAATTGATTTTCTTGAGAAACCAAAGGGGAGTGTTCTTTCCTTCAGCCATAAAGATGATACCTGATGACTCATTCTGACTCACTACTCCCTTCTCCAGTCAGAGGACAGTAAATCCTTTAACCTATCAGGATCCTCAGAGGGTTGGGCATAGAAAGTCAGCCTCCACACCCCCTTTGAGAACACATAAAAAGAACCACTGAGACCCGGATAGGGACACTCATTTTTCCACTACTCATCGATTCCTGCGCAGCACGCTGCCCGACCATATCCAGAACTTAGACTCCAGATAGACTCCAGAACCAAACTCTAGAACTAGACTCTAGAACCTTGGAGAAGCAGAGGCCTAATCTACAAGCTGAACTCTTCTCAGCAGGCCTCAGAATCCAGAAACCTCATTAAACTATTCAACAGCCGGGCAAGCTGTTTTGCTTCTGGCTTGAACCCTGTGCCAGAACCAGACCCAGAAAGCAGAGCTGTATCCAGAACCGGTCAGACCCAGACCATAGTGCTGTGCAGTGCCGATAGCAGACCAGAGGCCACGCTGTGAGCATAACCAGTGCCAAAGACCGTCCGGTGGCTAGAGTGCAGTCCCAGGCCCATTCCAGTCCAGAACTAGGAGTGAGTATCCAGCCTAGAACTGTACAGAACCAATCTCTTAGTTTAAAATAATCTTATCCAAACCATTTCAACCTGTCTAGAACTGCATAGAAATCGTGTGTCCATCCTGTTGATTCCAAATCTGTAAAGTGCCATTTGACAGTCTGAAACCTTTATTTTATTTCTGAAAATCTACCTCCACAAACCGTAACCTGAAACCTAAAACGACATTCCAACTCCTTATAGTTTTTCCGTAATCGCGATATACGCACGCGGAAAAAGTGCAGCGAATTGAAAAATTAGCTCCATTCCACCACCTGTCAAAATTGCTGTCTTTTGCTTGCAACTGCTGAAATTCATTTTCAACCTGATAATCATTCATGAATCATTGCTAGTGTTGACCTGAACTAATCTAAAGTAACTATCACCTAACCTGAATCTTCTTTAGCGAATTAAAAAACATTTTTAGCATATCTTTGACCTCATTGCAATCACATTTAAAAGTATTTTACCTGTTTAAAATCATATTGATTTTCTCTAAGCTTGCT
The DNA here is from genome assembly GCF_040938575.1 of Ambystoma mexicanum. Taxonomy (NCBI): domain Eukaryota; kingdom Metazoa; phylum Chordata; class Amphibia; order Caudata; family Ambystomatidae; genus Ambystoma; species Ambystoma mexicanum. The sequence continues at coordinate 192,418,781 of NC_090927.1, read as the reverse complement.
GGGGGGAACTGGAACTGAACTGCATTTGATTATATTCTGGAAACCTGTGTGCCCTCCTTTCCATCTCTCCATATTGCATAGGGGGGAGTGAGAAGTCACAGGGGAAAAGTGATCATATTCTCTTCTGATTGAATTCATATCAAGTTTATTTCTGTGTTGCATTCTTTCCCATCTTGCATTTCCTTGAAACCATACAAAGCATTCTCTGCTACCTTATTCTTTCTATACCAACTCCTAAGTGATTAAAGAATTGTGCTATTGTAATATTATCCATTGTCGATCACTATTATATTCATAAGTGTGCTATCAAATATTAATTTATTAATAAAAGTGTGATATATATATTGTTTTATTCCTCCAATATATCTTTTCATTTGCAAAACAAACTTACTTCTTGGCTCAGTGAGGTCAGGGGGATTCAAAGAGAGGGGCGTTATATAAGGGTTTATTATCCAGATTCAAAGAATTTGAGATAAAAATATATTAATAAGGGCTTCCATTGGGCATCCCAGACTAGGCATTGACTTAGTTGGATTGCTGGATTGAAGTCACTTACAAGACCACAGGTCAGTAGTCTAGTTAGCTCTACTCCTTTCCATCTTAGGGCTCTGAAGGAACTTTGACCACGTCTATCTGGATCCGCCTGTGCCACTCTAGCAAGGACAATTGTTATGGCTAAACTGGACTATTGCAACTGTTTATACGAAGGTCCCATTAAGCATCCGATTAGGTTCATAGAATGGCTGCAAAGCATTGCCGCCCGTATTGGCACAAAATTCTGGTAATGATTCATAAAACCTTGTATGGTTCAGCTCTGCTTGCCGGGTATAGCACCATGAGGCTAATTAGATTGTTGCTTTGCATTTTCATCCCAGTCCATAGGATCCTTAAATCAAGGACTTTTAGCAGATCCCACACAGTTGCTTGAATCAAACTCTAGAACAGTGATATTTAAACCTTTTCTTACGGATCCCCTTAGCCCCCTGCTGGAGTAAAAATATTGTTTCTGGGGCCACCCACTTAGGAGTTGCCCCCTTTAAGAAGCCCAAAGGATGTCCAGGGAGGTGCCCAAGATCTTTAAAATAGGAACAGATGCGGTGGATTCGGCATCCCCGACTTTGAGGGATATTGGATAGCCACTCAAGCCCACTATGTGTCTTATTGGTTTATCTCTGCTGACCCACCTCCCTATGTCACACTCAAACGACTGGCTGAGGAGGACTGCAACCTTTGTTCATTAGTTTTCCCCTCCCAAGGCAACAAATTTGAACCCCTTGACCCGCTGGAACCACAGCACTGGCCATGAACAAGGTATGAGAATGGGCTAACACCCCACACCCCTTCCATGGGGATCACCGCCTTTGGAACCTCCTCCCGGAGTCTCCCCGAGCTGACCCGGCAACAACATGTCTCTGGGCAGACGCAGGTCTTGGGCCCATGCGCAATGTCTTCAATCAATGTATTTTCGTGGAATGGCCTGACCTACCAGAACCCCTGCGGGGCAGGCCCTCCCACTGGCTACATTATGCAGGTCTGCGCCGCTCTCTCAAGCGCAGGGTCCCAGACTTCCCATCTGTCCCTCCAGACAACTCAATATATTTTAAATCTTGAACACCACGAACTGCAGGGGGAAAGTCTCCAGAATGTATGCACTCTTTCAGGGTAGGGCCTCCCCCCTGTTCACTAAATTCAGAGACTCCTGGGGTGAAGACCTAGGTATGGAGGTGACCGACCAATGCTGGGACCGCATGTGCGCCCGCATTCACGACATCTCATTTAATTCCCGGTTCAAACTGATCCAATTTAAGATATTTGATTTTGCGTGCGCAGTGTGAGAGCAAACCCAGTGTTCCTTTCCAATTTAAGATACTCCATAGATTTCACTACACTCCGATCAGATTGAACCACATTTCCAGAGAACATCCCCCCATATGCCCAAGATGCGGATCCAATGACGCAAACTATTTACACATGATCTGGTCCTGCCCCTCCATTTCACGGTTTTGGGAGGAGGTATGCACTACCATATCTGACATTCCCCCTGTCCCTGTTGGTCTGTCTCTTGCATGAATTCCCCCAGCTGGCCTGGGGCTGCAGGAGACAGGCCGGTTTGTGTATGCTACTAGTGGCCCATTGTATCCTACTGAAATGGCTTCGCCCTGGTGCTCCCATGCATGCTCAGTGGCTTCGGGATGTTACATGGGCCTCTGACACCGAAGAGTGCTGGGTGGGTCTACAACCCATGGCCTCTAGACCCCGGAACATTTGGACTCCCTTCCGTTTATGTCTCTTCCTTATCTGCCGACTCCAAGGACGATAGTAGTGATTGAATGTCCCCAACTCCCGGGGCTGCCTATTTTATGTATTTGACCTGTCGTTGCGCCATTTGTATTGCTGATAACTGGTTTATTCAGCTTTCCAACTGTACCTTTTATGCCAACGTTTAGTCTTTGCAAACCTGGCACTGAGCCTGCTGTGAGAGATTTTTTACCGCTGACTTTGGCCGGGGGGATAGCTCGGGGGCAACACGCTCGCCTTGGAAGTAAGATGACACTGAGCAACAGAGGTTTGAGCCCCGGGTCAGCGCTTAGAAAACTCTGAGTATTAAGCGCATCATAAATAACCAATTATTATTAATGGGGCTGATCTGCTGGTGATGGGAGTTTGCACCCAGATCCTGATCCTAAGGCCCAGCGCATGGTCTCTTATTGTCCGGGGAAAAGTGGTTGCTTCATCCGGAAGGGGTGTCACTAAAGCCTGGCAGTGCCCCCTACATCTGGACAAATGCATAAAGACCAAAACCAGAAAGAATGTAATAGGGTGGGGTGGGGGGGTGCGCATTGTGTGCAATGCATCACTTGGGCCACAGTAGTGCTAGCTGTTGCAGCGCCATGACACACGGGAGCCATTTACGCTCCTGCTATCTTACCGGGGGCAACGATTCTACAAACTACTGACATTTCTAGGATACTCAGGACTTAGGCAATGCAGGCCACGGTGTTCTGTCATGTATATTATGTGTTATTGACAAAGGTGGGGGCCAGAGTTCAAAGGGTGAATGTTTGTGGGTGCAGAACTGTATGAAGAGGATGGGTTAGAGGGGGAAGGACTTTGGGAATCCTGTCTATGACTGGTGTGAATGTTCAAATGAATAGGAACAGTTTGACTTTTAGACTCAGTCGGTCAAGAGCCAGTCCTGGGGTGATGTAGGCTAAGTGGATACGAGGTTTGCATGCTCGCATCCAGCACCGCTTCCCGCGATTAGGCAATAACCGGCCCATTACGAGATGAGTGGCCGGTAATTGCCCATTTGTGGCAGGCGGTAATGCCGAGCTCCCGAGCCCCATTCTGCCCTACAGAAGATTTCTGTTCGCGGGTGCCGCACAGCCCGCCAGGTAAGACCTGGCGGGTTGTCAGGAACCCACGAGCAGAACTCATAATGCGGCAGCCCGGTATGAACAGTGCCGGTGCCTTACCTGCACCCTTCATACCGCAGCCACAAGCCTCATAATGAGGCCCAATGTGTCTATTTAATGAAATAGGAAAGGGTCATTAGGGTTAAAGTGCAAAACCTAAAAGTTAATGAAATTCGCCAGTTTTGGTTAGCAAAGCAACTATTTATTACCTGACACCCTCATGCACTGATGTCACACAGAACATTACCAATGACATCACAAATGATGTCGCCATTGACATCATCAAAGAGAAATAACAATATGATCACTCTTCATCAATCAAAGACACAGGGGCTCATTCTAAGTTCCCGGGCCGGATGAAATGCTGGTAATTCCAGCACCAGCATTTTTTCCGGACTAGGGAAACACAAGATTGCTGGTGTGGGCAGTGATCTAACGGCAGGCCTGACCTGCTGGGAGTTCAGGCTCCTACCGGCAAATACATTACAGAATCTCTTGCATCGGCAACTACCGGTGCCGATAATTTTTTCGAAATTCCATCCATCGAGTCGTAAGGGAGTCCATGGAATGAGAACTTACTGGCGTCTCCGTCGCCCATAATATCTCGGTAATACCAGGATGTCGTGCGGCAGAAACGGTAAGGCAGTTTTGCCGGTATCCCCCCATGCTGGCAAAACTGTCATGAGGGCCACATGGCATGGTGACATGGAGTCATAAAAGGGCAGAAATTAGGAAAAAATAAATGTCATCCAGGAAAGAGAATGAGGGTGTGGAGGAGTGCATGGAGTGCAACAGTTGTGCGTGGAGACTCACACGATGACATCAGTTATACAGTCTCTCCAGAAGGCGCCTGATCAGAAACAGTGCAAACAATTCTCAAGAGTGGTGCACGTGCCCTCATAGGACACGCAGGCGAGAAGACTGGCAGCCAAAATACATTCAGAATTGGCAGCAGTTCAGGGCACATTTAGCAAGATTGTGCGCAGCATGGATGGGCGTTTACGAGAATCAAAATAAGCGCACGTGCCAGAAGAGCGTGCGAGGGAGTACACAATGCAGATGCTCCGTGTCTGCTCTATGGTCATTAGGGCCAATACTGGGTCCTGCCCAGGATGGGGATAGTGGTCAGGAAGGATCCAGACGTGGTCAAAATAAGCATGTGTACTATGCTAATGTCACTGAGTGTGCGATCTCACTAATGAGGTCATCAGTGCTGTGGCTGGCGGTGTCCTGTGATGTCACAGGTGACGCCATTGATGAGAGCAGGAGCAGTGCACAGCGCAAGCGTGGTAACAGAGGAACCCCAGTAGTCATATTTTGGGGATTTGGCCATTGGATCATGCACTTAATTTCACTTCAATTGAAGAGCATTCACTCAGTTTGTGAATTATACAACTGGATGTTATCATGCATAATTGTGGACTATGGTCTTGGACATGCATGTTGTCTCTGTCAGCGCCCTTAAGCCCCCGGGTCAGTGGCCGCGCTTTATGAATTATTATAAATAAATAAATAAATAAGTACTAATAATAATCATTCAGCGGAAATCATAACATGGCTATGTTACTAGCATGCGATAAATAAAATCTTATGGTGGATGCAGAGAGTACAGCCTTCAAGTGCTTTCCTAACTAAGGACAAAATGCGGAAAGTGCAAAGGTGGAACCCATCCATACACAGTGAGAGTAACACCAACAGCGTGGGAAAGTGTTGCCCTTCTCTGCGAGGCCGCCGAAAGATAAGACTTAGTCAGAATTGTTAACCGAGGGAGTTGGCGAAACCTGTTCAGCTTTATTAAATACAGGAAGTCTGGTTGAAGGCTGTGGCCGCAGATGGAACCAAGTGTATCCCTTACATACTGGATGACACCAGCTGGCTGGTCGCATTCTCGTCTAGAAACTCCAGCTTGCTTGTGTGTTGGACCCAAGCACGTTGCTAACCTCAAATAAAGTGAAGCTGCTGTTCAATCAGTCTGCATTCAGCTTGCATATTTTGTGGAACGTGCTCAGTGAGAAGGTTGAACTCAGTGGTGGTGGCTCACAATACTATGTGCTATTCCGCAGAGTCGCAGTGCACATGCACACAACATGTAAGTCCATGTATTCAGAAAGGTGACCTGCGCATGGTGGAAGAGTCTTGCAGCCAGAGAAATGCGGCTCAGCCTGTTCTCTGTGAATTCCGGGCAACCCTGCCCATAATTTAGGCCCATTGGCTGCCAACATGCAGGTGGGTGAAAGGCTAGAATCTGCATCAGCAGGCCTGGCCTTTTTATGCAGTGGACGAAATCCACATTACCAGCGTGAAAGGCTGTGGCCTATGTGATGAAGTACCCTCCTTAACAGAGCCATGCACAGAGTCTGAAGTCTGTCTTCCCTCTCTATGGTCAGGTGACAAGGGCCACATCATGACAACATGGAGAAAAGGGGCAACAGAGCGGAAATTGAGAGTTTATCCTGGGCGAGTGGTGCAGGTCTGCTGTACTGCAAGTGTGAGCAAGAAGTTCTTGGACAACCGTCGTGGTCATGGAGCTCTGGCGAGAGTTGGCACATGTCAGGTCTAGAGCTGCTCACCGGCAGTGAGGGAGAGACGAGAATGCCAGCCTGGCAACGGGAGTCCAGTACAATGCAGAGAAAAGGCAATAGGTGGGTGAGTGTTGCCTGCCGCAAGGGCTCAGTGGAGCCACTATGGTGTTTCTGGATTGAAAGGGGCGTGAAAGAGAGCAGACCAAGAAAAGTTGCCAACTGACATAACTGAGACTGGAGAAAGGATTTGCAGACGGATGCCAGGGATGAGAGAGACACACCATGATGAAGACCATGGGATCAACAAAGAACTTCTGGAGTCAGGCCATGACAATGCAAGCGAGAGAAACGGAAATTGAAGGCAAAGGCTGAATGCTGGAACTTGTACTGAGAAATTGAATACCAGGAGAAACGCTGTAGGCTGGCACTTGCAGTCATAGTTCACAAGGAGCACCAAAGAAGTGAACAGTAAGACAAGAGTTTCATGCTGGACGATGGAGGTAAAATTTGAAGGGTCATTGAACAGCTTGAGAAAGAAATAATGAAGACAACTACGGCCTGGTGGAACTTGATGTCACAGTTCCTAGAGTGCATTGAAAATGGGAATATAAAGAGAATGGGCCTCATTCCGAGATTGGAGGTAGTCATGGCGCTATTAGCGCCATGACTGCCTCCAATAACGGTACCGAAACCGCCCTGGTTCAATGGGGACTTACCGGTCTATTCCGACCTTTGCGGGACCGGTAAGTCCCCATTGAAAATGGCAATCCCCCTTCCCATTTGAGCCCCCACACGGCTCAATGGGAATGGGGAGGGCGCAAATAACGGCCCGGCGCATGCCATGGCCGTTATTTGCGCCGTGGTCCCCTAACGGGAACCATAAGGTATGTTTGGTCCGACCAGTATATATCCAGCATATACTGGATAGCATATGCTATGCTATCCAGTATATTAATAGGGCAAGCAAAATAGGTGGAGAGATAGCTATTATTTATCGATCCCACTTAAAATTCGAGTGCCTGAGACGCTTAGATTGGGACAAGTTATCAGAGATAGGTACGTTGTCCTTTTCTCTGAACCCTAAGCACTCAATACACATTTTATTAATTTACAAACCACCAGGGTCAGCAACACTCTTCTTGAAGGGTCTAGATGACTACCATAGCACTATTGGTAGTAAATATAAAGAGTTACTGTGTATTGGTGACCTCAATATATGGACAGATGATCCTACTAGATCTGATGCCAGACTATTACATGAGGTTTTAGCACAACATGAAGTCATATCATTGGCCGTTACCTCCTCTCACATAAAAGTCACTGTCTTGACTTAGTGCTAGCAAGGGGAAAGGGGATCAGCTTGGCTGACACTCTGCCCATTCACTAGACAGACCACTTTCTTAGGTTGTTCCATATTAAAACAGAACAGCACGAGGTCCCTTTTGAAACTTCCGCAAGTACTAAACAGATGCGGAAAAATAAAGATCTGGAAGCCATACCTGGCAAGGAACTCAGTACAGCATTGACTAACTGCATTCAGTCCAATGACTGTAATACCCTTTTTCGAGAAGGTACTCAAGTTATGAGCCTTATCTGCACTAAATATGCACCCATGAAAAACATGGTGTCCAAGAAAGCTTCCAAACCTTGGTTTACTAGAAAGCTTCTGGAGCTAAAGAAGGAACACAAATACCATGAAAACAGATGGTGTCATTCCAAATCAACTGAACATCTTAATCAGGCAAATTTAGCCCTAATTAGTTACAAAAAGGCATTGTTTACAGCTAAGTCACTTTTTTTATTGACTAAAATTTCATCTGCAATAAATCACCCTCAGCAATTATTTAAAACCATTGCTGATTTTGTTAACCCAAGTACACATGCACCAGTGAAGACCTCATCTGTGAATCATGCTAATGGTTTAAATAATTTCTTTAGAGATAACATTTTGAAGATCCAAGAAAATATCAGGTCTCATAGAAAGCGAGATATAATCCCAGAACTTGTGGCTGCTAGCTCTTCTATAGACTATGTGGGACAAAAAATCCACTATGATTTTAGGCAAGTTTTAGCTAAGGACATTACACCACTCCTATCCCAGCTTAAACCCACAAACGATTCTCTTTTCCCATTGCCAGCTTTTTTTGCCAAACGACTTCGCCTGGAACTTACACCTTTTATGGCTAAATTCGTCAACCTTTCACTTGTTCAGGGATTTGTCCCAGATGCTTTAAAAGCCTCGATTGTTACTCCCCTGTTGAAAAAACTGGTCTGGATCCGGAAGACTATGGCAATTATCACCCTATTGCGGGTCTTCCCTGGCCAGGCAAAATCCTGGAGAACGTAGTGACTAAACAGTTACAGGACTTTGTTGAGGGTCACTGCCTACTCCACCCTTTACAGTCTGGTTTCCGCCCATTACATGAGACAGAGACTGCACTTATGGTAGTCTGGGATGACATGTTGCAGGCAGGAGATGCTGGGAAACTTTCTGTGCTTGTGATGCTAGATCTCTCAGCCGCATTTGATACGGTGGATCATAGTATTCTGCTAGATCGCCTATAAAATTTGATCAATGTGAGTCCTGGGGCACTTCAATGGTTTACATCTTTCCTGACCGACCGTCAGCAAAGTGTTCGAGTGGGGGGATTTCTTTCAGAAATACTCTCTCAGTGCTGTGGTGTCCCCCAGGGATCGGCTCTCTCTCCACTTTTGTTTAACATTTACCTTCGTGCCTTGATGAATATCCTGGAAAAATATCATCTCAGGTTTCATTCCTATGCTGATGATACTCAGCTGTACATCAGGCTTGATGAGGTAGAAGATGCTCTTGATTTGGTTACCAGATGCCTAGACGAGATAGGTACTTGGATGGAGGAAGATTGGCTCCAATTGAACCCAAAGAAAACAGAGGTGATACTGTTTGGGCCGAAGCATTTGCTTGAAGGAGGAAAATGTCCCCCTCCTCCTCATTTTCTGGGAGCTAGCCTTAAATATTCAACCAAGGTAAATAATCTGGGCTGCATTTGGCAGAGTGACATGGGATGTATTGCCCAGGTCTCAGCCAAGGTGCAGTCCGTGTTCTATAATATTCGCCTCCTGCGCCAAGCTCTACCCTATATGCGTAAAGTAGATTGTGCTGTAGTGGTGGGGGCATTGGTCAACCCAAACCTTGATTACTGCAATGGACTTCTGGCCGGAGCACCGAGTAACCAAATCCATCATCTCCAGAAAGCACAAAATGCCGGAGTCAGATTGGTGTTTGGTGTGTCCAAAAATACCCACATATCCGGTCTCCACCAAACACTACATTGGCTGACAGTCGAAGATCGGGATAAATTTAAGACTGGTTGCCTGGTTTATTGATGCCTGCATGACATGGCACCTGTATATTTAATAAACAAATTGAAACGATACCAGCCTACTCGTACTCTTAGGTAGGAGGATGATCTCCTCCTTGTAATTCCCAGGATGAAGTACAAGTCCAGAGGAGATCAGTGTTTCTCAGTGACTGGACCCAGATTGTAGAACAGTCTCCCACTATATCTGAGACAAGCAAACTCCTTGTTGACTTTCAGAGCAGATCTCAAAACTCATCTCTTTAAATAAACTTGTGACTCTGGATTACTCTTTGTCCGTTTGGTCCCGTCTTTCCCAGTTGGTCCTCCTGGCCTTCTGAGCCTTATTGCTCTGTTCCATCTGCGCCAGGATACGATTTGGTTAGTTGTGTGTGCATTTACAAGTGTTTCAAAATTCAAAATTCAACACTTGAACAGGTTTTCATTTATTCTCTAAGCTGCCTCTGTATGCCTAGCTCCTTGGGTGGAAGTCTTTGGCATCTATCTGACCTAAGTATTTCAAGACACATATGAAGAGTTAAGCCCTTCATCCGGTGTACAGGAGGGCGGAGAGTCCTCTGACGGGCCCATAGGTCAGAGTTCACCCTCTAGTAACTGTAAGACAAGATAGCTGCACCTTGAGGAGGTTGGGATGCAGGATTCTCTTACTCTGACACAATTCAATAAGGACAACTCAATAGTTTGGCAAAGGGAAGTCTGTTTAATGACAAGTACAAAAAACGGGGAAACAAATGGTAATCAACAGAGTCGCGATCGCCTGTCTCACTTCAACTCCCCCAATTCTTCATTCAGACAGCAACTTTTATGGGCAAAATTCGTCATCATTTGACGTGTAAAACTCATAAGTTTGTCATGCAATTCTATTGGTCATAAAGGTAACTTAAGTATAGGTGCTATATCTGTATTTGGTAACAGAGTATGCGGATTGGATAACTCTTATCGGGTGGGCGTCTACGCCCATCCCACTACATCACTCATGATAGACGTCACTACAACTACGATGTCTTATTGGTTCTACAAGCTATAGGACCCTAGATTATTTGGTCCATTGTGATTGGGTGGGTTATACCCCTAGGCATAAATCTCCACTTTAATTAGCAGCATGCAGAATGGACACCCAGATGTGGAGTGCCCCAAGATTCACCCTGACTCCCTTCCATCAATCAGTACCTTTAGGGCTTTCTGTCAATTAGTTGGCTGAGGATGGCCTCGAAACTGTAGCTTCTTATCAGGAAAAGTTATGGCATCCTAAGTACTGGGTGACATCAGACGTTGGTATCTCTTTGCCCTTGGCTGGTCACGTGTCTGTTCACCGTGAATCTCCTTCATTTTCCTTCTTTTCGTGTATTTGATTCTTACTTAGCATTGCCACCTGCCTGGAGCCTCCTTATCTCGACCTTCACTGGCTGGCTGGTATGCTCTGAAGTTTCGATTCTCTGAGGTTGCTGCTCTCCTCCCATCCTTAGGTTGACCTCAAATTCCCAGGCATGAGCTACTTCTTACTGAGTTTCGATTCCATGCTTTCCTTTGGCTTTGGCTGGAATATGAATCTTGGCCTTGTTAGTCCTTTGTAAAATGGGCTTAATTCTGTTTTAGAAAATGGAGTCGCACTTGTATAGTGTGCTTCATTGAGGTAGATATATGATTGGCGCTTGCCGCTCTAAGCTTCTACTAAGCATTGCAAGCAGTACCGTTTACTTAGCTTCTTGCGTTCCGAGCCTATTTACATGCTTTCAGTCAGTTACACAATTCGATCCTGGTTACGTTCTTTGTGCTGCAACGTTGTATCTTCTTATACGCCTATCACATCATTATTCTATTCCTTTCGTCCTTGTGTATCATCTTTTGCTTGTCGTTTTATGGTTATCTGTACGTCACGTTTGGGCTCTTATGTCATCACCATTTGCCTTCCATTAAGGCTCTGTGGGTCTCCACGGGGACAGTCTGTAAGTAGTCTTCATTTCGTGTTAGCTGCTGGTACGGTTGTCTGAGAGGGTACTGTGCAGCCCATGGCTGTCTGGTTACAGGCATTTCAGCCGGTATTGCTCTTCTGATGGGCACCAGGCATAGGCCCAGTATAGCTCTCTGCTGGTTCAATTGCTCCTCGCACGTCACATATTTTGGCGAGTATTTTCCTGGTATCTCAAAATGGGGGGTAGGGGTGCAGGCCATGTCTGGGACCTCCTCTACACTCCTCCCTCTGGTTGGTTCATCAACCACTTCTGATTCCTCCTTTGGATTCATCTTCCTTGGTTCTTCTGTGTCCTGTTCGTCATCTTCAGGGTTTGTACACGATGGTGTGCACGTGTGTATCTTTGGAGTCCATATTTTTATCACTCCTTGCAAACTTCCTGCTGTTTTTACATGCTCGTCCTTGATCCAGGTCATTAGCTGGCATTGTCCATTTGGGCTGCAATAGATCAATTTCCCTTCATACTTCCTTTGTTTCGTGGGATACGTGAATTTTGTCCTTTCTGGTACAAATTCACTGGCTCTCACAAGTCTCTTATTTCTTCATCCGTCCGGTCTCTGGGCTTCCAACCTGGATCGACATCGACCATGATTTTCATCCCAATGGCTTTCTTTGCAGTTTTCTGCCACTGTGTGATGATTATCTTGATAACACAGAATCCTAGCAGTATCATTACTATTAAGGCTCCCAGAACCTTGAATATATCTGCCATCCATTGCGGGACCCATGAGAACAGTGCTCCAAACCAGCTATCATCATCCACTTCGTCAGTTTCATCGATCATCTGGTTCTTTGGGTTTGTCAACATACTTATGGCTTCTGTTAAGGTTCCATTTTCCTCATCATGCAAAGGTATAAATCTGCAACATGATTCTCCAATTTTTGCGCAAACACCTCCATCCATTGCTGTGATCATGTCAAGTACATATCTGTTCTAGAGGGTCATTAATCGGATTGCTCTCAGTTCTTCTTTGATCGCGTTAAATCCTTTTATGGTAGTGTTGATGGTCTGCAATAACTCCCATCTGGTTATCTGCAACCATTTAGCATTCACTCCAACTTGGATGTGTGGCAAGAGTAGTGTTGTGAATACTGTTGAGGTGAGGCTAAACAGCCTGTGTTCGTATGGGATTGCATAGAATGATTCTTCTGATTTGGCAGAAAAGTAATTCTCTCTCTTCATCTGGGATACCAGTTCCACAGATCTCTTTTTCCTTAGATGAGCATCTGCTTTCGGGTAACTGTCAATATTCTGGTCATTTTTTGGGATCACTAGTGCAGGAACGTGGACTTCACTATTCTGCATATGCCTGCCCGGTTTTTCGGTAGTCTTATATATGCTTTGGATCCACACGCCCAGTAATGATCCATAATTACTGCTGTCTCTTGCGTCATTCCTGGGGCTTCAAAGATTCGTCCACAGTTTTGATTCTCTCCCATCTTCCTTGTGCCATTGTTCCTAAAGCACAATTTTGGGCTTTCCAGCGGCACTATCTGCAAGGGTCCTCCTCTGTCTTCGACCCATGTCAGCAGCTTTACCAACCTCTGCCATAGCGGTTTGCACAGTTTTTGTGAGTTTTCTATTGCTTCCTTGCAGGCACCAAGGACCATCCATGCTCGGCATATTACTACTCCTCCTTCCGATCCGTTTGGAGAAAGCACTGTCCCCCAAATCTACATTTGGCCTCTGTTCTTCCAACTTCGAGCCTCCTTTGGAGAATTCCTTGGACACTTAGCTTCTGATTCACCTCCCATCTAATTTCAGGCCCTTTCACTCCAGGGTTCTCGTATCTGATTACATGATTCTTAGTATGAGCTCTGTTTCTTGTCTTTATGTCTTGAACATAATCATCCTTGTCAAGATCAGTTGGTTCAGTTGACCATTTCAGGGAGGCATCACTGCACATGAACTGGCCTCTGGTCTTGCACATTGCTACGTGCAACATACAGTGTGCTGTCTGGACATCAATTTCTACAGCAACAAAGATCTTGGATTTTCCCATGCTGTACGGTAGAAGTGCACAGACGAAGCATTCTCCTTCAGCTTTTCTTCTTCCGACCTCCTTCATGTGTTGGTACCAAATGTTGTTTCCCAGATGTGCTGTGCTATCCAGGTAGTCATTCAGTTCATTGTTATCTTCGTGTTGCCTTCTCTTTATTCTTAGTGTCTTTCTGTAGTTTGCTACAACTATATCTTTAAATGCATCTGTGCTGCTTTTCCTTGCTGGGGGTCTCTCAATCATGCTTGTCGGAGGGGCAGGGTTCATTATCTGTATCGCTGTGGTGGGAGAAGGTTTTGTGTTTCTCTTCTTCTCCTCTTGTATTCTCTCGTAGAGCTCCTTTAACCACCACCTGTGTACCGTCTGTCCAACGTGTGGCCACATCGTGGGCCTGGTGCTTGCAGGAACTGATGTGATTGCTGTGATAGTCACTGTGGTTCTATTTTTCAGTTCCTCATGCAGTTTCTTCGCTCCAACTATAAACGGGAACAAATGATCTATCAGCATTTGTGTCTTTGCAGTTAATTCTTGTGTAGCTGTCTCTGTCTTCTTGAGTGCTTTGGTTATATCTTCTTTAGTTGGCCTTTCGCTTGCTTCCTCTCTGTCACTTCCACTATTTTCTGGAACTGGTTGTTCGGTAGGCAGTCTCTTACTTTCTGTTGCCATTGTTCGAGGTTCTGTAGCCATGACACTTGCCCTTGTTCGTGTGCATTTAGTGTGTGTGCGCGTGTAGTGGTCAGTGCTACGTTTTCATTCATTCCGCGCTGACCCTGTCTCCAGCTTTTCTCTTCATTTGTTACCTCAAGTGTTTATGAATCACTGCTAATTACATTCAATTTTAGTTTTTGTACTTTATCATCAGGTTTTCTTGGAACCGGAATCACTATATAGGGTCTGGGTGCTTTCGTGGGATTCGTACGTACATTATCTGGTGGGTGCACTGAAATTGGAACGCCTCATGCACCAATAAAGAATGCAGTTCTAATTGTTAGTGACAGAAAACCAATAATAATCACTATACATATGCATATTATCGTTCGATATGACAATTTGCAGCATTTTCTTCCAGGGAAGTGGGGGCACCCCTCCGCCTGTGGGAGGACTAGGTTACTGTTCTGGGCCCCCATTTCAATCATATCAATTGTTAAAGTTCTATAAAGTTCTCTTCTTTTCATTTACTCCATTATTGTCTTTCAGAAAGTTTGTAACATAAAGTGTCTTGTGCTTCGTAATCGTCCCCCCTCTCAAGGGTGACAATTGTCTCTGATTACGGGATGCAGTTCCCTTGCTAGACTATGGAAAAAGATTAGACTAGCCCCTTTGGTGAGCCACATTTATTGAGAATATTCAAAATAGGTAAATTCTCAATGCATTCCCCGAATCTGCTTCAGTCCTAAGGACATGCTGGAACCTGTTAGAATGCAGAAAAATGGAAATAAATTGAAAAATAGAAAAATGGAAAAAATGGAAGAATGGAAAAAATGGAAAATTGGAAAACATGGTAACACTCAAAATCAAATAAAAAAATACGAATACAAATGAACATAAAAATGAAAAATAAGAATAAAACAAAACAGTGAAGTTCTCTTCTCTAAGTACTGTCTCTCTGTTTGCTCGATCTGTCCCTTGGCAGGAAGATGAAGAACTGTGTCTCTGTCTCCTGGATCTGTCCCTCGACGGAAAGATGAAGAACTGTGTCTCTATCTCCTGGATCTGTCCCTCGGCGGACAGTTTCACTGGAATCTCCTTAGGTACTCTCTTTGAACGTTGGACAGCTCCACCTGGAGCATGATGCCATGGAGGAGTTTTCCCATGTGTGCAGTGTTAGCTAGATCTCTGAGCAAGGTGATGACATCAACCTCTGCAGGCCTTCCCACCAATTCTGGATAGTCCGTGACTAAACGAAACAGGACATTATGTGCCAGACGGCTGTCCTCGGGTGACAGGGACATTTGTCCTGCTTTGCTGGGTTCTGGATCACAGGCCTTTCTTTTGACATGAACAGTCTCTGCACTTTCCTTCTGCGTGAATTGCGACCACGTAGTTTAGCTTGATCCACAGTTGGTTCAGCTATTCATTGTTTCGTGGATCTCTGATGTACGTTAGTGTATCCGTGGTTTTCCCGATGAGTCCTGGGCACTCCTCTATAATGCGAAAGAGAAGCGTGTATGTCAGGTCATCGATGATCACTTGTGGTGGAAGCATTTGTGTCCTTGTTACTGTATTCGGGCAACTCAGCGAGGGCTTC
The DNA here is from genome assembly GCF_040938575.1 of Ambystoma mexicanum. Lineage (NCBI taxonomy): Eukaryota > Metazoa > Chordata > Amphibia > Caudata > Ambystomatidae > Ambystoma > Ambystoma mexicanum. The sequence goes on along the minus strand of NC_090927.1, from coordinate 192,403,264 downwards.
CGCGATGACAGTCAGTATTTGCCAGATTACTTTCTTATTAGCAGGATCTTGTATAAAGTATGTGACACTGGAGACTCTCCCTACAAGTGACGGTTATGAAATTACCACTAGCTGAAAGTAGGTCAATACATCCCATGTGAGATTTCTTCCTTGAGATACCATGTAGTCTGTGAAACAAAGTCTTGATATTGGCTGCTTCAGGACACTGTTTTGCTTGTAACTGGAAAAAGTCTTTCGCTCACAGTCTATCAGAGTCTTTGTTTTTCAGCAATGCTTAAGGATGGCTTGATTCAAAGGTTCATGTGATCAGTGTGTTGTGGCTTGGATGCACAATTCTCTTCTTTTCCCTGCAACTGTGATGTACAGAGTGTCCATTTTAAACCCTCATCCTCTTTTCGTTCTTCTTCACCCTGCAACTATATTTCACAGAGTGTCCGTATTATGTCCTTATTCCCCCTTTTTCCCTGTGGAAAATGTCACTGTTTTTAAGCCACAACTTGCGCAGGAGTTACTTTTCTGGGCTTTGCTGCTTATGCTTCCTTCTTCCTCGCAATGGATCATGTCTGCACGTGCTGAGGTTCTTCCCCCTTGTCTGTGGTTTCTTCGCGGTGGGGTGCAGCTAAAGGGATCTCACAGATATAAGGTTTAATTTCATTTAGGAAGATCCAAGCTCTCCTGCCTTGCAATTTGAGGGCTGAGGGAGTGCAGTCTTCTACGATGAACAGGCCCTTAAATCTTGGCTCGTCCCACCTTTTCTTTGTGTGGTTCCTTACCAGCACTGCATCACCCGGGAAGATGATTGGCGCACATAGACCTTGAGCTATGTCTCTTTCAGCACCTTCCGCTGGGTCTGTTGTTGTGCTACACCCTTTTCGTCGTCGCTGCAGTTGGTCTGAAATGACAGCGAGGCTTGATGTCATGCAGTTCAGATATTCCCACAACTCAGTTCCCAGGACCTCTCGGGTGGACTAGGCATCACATCTAGCTCTATCTTGAGGGATAAGGGGGGTCATCATTCTCCTTCCCGTGACGGTGTAAGGTGATGGTCGGTTCCGAAGAGCATACAATGCCAGTGGTAGACAGTGCCGCCATCCCTTCTTTAGAGTAAGCTTCAACTTGGCTATCCTTTCCTTTAACAAGCTGTTGAGCCTCTCGCATATGCCATTTCCCTCTGGATGATACGCCAACGAGAACTTGTGCTTTATACCAAGCAGCAAACTGATCTGTTCAAATACTACATTAACAAAGTGAGCCCCATTATCTGACCTCATTACCTCGCACACCCCCCATCTAGGGAACACTTCCCTCATGAGGAATTTAGCAGCAGAGGTTGAGTCTGGGTGTGTACAGGGACCCGCTTCTATCCATCTGGAGAATGGACACACCACTACAATTAAGTACCTGTACCCGTTACATACTCGAATCATGTCGACATAATCAACGTGCAAGTGCTAAAAAGGCCCATTTGGCCGGGGGATGACTCCTCTCACTACTTTTAATGTGTGCCCAGCGGTGAACTGCTGGCATATTATGCAGTTCACCATAAAGAATGAAACATGCTCTGCTAAATGCGGTATAAACCAGTCTTCTGCGAGCGTTGCTGCTAGATTTTCTTTTGTCATATGGAAAGGGTAATGTAATTGCTCCAGTGCTATCTTTAGTAGGGCTACAGGCATTACTGGTTTACCAGTGCTGTCTTGCCTCCACAATCCGTCTGAGGGGTTTAAAGAACACCCTCTACGCTTCCACAGGTTCTTTTCGTCCTGTGGTGCCCCCCCTTGAAGCTCCATCAATTGAGTTTGCCCGATATTACTATAGCCCTCTGGTGTAGCCCGAGCTATCATCATACGTTCATGGTGCGTGTCACTTCTACTTCCATGATCGTCTCATTTTTAGATGCCATATGCTTGGCTTCCATGTCTGCTGCGTGATTTCCACGTGACATGAAATCTGCCCCGTGGGTATGGGCGGCGCATTTCACGACTGTTATGCCCACTGGGAGCTGTAGTGCCTTAATCGGCCTGTCCAATAAGGATGCGTGCTGCACTGGCGTGCCGTCTGCTCAGAGGTAGCCCCTCCTCTTCCAGCGCACTGTCATGATGCCTACCTCTAAGGAGCCAGGTCCGACCCAGCAACCCCAGAGGCAGGCATCATTCCCCCCAGGGAAGTGCCAGCGGGCCCAAGCTGGGGCCCTTTGGACACAGTCCTGGCGCCTTAGGCGCCAGGCTCATGTTGGACCCCTGTCCTGGCTCATAAAGCTAGACCTGGCTCATAAAGCTAGGCTCATAAAGCTAGACAAGTGTTCAAGTATTTTAATGTGCACTTACCTGATGCAGACCATGCTGCTACATCCAGGCCCTCTTGAGGCCTGAATGGAACTACTTTACCTGTGGGACTACTTTCCCCTGGATGTGGTCGGGGAAGGATACATACCTGATCGGTGGAAGGATACATACCTGGAACTTCTTCCAAAGCTATTTAAACCACGCCCGATCAGCAACTCACGCTTCGCGTTGTTCTGCTCCTCGCAGCTGGACGCTCACCGTGTCAGCTCCTGCATCTGGACTTCAGCCACGCCTGTCAGCATCCTGGGTCACCTGCTAAGAGAGAATTGGAGAGAAAGAAGACTTAACCTGCTAAAGCTGCATCACGGAGACATCACTCCGACAATCCTGAAAGGGAAGACATCATTTTAAAAGCATTTCGCTTCGATCGCTGCAGCGCTGCATTTCACTCACCTTTCCTGGGCACCTCCATCTTCAGCAGCGATCATCCGGATCCGCAGCCACTTCCCAGAGCCTAGAGAGAAAAAGACAAGAACACAAGGTGAGAGAAGGAAGGGAATAGGAAAAGCTCAGTTTCCTTCTAAGACTTACCTGTTGGGTCATTCCCATTTCATTTCGGGTCCTGCCGCTTCCTGGCATTCCGGACCCCGGCCCCTATGGGGAAAAAAGACAAAGACATTGAATGAGCGAATGCAAAGACATTACCCGAACGCTCATCCAGAACTTACCTGTCATTTACTGGAACTGCACGTTTCACTTCGGGTCGGCGCCATATCTCTGGCATTCCGAACCCCGGGGCCCCTAAGGGGAAAAAGACATAAGCATTAGCGCTTGCTGCAATAAGACAATGAACATTATTATTAAGCTTGAACTTTTGAACTTGCTACAGAACTCTTACAGCGCCTTACCTGAATAGTCAAGCTTATTTGAACTCCCATCAAACCTCAATCCAGTGAAGTAACTGGGTTTCAACGCGCCCCTGCATCAGAAGCAGGATGGAGAACTCATCCTTCCAGACCCTAAGGTGAGACTTCACGGGGAATCGAGGAAGGGTATCGTGGAGGGTTGGAAGGGAGTGGGAGGCTTGAGCATTATTCCGTCAGTGGGTAATACTCCCTTTTCACGCACAGGGGAATATTCCTGCGAGCCAGAGAGTCCATCTTCAGAGCCCTGCGCTTCACCATAGAAGAAGCATCAGCACTCGAAGCCAGACCTGCGCCTCCGTGGGAATCAGGTGAGCATGACAGGCGCTAGTCCTGCGTGCACTGTGGACGTCACATAGGCGTTGTCGCTGTACACCGTTACTGCCTGATCTGCATGATTCTCAATGGCGAGTATCAACGCCAATAATTCTGCAGCCTGTGCTGAATAATGAGATGGTATTCGTGCACTATCGAGTACTTGAAATTCTCCGTTTGCTATGTGTTTTATTTTGGCAACGCCTGTATATCTTTGTCCGTCTTCTTGGTCGATTCTTGAAGAACTGTCAATAAAAACGATTTCACCACCTGCCAGGGCATTTTGTTTCACCCTGGGTATTTCATCATAGAATTCTTCATAATTTGCACAGTCATGTATCGGCTCTCCTTCAGTGACTGGCTCTGCTATGAACGTGGCTGGGTTCACTGTTTTACATCAAACTATTTTGATCGATGGATTTGATATAATCACCTCATAGGCAGAGGCCCTTTGAGATGTCAGTGTACCTTTTGGTTTCTCTAATATGGCAAATAATGAGTGCTCGACGTATAACGTCATGGAGCATCCCATTAAAATAGTTGTTGCTTTTTCTATGGCAAACGCTGCGGCAGCTAAACTTTGTTCGCATGGGAAGTGGCCTCTCATGACTGGGTCCAGGTTCCCACTGTAGAACGCCAGGGGCCTATACCCCAACGAGGTTCTTTGGGCAAGCACTGCTGTCATAACTCTGCCATCTGTGTGAGAGAACAGGTAGAATTCCTCTTCAAAATTGGGAATCCCGAGAACTTGGGCTGTGCAAATTGCTCTCTTGAGTTCAGTAAACCCTTTGTCTATAGCCTCAGTACATTCAATGTTTTCCTTTGTCGCCTGGGCCTTCTTTAGGGCCTGGAGTAAGGGCTTGGTATACGAGCTGTAGTCGAAGACCCATGCTCTAACATAATTGCACAGGCCTAGGAAGCTCTGCATTTGCTTTATCATGAGCGGCTTTGCCGTGTGCATGATAGCTTCAGCCCTTTCTGGGGTTACCTTTTTCCCCTCGTGTGAGATTAGCTGGCCTATGTATAGCACCTCTTGTTGACAGTATTGTAACTTTTCCCTGTCAACCTTTTATCCTTTCTCAGCCAGTATAGTCAATAGCTGGATAGAGTCGCGCCTGCATTGCTCTTCAGTGGTGCTGCAGATCACAATGTCATCTATATATTGCAAAACAACACTGTCTACTGCAATATTGCTTAGTTACATTTGCAGGACTCTATTGAAAATGGACGGGGCCTCACAATACTCCTGGGGTAATCTCGTACTTTTTGGATGCATCTGTCTGAAAGTGAATGACGTCAGATCTTGTGAGTCACGGTGCAGCAGGATTGAGAAAAAAAGCATTTTTCAAGCAAATCACTGTGAAATATTTTGCCTCGCTCGGTCCGTTACACACGATCGTAGATGGATTAGGGACTACAGGGAACTCGGCTTCGACTATGTCGTTTAATGCTCTTAAATCTTGGATTAAACGCCAAGACCCTCCCTTCGATTTTTTGACAGGGTAAATCACTGTGTTACAAGGTGATTCTGACGTCACTAGGATGCCCTGTTTCATCATAACGGAAATTGTCTTCACAATCCCTTTATCTGCTTCTCTGGACATAGGATATTGTCGTGCTCTGGGTAAAATTGCTCCTGGTTTCAGTTTAATTTTCACTTCTCCTGCCCCTTTCAGGAGGCCTACGTCGTAGGGTCCTGTAGTCCATACTGAGACAGGTACCTGGGCCATATTGTCATCAAAGTATGCGGGGCGGATCAGCGCCATCATCATTCTCTGAGGCACTTCTTGTTTGATCATTTTGACTCAGAATATGAGACTTACTTCTACCCTGGTCTTTTCTAAGTCCGGGTGCTCTTCGACCAGATCATCATCGGTGACGTCAGTTACTCGGTACCCTTCTTCAATGGCGATAATTGCACACCATTGTCTGCCTTCATTGTCGAACCCTTCGACCATTACTACTTTCCCTCGTACTGCTGCAATATGTATCGATAAGGGAAATACTAGTCCATCTTCTTCATGCATAGGTATTCTTGGCCTGCACAGGAACTCATCAGGGGTTCTCATAGTTCTATCTGAGGCTGGCAATCCCCCCATAAGCACACGCACGCCATATGCGAAGACTTCTGGTTCTAATAGTATAGCTCTCATGGCTATGCGTCCGGAGTACGCTCTGATCATTTCGCACACGTTACAATAATGCATTCCTGATTCCTGGAGTGGAGCATACTATGCCCTCCTCTGTGAACGATATAGTCATATTCAACTTTGTCATTAAATCTCAGCCCAAAATGTTTACTGGAGTCTGACATGAATATAATAATGGTAAATTCATCTCACAATCCCCTACAGAGACTGGGAGATTGTCCGTAAAGGGAACTCTGCTGTGAGCTCCTGTAAAACTCTGAGTATCTATGGCCCGGCCGGACAAGGAAAACCTGTTTTCTCGTATGCACGTGCGTTTTACAACCATGTCAACTAAGAAGGAATATTCTTTCCCCCCCTATGATGACATTTACCCTAGGTTCCCTGTTAGGGTCTGGTGTCACTGATAGGATAGAACACATCAGGGTTCCCAGTGAGCTGTCCTATTTCATGTATAAGTTTGGTCCACTGTAAACTTGTGGATTTCTTCCATTTCCAGGGTTGACTCCCCCTCCGGGGTTTGTTCCCTGTGATATTTGTGGCGGTGCCTGTTGGGATTGCCCCTGTGGCAAGTTCCCCATGTTCGAGGGTTGAACGCCTTGCTGCACGCCCGGTGCTTGCTGCTGCACTGTGTGATTCTGTGCACCGCCCTGTTGCGGGAAGGCAGGTTGGTTCACCATGCCTGTTCCCATTCCTTGTCCATTTTGCCATGCGCCTTGGTTTCTGCATGCGCGTGCCACATGTCCTGTCATTCCACACAGCCAACACACTGGCGGTGGTCGGGCCATCTGTCCATTTGGCATATCTGGACTGCCCATCTGCATGTTTTGAAAACCCCCTTGATTATTCTGGAAACCTCCCGGATTACTTTGAAACCCTCCCTGATTGCACTGCCATCCTCTTCCTCTAAATCCCCTTCCCCTCAGGTAAAATCCTGCGTTACCCTGGTTATTCTGCGATGGGTTAGTTGCTTGTTGTGCACTCGGTTCAGCTGGGCTTGTCAACATGGCTCCTTCGAGAGCATACTTTGAGAGTTTCTTTTACACCAGCTTCGCTTCCTCACCCTTACGAGTTGCCTCCTTTTTTTGATTCTTTTCTTGCAACAATCTGCGGTAGTGTGCAATTGTCAACTGTATTTCGGCCCATGGTTTAGCTTCTACTCCTACCAATTTCTTGAGCTGTTTTTGCACCGGTTCAGGCAACCCTTCGCACAATATATGTTAGAATACAGGGATAGATTTCGACCAAGATTCATGCGTTTCAGGCACGCATGCATCTTGAAAATTCTGGATATAAATCAACAGATCCTCTGACTCTTTCATTTTCCGAGGCATTATTGCTCCCACATCGGCAGTGTCTGGGTACAGCACTCGTAGCGCTTTCCATACTGCTGCTCTACAATTATTGAATAGTGCTCTGTCATGGGTAGTGTTAATTATGGTTATCCCAGGGTTCCCAGCCCACTTCCACACATCGTCTGCTCTCTCACCAAGTATGGCGATCAGGAGACCCTTAATGTCCCCTATAGCTAATGTGACACCCCCTGTCATTTTTTCTAGCTCGTGTATCCACTTCCTGGCTCCCGATGTCAGCATTGGAAGCTTGTTTTTCAGGTTCTCTCGATCCATGTGTGGCCATGGAATATATTGTGGTCTTGCGCCCCCCTTTTCTAGCAGCGGGAATTGAAATGTGCAGTCTTCCTTCTCTTTCCCCAGAGCTCTCCTGTCTATCACTGGGGTAGCATTCCCGCATCACCGTCTACCTGGCAATGTCCTCAATCTGTCTAAATAGGCAGGTGCTGGCACCCCCCTCTGACCACAGGGTATTCCCTCATGTCGGGCAGGCTGCGCGGCGGACTCCGATGCCCTAGGTGCGGACTCGCTAGTGTCTGACTATCGTACCCCTTGGTCCCTTGGGAGCCGCTTCTTGCGCCATCTCCCTTCTTCGTGTGTCTCGTCCTCCGTCTCCCCACCGGAGTCGGACGCTGATTGTTCCCAGTTCCTTGCATCTTCTTCATTCTTACTAATTTCTAGCCTATCCAGGGACAGTCCCCTGCTCCCACTACTTCGGGTAACATCCTCAGTGACATACAGTTGAGTGCTTTCCAAGCGCTCGTTTTCCCTTCCCCCTTGGGAAATTTGTTCCAGCCCCATTTCATCGTATATTTTATCAATCGTTTCCCCGATGCTTCTGGTGTCGAAGTCATCTTCAATGTTTGCCTCATTCGTGCCTGATACTGACTCATTTGCAGGGAAGAATTCTTCAATATCTTCCCATTCTACTACAGGATTGGGTTTTTTAAATTCCTGCTCCAAATATTCAAGATCTTGTGCCCTCTGTCTACGTTTGCGTTCTATATCATCATCGACTTCCTTTCACTTCCTCGCTTCTTCTCTAGTCTTATGTTCTTCCCTTCTTCTTTCATTTCTATGTTCCTTTACCCTTCTAACTTCCTCACCTTCCTGTCTCCTTATTCTCTTTTCACGTACTCTTTGCTCTTCTTCCAACCTTTGCTGATTCTGTCTGTACTGGTCATAGGCTGCCTTCTGTTTGCGATCGAGCTGTTTCTCTTGCTCTTCGTGATGTAGTTGTTCTCATCTCAGCCTATCCTTCCTTTTTATCTTTTCGTCCCTCATTACCTTCTCCTTTTCTCTCTCCCTTCTTTACGTCTTATCAGACTTCTCTCTCGGTCTCACATCATCACTTCCTTTACCATCGAGTTTCAACAATATCTGTCCTCCCATCCATTCGTCTTTTGCGAATGCTATCTCATCATTCTGCCTTTGCTTCTTTTCCATTTCTTTTCCTCTCTCTCCTTAAAGAGAGGTGCACTAATCTGTGCCTCGTCCTTCCATTCATCATCGTGTCTCTTTTTGTCCCTTGGGACTGTGGAGTTAAGATCAATTTCCTGCTCCTTCTCCTTGATTTCGTCACTACTGTACGTAGGTGACTCATATGCGGGGTTGCTGTACCCTGTAGCTGCCTTAAGATCTCTTAATGGGGAGAGTCCCTCTGACTTACTCCACTCAATCTCTGGCTCAGGCGGGGCTGGTGGTGCGGTAGGTGTCTCTTCCCCCTCCTTGCATACGTTTAGTATCCAGTCTGCAGGAGGCTCTTCCTCCTTTGGCTGTTCGAACATTTTCCACAGTTCTAGAACAGCAAGATGTTTCTCTAGTTTCTTGCCTGTGTAAGTGGCATGTAGATAAGTCGTCAAATGCTATAAAACAGCTTTAGACAAAGCCCCGTTCTGTTGCCATGGCATAACATTTTGTGGGCGGTACCCTTAACCCACTCTGTGCTGTATTTTTTAAGCTTGGGTGCATGTTTGGGCAAGTGCTTGCACAAATGGGCAAGTGGGGTTATCTCTTCCATACTTGAATTTCGTTACCAACAATATTTTATGCAATTGCACACGTCCACCAGTATGAGTAAGCAGCAAATACGCAAGCTCCAATCCAATCTTTCCTGCCAAAATTCTATATCATCAATTTGCTCAAGAACATCAATCCATTGGTGATTCCCTCTCTGTTACGGAATCGCGTAAAGCCCAAACTTCATTTCAAACAATCAATGATATAGTTCTTTACATTTGATATATAACAGAATACGCATGACAGACATTTGACAGACTAGGCGGACACCAGCTGGACACACATATACCTGCCTTCTAATCAATACCCCGACATGGGGTTTAAACAATCCCCATTAGTGCCGTCTTTAATTGTCACCGTAGTCTAATTGTCCCCCATTGTGTGGGATCTGAGTTCACGTTTCTTCTGACCACTGTTTTAAAGCACAGGAACAAGGTGAATCCTCTTACTTTTTTCTCTCGGGTGCCCTCCCGGTAACCTACTTTTTCCTCTCGGGTGTCCTCCTGGTAACCTACATTTTCCCTCGGGTGTCTATCCCGGTAAGCACTGTTTTCTCTTGGGTGTCTATCCCGGTAAGCACTTTTTCTCTCGGGTGTCTATCCCGGTAACCACCTTTTTTTGTATTCTACTCGAGTCATTAACCCCTAATATATATACAGTCTTCTCTACTTCTGACTATTTTTATTTTTATCCACCAGCCCCCGTTACCTTTCCCTTACTTGTTCTAATGCCTACAAGACATTTGCCAAAGTAATGAGTTTATTGTTTCACTCACCGCTCGCATCCTTTCCTCTCTGGAACTTCAGGATTACCGCCCCTCCTTTTTCCTGTCTCTTGTAGTCTTTTGTCCGCTCTCCTGCCCGTGGGAATGAGAAGGGTTATGCTTTGAAAGGCAGGTTCCTTCAGACCCACTGCAGATTTTATGGACTTACACTATCATTGTCCACGGGAAGCTTCTCAGTCTACTCAGCCGAAGGGCGAAGGACTTGTGATATTGCTGAAGGCCTAGAGTTGCTTCGTGCCGTCGGTCTATGGATGTCTTAGTATTAATTAATCAATAGTTGATGGTTGAACCATCCTCACGCTACCAAGTGTACAGGAGGGCGGAGCGTTCTCTGACGGGCCCATAGGTCAGAGCTCACCCTCTAGTACCTGTAAGACAAGATAGCTGTACCTTGAGGAGGTTGGGGTGCAGGATTCTCTTACTCTGACACAATTCAATAAAGACAACTCAATAGTTTGGCAAAGGGAAGTCCGTTTAATGACAAGTACAAAAAACGGGGAAACAAATGGTAATCAACAGAGTCACGATCGCCTGTCTCGCTTCAACTCCCCCAATTCTTCATTCAGACAGCAACTTTTATGGGCAAAATTTGTCATCATTTGACGTGTAAAACTCATAAGTTTGTCATGCAATTCTATTGGTCGGAAAGGTAACTTAAGTATAGGTGCTATATCTGTATATGGTAACAGAGCATGCGGATTGGATAACTCTTATCGGGTGGGAGTATACGCCCATCCCACTACATCACTCGTGATAGACGTCACTACAACTACAACGTCTTATTGGTTCTACAAGCTATAGGACCCTAGATTATTTGGCCATTGTGATTGGGTGGGTTACACCCCTAGGCATAAATCTCCACTTTAATTAGCAGCATGCAGAATGGACATCCAGAAGCGGAGTGCCCCAAGATTCACCCTGCCTTCCTTCCATCAATCAGTACCTTTAGGGCTATGTGTCAATTAGTTGGCTGAGGATGGCTTCGAAACTGTAGCTTCTTATCAGCAAAAGTAATGGCATCCTGATTTCTGGGTGACATCAGACGTTGGTACCTCTTTGCCCTTGGCTGGTCACGTGTCTGTTCACCGTGAATCTGCTTTTTTTTCCTTCTTTTCGTGTATTTGATTCTTACTTAGCCTCGCCACCTGCCTGGGGCCTCCTTATCTCGACCTTCACTGGCTGGCTGGAATGCTCTGAAGTTTTGATTCTCTGAGGTTGCTGCTCTCCTCCCATCCTTAGGTTGACCTCGAATTCCCAGGCATGAGCTACTTCTTACTGAGTTTCGATTCCGTGCTTTCCTTTGGCTTTGACTGGAATATGAATCTCGGCCTTGTTAGTCCTTTGTAAAATGGGCTTAATTCTGTTTTACAAAATGGAGTCGCACTTGTATAGTGTGCTTCATTGAGGTAGACATATGATTGGCACTTGCCTCTCTAAGCTTCTAATAAGCATTGCAAGCAGTACAGTTTACTTAGCTTCTTGCGTTCCGAGCCTATTTACATGCATTCAGTCAGTTACACAATTCGATCCTGGTTACGTTCTTTTTGCTGCAACGTTGTATCTTCTTATAGGCCTATCACATATTATTCTTTTCATTTCGTCCTTGTGTATCATCTTTTGCTCGTCGTTTTATGGTTATCTGTACGTCACGTCTGGGCTCTTATGTCGTCACCATTTGCCTTCTATTAAGGCTATGTGGGTCTCTTCAGGGACAGTTTGTAAGTAGTCTTCATTTCGTGTCAGCTGCTGGGACGGTTGTCTGAGAGGGTACCGTGCAGCCTATATTGCTCTTCTGATGGGCACCGGGCATAGGCCAAGTATAGCTCTCTGCTGGTTCAATTGCTCCTCGCACGTCATGTATTTTGGCGAGTATCTTCCTGGTACCTCAAAATGGGGGGTAGGGGTGCAGGCCATGTCTGGGACCTCCTCTACACTGGGACTGTGGAAGACACCTGGGCTGCGTGAAGGTCCTGGCCAGGTTAACCGTCTCCCTGAAGAGTTTTCACGCAGGATTGAGCATCCTGACTGGAGCCCAAAGACGTTCAACCCTAGCCTCTCTGTCAGCATTGCAGAGCTTAATTTGTGGGGGTTTTTGCCAAGGCTCAGCCCCAGCACTTATTTCTGAGGGCCGGCACTTACTTTCTCAGACTCGGTCTGAGTATGATGTGATGTTTTGGAAACTGTATTATTTTAACTCTCATTCAGTAGTTGCCACGCAACAAGGGAAAACAGACTGCACTGGGCGCAGTCTCTTCGTCCTGAGCCGGTTCTTTGTCATTCCTGAACCTACTGACCCAGATGGGCAGGACCGGCTAGTTTTCATGGATAACAACTGGTTGGAAGGTGGCAATGCTTGGTGTTCCAGTCATCCTGCATGGTGCAGATCTTCTCCTGCAGTGTGAGTTGATAATAAGAGGGCAGTGACAAGCCAGCAACACCAACACAGGGGCAACGCCAGGGAAAAGGCCTCTGCCTAACGGAGTGGCTGCCATGAGCGCCAAATTATTCACAAATATTTTCCTGCAGCGTTTCCCAGCCAAGTTCACCAATTTACCAAAAGAGGAAAGCATGTTTACTTTGTTTTCTGTGGATAGATGGTCAACATGTTCCTCTTGCCACCTTATGAACCCAAGCAAAATGTTAACAATGATGATGTGTTTAAAGAATCACTCAAACATTTGCTTTAAACTAGTATGTTATGTTATTTTATGTCGATTTTTATCTATAAATTGCACATCTTCCCCAGGTAGTGCCTCCATCACCTGCAATAGCCTGTAAGAGTTGCAGGTTGCAGGTTTCATCCTAAATATGCTGACACTTTGGGGAACAGCTGTGGATGGTGGCACCAGTAGGCCGTGAGTTGCCTGCCCCGATGTGTCCCAGATGCGCTCGAAAATATTTGGGCCCTGGCACATATTATTTTACTGGTGGTGCCTGTTCCTGCCAGCATCCCATTCTGGATTTGTCTCTAAATGTGCATGTTCTCTTTTTCATCTGTGTCTTTTCTTGGCTTGTATTTGTATTCTTTTTGGTTCTTCTTCATAATTGTGTACAGTGCTGGGATACTTCTGTGAAGATGAATTTGCTGCTCATTAAACCAATAACACAAAATAAAACAATACATCAAATCAAGTGGCCTGCTGGAAATTGATGTCACAGGTTTTAGATGATATTGTAAAAGAACAAACCGATGAAAATCTGAAGACTGGGATCTGAAGCCTAAGATCCCAAAAATCATTGAGAAAGAGGAGCCTTGTGACACTCGGAAGACAAGATTGAGTGTTCCACCCCAGATCCTTTGACAAACTAAACTGGTTGTGCAAGCACTCAAATCCTTGAACTCTATGGGGTGACTTGTATCAAAATATCTTGAGTTTATCACACATGAAATTTTATTTTTTAATGCCAAAAAGGGGCAGTTGTAGTGGGACCGCAGCATGTCACCCATTGCTTTACAAAGGTTAAACAATGGCATGAATGGCCCCAAATGAACCTTTGGTATCCCATTGCTTTCTCAACAGTAATTACTTCATCGTAATTTACTACAAAGTAATTACTTTGAAATTACTTTGGAAAATATGGGTATTTGTGGGTTAAGGGGCAAAAAGTAGTTGGGGAGGTTTTTCCTACCCCAAACCTTTATTCACTCAAGTCTCAGGCCATTGTCAGCTGGACACCCAAAAACAAACCTGGAAGAAGGCAACTGGGCGATGCTGTTTTGATACTGTTAGGTCTTGGGTCAAATATCAAAGGTAATTCACCATCCCCACGCTCACAAATATGCACACAGCCGACCAGCAAGCTTCCAAACACCTGCACAGAAACCCCGTACACATCCCACTCACCACCTCTTACACGACAGCAAGCAAATATCACCTCTGATGTCATTCATGCTCATTCAGCCATCCAGTACACATCAAACATCACTTTCCAAGTGACTGCCCAAAGACTCACTGCACTCTGTGACAGAAACCATGTTCATGCCCTCATTAGCCAACATGCTCATACACCAACTATGCTGATGACACCCAGGTGCTCATCCCCCTCACGGGTGACTATGAGACAGACAGGACCACCCTTAATTCCATTTATTGTACTATCCAAGCATGGATGGCAGAAAACTGGCTGTGCCTCAACAGTGACAAAACCGAGCTTCTGCTGATCGGCTCACCAACCATCTTGGGTAACCTTGACAAGAACTACTGCTCTTTCACCATTGATAATATACCCATGGCTATGTCCCATACAGTTGAGACCCTGGGAGCCTATCTGGACTCTAATCTCACCATGAACAGGCAGGTCAACGCCATTGCCTCCTCGTCAGCAAATTACGCTAAACTGCTCAATGCAGTAAGACCCTTCCTAACAACACAGAACTGCCTCACCATTGCTAAGGCTATCGGCTCAAGACTGGATTACTGCAATGCACTCCTCGGAGGGATATCCTGCAAAAACATTGCCAAACTCCAACTTGTCCAGAACAACACCCTCAGGGCTGCCACAGGATTCGCTAGAAAGGACCACATATCTGACCTGAGAAGACAGGTCCACTACATCCGAATGGCCATCCAGACTAGCCTATACCAACATGATCACCAAGCCCAAAACATGCAGAGTGCGTGCAGGGGGCTCTAGCTTCCCAGCCATTGCTGCCACCCACTTGAACGCCCTACCCTCGCATATCAGGGGAATCGACTCTCACCTAGCGTTCCGCAAAGCCATCAAAACAAGACCATTTGCCTGAACTGTTAACTGTTAATTCCTAAACTCTTACTTTGTACACTACTGTAACCAAAGATGAACACCCCCAACTGTACTTTGTAACTTAGCGCATATGTTGTAACCAAGTAATCGCTTGTCTTAATTGTGATCCTGCTTACGTACACTTTCTTGTAAAAAGCACCTCAATGCCTTTGGGCTGTAGTGCGCTCTACAAATGTAAAAAAAATAAAAATAAATGCTTGATACATGTAGCCCCACGGAATACATCATCACACAACCTCAGAATGCAGGCAGTGGCCACCAATCAGCTCTGCACCCTCCTAGCATTGCCCTCCTGGAACCAACCTACCATCCTCCCATGAACTAGCTTTCCTCACTTTCCAAACACACTGTTGAACGCTATTACCATCTGATGTGCAGGACACCATCGGGCCATGGGCCAATTCAAGTCATATTATCCTTGAAGAGTCCATTGTGCCATATGACAGCTCAACTAAGAGGACCAAAGAATCTCCATTTGATCTCTTCCACACTCAACATCTGAGAGCTCTTATGAGACATACAACAAACAGGAGAACCCCCTAGACCTCATCTTCACAGAAATACTGTCCATCAATTGAAATCCGCCAATTCAACTTGACTATATTGAGCATGCGGCCATTCCATTGCCATCCAATAGTTAGGAACTACTGAGTACTCCTTAGTACACTGCGACAGCAGCCCATCACATTCTCTTCAACAAAGTACACAGTGAAACCAATGTTTACAGCCTTCAGGAGTCACATAACCAGTTTCTGAACTTGACAGCAGACATACACACCACCGAAATGTTCCTGAGCCCACACGTAGACAAAGGAATTCACAGACAAAATAAGCACAATGAAAAGAAAAAGCAAACATTGTGCAAAACTCAATCCCAGGACTGTTTAGCAACACTCAAGACACTTCGCTTAAAAATACCAATACATATTACCTCCATAAAAACAAGTCGCAATAGAACAAGCCTCAAAGAAAAGTAGCGCCATCTTCAAAGAAGTCAAACAACGCGTGAAACTGGTCCAGGGGCAAACACAAAGCCATCAAGCTATTTTTATCTAAAAATATCAATCTGTCAATCTGACATCTTATTGTCAAGATGCAAGGGAAGCATCCACTCTCACCAGGTACCTCAGTGCAACCACTCAAGAGATCATCTGTCAAGAGTCCCTCCAACTATGACCACTCCAATATCATCTCTACCCTCAAATCTTCCACATGCAAGCATGACATCATTACATTCATCATAATGACATGTTTCACAGTCGAAGTCTTTAGCCCTTCTAAGAATAGTAATTGCCTCCCTTACGAAAGCATCTTCTGTGAAGCACTCTAGATTATGGGCCTAGATGACATTAGCAAATGTTATGCTTTGACAGCACCCACTCACCAATTCTAGGCATATAATCAGGAAATCAATTGCCGTTCAATTACATGTCTGTTTTAATTCAGCCTCTACAGTGCCTCACTAAAATCTGTCAAAGCATTTTAGAGCAAATCCTACTGTTTTATGATATTATTCACGATGGAACTCCCCTTTCCACTAGTGCTCATGTTTACAGAGGAGACACAATAAGGTTTGCAGGTGAGTGGGTATATTTCATGGTAGAGCGAGGGAAAATGTGAATGTGTCTCTCTTCTGTGGAGTGCGCCATTACAAAGTCTAGATGTGACTCTCCATAGTGGGTTAGCTGGGAAAATTGTATATGCGTGTCTCCTCTTTCAGATTGGACTTTAGTGGAGGAGGATGCAACTTGGGCATATGCCCACACCTCAAGGAACTGCTGCTGGATATGCAGACTACTGAATTGGCAGCACAGTGCCAAGAGTCCATATATTTTATAAGTAGGCACTATATATATATATATATATATATATATATATATATATATATATATATATACCTAAACTAATTCACTTGTACTCAAAGAGAATTCTTTCATTCTCTGCTTGAATATCTCTTGCGAAGTCATTTGTCAGATGTGAACCCATGTTGTGATGTTGTCACAGCCCCAGACACACTCAGCAGTCCAAGCACTAGTAGCATGTAACGCAGGGATGTTCTGCTGCCAGCAAAATGCAGAACAGGGTTTCTCCCAAGAAACCGAGGTGGAAAAAGAAGACTGAAAGATAAAACATTCCTTGTTATTTGAGTATTCTACTTCACTGCCTTTGTGTAAAATAAAATCTTGTCTTTCAGTTGTGCTTCCATGCCTGTAGGCTGCAATGCAGACTCTCTCAATGTATACAGTGTTTCTGAGCCATGTATAGATGCCAAGAGAGGTTCAGTATTTTGCTTCATTGAGTTTACAAGTTCATCTTAAAAAAAGTCAAGTCTGAAGCAGCACATCTGATGTAAGTCCTGTGGCAGGTATAGAATGGCAAAATCTCTATGGAATCCAAAACAGCAGGGTCGACATATTTTATGTGTAGAAAGGCCCCTCCATTGTTCTGTTGTGACTAGTGGTTTAGTTATCTGTAGTGCTCTCTTGCTTACAGGTGCAGTCCAGCATATGTAACGTGGAATTCTAGTGGGTGGATTCTGAGTCTGACATCTTCGGCAAGAATGTGGTTAATTGAGCACTAGGCACATGCAAATGATTGCATTTCCCGTAAGAACTACTTCAACAATGACAGATATAATGTCATTTCATGCATGTCATATGCTGTTTTACATTCGCTTACAAAATGTTTCACCAGAAGGTAGAGTATATTTGTAAAGCCCTATTCCTTGGCTATTGACAAGATTTTGAGTCATTATTGGACAGTACCATTATTGGCTTCCACAAAAACACTTGTAGTTAACAGGTCTCTACATACGTCTCATATCCGCCCCCATTAGAAGGCACAAGTTCCTTTGTTTGTTTTCTTATCATCATTTCTTGTATATTCAAGGACAATCCCCTTGCTGCATTCCCATTTCTGCTAGTAGGGGTCCTGTGGACTGGCAGTAAAGAGGATGCATAGCCCTGTTAACTGTTATGTCCAGGTGCAATCTTTTCTTTAGCCACTGGTCTTGCCTAGCCTTAAAGACATCAAGTGTTTTTCCTACACTAACACCGACTTTTTTTTAGAAAGATTGTATGCAAAACTGTATGTATGTAACTGTTCTGTTTGCCCACTGTTCCTTTGCCTGTAACTAAGCATTTTGTCTGTAACAAGTGCCACAATGCCTCCGGCCGGCTGCGCACTCTACAAATTTGAATAAATAAATAAATATATACATAAAAATGCAAGCTCTCTCCAGCCACACGCCTTGCCAGTGAAGCATCGAACAGATGCATGCTATCATGACTTTTGTGATATTTTTGACCTCACTCAGAAGTCTTGATGAGAGTGGCTGATTTATGAATGAGCTACTGCTGGCATGCCTGTGTGCAGAACACCTTAGGGTGCTTGTAATGGGGGCAAGTGATATTTTGAGGGCTGTTTATATGAGAACGAGTTGCCATGCAACCCTGTGGCTGCTGCTATGAATACGCCTACATTGTAAGTCTACTCTTAACCCCTTCATAGTTTTGCTTCGTGTTTAATAAAATGCAAGGTTCTTTACTGGCTTGAAAGGTTTGGTACACATGGACAAAGTAAAAAAATAAGGCTATATAAAATGTTACATTCTCTCCAATAGTCGTCCATTTGGTTTCTAAAAGTCCATACTGATACTTTCACTGTGTCTATTTTGTTAGCATACATCTACATATTTTGCTGTTCTTGCTGCTAACTCTGGTGGTTGTCCAAAGACGATTCGGAGCTGTTCTTGTCCTGTTTTACTTGAAAATACTTTGTTATATTACAGAATATCAATAAAAGAAGTGTCACCAGTCTAAGCAAAATAGGGCAGGAAAGTTAGGGTGACCAGATTTCCAAAACGAAAAACCGGGACGACCAACAACATAACAGAGGGACTACTGCATTGCAGCCCACCAATTTCCTTCCCTCCCCCAATACGCCCCCACAACCACCACCCAATCATATTTCCAGCACATCTCTTTTCTATAAACTGTATGTGATCTCATTTGTGCCGTTTTGTCTGTGAATCTTGGCCTGTTCATTCAAAACAAGTGTTTGCTCTAATTGATATTACATGGCTTGCTGTACAATCATTTCCAGGCCAGTCTCTATGGCACAGTCAGTAAGTGTTGTGACTTGTACCTGAAAGGTTGGGGTTCGAGGCAATCCTCCAACTTCTAAATTTTGAAAGTGTTGTGAAAAATAATTATAATTTTAATTACCGTAGCCAGCCTACCATGCAAACCCCGGACAGGGTTTCTAAAATGAAAAAACTCCCGGGACCCCAGGATGGAGGGTGATTTCCCCGGACTGTCCCGGGGAAGCCGGGACGTCTGGTCACCCTAAGGAAAGTTCCTCTCCTCCTCTACTTCTCCTAAGTCATGCAGTTGGCAGATTCTGTCCTCACTGAGCATCTTGTTTGAGGTGTGTCAGTCAATCTCTATTGCTAGGTCCTAAAGGGCAGCAGAAAAGCAGTACTCATGTTGGCAGCCTTCCCGGAACCCACCATTTTCCAAAAAACAGCAGGTTGCCCAATGGCTCTTTTACTTATCCAGCATGTTAACATTTCACATTCCAGATTTACACTGTTGATTTGCGTGCACCAGTGTCTGTTGGTAGACACTGCCCTGCATCACTGAAAAATTGAAAGAGTCTGCCTTCTTGCAGAAATCGCTTCCGGTCACTTCCTCCGGAACCAAGTGTACACACGGGAAGTGGGCTCCAGCGTCACATTGTTCTGGTTGTATAGTTGGTCCTATTACTGACATTTGTGCAACCATGCCTTGATCCACATCTTTGCACATTCCATGTGAGGCGTCAAAGAGGGAGCGCAACCTTCCCTTAGGCAACACCATCACAATCTTCATTTTTGTGATCATTTGTCTACGTCTCTGTGAAAACCAAAGCTACCAAAATTGCATTTCACTGGGTGATGTGGTGGTAGTGGTGCCTGGAATCAACATGCTAATTGTAGGTGCTTGGTGAACTGTGCCACACATTATTCACACTTCTCTGCAGTGTTCAGCATCGGTCACAGCACTCATCACTATTGGGATAAGACACCTTTTCCTTTCAGCCCAAAATCTGTGTATGTTGAGTCTCCTTCCAGAAAGCAAGGGGCCCGCACAAGGCAAGTGCACCCTCACAGAGATGGGGATAAGGACCGGGAATCGAATATCAGCCTGCATATTCCCTACAAAAGGTTCTCTTCAAAATTCCCACCTTCAAGCACACTAGAAAGGGAGGATAGCTCGGTGGCAACGTGCGTGCCTTGGAAGCAAGACTACACCAAGCAACACAGGTTCGATCCCCAGGTCGCGCTTAGAAACTTCTGGGGTTTAAGCGCATTATAAATACGCAACTAAAGAATATAATTCCTGTAACACCGCGGGCTGTGTGAGCGCTTTAAAAATGTAAATAAAATAAATAGAAAGACCATGACCAATAGGAAGAACTAGGAAAACAGAAAACCTGCTACCTCCTTCTTAAAAGGTGGGTTAGACTAATTCATGTTATGCAAAGGAACCTGCAGCGGGCACCCCCCCCCCCCCCTTGGCATGTTGTCCAGCCAGATCTCATAGAAACAATCTTAGAATATTTGTTGAGACAATAAAGTTGTTGAAACCGCATTTACAAAATAAAACTACCAGACAACATGAATGTTTGTGGGGTGTGAATCTTGCAACTCTACCAGACCTCCTGAGAGCAGGTTTTCTATTCAACTCTTGTTGAGAGAAACAGTTGGAATTGCTGTTATTGAAAGTTATTTTTGGGCAACCAAGTTATTAAACGCTCCAGAACTTGATGAAATAGCAATCTGTCACCATGTCACTTTCCGCTTTTTCCCTTCTGAACTTTGAAGCAGACCAGCCACAGTTTGTGAGTTGCATAAGCATTGACAACATGACATCATATGTTTACACTCGTCCCATCGATGATCTCTTATTTGACATGCTCTTCCAAGAAGTTTCCAGGCTCTTTGATCGTGGACCGGTCTTCTTTCTACAGCAGGGTCACCTGGAAATCCATATTCAGATTTCCTTGATTGCTATAAACAGACTTTAACCTAACAGAACATCCCTGGGGACTTAATTCACAACACGCCTCTGGTGTCAACTTGGGAACAGGTCGGTTCACCTTAATTGGACACCTACAGTATAATCAATTTAGACAATAGTTGAAGGTTGCTAATTGGCAACAAGCTAAACACGTGCACAAAACACGAGAGGACGGCATGGACTTGCCAAATCAGGTGCTGGGGGTGTGTAACTTGACTTATTCCCCCTTGATCATGAGTCACCCAAGCTGACTCACCAATGTACGGATGACTCATGCCGCTCAAAGCACACTTCTAGGTTATTGTTGCTAAGGCAAACCTTTTACATTTCTCCTACACACAGCCTTTGGAAGGGTTCTCGTGCTTGTGGCTGAATGTATGCCTCTGCGCGTGTGTGCATGCGTAGACACACACAGCAGCATTCTGTGGCAATACGACCTTCTTATGTGAATGCAGTGAAAGGGGGGTTTAAAAAGCTGCACCTCCACAAAACAGAGTAGCATCAGAACTTCCTGCAGGCTTGACCGGCCAGGTCAAAATGACAAAAGGCCACCACGGGCAACCGCTGATGGCGGTGCCGGTACGAATGAGATCATTCTGGAACCACTGGTTCCTTTCTTGGTGTGGGTTTTCGGATGATAATCAGATAGTGATTCTGACTGGGACTCAGTTCAAGAGACACCACTGCCTGAATTGGGGGGTTCTGATCACTGCAGAAGCAGCATTAATACTAAACTCTCAACCCTCAGTGAAAGGCACAGTGAAGGGCACAGGCCTGGTAACAGAAGAATGGACCATGAAAACTAAGACCAGATTCCAATGAACTTTTTTATTTGTATTTTGTAGACATATTTGATTGATATTTCAGCATAAGTACAGACGTATTGTGGCATAGAAAATAAACTATAGAATATGTTCATACTTAATCAGGAAAAGGCCTAGGGCAAGGATTTGGTTGCAACAGGAAAAGTCCAACCTTCTTGCCAGAAGGCTATGCAAAAAAATGCACCACCACCTTTGGCTTCTGGACTCTTCTAGAAAGTATGCTAAGCACTTCCATGAGAGGGCCAGGAAAGGCAATTTTTAGCACACTCCTATTAACATGATACTGACTTAATCAACACCCTTCCTCTAGTTACCACAGCTAACACTCGGACTCAGTTCTTTAGAAACATAAAAGAAATGTGATATATATTATACATCATAAAATAAGTACATAAACAAAACAAGCTTCTGTGTGGGGGTTAGTATGTGAGACTGATTCCTCAGACCCAGTTTAACAACACGACTGGGTATCACAATTTCGAACTCCTTGTATCCGCGTATGGTCTTCCACAGCACATTTAAATCACTCCTTCCACCCAACTGTTGATGATCTTTGCACCAAATAATATCGTCTCTTAGCAGTTGTGGAACAATCACTCACTGGCATGGGACATTCTTGCCCGAGTTCCAGGCTGCATGGAACTTGAAGCAATGAGGCACGTCAGGCTCAAATTAATGGTTCAAACCATATCTTATTTACAGAATGGTCATATTTATTTATTTATTTATTTATTTATTTTTACATTTGTATAGCGCACAGACAGCCCTTGGGCATCGCAGCGCTGTTACTTGTTAGGAGCTTAGTTACAAGGGAATAGTTGCAGGGTTACAAGGTATTAACAGTATACATAGAAGTTACCTATCATGCAATATTCATTTTCATACAGGGTATTAGTAGTATGCATAGCAGTTACACATCTTGCAATATACATTTTCGTTCAGGTATAATTCCAGGCTAGAAGAGTGTGGTGAGAGGTAATCAGCGAAGATCCACGTTTTTACCGCTTTTCGGAATGCTAGGTGAGAGGTTTTTTTAAGGCTGAGGTTCTCAGAGCAAGATGTCTTCCAGGGCCACGCTCGATTAGGGTGGTCATTTCACAGCATGATTGGTAGCTCCAGTTGCCCTCCCTCTCTTTGTTCAGGGTAGTGTCACGAGGGGCAGAGGGCTAAGCTCAGTAACTTAATTGTGCAGTACTTTGTAAAAGCTGAGTTTGGAGACATACATGTCTTCCTTTGGTCAGGCATTACTGAGCCCAATGTTATTGTATGTTATGTGAAGGAACCCTGAGATGTTGTCACTTATCCACGAGGGGGAGCCCCTTCCCATGTGGGCAGGGTGGTGAGGCTGCTACACGATTGTCTCTCTTGGGGTGGTGGACAGCAGGAGGAGCTCATGGAGAGAGTCGCCCCCTCTGGGGACAAGGGAGAACATCTCGGGAGAATGCGGTATGCCAATCCTCCACCAACACCATATACGGAGGGTCGGAATGGGGCATGCAATTGTCTTGGGCATCAATGAGAAAGTTGCCCACGGTTGGAAATGGCAATTTATTCTGTTTGTGACAGACTGTTTGAATAGTACCCAAGGGAGAGTTTTTTTAATAACATGTGATGCAAATTGTGCAATTTAAAGAATATTTATTCAGCAACAATGGTCAAAACTACAAGCCGCATAATGAAGTAACTCATCAAACTGGCCCACAATGGGCAAAAAAGTGATCCACTTTGACCCACAAAACTGGCCCATGCTAGCATTTTGCGTTTTTGGTTCGGGCATTGCCCTATTGCCCGATAGGCCAGTCAGAGCCTGCCAATACATACAGCTTCCTATTCCATGAACAATCACCTCCATATACCACACTTTCATGTATCTTTGTGAGCCATAAGACTTAACATATACTGAGACGAGGAAAAGTAGGGATTACTTAATAGAGACACACTCACCAAAGACTGGGACAAGGAGGACGTGCAGAACAATGAAGAACACTGTTAAGAAGCTGTATGGCATTCTAGTTGTCCTTCCCTCTTTGACATAGAAAGGAAAGAAGTACTGGTTATGTTTTCAAGCCATCCCTGGAGGAGCCACTAGCGGTGGACGCGGAAACAAGAAGATGTTGCTGACCGGAACACTAGTGTGGAGGTGGAGACGTCGCTAATTGGTATGAAGTGGAAGGACCAACTCCGAAGCCATTCAAGCAGACGTCCAGAGTGGAGAAGAAGCTGGACCACGTGGTCAAAGCCAGACAGGCAGTCTGTGAGGAAACAGAAGCTGCAGAGCCGCCATATGATTTCAGAAGGCGAGGGAAGCCCTGGAAAGAGTGAATCATAAGAAGAGAATACCAGAGACTGACTGTAAGATGCCGGTGAAAACCCAAAAAGTATTTGGGTTGCTGGGATGGTTGGTTGGTTCCTAAGATAGTCAAGGGACACTCAGAAGAAAAGAGCAGACACGTACCGACAGAGCAGGGGCAATAAGGGAACCCCTGTGGGACAAGTGAACATTGAGAGAACACAAAGAGAGTGAAAAACGTGTCTGGGACCCGCACCCATGAGAAAGAAGTACAAATCCCCTTCTTCATTGTAGTACCTGGCAGGGGAGTAAATCAGGTCTGCCAACCAAAGCAGAATAGAGACACAGTTCTGGGACCACACCCACAAGAGAGAAGAAGTACAAATCATCTTCTTCGTGGCAATGCCTGGCAGGAGAGTAAACCAGGTCTGTCAGAACAAAGCCATAGAGAATCTCCGGTCTGTGACCCCATCTACAAAAGAAGAGCAATCCAAGTTATCTTCTTTGTGGCAGGGCCTGGCAGGAGAGTGAACCAGGTGTATCAGAAAAAGCCATACAGAAACTCAGGACTGGGACCCCATCTACAAAAGAAGAGCAATCCAAGTTATCTTCTTTGTGGCAGTACCTGGCAGGAGAGTGAACCAGGTATGCCAGAACAAAACCATAGAGAAACCTGGGTCTGGGACCCACGCCCACATGCGAAGGAATGTATAAACCGTTTTCCCTGTGACAGAACTTGGCAGGGCAGTGAGCCAAGTCTGCCAAACTTTGGAGATGGGGAAGCCTGGCTCTGGGTCCCTCAAAGTGAAAGACTGCAAGTGGAATTAGGAAACCAAAGTGAAAGAGAGGCCAGGGGAAGGAAATCATTCCCCCTAGTTATATTCAACTTTTAAGTCAAGATACCAGTAGAAGGGAGTCATTTTCCTTGTAGCCAAGGCCAGGGAAAAGGAGTCATTCCCACTGCTTGCGTTGAACTGTGGACCCAAGATACCAGTAGAAGGGAGTCATTCTCCTGGTAGCCAAGGCCAGGGGAAAGGGGTCCTTCCCCCTGCTTGTGTTGAACTGTGGACCCAAGATACCAGTAGAAGGGAGTAATTCTACTGGTAGCCAAGACCAGGGGAGAGGAGTCATTCCCCCTGCTTGTTTTGAACTGTGGACTCAAGATACCAAGAGAAGGTCGGCATTCTCCTGGCAACCAAAGTTGGTAAAGACTTTCAGATACAGAGTGTTAAAAGATAGACAATGTCCCTGCCAAGACGAAGTACTGGAACGTTTGTCTTTTATGCAGAAGGACATTTAGATCCAGGGAAGGGAGTCATTCCCCTAAGAAGAAGTAAAAGCCTGGAAGTGAACTTTTATCCCCAGTCCAGAAGAAGAGAGTCATTTGTCTGGACCAAGAAGGTCTACTTTATCTCTAGTTTAGTTTTAAGTGTAAGGGACAGAAGTAGTGTTTTGACACAGGACGGTGGACTATTGATCTACATGTACATTCTGGCAGAGCCCTTATTATTTAGGTTGAGGCAGGGAAACCCCTCTTAGAGATAGGGAAAGGTAGGCTTTCAGGGGATTACCTCAAATTAAAACCTGCACCATTTTTTTTGTCTGAACCAATACAGACAGACATATACATCTCAAGTTTTAGAGCAAATTCAAAAGAAAATGTACAGAGGCATACATATTTTGAAAATAAATACTACTTAAAGCAGTCGTATGAAAACTTTATATAGAAACACAATGTCCCTCATTACAACCCAGGCGCTAAACCATGGCGCTATTAGCACCATGGTTGGTGCCGGTGTTGTAACGAGTCCGCCATGGTGGAATGGGGAAATACCGCCCCATTCCAAGGTTGGCGGGGCGGTATTTCCCCATTTCACCATGGCCCTTCCCCATTCCCATTTTCGCCCCATAGGGCTCAATGGGAATGGGGAAGGCGCAAATTGCGGTACCGTAATTAGCACCGAGGTCCCTTTGCGGCACCCTACTTTAACGGCTGGTAAAACCAGCCGTTAAGGTCGGGTCCCGCAAAGGGACCTCGTAATCAAGCGTGAAGGGTTTAACGGCGCCGACACCTTTTACGGCGCCGTTAAACCCTTAAAGCCAGGGTCGTAATGACCCCCAAAGTGTTTGGTCTGCCACAAAGATACAAGCCCGGTGACTTCAGCCATCTGGTGATTTCGAGAGTTCTCTATCAGTGCACAGGTTAGTGTTTGGTTCTATTGTTTCTATTGTAGTACTGCCAAGAATTGCATTGTCCTTACTATTGCTCTTCTTGCAGTTGCCTGGGGTCTTCGCCTGTGCTTCTGGGACACATCTTGTCTCATAATCCTGCTCCCTGTTGTTCCGGGTTCATCGTTGGCATTCCATCTTTTTGCCAATCGACGGTTCTGGTTGTTAATCTTATCAGCCAGTTTGGTAGATTGGCGAGAAGAATTCCTCGGCTACACTACGAGGGCAAGAGCGCATCTGACACTTGAATCCTCAGAGGCCCAGAAATGCTACAGCCTCTGCAGAGCAGGGCTTAACCATCAATGCTTACAGGCCTAGAGAGGCTGCAGCCTCTGCAGAGCAGGGCTTAACCACCAATGCCTACAGGCCTAGAGAGGCTGCCGTCTCTGCACAGCAAGGCTTAGCCTTGAATCCTTTGAGGCTCAGAAATGCTACAGCCTCTGCAGAGCAGGGCTTAACCATCAATGCTTACAGGCCTAGAGAGGCGGCAGCCTCTGCAGAGCAGGGCTTAACCACCAATGCTTACATGCCTAGAGAGGCTGCAACCTCTGCACGCTAGACTTAAGCATTAATGCCTACAGGCGTAGGGAGGATGCAGCCTCTGCATAGCCAGGCTTAACCTTGAGTGCCCAGAGGTCCATAGATGCTACAGTCTCCATTTCACATCAAGGCTTAACCTCCAATGCCCAGAGGCCCAGATATGCGTTGTGGTTTGCCACAGCAAGGGCTTACCTTGAGTGACGAAAGGCCCAGCGATTCTTATACCATCATTCTCTAGGATCGACAACGAGGAGTGTCGATTCTCAATGCAATGGACATTTTATCCTGAAACATTCCACGGCTGAGAGTTTACGTGGTGTAATGTGGATCCGAGGGGGATACTATGCAATTACCTATAATGTTGTTACTTAATGATGACTGATTTTCATATGATAACCCCAGCGCCACTCGTTTTTGCCACTTTGTAGCCCAGCAGATGTACTTCAGAACCAAGTTCATGGTATTCAAAGTGTGGACCTCAGAAGGACGAGTTGCCTCTGCTGGGACTGGGCCCTCTGATCTGTATGGTCAACACATACCCCAATAGCAAAAACTCAACTCACTGAGCTTTCTTGCTGGTTGCATCTATGCGAGAACAGAATTACCGTTGGATGTCGAAGGGCAGGAATAGAACCTTAGACTCATTATACCCTACTCGAATAGGATAGTAGAGTACCATGATTCTGAAGCAGAGACTAGGCTTAAAAATAATGGCACAAACTTCAACAATGTATTCTGTCCTATTCTATAGATTTTATATATTGCGCCACACGCCTTCAGGGCGCTCACAAGACAACAAAGCAAAAAAGGAGAGTAAGAGCAAAGGGTCAGAGTCCCAACTCATGCCCAATCCTTCAGTGAAGCCATTTCTGGGTGTTAAATCCAGAAAAAGGTTTACAAACTAATTAAAACCTAACTAAATAGAATCCAGGAAGTCTAAAGCTTCCAAAGATTGACTTGTATTTGAAATCTGTTTTCTGGTTGTGGAGCTATTGGTATTT
The DNA here is from genome assembly GCF_040938575.1 of Ambystoma mexicanum. Lineage (NCBI taxonomy): Eukaryota > Metazoa > Chordata > Amphibia > Caudata > Ambystomatidae > Ambystoma > Ambystoma mexicanum. Next base: position 192,375,729 of record NC_090927.1, on the reverse strand, counting down.
TTATGTACCCGGTGCGTTTACTGGTGTCCTTGTGTCCACGTACCTACATTGGGACTTTTACAGGTCCACTTGCTCGTTTTCCGTCAGCTTTGTTCTTAGTCTAACCAGAAAGCTGGAGAATGCTGCACGCCGTCTTGCGCAACAATGGGCTTTCAGGAGGCACGACTGTGCACCAGTGTTGTGCTCTCACTTCAATCTTGATGTCTCTGCCCTCTTTGCACAGCACCCCATAGAATACAGCTGAGTCCCACGAAAGATGTGTTCCAGCTGCAAGCATAAGGGCACGTTTTCGAGTTCCCGGAAATTACGCAGCCGGGACCCGTTATGTTTACACTTTTGCATAGGCAGGTTCCCGTTGTACTTTTCCACATTTTAGAGTGTGAGAGTTAAGTGTACAAAGGTGGTACACACACTTGGGCTCATCATTATGCCATTCTATTTTCGTCTTCCTTGTGCTCCCAATCTAAAGTCATAGACGCCGAATCATTATCAATTCATTCTTTTAAGAAGATATCCCCTGAGCATTTGTCGTATTTGTGTCTTCCTTTCGTAACACATCTTCCCTTTTTTCTCCAGTGTTTGTAAACCTGAATCTCATCCTTCTGTTCCGTGGTACTCCTCTTCTAGGGTGACCAGATTCAAACAGTAAAAAACCAGGACAGGGCAACTAACATAAAAGTAGGACTAACTCTTGAAAGTGACTGTCAAGGCACTACACCTCAGTAGCGGTTGCAGGAGAAGGGGGTTTAAGTGTTACTGTTCAAATAAACACATATTAAAATTAATTTATCACAAACGAACACTATCTTAAATTGCAAAGTGCATCATTTCTTATGTGTCAGATTGTGCATTCATGCCTGTCATCTATAAAGACGACTACCAAAAACCAGGACCACTCAAGTTTCCAATGGAAACATTTATGAGTCAGGCGTTAAGGGGTTAACGGCACCGTAAACGGCGCCGACCCTTAACGCCTGATTACAAGGTCCCTTAGCGCCATGGTGATTTTGACGCCTGCATTTTGCAGGCGTTAAAATCCATGGCGCTAAGGGACCATGGTGCTAATTACGCCACCGTAATTTACGGTGGCGTAATTAGCGCTTTCCCCACTCCCATTATGCCGTATGGGGCAAAAATGGGAATGGGGAAGGGTAAAATGGGAAATGGGGATTTACCGCCCCACTCACCTTGGAATGGGGCGGTAAATCCGCCAACCACCATGGCGTAAACGTAGTTTACGCCATGGTGGTAAGGGTACGACCCAGGCGGTAACTTACCGCCTGGGTCGTAATGAGGCCCATAATCTTGAGAAAGGGGGACAGAGCACCAAAACCCGGGACAGTCCGGGCAAAACCAGGACATCTGGTCACCCTACCTCTTCCCTTAAATCTACAAGACAAGCTATTGGCTGCATGAAATAAGTGGCGTAATCTTAATCTCCCAAATTTCACACCCAGCTCTTTTTGTTCCATTCTACCTAAAAACGTGAACTCCATGATGCTAAATCTAATTATATTCAACTTGAACTATTCAGGCTCATCAAGCAGAGTGTAAACCTCTGTCCTCTTAAGCTGCCTTCTTGTTCCCCTAATACAGGTAAATGTATGTCATAGTTATTTTGTTAAGAAAATCCTCTACATTCAAAATTGTATTTCTGCTTAACTTCAACTTCAATCCCACCCACCCGCCTGTTCTTTCTCGTACTTGTAAAACCTAGAACACTTTTTCTTCCTTTTCAGAGTCCGAAATTCTTAGAATTCTGCCTTAAATGAAGGCCGCTTTCTATTTGGATGACCCGTGTTTATTTATTTAATATATATAACACGGCCATGGGCAAAGAGGCGCAAGAAAAATAAAACAATAAGAACAACAAACAGAATAAGTGCAAAAACACATAACAAGAAACCATCCATCAAGACTTCTTCAAAGAAAATACCAATTATCCAATGTACATTATAAGTCCAGCAAATCAAGAGACCAGTAGAGTGAAGAAGTAGGTCTTGAGAGCCTTCTCAAAGGGTGGCAGTGGACGTCTTTCTCTTAGAGCTGGCGGAAGATTATTCCAGAGCCAAGAGTTGCGGGGTAAAAGGCCAGTCCCCCAGCTTTTTCAAGTTTGACATGTGGGGTAACCAGCAGAACAGTGTAATTAGAACACAGTTAGCGAGGGCAGGATTGAACTCTGGGGAAAGAGTATCTGGTCTATATTGAGTGCCATTCCATTAAAAGCCAGCCAACTTCGGATGATGTCATAAATTGTATTAATGTTGACAGCAGCATGTTTATAATCAACTGAAAGCTGAAGCAATATCTGCGTGTCTGCGTAATCAATATAAAGGACACTAAGATCATCCAAGATGTCAAAGAGGGGTTTAGTAAATACATTTTAAAGAGTAGGGGATTGACAAGATCCCTGTGGATCACCACATTCCAAATTAACTTGTGCGGCTGCGCCGGATTCACTAAAGACTATGGCCGTGCATTCGGACAAACAGGAATGAACCCAGCTTGCGGCTTCAGGTAAACAATTTGCTGAGGAACACAACCTATCAATCAGTATGTTATAGTCGACCAGGTCAAATATCGTAGAGAAATCCAGGAGCATGAGCAAAGCTAACCACTCTTATGAAGGATCGGTAACATGCTAGACTCAAGGTCTAACAAAGCGGTCTCTGAGACATGTTCGGCTCTGAATCCGGACTGCCTACAACAAGTAAGTTGTGCCCCTTGAAATAAAGCTGAACCTGTAAATAAGCACCTCTATAAATGATCTTTATCAAGAAAAGTACAATGGTTATAGCCCGGTAATTTGTAGCCACATTGGGGTCCAGAGAGATAGGTTTTTTTATTAACGGGGTAACCCAAGCCTATTTGATAGATGACTGCAACATTTGATGATTTTTTGCTGAAAATCTTTCAATAAAAAAACTCATTGAAAAATATAGGGAGGTTAAGGGTATATAAGGGGCAGGAGGTGGGGAATAGGAGTAAATAATAGGGGAGGGAGGTTTGGTGGGAAGCCCACCAAATATTAAAAAAATTAATTCAATGAGATTTTCGATAATAATGTTTCAGTAAAAAACTAAGAAAAAATAACAGGGGATGAAAGAACATAGAACCTACTCTTACGGAGCGAACGTAAGGTTTGTACGCATGCGCAAGCCTCGTTCTGGCTCGCGCCTGTCAGTTAAATTAAAAGGAACCCGAAGGCGTCATTTGCCGTCAGGACCCTGAACTGCATAGACGTGTGTGTGTGTTATTACTACATATGCGTGTGTGAGTTTACGGGCGGCCTGGGGCAAATCCTAGAAACCAGCATTGGCGATGAGGAAGACGCTAAGCGGGGTGGGCGGAATTCTCGGAAGGACATTCCCGAATGCGGAAAAGGGTTCCGACATGCTCACAAAGCGCTGATTCCTACGCGACTGGTTGGTCGCCATTTTGGCACTCTGTACACAATGGTTGCGGCCAGAAAGGGTGCTCATGCGCTGCTCGTGTTCTTCATAGATATAATTTTTGGAACATTCACAACTATCAGACACCAAAACTTAAAGTGTAATGCTGTCCTCACACATACCATGATCCTGCTAAAGTGAAGATCCTGGCCACAGGTACTGTCAAAGCCTGGCACAGTGGAGAATCACATCACCGGAGTGAATTTCGTCGTGAGGAGGAGACAGACTTGCGGCCTCACACACTGAAGTGGGGTGCTTGTGCGGTCTGACATCATGGGCAACCAGGAGGATGCCACTGTTGCCCCAGCACCAGTGTCAAAACGACAACAAGGTACTTTGGCACCCATGCCGGAGTTTGATCTATCAGGGCCCCCGTCCAAACTCGGTCCCAAATGGTTATTGTGGGTAAAGAAGCTGGAAATGTTCTTTATGGAAACCGGTGAGACAGAGGACGATGCTAAGGTGGCAACCATGCTGTACTCGGCAGTATCGGAAGTGCATCGGATCTTTGAGTAATTGAACTCACAGGCGACAACATATGCAGCTGTTAAAACTGCCCTGCAAAACCATTTCCTACCTCTAGCAAATATGGATTATGACAAGTTTGTCATGTGTGCGGAGAAGCAGTCTGGTGATGAGACTTTAGACCAGTTCTGTGGGAGGTTAAGACATTTGGCCAGCAAATGGAGGTGGGAGAATGTGGAAGGCATGGTATGCAACCAACTTATTCAAAGGTGTAGCTCGGGGAAGCTGAGAAGACAAGTGCTCCGTGAACCAGGCCTGACACTCGCGCAAATCTTGGACATGGGGCGTGCATATGAACTGGCAGAGAGCAGGGGAGCCAGGATGGATGCAGCCGTCCGCCCAGGGAAGTGTGAAGAGGCTTTTGCCATAGGACGTTCAGACTCTTAAAAAACAGCGCTGGAATCATAAAAAGCCTGAAGGATTTCAGAAATCTAACATCACACACCCATGTATAAACTGTGGTTATGATCACCCAAATGCGGGCGAGTGTCCAGCAAAGACTAGAATTTGTGGCTGCTGTAGGATACCAGGCCACTACGCTAGAGTGTGCAGAGCAGTGGTGCCAGTGACCGCTTCCAGGGGCCCAGCGAGGGTTGGCAGTGGTAACCCAAGGAAGTCTAAAAATGTGGCAGCGGTAGAACAAGGTCTGCAAGAGCTGGACATCACAGAAGAAGAGGAGGAAGAGGAAGAAGTGTTCTTTATATCAAATATAGCATCTGGCACAAGGAAACTTAGGCAGCCAACATGTTTGGTCAATTTTGGAGAAACCCCAACCCATGCATTAATAGACACCGGAGCATCTGTATGTGTTTTAGCGGTGGAACATTATGAGGCTCTACCAGGCCCACCGGCGCTTGACGACACCAAAGCAAGAATGTACACCTTTGTGGGAGATATACCTCTACCAGTAAAAGGGGCATTCGTGGCGTCAGTCACCCATGGACAGAAAGCCATCAAGGCCAAATTCTTTGTCACGGAAGTGAGCTCCCATTCACTACTAAGCTGTTCAGCCTCAGAGGCACTGGACATTGTTTATTTCGCCATGTCAGTGTACCTGAGGGACATTGGTCACGTCATGGAATGATATGCTGACATTTTTACAGGCGTGGGCAAGCTCAAGGGGGACCCCATATGCATCCACATTGACGAGTCTGAGAGGGCCACAGCCCTGAAGCAAAGGAGAATCCCGTTCCACCTGAGGGCACAAGTTGAGCAGGAGTTGTAAGCTCTCATGGACATGGACATTATTGAAAGGGTGGAAGGCCCCACTCCATGGGTCTCCCCAATTGTGGTAGCGGCGAAACCCAAGCAGCCGGGCGCCATGTGCATTTCTGTCGATATGCGGCTGCCGAATATAGCAATCAGAAGAGAGAGACACTTAACTCTGACATTGGTTGAAATAGTGGGCGAGCTCCAGGGTGTAAGAGTGTTTTCTAAATTGGACCTCCGCTCTGGGTATCATCAGTTGGAGCTACACCCTGAGTCCCGCTATATAACAACTTTCGCTACCCAGGAGGGCCTATATCAGTTCAAAAGGTTGAGCTTCAGCATCTTGTCAGCTGCCGAAGTTTTCCAAAATGCCACACGAGGTGCCCTGGCCGGACTGAAAGGCGCCATAAATTTAAGTGACACTATCTTGGTTTTTGCTTCCTCAGAAGCGGAACATATGCAAAGACTAGAAAAGACATTGGACAGAATCAAGAACGTAGGCCTCACGTTGCATAAAGGTAAATGTGATTTTTTCAAAGACCGAATTTAGTTGTTTGGGTTCATTTTCCATGCTGGGGGCATATCCCCGGACACAGAGAAAGTACGGGACATACAGGAGGCAGCTTCCCCAGAGACACCCTTGGTGGTCAGGAGTTTCTTAGGTATGGTGAACTACTGCGGAACGGTTCATTCGGGATTTGGCATCTCTGTCAGAACCGCTGAGAGCACTAACGAGAAACAACGTCTTCTGGGAGTGGACCACCAGAGAGTAGAAAGCATTTGAAGACATCAAAGCGGCGCTGACGAGCAGTGAAACAATGGCATACTTTAATCCAGAGAGAGAGTCGGAGATCGTGGTGAACGCCAGCCCTGTGGGACTGCGCACCGTGCTGCTGCAGGCAGACACCCAAGGACGGATTTGTCCAATTGCATATGCCAGCAAGGCATTAACGGACCCCGAGACAAGGTATTCGCAAATAGAAAGAGAGGCGCTTGCCATCCTATGGGGGTGTAAACACTTCAGACTATATATCCTGGGGAAACCTGTGGTGGGGTTATCACGGACCACAAGCCGGTAATACCCATCATGGCAGGCGGGTTGTGGAAGCCACCCTCTCGGATAGAGCGGTGGATCTTGTCCCTGATCGAATATGGGGTGAAACTACAGTACTGTCCAGGTACCAACAATCCCGCTGACTATTTGTCGCGACACCCCGGGGCAGGTCGAACTCCAGAGAAAACAGAGGTGATTGAATGTGTCAAAATGGTCCGTCATGTGGTGGATGCAGCAATGCCCATGGCACTAACAGTTCAAGAAATAGTGGAAGCGTTGAGAACTGATAAGGTGTTTCATGTCATTCAGGCGGCCATGGACAGCAGTGATTGGAAAGGGTACTAGCCAACAACACCAGGAGGGAGAAGGGGGCCCAACAAGACATGCAAGCACTGTGGCGGGCCCGCAACGACGTATCAATGTCAG